>NC_137459.1:248027809-248653643 GCF_964235325.1 Thermobia domestica
GTAGGAACTCTGAGTGCAATATATTTGTCCCTTAATTTGCTACTGAGGAATTGATCTCTAAAATTCCATTAAAAAAGTCAATTCTATAGTGTGGCTGAGTATTGGTTAAAGTAATGGCTGACCTTTGGTTTTCATAGGCCGACTATTGTTTTTTTCAGGGTTTCTGGTATTTTCTTTTTCCTGTGTAATTATTTATAAAAGATTTCCTATGCGAGCTACACAAACGTAAAATTTAAACACTGTTCTTTCTAATGACATATGCAGTAAAAGTTATTAGTAAAAAATGATTTTTTTATACTTTAACAAAGTTGAAAATCTCCTTAAATGGTCGACTACTGGCACATTTACCCAATTACTTGAGATGCAAACTATAGTTGCAATTTTTTGAAGGAATGTTGCCTAACTGGAAAGTAGAACTTTACATATTGTTTTGTCTGTGAAACATATGCTTGTTTAGCTTTATTTGAAAGTGTTAATTTTGCCAAAAAATATTGAACGTTGGAAAACCGCAATAGCATATCCTTATACGGGCCAAAAAAAAGAGAGCTGATATTTCTAAAGGAGGCAATCGTAATAAAAACGCATAGGAGATAAACATAAATCGAAAATGTTATGTTGAAAACATTTTCATTGATTTTGTCTTCTGCCTCAGGCACTGACAAGGTCAGACAAATATTGTCTATTACGTTTAAAATTGCCTAAAGGAAAGTTGAACAGAATACCACAGATCTTATCACTCAGTAATCAGTTGTGAAGTGCTCCCTTCTAGTCAAACAAGCATGTCCAGAAGGCTCCAGGCAGTCATCGATGTAGAAGGTCATTGGACCTCCTATTAGACACTTATATATTTACAGCCCTTTTCAGGTTTACGTATTCCCTTCCATTTTTCTTTTTTCTTTTCTTTTCTTTTTTTTTTTTTTTTGAATGCCAATGAAAATGTATCTACGTCACTTTCAATGAAAATGAAAAAAAAAAAAAAAAAAACATAATGGCAGTGGACAAGACTCGATCGTGCGAACTTGTGTATTGTAATCTCTCACTTATCCCCTGAGCTACGAAGTAACACGTAGATTTTTTTTTTTTGAAAAATATATTAGTAGTTCATAACAACACACTCTCTTTTTATGTAATTCATGTGCCCCTTGCTGCTATCGATGGCGTGAAAACAAAATGCTACACATTACCCCATATCATTTCACCAGTAGATTGCTGTTTTCTGATCAGTTAAAACAGGATTCCTGGATATCTAAGCGAAAAATGTATTTCTTTTTCATGTATTCTACGAAAAACCTAAAGAGTAAACAAAATCGAGACAAGCAACTTTCTCGAACAAACCACTCAATGTATCAGTGTCATTGCAAACAACGTCTCGCTGAGGTAATGAATAACAACATGTAGTAAAGATCATGGGGTCTTCAGATCAAATACAACTTGTCATATGGTTTTGTTTTCTTCAGCACAATAGAATTTTTTAAAAAATTATCCAGTCATGTGAGAAAAACAAATTTTGCAGAAATATAACATTTCGTTTTGAGAGGCGTATTTGCACGAAGAAATAGTTTTATTTCTTGCAATCCAAACCGTGAAGAATGAGCTAATGAAAAGCGTTTATGGGTCTTTCGATAAGCACCATCCGATAAGATAGTTAACATTCGATGTAAATAAATAAGAAATGTATAATGTTACAGATTCTGGAATTGCAATTTAATTCAATTTTAAACTGTATACATTTCCTATATGATTGTTTAATTTACTTTATAAAAATCCAGATTATGATTTGCACTAACTGTTTTAATTAAAAATACAAGCTTATACAGGGTGCGGGGAAAGTCCCGGAACGGTCCAATATCTCGCGAAATATACAGATCAGCAAAACAAAAATAACACGTGTTAAACAGTTTTGAAAAATCTATCCAATGATACCAAACGCAACCCTCCATTCCCACACGTGAGGTAACTTTAAAATTTTAAATGGAAATTCCCATATTTTGTTGCACATTTGGATTCTTCAGAATAAGTAACAGTGATTTGACCCAAAATTGAAAACAGTGCCTTCACGGATAGCACTTGAATCGACACATAAAAAATGGAGGCGGTAAATATTTATGAAAATGTGGGCTCTCAGTGTCGAGCTCTGGGCCATGCGGTTAGCGTACGGGACTGCGGCATGAAAGGTCGTGAGTTCGATTCCCACGCAGAGTAAACTTTTTATGTGATTTTTTTACCCACATAACGAATTCATACATTTTAACTTCCATAAAATAATGCATTTGTCCATATTTATTAATTTGCAAGAAAATACAAATGGTGACAAAAATGGCTTATTTTTGTTGTAAATAACCCTACTACTAAGAACTACTTCATAAAGCTACTTTGCAAAACAATTATCGATATTGTATTCCATGTAACTTCATCTTCGCACACACTGTTTTCAATTTTTGATCAAATCACTATCACTTTTTCTGAAGAATCCACATATGAAATAAGAAATAGGGGTTCCCATTTAAAATTTTAAAGTTATCCCCCGTAGTCCCCAAGGAGGTAGGGATAGGTGATTGCGTTTTCTATCATTGGATAGCTTCTTTAAAACTATTTAACATGTGTTATTTTTGTTTTGGTGATATTTATACTTCGCGAGATATTGGACCGTTCCGGGAATTTTTCCGCACCCTGTATACAGTATTTTATCTCTCTTTTGCACTCTCACTCTCTATATTACAACTGAGTGTTGCAATAGGTATCAAGAACATGAATAATTTTCATTTTGGACGTATGGTTTAAGGTTGGTATTCAGATCACAAATCTGTTCTCATTATAACGGATGTGGTATTAACATTAATAAGGATCGTTAACGTTCCACATTTTAGTGTCAGTGAATAAATGTGACTGAGCTTTGAAAAGTGATTGTTCATCTGGTCTTGTGTTTTTAAGCACTTCAAACTAGACATTTATATTTTAAAAAATATTTCACTATATTGAAAAAAAAAAAGCTTTCAGCACTCAGGCTCGAACTGCCACCCTTCGGTTCTAGAATTTCAACAGCATTGCTAAACCCGCTTGGCCACGCAGGCATGTTACGAAATAATGCGTTCTGATATTAGAAATAGACTCGCTCCAAGCGCAGGTTTACACTTGGAGTTTTAAATAGCCATTTTCTTTTTTTTTCAGTAATTTCAACTGAAGATATTGATTGATTTCCCATATTGGAACTTCACGTGAAGTGTGAATTGTATGTTCATCTCAAAAATACATTATTTTCTGTTCCTTCAATTTTACGTATTTGTGAGTGCTCCTAATACCTGTGCACTGTATGGAGTGAATTTCCCTCGGGATATTCTTCGCGTAATTATCTGACAGACTAAAGTTTCATAACAATCACAGTTTTTTGCTTATAATTTTCTTATTTTGCTTTATTTTTTCACAAAAATCATAAATAATTATTCATTACTACACTGCTTTGTTAAGGAAAGCACAAAGAAGCGATAATATATTAAGAAAACTGAGTTATTAAAGAAAATGTGGAAGTTACAGTATATGCGAACTTTTTTTTGCGGATGACGATACCTGTCATTTGCATTTTGTTTTCATCGAGTCGCTTAACTGTAAAGGGGATCACCTCCCAAGTAGTTTCAAAATTACTTTGAAACTTTTTAGTTGTTTTAATATCGTTTGTGTGAATTGTTAACTACATTTGATTTCCAAGATCTCTTTTAGTTCGAGCGGTAATCTCGTGTTTAATTGTAATGATATAATATGTTTTGATATGTTAACTTGTTAAGTATTCTGAACTGGCTGATAGCAGTGGTATTCCAACTCGCTGACGCCTACTCGCTAATATCATAATACTCGTAATCATTCGTTCTCTTGCGTACTGACCACCCTCGTCCTCATTCTGACGAAAACCGCCTTGCTTTTGTTATTTGTATTGCTACGGGACCCTAAAGCTGTTCCCTTGACGAGTGCTCATTCGATAGCCTATTTGCTTGAGATGGACATCCGCGCCTTTGCGCCCTGACTCGGTTGTTATCGAAATTGTATCCTATTAAATTATCTACCATCAGAGCTGCATAGCTCGTCTTGATACGGACTAATTTAAAGTCCCAATAGAAACAGCCTTTTTCAAGGCTACCTCTTGCTCTTAATTATTATTATTGTGCTAATAATAACCTCCTTCACCAAGACATATTTTGGTGGCAGATCGGTGGAATGTGCACGCGCGACATAATTGGTGTCGGCCGGTGACATGCGATACCCCGCGTCACACACATAATCTGGTGACAGAATCGTTGGGATATGAACCCGCTGCCATAATTTGGTGGCAACATTGAGATTCGAACCCTGGCCCATATAAATAGTGGAAATGATGTGAATTATTCTTGTTGTGCGATTATTATCCACTGGCGGTATATAAATACTTGTCGTTCTTGGCTATCGTTCTCTGTCGGTGTCTTCACAACCTGTCAGTACGCCCATAAATTAGTTAAGCGCTTGTGTATATAAAAGCAATAGTTTGAATTCTACCAGAGCTTACTTGGGAGCGTGAACAAACTATTCGTTGTTCTTTGAATGCAAATGATAGAAGCGGTGTTTTTACAATATCCTAACACTGAAAAGCCTACCAGTCGACCACGAAGGTCTAGTGCCCCTTGAGACCGTTCGTGGGCGCGACACATTATTTAACAAAAATGAATTTCTCCTTCAACCCTCCAAGTAATTCAAATATGTACTAAATAGAATATTTTCATATTGAATTTTACATATTTACGCTCATACACAATAACTGCATATAATTACTGTTGTGGGGCCGCGGTGGCTCAGTGGTAGAGCGTTCACCTCTGGTGCTAGGGGTCTCGGGTTCAAACCCTGCTCCCGCCAAGTGAAATTTATGGTGGACAAACACCGTGTGCGTCGGTTTCCTCGGGGCTCTCCCGTTTCCTCCCACTTCCTTCATTCCACCATTTCATTCGTTACTCATTATCACCGCCTAACCTGCATAACCGTGGGACGTAAAACTCAAAATTTCATTTCATTTTTCATTACTGATGTGAGAAATTAAACTTCTGTAACCTCTCTGTAACGGACACCTCTCAGTAACGGACAAAAATGCATGTCCCATTGGTGTCCGTTATTCAGAGGTTTCACTGTAATAATAATAATAATAATAATAAGTGTTGTTTGTGGCAAGGCAACATCTTCCTCAATTCTTCTTCAAACGTAATGATTGTAACGCCATATCTCCCTTACAAACAAAATATTAGCAACTTATATCGAGAGAACGGGAAATTGTATAGTGATGCGAGCAACGTTGGACAGTATGCACTCATAGTACTCAGAAAAATAAGCGATTTCAATGCAAAATGAACGAAGAGTCATTGTAATGGGGAGTCATGGGGCCACGGCAGAGCCTTCTTTAGGCAAAATGTCGATAACGTATATCGAGAGAACAGGAGGTGGTGGGGTGGGACCAACGTTGGACACCGTGGACCCATAAGGCGCATCGAAAAAATTCGGGGGGCGGACGCCAGCGAGCCTTACTTATTTCCACGTAATAATATAAAATTATATTGTCGAAATACACACACGAGTTAGCTACTAATATTTCATATTATTATTATTATTATTATTATTATTATTATTATTATTATTATTATTATTATCGACAGCGTCTTTTCATTACGTGAGCATGTTTGACATGAAACCAAAGAGAAGATCCATCATTCGTAGAAAGAATAAGAATAGCCAGTTACTTTAACTGTGAACGACGGCGAAAAATACGAAAAGAGTGACCACCTGTAGTGAAAAGGGACAATACTTTCTCTCAAATGGATAAAAAAATCAAGCCGAGATAGATTCGATTTCGCATGGAGCGCGCGAAAAGCCAGTGCTTTGTCCACTTTTTTTTAACTGACTCACCGAGCGTGTTTCAGTAACTTACTTATTGCAAATTTTACTTGCTTCACTCGTTTAACTTGCTTTTTCCAATAACTTATAACGACAGGGACACGAACACAGAAACATCGAAAACAGTTAAAAATCATAGATTCTCTCCCGCCGGGAATCGAACCCGGGACACCATACACCAAAAGCGCACGTGCTAGCCACTAGACAGGAATGGGGGGCTTAGCTCAGTCTCGGTGTCGTTAAGGATTACGATCACTGTATTGCCAGCTATCACTTCTGTAGGTTGTATACTATGATCACATGTTTCTTCTTTGCTGGAAGAGTTAAACCTACATTGTGTGTAAGACATGAGGTATTTAGACCTACATGCTCTTCATATAATGTAATAAAAGGGTCATGCTGGGAATAAGAAAAAGAACATTCCTTGGACGAAACGGAAACTATTGGCATCAGAATTATTTATCTACGAGGCATGCGCAGTAGTATATTTCAGAATAGTTACTGTTTAATTCAGTAAACGAAGAAAGGGGTATAAAAAAGCAAATATGTCGCGTCAACGAGATCAACCAGTGTTGACAGAGGCGGAAGCAGATGTATAGTCATACAACAACTTGGTTAAATTGCTAATTGGTTCTTTATTCTGTAGTAGATCGTATCACAACTTTACGGCAGAGCAGAGAAAGACTTACTGACGCTATCATATACTAAGCTTTAGTAACACGATCATATAGACACAAATGGATGTAACTGTGAGTACTACAACTTGGATTTAACGAAAGCCGTTTATATATTCAGTGGTTTACAGGGTTTTATAAGACACAATACAATTCTTCATACCTCAGCTTCCAGTAGCTAGATACATGCAATTTCTGGTTAGATACTGAAACTGCTGTCGGATTTTAATACATGACGTATTGCAGGATACAAAATGCTTTCCATTACTTGTTTGTTTGTAGACAGCTACTAGCTTAGTGTTCTGAAAGGTTGTGTATAAACTAGAGATAGCATATTCCGGAATTATTACTTTTCGGACTCCCGAAAGTAAACCCGGACAAATTCCGGAAATCGGAAAATTCCGATTTTGGAATAATTCCGGAATTCGGAAATATCCGGAATTTAGAATTTTCTGATTTCGTTAACATTCCTGAATTCGAAAAAATCCGGATTATTTTCGAAATACGGTGTTTTTCTCAATTCCGGAATTTTCTAAATTCCGGATTCTTTCCGAGTTCCGAAATTCTTCTGAATTCCGGAGTTTAACTGAATTGCATAATTTTCCGAAATCCGGAAAGTGAGAGTTCCGCTTCCGAAAAATAAATTTATTTTGGTTAATATGAATCGTGGCGGAAATAAGTCTTTGACCAGGTAATGGCGATTGCATTAAAAGAAATAGAGAGTATGAGAATTCAATCTGTTATATTTGTAGTTTCGTGTGGAGAAAAACAAACTTCTGAACCAACGGTTCAAGAACAACTCAAGTTATTCATGTAAACTTTGCCGACTTCATAAAAGAAATACAAGACATTTTGAATCGAAGAAATATAACATACAAGCTTGCAAGCGGAGACAAAGAAACCTAACGTAACCAGACTAAAAACGAATCGTTTACCGCGTAGCGATCGCGGTTCAGTGGTCGAGGAGCTTGTGCGAATGCACGTTGTAATTTTTTTTTTAAACTTTAGGATTTTTGATGGCGATTGATAATAATAATAGTTATTATTATCTCGTAGAAAATTAAAAGCTAGGAGCTAATTATCGCTCAGGTCATACCATTACAAGCAGAAACGTGACATTTGGAAAGAATATTTTGATTTGGTTTAATGTTGCTCACGAGAAGAGGATTTTCTCATCTCGTTTCTAAAACAAATAAAATAACATGAGAATTAACATTTTACATTCGAGACGGGTCAAGGCTAACTCAAAATTTTCGTCTCTCTTTGGAGATGAGAATCGAGACGAGACGAAAATTATCATAAACATTTCCCGTTTTGTCTCGATTCTCGAAATAGTGTATGTCCATTCTTCAACTAACAATTGCTCTGTAGACTGAATCTCATAGGCTATTTCGTTACATTCTATTTCAGAAGTCATTGAATAATGCTCTGTGTAGGTATTTTGTAGCAAAGTTTTCATATTTATCTCTGCATATCCTAAAAATTAGTTTATCATATGCCTTACTGTTGCGTGATATTCAGTTATATTTATTACAGTTATTTTCCTTAAAACATACAGTAGAATACTTCCTACATGAAACTTCAATGGAACTTTCTAGTTTAAAATGTTGGTAGTTGCAGAGGTGTGTCTTGAAGTTACGGAACCCCTTCCCCGAAATCTCTACCTTTAAGTAAGTTTTGCCAAATTTCAGGGCAAGTTAAAAACTTTTATTATTATTATTATTATTATTATTATTATTATTATTATTATTATTATTATTATTATTATTATTATTATTATTATTATTTTATTATTATTATTATTATTTTATTATTATTATTATTATTATTATTATTATTATTATTATTATTATTATTATTATATCAACACCGTAAAATTGTTAAAAGTTATAGGCTTCAGCCAATATCATTACATGAACATGTTTGGGACGAACCAATAATGTTTCTGTAATGATATTTCCACAAAAGTGCATGCCGTAGTTAATTTATTTGTTGATCTAGAGACAATTTAGTGCCCATTAATAAACTAAATAACATACAATGGAGTAAAATTACAGAAATAATATCGTATTATACAGTAATTTCGCCATGCAAGTTCAATAGTATAATAATAGTAATAATAATAATAATAATAATAATAATAATAATAATAATAATAATAATAATAATAAATTATTATTATTATTATTATTATTATTATTATTATTATTATTATTATTATTATTATTATTATTATAAATTTTCATCGGTCCTGCGCGGAAAGTGAGAATTAAATCAATCACATGTTTAGTCAAGGTAAGGAGAAAAGCCTAAACTGAATAAGACATTGAAGCGGGTCACAAGGTGGGAATAAGAATAGTGCATGGTCTAAATAAAGGACGACACCGAAAGAGGAATCCAGAAACAGCAGGTAAACGGAGATAAAAGGGTAGAAAATATTGAAGTGGAAACATAAAATACAAATACGAATAGGGATGAGCACGAGTCGAGCCAAAATTCGACTCGACTTGAGTTCAATTCGAGTCGAGTCAAAGGTAATTTTTTTGAGTTGAGTTCCGAGCCAAGTCGCTGTTTTCGAGGTCGAGTTTCGAGTTGAGTTGAGTTTGATAATGGCTCGCTTGCTCGTTCAGCTCGTTTTAACTCGTTTTGAAATAATGGCCTGATTAGACTGGAAAGCGAAAGCCATGAGAAATGTAAGCAGTAACATGGAATACTTTTAGTGTTGCTCACGACAGGGATGCTTTCGTCTCGTAATTTTAATGCATCTCGTGGGGCAATTTTAGTGTATCTAGTCTCGTCTAGATAACGAGAAGACAAGAGTTTTTTTTTTTATTATTACGAGACAGCCTCAAATGTCGTAATCACCAACATAAGTATATACTGTAGTTCTTAAAATCAAGGCTGAGACCTGCACTGTCCAATTCTTGACCCCAAGCAGAAGACCAACTCGGGTAGTGATATCAACCGGCTCGTCTCGTATCAACTAAGCGAACAGCTCGAGTAAGCTCGGTTGGGATGAGCCGTCGGCTCGGCCTAATTGAGCCGATGGGTCGAGCTTTCTCGGTTGGGATGGGTCACCTACTCGGCTCATGTGAACCGGTTCGAGCCAGCTAAGTTGAAACTAGTCCATCGGCACGTTTCGACTCAGCTGAACTAAGCCGATGGCTCAAATCGGCTCGGTTGGGTGAGCTGTTGGCTCGGCTCACTTCCCGATTCGGTTCGATAGTGAATGAGCTGTAAGCCGAGCCGCTCGAGCCGTTGAGGAGCCTAAACCCGGTCCCAGCTGTTTTCAACATGTTTGGCTGAAGCCTATAACTTTTAACAATTTTTGGCTCGGTCCCGAATACTTGCCCCTTCGGAACTCAAACCCAGAATGTGACCGATGTCCTTGCCTCCTGAAGATTTCTCGACGACCGAGATCGACAGTCACTTAGCTTATACTATTCAGATACAAACCGCATATCTTTTAAAGATTATACGCGGTGTTGATATAATAATAATAATAATAATAATAATAATAATAATAATAATAATAATAATAATAATAATAATAATAATAATAATAATAAAAGTTTTAAACTTGACCTGAAATTTGGCAAAACTTACTTAAAGGTAGAGATTTCGGGGAAAGGGTTCCGTAACTTCAAGACACACCTCTGCAACTACCAACATTTTAAACTAGAACGTTCCATTGAAGTTTCATGTAGGAAGTATTCTACTGTATGTTTTAAGGAAAATAACTGTAATAAATATAACTGAATATCACGCAACAGTAAGGCATATGATAAACTAATTTTTAGGATATGCAGAGATAAATATGAAAACTTTGCTACAAAATACCTACACAGAGCATTATTCAATGACTTCTGAAATAGAATGTAACGAAATAGCCTATGAGATTCAGTCTACAGAGCAATTGTTAGTTAAAGAATGGACATACACTATTTCGAGAATCGAGACAAGACGGGAAATGTTTACGATAATTTTCGTCTCGTCTCGATTCTCATCTCCAAAGAGAGACGAAAATTTTGAATTAGCCTTGACCCGTCTCGAATGTAAAATGTTAATTCTCATGTTATTTTATTTGTTTTAGAAACGAGATGAGAAATTCCTCTTCTCGTGAGCAACATTAAACCAAACCGAAATATTCTTTCCAAATGTCACGTTTCTGCTTGTAATGGTATGACCTGAGCGATAATTAGCTCCTAGCTTTTAATCTCCTACTAGATAATAATAATTATTATTAGTTTATTATTATTACTATTATTATTCCTGAAGATTTGATATTTCAAGTATTGAAACATCCGAATATTCAAATATCTGAATATAATAAAACGTGTGTTATCGCTGATCAATCGCCATCAAAATTCCTAAAGTTAAAAAAAAAATTACAACGTGCATTCGCATAAGCACCTCGACCACTGAACCACGATCGCTACGGGGTAAACGATTCGTTTTTAGTCTGGTTACGTTAGGTTTCTTTGTCTCCGCTTGCAAACTTGTATGTTATATTTCTTCGATTCAAAATGTCTTTCGTATTTCTTTTATGATGTCGGCAAAGTTTACATTAATAACTTGAGTTGTTCCCAAACCGTTGGTTCACAAGTTTTCGGAAGCGGAACTTTCACTTTCCGGATTTCGGGAAATTATGGAATTCAGTTAAACTCCCTAATTCATAAGAATTCCGGAACTCGGGAAGAATCCGGAATTTAGAAAATTCCGGAATTGAGAAAAACTCCGGATTTCGAAAGAAATCCGGATTTTTTCGAATTCCGGAATGTTAACGAAATCAGAAATATCTAAATTCCGGATATTTCCGAATTTCGGAATTATTCCAAAATCGGAATTCCGAATTCCGGAATTTGTCCGGTTTTACTTTCGGGAGTCCGGAAAGTAATAATTCCGGAATTGGCTATCTCTAGTTTATACACAACCTTTCAGCACACTAAGCTAGTAGCTGTCTACAAACAAACAAGTAATGCAGAGCATTATGTATCCTGCAATGCGTCATGTATTAAAATCCGACAGCAGTTTCAGTATCTAACCAGAAATTGCATGTATCTAGTTACTGGAAGCTGAGGTATGAAGAATTGTATTGTGTCTTATACAATCCTGCAAACCACTGAATATATAAACGGCTTTCGTTAAATCCAAGTTGTAGTACTCACAGTTACATCCATTTGTGTCTATATGATCGTGTTACTAAAGCTTACTGCCGTAAAGTTGTGATACGATCTACTACAGAATAAAAAACCAATTATCAATTTAACCAAGTTGTTGTATGACTACACATCTGCTTCCGCCTCTGTCAACTGTAGTCGATCTCGTTGACGCGACATATTTGCTTTTTATACCCCTTTCTTCGTTTACTGAACTAAACAGTAACTATTCTGAAATATACTACTGCGCACGCCTCGTAGATAATATTTCTGATGCCAATAGTTTCCGTTTTGTCCAAAGAATGTTCTTTTTCTTATTCCCAGCATGACCCTTTTATTACATTATATGAAGAGCATGTAGGTCTAAATACCTCATTTGTTACATAGAATGTAGGTTTAACTCTTCCAGCAAAGAAGAAACATGTGATCATAGTATACAACCCATAGAAGTGATAGCTGGCAATACAGTGGTCGTAATCCCTATTAGAGCGGTGCCCTCCCTGCTGGTCTAGTTGCTAGCACGTGCGCCTTTGGTGTATGGTGTCCCGGGTTCGATTCCCGGCGGGAGAGAATCTATGACTTTTAACTGTTCTCGATGTTTCTGTGTTCGTGTCCCTGTCGTTATAAGTTATTGGAAAAAGCAAGTTAAACGAGTGAAGCAAGTAAAATTAGCAATAAGTAAGTTACTAAAACACGTTCGGTGAGTCAGTTAAAAAAAAGTGGACAAAGCACTGGCTTTTCACGCCGCCCATGCGAGTTCGAATGTATCTTGGCTTGATTCTTTATCCATTTGAGAGAAAGTATTGTTCCTTTTCGATACAGGTAGTCAATCTTTTCGTATTTTTCGTCGTCGTTCACAGTTAAAGTAACTGGCTATTCTTATTCTTTCTACGAATGATGGATCTTCTCTTTGGTTTCATGTCAAACATGCTCACGTAATGAAAAGACGCTGTCGATAATAATAATAATAATAATAATAATAATAATAATAATAATAATAATAATAATAATAATAATATGAAATATTAGTAGCTAACTCGTGTGTGTATTTTGACAATATAATTTTATATTATTACGTGGAAATAAGTAAGGCTCGCTGGCGTCCGCCCCCCGAATTTTTTCGATGCGCCTTATGGGTCCACGGTGTCCAACGTTGGTCCCATCCCACTATCACCTCCTGTTCTCTCGATATACGTTATCGACATTTTGCCTAAAGAAGGCTCTGCCGTGGCCCCATGACTCCCCATTACAATGACTCTTCGTTCATTTTGCATTGAAATCGTTTATTTTTCTGAGTACTATGAGTGCATACTGTCCAACGTTGCTCCCATCACTATACAATTTCCCGTTCTCTCGATATAAGTTGCTAATATTTTGTTTGTAAGGGAGATATGGCGTTACAACCATTACGTTTGAAGAAGAATTGACGAAGATATTGCCTTGCCACAAACAACACATTATTATTATTATTATTATTATTATTATTATTATTATTATTATTATTATTATTATTATTATTATTATTATTACAGTGAAACCTCTATAAAGCGGACACTCTCTAGTACGGACACGGACAGCCTTTTCTGTCTTTTATAGGTATCATTTACCTCCGCACTGCGGACACTTTCTCTAGAAACAAGTTGTAAAGTACTGTAAAAGTACATATTTAGTAATTCATACATGTGTCACCAAAGAAGTATTGTGACATTTTGCCTCCTCAACTGTCTTCTCAGTAATCCAGACGAAGCTTTTCTGTTTAACAACACTCTCATGTTTTTTGCTTGCATTCCACTCCCACCCAAGCTGTTTTAGACACAAAAGTAATTGGAAGTTGCCCGAATTTTGGGATGACATTATTGTACTGTCCCGCTGGAATCTCTAACCAAGCAGAAGAAATGTTCGTTATTTTTTGCCTGTGGGCATGCATATTGCCTCAAAAAAGACACAAATGGAATGCAATTAACCCACAAATTAAAGCGAATTACTGAAAACCTAGTAAGTAGTGATAAATGTAAAGTGCAGAGAACTATAACATCTTATTTGCATGTTGTGCCTAGAACATAAAGTATTAGATGGCGAAGGACTATTCAGGTACAGTAACATTTTGGTAATATTCGTGAATACATGATTCATGCAAAAAAAAAATAATAATTCTAATTCCATATTACCTTATTTACTAATTTACGTAAGAAAATATTGAAACCTCTTTAAGGCGCACACCTCTCTATAGCGGACAATTTTTGGTTCCCCACGGCTGTCCGCTTTAGAGAGGTTTCACTGTATTATTATTATTATTGTTTTACTTACCACTAATGTTGCCTACCTTTATTTGCATTGCAATGTGTTACTAAAAAGCAAATCAAATAATACTCCTCGCCATTCACGCTCCCGAACTCGAAATACATGAGGCCCGGATTCGATTCCCGGCGGGAGCTAATGTGGTTCGGATTCCACGTTAATCAGTAGGTCCACGTCTCATATAACCTCGCTGCTTAAAAGGGACGTTAAACTCAAAATCAACTCAACTCAACTCGAAATACATGATTTGCAGTTCTCTGTGTTAGAGGAAAGCACATTTATTATATTATTCTTTCAAATACCACGTTTCACAAATTACTTTACTTTCAATGTGTAATTTCATATCATCACTAACAATCATCTTGTTCCGATACGAAAATAACCCCTCCTGCAAAAAAAAAAAAAAAAAAGCCTGACCGTAGCGAAAGAGCGTGAACCTTCTTTAGGTGATTAATCGGGTCCAATATTTCAATAAAGGAGGATAAGTCCCTGCACACAAATATTTCAGTAAAAGAGGAAAATTTATTGAAACTTTCTGAATACCTATTTATGGGCGAAATTTGGTTCCCTTGGAACTTTTTAAGAGTTTGAAGGGCCGCCATTTTGAACATTTTCATCTGATTATTCTGGTTAACGAACGCATGAAGATATTTCAATAATTAATGTTTGTGCAAAGTTTCGTCTCAATCCGCTGAAAATTAGGGTGGTTATGGTATTCACAAATAGCGTTATATATATACAGATAGATAGATAAATAGACACACAGAGGGAGAGAGATAAAGTGTTTTGCTCCCTTCTCGCACCTGTGGTGCGTCAGAGCTAAACCGGGCCCCTTTGCAAAACGTATTGACCAGCCTAACCTAAACACAAGCCTCTTACTTGCTAACGTAGAAATGTGGTCGGGAGGTGTAAAGCATGTAGAAATTGTATTTTTAGTAACCATGAGTACGGTCCATTTCCATGTTTTTCTTTTTACTTTTTGCAGCTACTTCGGAACGTTCAATTTTTATTCTTCACTAATCGCAAATGGCGTTTACATTCAAAATAAGAGAAATTTTGGTGGCATTTGTTCGGATATTCTTCTCTTTCGAAATGAAGAAAAGAATAAAAGCAATACGCAAAGACAAAAAGTATTATCAGTACTAAACATTACCAATAATAATTACTACGAAAAACTAAATACGACTTCTTTTACCCTCTCATGAGCTGTATGTATTATCAACAAAAAATTTTAAAAATGTCCTTGGTGGGGATCCAAACCGGGGACCTTTGCATTTGTAAGCCAGCACCTTAAGCATTACACCAACATCATGGCATGGTGAACGTTTAGTTGTCGGTGTATTTGTTCTATTTGTGTTTTATGTTCCCACTTCGACAATTTTTACTCTTTTTTCTAAGTTTAACAGCTGTTTCTGGCTTTCTCTTTCGGTGTCGTCTTTTATTTACACTATGCACTATTCGTATTCACAGCTTGTGCCCCTCAGCAATGTCTTATTCAGATTAAACTTTTCTTTTTGCCGCTCAGTAAACATTTGATTGATTTAATTCTCATACTCTCCACGGATGGAGCGCAGGAATGCCAGACTCGAAAAATAGGTGTAAATTTACTTTCCTGACAGATAATACATTTACTTTCCTGACAGATAATACCTAAAGGACGTACCTAGAACATGACAGATATATGTCCCAAGTGACGATATAAAAACAAATGACTGTTAGAGTGCAAAACTGAGCCAGGTATATAAATCCTATATTCGTGGTACCAAATTTTACAGAAGTAAATCCCCATGTTAAGCGGGTTTGCATATCCAGGCTCCTAATTATGAAAACATTTACGATCACTCCAACCCCAATCATTTCACAGATTAAACCTTTGTATGTAAGTTATTAGGACTAAAATTGAATATAATTTATACGAAAAAGACTTTAATGCATTGCAAGAGTTGTAACGTCCAAATATTCACCACAAACTTATAGTCGTATCGACATAAACAAAAAAAAGTGTGGAGCAGGAAACCATTTTACATAAAAATCGAAAGAGGTTCAATGAAGATATACGAACTGGTCGAGCGGTTTAGGTCACTAGGCTGTTAATCAATAGTTTATGTGTTCAAACCCTGTAGGAAGATTCGTCTTTTTTTCTTAAAAGTAAGTTCCAACTTTCATCAGAAGATTGGGAACATTTCTTTGAATGAATCTTGTGCAACTACTTTTTTCTCAAATTCGATTAGAAGCGAACATTATATGAATTGCAAATTTAAAATCCACAGCTGAGAACAAAATATTAAGTATGTTCAATATTTCATTATTATCCTTTGATTTGTAATGAAAAACTAATTATAAGCATTGACGATTTCAGAAGATTCTCCCCGGGGGATGGTCAATATATGTATGAGAGAAAACTGATAAAACATTATTAGTCCACTTTGAGCATGATCGAAGATAACTTATGTCGACAGGGTCTCAAATTCTCCGACAGGCCATGCCCTGAAATCAGCACTGTTTGAAAGTTTTCTTAACAAATAGAATATTACATTTATTTCTCGTTCTACGTTTTGAAATGGAAAAATCATAATTTTAAAGAGAATTATAATACGATAAGCATAAAGATTTATGGAACTAATAAAGTAAATATTCTTGTGTAAGTTATCGATTTCTAATCGGATATTAACTCGAATATTCGTTGGCATCGCAATTTAAAGTAAATCATCTCTCTATATAATTCTTACTGGAAAGCATGTTTAACTCCAATTACGTAATCAATATTTTTAATAATATATTTTTATTGTAATACTTTTACTATTCAATGTCGTTTACGCTTTATTTCCCAAAGCAAAACCTCACAAATGTATAGTGGACTAGTGAATATTATCATTTAGTTTACGCAAATACCGCATCGCCTGATTTGAAACTTCGTACTTTAACCCTTATCCGGGCAACCGGGGCCTCCCAGGCCCAGTAGCTTCATTTTTCTAAAATTTCTCAATAACCATACATATTTCGAAGACATAAAATACTGAATTCTTCTATCTTTCGTCGAAGTTAAAATCATGAACATATCGAGTTGGTAAAGCTATTTTTTTTTTTTAATTTGAAAATCTTTTCCTGACGTAACCGGGCAACCGGGGCCTAGGAGGCCCCGTATAACTTTAGTGAAATTCCTGTCAAATATTAGATCAAATTGTCACATAATTATATGTTGAACACGTGACTATTGTAACCTTTAGTCGGAACAGTATGCGGCAACTGACATTGAATTTTGAGTGTTCTGCACTTAAAATATATACTGGGCCTGACAGGCCCTGGTTGCCCGTTTACGTTACAAAAATGTCTGGACCGGATTTGCTATTCTGCTTGGCTTACAAAAGCGTGACACGAAGTTTCGCTACTTGACAAAAATATATACCGGTACATTCTAGACTAGTCTAAACAGTAAGTGACAATAGGCATTGATTTTGTGTATTCTGCACTTAAAATATATACTGGGCCTCACAGGCCCCGGTTGCCCGTTTACGTTACAAAAATGTCTTGACCGGATAAGGGTTAAATAATAATAATAATAATAATAATAATAATAATAATAATAATAATAATAATAATAATAATAATAATAATAATATCATAGCCATATCTTTATCAGAATTTCAGGCTTAGTCAATAAATGAATTCACGTAGTCTTTATTCTATTTAATCGAATCCGATAGAAATACAGAGAGAAACTCCGAGAACAGGTAAAAGAAAAATGTTAGTTTTGTGAGATTGAAAGTAACCTTTAAGAGTTCTTTACAATTTACAGACAAGTGACTTAAACACTTTTTCCTTTTCTTTAACTTAACTGATTCACCTAACGTATCTGAGTAACTTGTCTCTATTTTCTACTCGGTTATACACGTTTTACAATCATTTCCATTAACCTTGAACGACAAGAACACGAAGACAAAAAATCTACCTAGGTAGGACAGTTAAAATTCCTAACTTCTCCCACCGGGAATCGAACTCGGTACCCCATACACCCAAGGTACACGTGCTAGACACTAGACCAGCGTTTCCCAACCGGTGTGCCGCGGCACAGTGGTGTGCCGCGAATGAGTCGCTGGTGTGCCGCGAGGATCGGAACAAAATTATTAAGTCTATAGCAATCAAATTGCAAGACATACAGAAAAAGGTATATTTGTATTTCAAATTACTACTATGAATCTAAAATTTAAAGTTTCATACTGTGTTACTTTTCTGTAGAACATTTTTCTGTACATTTCTAATTTTGAAAAAAAAAGTATTTGTTATCATTGTTATGACCATTATTGCTTCTTTATTGTTGCAGACTATTTCGTAACTTGAAATTTTAAAATATTATTCAATCCTTCCGGCAAAGTAAACATGCATACGAATTACCTATATTTGTGTTTTAAAAGTAAAAGAGATTCGTTTGTTCGTTCGTTATTTAGTGATCCTCCTTCTTAATGAAAGGTTGGATACAGTTAAAAAAAAAAATGTATTTTTAACAACTTGAGCCCTATATCTGATTGTAATTGTTTTCTATTTTTAAATTAAAATGGAAAATAAGCATAATGATTTACCACGGGGAAAAACAGTGGTCTAGCTTTCTTCTCTGTGAGAAGGATGTCAGTAATCAGAAAAAAATACTACAGTATTTTATATTTTCAAATAATAATAATAATAATAATAATAATAATAATAATAATAATAATAATAATAATAATAATAATAATAATAATAATATGTGTGCCGCGAGAATTCAAGTTACCCTGAAGTGTGCCGCAAGTTGAAAAAGGTTGGGAAACGCTGCACTAGACCAACGGGAAAAATGACTGGAAAGTATTCTGTAGTGTCTGAAATTTATACCTATTTCAGCCTGCTGTATATGTCTTGATTTTTAATATTTACCATATTCATTACTTTGAGGAATGATATATATTATTGATATGTGTTGTATCACATATTCTTCCATAAATATTATATAAATTATAAGAATTATTCATGATATTCCATGGAAATTCACTGGTGCATGCGCAGTAGAAACAGAAGAATGCAGTTTCCTGATATTAGTCAGAATGCAAATTTATAACAGGCTATCAGAATTTCTTAATGGAAAGCAGTGGTTCCCAACATGGGGACGCGAAGCTTCCTCCTGAGTAAGTATGAAGAGGAAGTAAGGGGGCGAAAGCTACTGACAGAAATGAATTGAGAAATAAATAAATAAATAAAGCAACACTTATAATGACTTAAAATTTAGCTTGACAATTTTATAATGACCGTTTAAAAACATAATACTGCACTAGGAGGGTATGCAAAAGTCTTGCTGGAAATAAATATAAATTTCTAAGATTATTATTATTATTATTATTATTATTATTATTATTATTATTATTATTATTATTATTATTATTATTATTATTATTATTATTATTTAAAGTACGAAGTTTCAAATCGTGCGATGAAGCATTTACGTAAACTAAGTGATAATTTATTTGATAATATTTACTAGTCCACTATAAATTTGCGAGGTTTTGCTTTGAGAAATGAAGTATATACGACATTGAATAGTAAAAGTATTTCAATAAAATATATTATTAAAAATATTGATTAAGTAATTGGAGTTAAACATGCTTTCCAGTAAGAATTATATATAGAGATGATTTGCTTCAAAGTGGGATGCAAACGAATATTTGAGTTTTAATCCGATTAGAAATCGATAACTTACACAAGAATATTTACTTTATTAGTTCCATAAATCTTTATGCTTATCGTATTATAATTCTCTTTAAAATTATGATTTTTCCATTTCAAAACGTAGAACGAGAAATAAATGTAATATTCTATTTGTTAAGAAAACTTTCAAACAGTGCTGATTTCAGGGCATGGCCTGTCGGAGAATTTGAGACCCTGTCGACATAAGTTATCTTCGATCATGCTCAAAGTGGACTAATAATGTTTTATCAGTTTTCTCTCATACATATATTGACCATCCCCCGGGGAGAATCTTCTGAAATCGTCAATGCTTATAATTAGTTTTTCATTACAAATCAAAGGATAATAATGAAATATTGAACATACTTAATATTTTGTTTTCAGATGTGGGTTTTAGATTTGCAATTCATATAATGTTCGATTCTAATCGAATTTGAGAAAAAAGTAGTTGCACAAGATTTATTCAAAGAAATGTTCTCAAATCTTCTGATGAAAGTTGGAACTGACTTTTAAGAGAAAAAAGAACGAATACTTGCTACAGGGCTTGAACACCAAACCTTCTGATTAATAAGATAGTGACCTAAACCGCTCAACCAGTTCGTATGTCTTCACTGAACCTCTTTTGACTTTTATTTGAAGTGGTTTCCTGCTCCACACTTTTTTTTTATGTCGATACGACTATAAGTTTGTGGTGAATATTTGGACGTTACAACTCTTGCAATGCATTAAAGTCTTTTTCGTGTAAATTGTATTCAATTTTATGTCCTAATAACTTATATACAACAGGTTTAATCTGTGAAATGATTGGGGTTGGAGTGATCGTAAATGTTTTCATAGTTAGGAGCCTGGATATGCAAACCCGCTTAACGTGGGGATTTACTTTTGTGAAATTTGATACATAGTTGCAAATATCAATTAGGTATAGCAAGTACCTAAGGCTGTAGGTAGCTGACATACTTAGCACATGCATATCATATGTGTCAAGTGTCGGGTACCTAAAATATAGCTGGGACACCTAAATGACACGTGCCTAGCACATCTTGTACTGTTAGGGTTTGCAAATACATGTTGTTCAATTTGTAGTATTTTATATTCTTCACTGTTTTAAATTGTTCAAATAGATTATTTCAGATTATTCACTAAAATAAAAAAAAAGTGCGGCAGGCGGAGCTTAGCAAACAGCCTTAACTCAATGTTAGGTAACTGACATGACTATTTGAGTGTTATTTTTCTGAATAAACTTTGTATGGTTTGGTTAGATTTTCTGACTATAACTAACCTGACTACTTCATTAAAAAATATTTTTTATGTATTACAGATTGAAGAAGAAAAGTCTTCCCTAAACAAAGCTATTTTATACCATTATATAAGAAGGGAAAAACTATTAAAATGATGAAAATAATGAGCGGTAAACAATACACAAAATACAGAAAACCTCAATAGTTAAAGCTATTGTTGGCTACTTGTTTAATTTAGTTTAACTTAAAATTCAGAAATCCGAAATGGTTTGATTTAAAATCCCACTAGAGAGAAACAGCATAAAGTTGTTTTCTTTGAGGAAGGCAAAAACTGTAATTTTTAAACTTAGTCTACAAAACAGTATACTGTATCTAGTACAAAAATATTAAAACTGGCGATCTGGTGCCATACGAAAGAAAACGTTATAACGCCTCTAGCACGAGATTCCTTCACGCTAGAAGAAAAGAATAATGATGTTACTGATAGTAAAGTTGCATTCTCCGAAGTGTAAACAACCATACTAAGAGCGCTATTCAAGATAATGCAAAGAACAATAAAAGAAAGTTGATCTATTGGATCTGCAATGTTATGACAACCCATGTGATCGTTTGGAAGAACAATACAAAGCACTGCAGTGGAAATGTCAGCTTTTCCAATTGCATTTTAACGTCCGGAAACACAAAATACTAGTGACTTACCCATATAACTAGAAGTTTAGTAAACAGATTAAAGAAGGTTTAATCGTTGAAAGGACCGGAAGACAATAAGAATATACTTAACAGACAAAATTGAATATATATATATATATATATATATATATATATATATATATATATATATATATATATATATATATATATATATATATATATACTGTTCCATAATTCCTGTAATTTTCTACGGCATTGGAAGAAAAAATAAAGTATTTAAGATTTAAGTCCCACGATTATGCCGGTTAGGCTAAAGAAGACGGTGAAGATGAGGAATGAATGAAATTCTGGAATGACAAAAGTAGCAGGAAACGGGAGAACCCCGAAAAAAAACACGAGCACGATTTATGTCCACCACAAAGTCCAAACGGCGCGAGCTGGGATCGAACCAGCGACCCCAAGCACCAGAGGTGAACAATCTACTACTGAGCTACCGCGCCCCAACAGCATTGGAAGAAGATGAAGCTTTCACATTATTAATGTAAAATTTGGAATTCCTATTGAAATATGTCTGATTTTTTCAAATTTCAAAAGTAAAACAGAGAAAATCACTGTTAATATCTTCTTTTGAAGGCGTAAACACAAAAGTTCATTTTCTTTATGAGGTATTCAACATTAAATTTAGGAAGCAGTCTTCTTCAATAATTATTGCTAAAAATTTCAGACAAATGAATATCATTTGTTACAAAATGCAATAACACTCATCCGCAATGCTAGTGCAGTCGTCTCACAATCAGACATTATTTTGGGTAAGACTCCATCTTTCGGAGCAAGGACTTAGAAAGGTGGTCGGTATAGTATTACCAATATCCAGAATTTTATTTTGAGAACGCCAATAAGCATCAAATTAATCACAAATGTTACATAATTAATATTCCGATGATTCTTGATTGTGCCAGTGCAAATGTTCCAAATTACACGAATTATAGAACAGTCTATACAGGGTGACTGGTAATTCAATGCATTCCTTGCAAGGGGATATTCTACAAGTACTTTGGAATATTTTCACCTATATGAACCAGGGGTTGCAAATCAATACTTTCTGAGTAATTTGCATATTTGTGATTTCTTTGAAATTAACCGGCTAGCGAGATGTGCGCGAGAAAGTTCTACCCTGACCCACTTTCACATATCGTAGAGCGACGAAATGTTACAAGTGCAATACTGCATACTTATGTAGGTCATTGTGGTCATGTACGGCACGGAACTCTGCAACATTGCTATGTTATAGGTCCGAACGTGAAGTAAGGTGTATTTGTCCAATATCCTTTACTGCATCTCAGAAATCAGCGTGGCAACATCGCAGAAGTACTTACCCCTAGGAAATGACTACATGGTTGCGAAGAGGTGGAATGAAAGTAGTGTGCGGTAGCATATCCTTGTAATTGTAGTACGCTTTGTCTGGGAAGCAAGTAGCGATGCCCCATGCTAATCCCAAAAAACGTAATCATCACTTTGGTCGCTTAGAGTTGAATACGAACTTCCTTTGATGTGGTACATCCGCACGCCGTCTTTGCTTCGACTAGATTCTTATGCAAGAAAATGACTCAAGTAAGGATTCGTACCTCCAACTCCGGGGTCACATCGGTCTTTTAGGTGGATCTAGGATTAGGGAAGGAATTGGCCCTGGCCATCTAGGAGGTATTATCCCGGCCTTCGCCTGGTGAGAGTGAAGAAAGCCAGGGAAATCCCAGTCAAAACAATGACAGCGTGCTGAGGTACCAACATAAAAGGAAATCCGTATTCAACTCTGAGCGACCAAAGTGGTGATCACGGTTTTTTAAGGGGATCAGCATGGGGTATTATTACTACTTATTTTCCAGGCAAAAGGTGCCACAATTACCAGGATATGCTATGTCTCACTGCTGTGTGCATTACGGGATTCTGTAAAATCCAAAAGCGTGGCATGCTGAAAAAGATGTCTGCCTCCTGGAAAACAATGCACCCGTTCACTGCCCAAATCTTGGCCAGACAGATGCACGACCCTGGGAACGAAATCCGTCATAGTTGGCGTTTTCTCTTAACCGCACACCATCTTCATTCGACCAGTTCCCAACCAAGCAGTCATTTCTTAGGGGTAAGTACTTCTGCGATGTTGCCATGTTGGTTTCTGAGGTGCAGTAATGGATGTTCGACTACTACACCTTACTTTTCGTTCTGATCTATAACACAGCAATGTTGCATAGTTACGATCTGTACATTATCACATGACCTACATAGGCATGCAGGATTACACATGTAACATTTCATCGCTCGACGGTATGTAGAAATGGGTCAGAGTAAAATCTTTTCGCGCACCTCTCGTTAGCTAGCAAACTTCAAAGAAATCACAAATGTGTAAATTATTCAGAAAGTATTGATTTGCGACCCCCGGTTCATCTAAGTGAAAATGTTCCAAAGTACTTGTAGAATGTCCTCTTGCAAGGAATGCATCGAATTTCCAGTTACCCTATATATCTCGTATATACGTGTATATAGCCTATATATACACCTTACGTGTATATATCAGTGTTGGGCAAATTTCAATTGAATTAACAATTAACAATTAATCTGTAAATTTAATTGTTAATTGCAATTGACAATTGAAGTAAGTAATGGTTAATTGTTAATTGCAGTTGGCCATTAATAATGGGGAATCAATTGCAATTAATCAATTGGTTGAAAGTAATTGCAGTGGAAAGTAATTGCAATTGAATTCAGTCATTCAATTGCAATTGAAATCAATTGGCAATTAATTCAATTGCAATTGATTTCCACAGCAATTACTTTCAATTGATTGATCAATTGCAATTGATTTTCACTGATTAATTTTCAACACTGTAGTTCAGAGAGGACGTGGGACAATGAAAACTTTAGCCACGACCAATTGACTCACCACCCATCGTGACCCACGACCCACCGTGACCCACTCTGACCCACCACCCACCATGAACCACTCTCACCCACTGTGACCCACAGACCCACCAAAACCTATTGTCATCAACTCTGACCCATGATTCACGCCCTTTTCTCTACTGACTAAAGAGTTTAAACTTGTAATAAAACAAGCCTATGAAATTATCACTCATCAGAGTTTGAATTTCTACGATCAATCGCTCAAGCACCGCTCTATTACAATAACGGCGGATCTGACCTTTCTAATATAAATAAAATAAAGAGTTTGTTTGCGTCTGTCTGTCTATCTTTGTGCGGCCTGTGGACCAGATGAGTGGACCGAATCTTTTCAAAATTTGGTCACGGGTAGCTTGGTCTAGGCCCCAGATCAAGCCGGAGAGTTTTGTTTTTCAAATTTCGAACTAAGGGGGTCTCAGGGGGACGTTTTCCGGGACCGGCCTAGGGACCAGACAAGTTGACCGAGAATAACCAAATTTTGGTCACGGGTACCTTGGTCCAGGTCCCACACCAAGGAAAAGCGTTTTTGACAAAATTCGAACCAGGGGGTCTCAGGGAGGCGTTTACCGAGACATGTAAAAGTAGTAGAAAATGACCGATATTAGTGCCGATTTCATAGTTTTCGCAGTCGCTGAGATCAATGGTGAAACTCCGATCGCATTAACTTCCAAACTCACCCTATTCGGCTGCGGGCCAGGGGTCAACGGGGAGGGGGAGGGATACCGAAACGTAAAAGTAATCCAAAATGACCGATATTAGTGTCAAATCCATAGTTTTCACGGTCGCTGAGATCAATGGTGACACTGCCATTAGCGACGACTTTCAAATTTTTCCACCGTTGTATGCGGGCCTTAGGTCACCAGTGGGGGGAATTCCGAGACATGTAAAAATAATCGAAAATGACCGATATTAATGTCAAATTCATAGTTTTCGGGGTCGCTGAACTCAATGGTGAAACTCAAGACCGCGTTTACTTTCACATTTAGCTCCCATTAGCTAAGGAACGGAGGCATTATAAAGGGGATCAAGAGACATGTAAAAATAATCCTTAATGACTGATATTAGTGTCAAATCCGTAGTTTTCGCGGTCGCTGAGATCAATGGTGATACTTTCATTAGCAATGATTTTCAAATTTAGCCACCATTGTATGCTGGCCGGGAGTCACCGGGGGTGGAGAATTGCGAGACATGTAAAAATAATGGAAAATGACCGATATTAGTATCAAATCCATAATTTTCGCTGTCGCTGAGATGAATGGTGATACTTCCATAGGCGTTGACTTCTAAATGCAGCCCCCATCGGCTGTGGGCCAAAGGCGTTGTTTTTTGAAAATTGGAACCAGAGGATCATAGGGGCTTTTACCGGGATATGTAAAAAGTAGTAGAAAATGGCAGATGTTAGTGTCACATTCATAGTTTTCGCGGTATCGGCTGGGGGCCAGAGGAGATTTTTTTCACAATTAGAACCAAGGGGGTCTGAGGGGGCGCTCACCGGGACATGCAAAAGTAGTAGAAAATGATCAATATTTGTGTCGAATCCATATTTATCGGGGTTGCTCAGGTGTATAGTGACACCCCCGATAGTGTTTACGTTCAAATTCAGCCCCCATCGGCCTTCCCAATGAAAACACATGTACGTTGTTGGATATATATTCACACAAAATATATCCAATTTTAGAAATGTTTTTTAATTGTTCTCTCGTTGTTCAGTTTGTTTACATTGATATTTTATCTGATCCCTGCGAATAATGGGCATAACAGCTAGTGCGAAATGGTAAAGTGTTTGTCATGGACCAAATTACAATGAATTCAATTATATAGGTAATTATTATAATTATCATTGATAATTATTTCCTTGCTACCGTTTTCTAAGCCTATTTCCACGTTTTGTGAATCAATGTTAGTGGGTCAAAATGGGCATTCAATGTGGTAAGAAAAATGACCCACTATCCCACCAGTATCCCACAGTCGCTTTTTTCGCATTGTTTATTGCATGTTTTGTACCGTTTCTGCGCATATTTTCACGTTTTGTACGCCACCGAAAGTGGGTCAAAGAGGACCTACAAATATGGCAGAAAAAGACATATTCATCCCACATTCAAGGACCATTTTGACCCACTTCCACTGATGCACAAAGCAACACAAATCATGCATAAAAATGTGAAGGAAACGGCATCGACATTCGATGGTGACGGAACAGCATTAAGTTATTCCGCTATACTTCTAGGCCATTTTGGCCCATTTTTCTTGTCGCAGTAAAGTGGAAATAGGAGCACAAAACGGTACAAAACAGGCACTGTACGATGCGAAAGAAACGACCTCCAAATTCGATAGTGACGGAACAATGGTTCTTTTTCCTCACACCTTGATGGACCATTTTGACGCATTTCTGGTGATGCTCAAAACGTGGAAGTAGGCGAACAGAACGGTACAAAATACACACTAAACGATGTGAAGGAATCGTCCTCCAAATTCGTTGGTGGCGGAACAGCATTAACTTGTTTCGTTATATTCATAGGTCCATTTTGAACCACTTCCGGTGACACACAAAACGTACAAAACAGGCACTAAACGATGCGAAAGAAACGACCCCGAAATTCGATAGTGGCGGAACAGTGAGCCATTTAACTCCCACCTTAAAGGCCCCTTTAGCTCTCCTCGGGTGATGCAGGACGAGAAAGAGATGCAGATTTTTTTTTAAAAGGTACTAAGCGATGCGAAAGAAACTATCTACAAATTCGATAGTGTCGGAACCGTAGGTCATTTTCGTCACACTTTGGAGGCCCATTTTGACACACTTCTGGTGACGCACAAAACGTGGAAACAGGGACACGAAACGGCACGAAACATTCACTAGTCGATGCGAAAAGAAGGACCTTGAAATTAGGTAGCGGCGGAGCAGTGGGTCATTTTCGTCCCACCGAGGCCCATTTTGACCCTCTTCCAGTGAAGCACAAAACGTCGAAATAGGCGCGCAAAAAGGTACGCGATGTGAAATTAACGACCTCGAAATTCGATAGTGGCGGAACTGAAAATGAAATTAAATCTTTAAGTTTTACGTTTCACGGTTATGCCTGTTAGGCTAAAGGAGACGGTGGTGATGAAAGATGAGTGAAATGAAGAAAGTGGGAGGAAATGGGAGAACCCCGAGAAAACCCACGAGCACGGTGTTTGTCCACCACAAAGTCCACCCGGCGCGAGTTGGTATCGAACCAGGGACCCCAAGCACCGGAGGTAAACGCTCTACCACTGAGCCACCCCGCCCCCAGTGGCGGAACTCTTGGTCATTTTCGTCTCATCTTGGAAGCCCATTTTGACCCACTTCCGGTGACGCACAAAACGTAGAAATAGGGGCACGAAACGGCACGAAAATTCTCTAGTCGATGCGAAAGGAAGGACCTCGAAATTCGGTAGTGGCGGAGCAGTGGGTCATTTTCGTCCTACCTTCGAGGCCCATTTTGACCCTCTTCCAGTGACGCACAAAGCGTCGAAATAGCTGCACAAAAGGGTACGCGATGTGAAATTAACGACCTCGAAATTCGATAGTGGCGGAACTCTTGGTCATTTTCGTCCCATCTTGGAAGCCCATTTTGACCCACTTCCGGTGACGCACAAAACGTGAAAATACGCTCTCAATAGTGCAAGAAACCGGCACTAAACGATGCGAAAGAAGCAACCTCGAAATTCGTTAGTGACGGAACAGTGATTCATTTTCGTCCCACCTTGGGGACTGACTCATTATAACCCACTTCCCATGACGCACAAAACGTGGAAGTAGACACACAAAACGGCACAAAACGATGTGAAGGCAACGACCTCGAAATTCATTGATGGCGGAACAGCAATAACTTGTTCCGCCATATTGGTAGGCCCATTTTGACCCACTTCCGGTGACGCACAAAATGTAGGAATAGGCTCACAAAGCGACACAAAACACACACAAAAGATGCAAAACAAAGTACCTCGAAATTCGTTGGTGGCGGAACAAGTTAATGACGGCGTGAGCACCAATGTAAGTATACCATCAAGGCTGAGAACTGCACGGTCTAATTTTTTTGGGCAAAGTAGAAGCTCAACTGGAATACTGATGTCCGGCTATACTCGGTTCAACTGAGCGAACAGCTTGAGCTGGATTGGTTGAGATGACCCATCGACTAGGCTGTATTGAGCCAATGGCTTGAGCCGGCCCGGTAGGGACGAGTCATCGACTCTGCTCGATTGGAGCTCCGTTGAAACGAGTCCATAGGCTGGGTTCGAATCAGCTCAACTGAACCGATGGCTCGAACCGGCTCGGTTGGGGTAAGCAATCAGGTTTGGTTCAGCTCGTGTTTGCCACCGGCTCGAGCTGGCTCGGTTGGATGAGCTGTTGGCTCGGTTCACTTCTCTGTTCGGCTCGATAAGTTAATGAGCTGTGAGAGAGCCGTTTGAGTCGTTAACAACCCTAAACCCGGGTCGAGCAGTTTTAAACATGTTTGGCTGGAGTCCTATAACTTTTAACAATTTTTGGCTCGAGCCCTAGTACTTGCTCCTCCTCAACTCAAACCTAGAACCTCGTGACCGATGTCCTTTCCTCCTGAAGATTTCTTGACGACCGAGATCGACAGTCAACTAATTTTTATATTCAGATACAAACCGCCTATATTCCATGTTTATACACGGTGTTATAATAATAATTAGTTATAGTAGTAGTAGTAGTATCATGGATAATTATATTGTCTATGTAGGATACTTGAAGAGAGTATTACTTGGAACTACACAACGGATTTAGCTCGAATTGGCTCGTTTTGGCTCGACTCGACTGGAAACTCGATCCGAATTGAGTCGAGTTGGGGGAAATTTTTCGAGCCGAGTTCTCGAGTCGAGCTCAAAGATGTCTGCTTCGAGTCGAGTCGAGTTTTAAAGAAAACTCGCTCGAACTTGCTTGTGCCCATCCCTATTGTATACATGACGGGCATATAGAGTTCTTTCGAGGGGGATAGAATCATAAACATAATATATTTAAAAAATGGTAAGTTTCACGGCTTTCTTTCCGGGGGGGGGGGGAGCGAAGGGATGGTAGTTATCCAGCATTTCTTATAAGTGCCTTTTTTAAAATATGTAAAACAGTAACAAGTGGACAACACAATATACACATATCTTCTTATCTTCAGTTTTAATTACTGATTTCAATTGCAATTAACAATTACAATTAACAATTACAAGTTTCAATTGTCAATTGCAACTAACAATTAAATGTTTCAATTGCACTCTTTGCGATTGACAATTAACAATTAAAAGTTTCAATTGCCTGGTGACCAATTAACAATTAACAATTGACGAAAAACTAATTGCAAATTTTATGATTGAATTCAATTGCAATTGAAATTAATTGTCAATTACAAATTGAAATAAATTGCAATTGATTTCAATTGCAATTGATTTTCAGAGCAATTACTTTCAATTGATTGATCAATTGCAATTGATTTCAATTGATTTTGCCCAACACTGGTATATATAAATATATAAATGCTCTATTCGTTTCATTGCAATAACAATATTTCAATCCCTTATGAACGGTATAAAAATTGTACGTATATAGTATATATAATACTCAACTGGTACTTTTTTTACTCTTGAATATATCATAGTTCACTTTATAGTATTCAACCAGTTGAGAATGCTCCTAGAGCACTGCCAGAACGAACTTAAATAGAATTAATCTTTCTTATTAACTTCTATAAGCTTGATACCAATTGTTCTATGTACTTTATTATTATACTAATTAAACAATTCTTGATATATATTTATCCATTTACAATTTCCTTCAGTACTATTTTTTTTTCACGTGTTTTGTTTGAGAATTCTGTTAAAACGTTCTTCGATATATTGTTTTACGAGGACACATTCTCAAACAAAGGTTCAAATTGAAAAATTCGCAAAATATCATCTCTCTAGACTTATGGTTCCCGAGATATGTCTCCTTAGATCTCCCGAAATCTGAACTTTTTTGGCTAATATCTGGGGAACGGTGGTCATTTAGCCAGTGGCCATCCGTTACTATTTGGTACCAAAATGTTCACTTTTTTTTAGGTATTGACCAACACCAATATGGTCCCTCTATGACTTACGGTTCCCGAGATATGGCTCCTTAAATCTGTGAAAGTCGGAACATTTTTTGGCCAATATCTCGGGAACAGTAAGAATGACGCGGAAAAATTCCATCACTTCTTTGAGATAGTTTTCGATGCTTTATCGAATGGAGGGCTCCAAATTGAAAAATTGGTAAATAATAGACATACACACACACAGACATAGGGAATTCAGTAACAAACTATTTAACTTCGTTGAAAATTAATTTACTATAATGAACTGCTAATTTTGATTGCTCTAATTTGATATTCGACAGGATACGTCAGTCATTGATGCTACGTGTTCATGTGTGCATCGACAGCAATGGAAGACATTTCGAACATCTACTTTGACTCCACTCGAGGTAAGTACAAAATGTACTGTGCTGTACGTACGTATGTTGGCTATCAGGTTACTCGTATTGTGAGCGACGTCTGCATTGCTGATAATCGTCACTCCACAGTGCACAATTGGTGCACCGCGCTTCTTTCTTGACATCGCCCATCATTGTGTGTTCGTTGTCTTTCTTTCCTGCTCAATTATTGGCTTTGCGTTTCTTCATCATATTTATCCTGTTTATGCGCGATACCTGTGTCCGAGGTACAATATTGTCTCGGCCAGGATGTAGTACCATCAACTACCAAGCTGATCCTGCTCGCTGAGACAGCTCTGCCTGTGAAACTACCTAATGTACCATTTTGCTGATGTTCATAGCCACACTTAACTAGTTTTGATGTCACAAATCAGTTCCCGCAGTTTGTGCACATCTTTCTGTTCCGTTTCAATTTTCAGGATTCGAGTTTAGATCCAGTTTACGTCCAAATTAAGCTCCGTAACTTGAGGGACAATATATATATATATATATATATATATATATATATATATATATATATATATATATATATATATATATATATATATATGGTAAAAAAATTACGAATATTAGTGTCGAATCCATAGTTCTCGGGATCACTGAGTTGAACAGTGACACTGACGACCCCGTTTACTTCCAAATTCAGACCCTTAACTTGGGGAGAGGGAAGATACATAAAAATGATCAAAATAGTGATTTTAAGGACAGGCAGAGCCCGTACCTAAAGTTGTCCCGTCCAGTAGTAAAGACTCTTATCTTCAGAGCAACAGGAACCTTCAAGTGAAAGGGAACGAACCATTTCCACCCAAAATGTTGAGAGCCAGTATATTACAAGATATTAATAACAACGTACTGAAGAATATTTATGAAGATTATTACAATCGTGGCTTCCACTCCTTTAGCAAACTTGTAAGACACTACAAGCACAATCGAATAAATCGAATTGCAAGGTAATATTAGGCTATATGACCAACAAAAAGCCGGATCAAGCTCACCTCAAGGGAAACAGACTGTCACAATTAAAAACGATAAAAGAGTATGTAATGTCACAATTTGATAGAAGAAGAGCGTAAGAACCTGCTATTTACTATTGGCATCTGCAAATGTGGGCACTAGAAGGATGTAAAGAGGTTGGCTGAGACAATTTCATAGCTTCGATTACTTTTATCAACAAACTTACGGCTGAATATCGCATTTCTTCCAACGTTCGTCACAGGTATGGACGTAGAGATCAAAGTATTCGTCAGAAAACACTAGGATTTGTGGAGAAGGTAAACAAATATGTAACAGACGGGAGTGGGGACAAAGAAAATGTTTGGAAAAGTGACCAAAGTCAATCCGATTATGAGATGTTTTCATTATCAACACTATCTCACAGAGGCAAGAAAACTACAGCTAGTGTGTTGCAGGTTGTTCATGGCTCTACACACAACTATAAAATTTATGTGTTATCAATGAGTGGCAAATAGCTAACAAGCTCTATATCTGTTTTAAAGAACCACAAGTAATTTTTGAACTAAATGTTTCAAAGAAACTTGAAGCAACATGCCCATCAAACATTCATGTGGAGGTAAGCAAAAATCCCCCACGAGGTCCTCCCTCTTTCACGAGGAGAACCTTTGGTTCAGCAGAGGTTACTCGTATCATCAGAACGCCCTACACACGTTTTCAGGAGGTCTTGTGATTTTTCTTGGGTCTTCAGATCTAAATTCGCCCTCAAGAATCCTATGAAAAATAATTGAATTAAGAAATTCGCTTATGTATGGGATATGGGCTATAGATAACCACTGTAAAACTCGCCGTTGTCCGTTAATACATTAATGGATTGACTCCATTAACGAATTTGGCCGAGACAATTGCTCTAACTACCCATTTTGAAAACAGAACTAAAAAATCGCTAATATGTATGGGATATTGGATATAGATAGTCACCATTAAATTCTCCTTTAGCTGTTAATATGTTAACTGATTGATTTTATCAACAAATTCAGCAAAGATAATATTGTCATATAGAGCACTTCATTGCGAAGCAATGTAGAAAGAGAACGATCTACTCCATGTTTTGGATTGTGGTTTGAATTTGATCATGCACTGTCGGAGATCGCCATACGGTATATCATGCTGTATGAATATCACCAGGGACATTCAGCGAGAGCAGCAGTACAAATACCAATGCTGTATATGGTCAGGGTGGATGTGTGGAGTGTTAGGTGTAGTTCCAGATATTTCGGTCTGGTGAGACCAGCTTCATCGACAAGCCACGAGAAGGGAGACGTGTGCAGCTCAACAATGATGTCCTGCGAGCATTGGTAGAGACACATCCAATACAAACTGTTAAAGAACTAATCAGCAAACTCCATGTAATTCATTTGTCCGTCCATCGTCATCTGCAGTACCTTCGGTAGTATGGAAACGTAAACGAGCACCCCATGCATGCTACATGCAAACGTCAGTGGATACCTAGAGAGGGACCGCAGAGACTGTGCTAAAACAGGACTTCCAGTCCTGTAAACTGATGTTAAGTATTTGGTGGGATATCCGTGAAATAATTCATTTTCAGCTCTTGTTACATAATCAGGCCATCAATGCAGATGTCCACTGTTATTAGCTTGAACGCCTACCGACTGTATTGTTGGAGAAACGTCCTGCTCCAATTCATCGTTAGAGTGTGCTCATCCAAGTGATAACACGCGTCCACATGCAGCAAGAAGAATCTGTTTCGAGGAATGTGGCTGAGTGAAAATCCCCACCAGGTGGTTTCGCAAGATCTTCACCTTCTGCTGTCTTTTCAGCATCCTGCAAAATCACCTTTCTGGGAAAACACTGCAAGATGAGGATGACGTGCGACGAACAGTCACCCAGTTATTTGCCTCCAAAACCGCTGATATCTTTCAGATTTAAAAACTGGTTGACATTTGGCAGCGTGTTGTGGAGTCCAATAGAGACTATTTTCCTGACCAACGGCTGTGTTCCAGGCAAGTTATCATTCCTTTCTTCACAGTGAAAGATATGACACTACTTACGGGATTACTCTGTATATAATTAGTGTATGTACCTTCTTCGCAGAAGACCCGAGTTTAATTCCCGGCGTGAATTCATGTGGTTTGGATTCCTCCATAAGCCTACAGTGATAATAAGCCACGTTAATTTTACTTTCATAAATCTTTTGAATGCACCATAACGTACAGTCAGCGAAAAAATTCTCTATGTTTGATTAAATTAGTTTCATAAAAACTTCAGAATGGAAGGATAATTTGAGTACCGCTTTCAGTAAATTAAAAATAACGTAATTTTCTGTTCCAGCCATACCACCGTTGTACTTTCAAGTCATACCACCGTTATTCTCAAAATAAATTTTACTAAACGAAAGAGATTTTGTCGCTGACTGTACCTCACCATGTTTCAAGCCCCGTTTAAGAAGAATGAATCTTATTATTAATGAATGCCGCTCTTTCTAAGCTCCACGCTACATAAGAACGTAAAGGAGGAAAATCATAACCTAATGGCCAAGAAGCGCCCTGCATAATCTAATATATCTGACACTGTTTCCCTTACATACTTATTCTCAGCGATGCTTATATTGTGCTTTCAAAATTCGTATTTATAATTCGTTGGAATGCACAGTAGTTTTCATTCAATCTCAGTGACAATCAAAAGAAAAAAATCAACATCACATACTAGTAGGAAGCAACATCTTTAATAAGAGTGCGTTCCGCGTATCAACCAGTATATAACCATTTATACGACTTTCCCAAATTAAGATTGTTGTTCAATTTCGACATTTGGGAACAATCTGTTGTTCGTTTAGAAATAATTATTGAAAGATATCCCTGCTTGACAATTTTTTCTCCATGACCAAACTTTTGAAATTTGTAAATATGGATTCCAATACACAAACAAACTGTTGATGGTAACACTAAACGAGTAAAATTGGAATATGAGGGGATAGGCATCCACTCAGTAATGAAATATAATAACTCAAATTTTCGCTTTATCTACTGAATTAGTAACCAAACCTATTCAAACGATTTTAATAAACACACGAAGGTAACAGGTATGGAGCATAGGCGCCCAAAGGGGAGGGCAGGATGGGGCTCGGCCCCCATTCTGGTTCACGAAAATGTATATGTAATATAGCAAATCACGTATGTTAAATGCCAGAAATACCAGACGTAATAGCAACCATAAAGAGAGGCCCCTCTCTAGAAAATTTTCTTCGGGCGCCCCTGGTATGGAGATATTGCATACTTACTTAATTTCTTTGAATTCGCTATGGAAAGTAATTTTGAAGAGATTTTGAGTCCATGGAAGAAGAAGTATAGATTTACTCATTAACAATTTCCAGATATTTCTGAACAAAATACAGTGTTTGTAAAAAACGAAACGGTTTCTTTTCTACTACTTTCTAAGCCTTAGACCACTGTAAAGTTATCATTAAAACCGTGCTCTGAGGCTTCGTCATCTTAGAAAACGTCAAGAATGTGTGATAGGTATAGGGATCAACAGGAGTCCCATTAAAAAATGTGCTGTTAAATTATAAGTTTATCATCTTATCAATGAATTTAACATCGTCGTTTAGACGAAGTAATATTGAAAATATTTAACAACAAAACCTTCAACAAAAATCATCTTTTTATTTTTACTGCACATTATTTGAGGGCAAGGTTGTTCCACTCGTATGCTTATCACTGCTTAAGACACAGTGATTAACAAATCTTTGTGATTACCACGCGTGAATAAGTGACAACTCTAACTGTATATACTTTCACCAAATGACAACGATAGATAAATAATAAAGTAAATTAAACTTTACTTACATTGTAAGGCAAATCGCAATATGATCCTCAAAACTTTTTTAAACAAAACATAAATTTAGCTTCGACTTTTTGTACTTTACCTTTTTAATTATCGATATTATAAAATTGAAAGTGGCTATGTTTGTGACTCCTAATCTCTTGAACCACCCAACCGATCTCGATCAAATTTTCAACATTCATGACGTTCGGACTTGGAAGTACTTTTATCGTTTCACTTTTACGGTAAAACTTAGGGGAGAGGGAGAAGGGATATAAAATATAAATAGAACTTAATAACCCTTGAACCAAACGATCAATCTCGAACAAATTTATAACACAGATGAGGGTCAAGCTGGAATATTTTTTATCATTTCACTTTGACGGAGCAACTGTGACAATATATATAAGTGACTGTGATTGTGACTTAATGACTCTGGAACCACCCAACCGATCTCAATCAAATTTTCAACACAGATGACGTTCGGGACTGGAAAGTTTCGAATAAATTTACCTTGAAAACAGAGCCTGGGAGGGGGAGATACATAAAAATAAATAAAACTTAATAACTCTTGAACCAACCAACAGATCTCGTTCAAATTTTCAAATTTTCAACGTAGATTAGGATGAGGACTAGGATGGTTTTTATAATTTTATTTTGACGATGCAGCGTAAGGGGGAGAGGAAAGGGGTATATAGATATAGATATAGATATAGATAAAACTCTTGACCTACCCGATCGATCTCCATCAAATTTTCAACATAGATGAGGTTTAGACTTGGGGTCGTTTTCACATATAACTTTGACGGTAAAACTTAGGGAAGGGTAGGAAAGGGGTCTTAGTACAGTGGATTATTTTGTAAACAAACATGATTAAAGCAAATCTGATCAGCGGATGGCGGACTTGGATAAAGGAGGTACCGATTGACGCATGCTTGGTGAATAGCGGCCGTCATCTTGTATCCAGATTATTTTTTTTCAAATAGGAAGGTAATAATGTGACACATCAATTAAAATTTTCTTTTTGCAGGGAAATACATTCCCCCAAGCTGAAATGCGTTATCATGTCCCGTTCCAAAGTTATGACGCCCCAAAGTTAACGGTTTTCTGTTTCCTTACAGGGAGAGCGACATGGCACTAACGCTGCAAGAAAGACGTAACGCAACAAATCTGAAAGTTTTCTTGTTGTTGCAGGTAGAGCGAGATGGCACTGAGGAAGCAGGAAATGATTGAGATCATCCTTATGTCTGGTGAAAGAAGCAGTCGTGTGATTACCCAGAACTTCAGCGCGCGCCACCCCGAAAGACCTGCAATAAGCCACAACACCGTTAGCTACCTTATTAGGAAATTCAGTGCAACTGGTAATGTTGCTGATGCCGACAGACCACGGTCAGGTCCCCCACGAACCGCAACAGATGAGGAGACATCCACAATGGTCCTTGCTGCGAGTGTGGAAAGTCCGAAGCGCAGCACAACACAACTATCAGCGATAACAAGCGTACCACGTGCTTCCGTGATAAGGATTCTCCATACGAACAAGTGGCATCCCTTCAAGCTGCAGCATGTCCACAACCTTTCAGAGGATAATCCAGACCGGCCCATGGACTTCGCCAATTGGGCTTTGTCAAAATATGACCGAGATCCTAATTTCCCAGCCAGCGTTCTCTTCACAGACGAGGCAAATTTTTATTTCGATGGCGAAGTGAATCGCCAGAACATGCGATATTGGTCGAATGCAAACCCACGTGCGATCAATCCCTGCAAGATATCATGCTGCTCATATCATGGTGTGGTGTGGCATAACACGTCAATCATAGGACCCTTATTCATTGGAGTGGAGCGTTTTGCACTTTTGTTGGAAATTCGATGGTGGCTGGTGCGGAAAAGGCGCCATTAGTGGCACCGACCTTACTGCCTTATTTTATTTTTTTTTGGATAACCCCTTACCCTGCCCCAACGGACTTAGAGTTTCTTTAAAGTGTTTGGTTAGGCAACACGCAGAACACCAATGACAGGAAAGCTACTTGTGGTCGTTTTCAGAGTTACATGATGGCTATAGTAGTAGGGGACACAGAATATCTAGTCGAGTCAGCAAAACTTTTTGTGACGTCATAGGTCAAAAGTCAATGGCCTTGGCCCGGGGTCAATGACCTAGGGGTACTTAGGACCACCCCTCCAAATTTTGGCAGGGATACCTTGGCCCACCCCCTAAATTTTGGCAGGGGTACATAGGACCACCTCCCTTAAATTTTAGAAATTGCCAAATCTAAAAATTTAGTATGGTAGCCTAGGACCATGGTATGTACCTCTATTAGTATTGGGGGTCTATGTCGTTCTCTTTCATTGGTAAAAAATTGCCAAAAATTCAAATTTCGCAGATTTTTTACCTAATTTATCCCCTTTGATGAGGTGTTATTACCTTATATGTTTATATGGGTGTATACAGGGTCCATTACCTTTCATAAGATATGGGTATATTAATGCACCGTTTTAAATTTTGGGAGGGGTACCTCGGTCCACCCCTTCAATTTTGGAAATTACTCAATTGAAACATTTGGTATTATAGTATAGGACCCTAATATGTATCATGATAAATTTGGGTGGTCCACATCATTCACTTTTAGGGGTACAAAATTACGAAAACATAAACGTAAGCAATACGTTGTACCACGTGTTTGGTTTTTGACATAATTTATCTCCTTGGATGAGGTCCTATTACCTTATATAGTTATATGGTCATGTATAGGGGCACAGTCCCTTTCATAAGATATGGGTATGTTGATGCACCCCTTTAAATCTTTGGGTGGGATATCTGGGCCCACCCTTTTAATTTTGGAAATTACTTAATTGAAACATTTGGTATTATAGTATAGGACCCTAATATGTATCATGATAAATTTGGGTGGTCCACCTCGTTCCCTTTTAGGGGTACAAAATTGCCAAAATATAAACGTAAGCAATACGTTGTACCACGTGTTTGGTTTTTGACCTAATTTATCTCCTAGGATGAGGTCCTATTACCTTATATAGTTATATGGTCATGTTTAGGGGTCCATTTCCTATCATAAGACGTAGGTACATTTGTGCACCCCCTTTCAATTTTTGGGAGGTGTACCTTGGCCCACCCCTTTAATTTTGGAAATTGCCCATTTTAAACATTTGGTATTATAGTAATCAACCCTAATATTTATCTTGATAAATTTGGGTGGTCCACCTCGTTCTCTTTAAGGGGTACAAAATTGCCAAATTTTAGTACAACCGCGTGTTTGGTTTTTGGTCCAATTTATCCCCTTTGATGAGGTGTTATTACCTTATATGGTTATATGGGCGTATACAGGGCTCCATTTCCTTTCATAAGACTTGGGTATGTTGATGCACCCCTTTAAATTTTGGGGAGGGGTACATTGGCCCACCCCTTTAATTTTGGAAATTGCCCATTTTAAACATTTAGTATTATAGTATAGGACCCTAATATAGATCACTATAAATTGTGGGTGGTCCACCTCGTTCCCTTTAGGGGTACAAAATTGTCAAATTTTAGTACAACCACGTGTTTGGTTTTTGGCCGAATTTATCCCCTTTGATGAGGTCCTATTACCTTATATGGTTATGTATAGGTGTCCATTCCCTATTAGAAACATAGGTACATTGATGCACCCCTTTAAATTTTTAAGAGGGGTACCATGGCCAACCCCTTTAATTTTGGAAATTTTCCAATTTAAACATTTGGTATTATAGTACATGACCTCAACATGTAATATGATAAATTTGGGTGGTCCACCTTGTTCCCTTTCATGGGTAAAAAATTTGCCAAAATATAAACATAAGCAATATGTTGTACCACGTGTTTGTTTTTTGCCAATGTAAGCCATCGTGAATGTGATAATGGTAGTGGTTTTCTGTTTGCTAGATCGGTAGTACACATTCCTGTAGCAACAGCCGTACAAATTTCTAAGAGATAATTCTGGTCGCTGATTAAACAGTCTGGATTTTCCATTTGAGACACCTATTCAGCGGGAATAGGTGTAAAGGAGGCGATCGGTGAACGTTCACATTACATTAATTTCTTTCCGATGGGGCCGGAAAAAGCGTTGGGTCCGGTCGTCTCACCATCCAATTCGGTAACCAAGTGTCGAAATGGCAACTCATTGTTATGAAGAAGGCAAATGAGATGCTGCAGTTCCTTTCCTGGGGATCTGTGTATCTGACTTATCACGCAGTTTTCCCATCCTGTGTTCGTGGCTTCACCATCGCCGCCGACTATCTCAAGACTTGGCACATCGTACTGGTTCTTCTCTGAAAGCTCCAATATAGAGTCGGCAATATCCGTGTCACTGCCTAACTTAGGTGTGGCATGACCCAAGTATTCTGAACCATGCTCCGATACAACTGTGATATGCTTTTCTGTAACCTCTCGTCTTCGTAGTTTGCCGTTATTTTTTCTTGCACAAGAGTTGCATAATTTCTTCCGTCGAAGTAGATACTTGTAATCGCCCGGCCTAGGTGAGCCGGGATCTTTCTGGATCTTCTCACCCAGTTTATGTTTTCCTTTTCGTACCTTAAGTCTGTCAACAACAAGATTTTTGTCCTTTGGCGTTTAGAGTCTCGCGTCCTGAAGTACGGCAGAAGCGATCAAAGCAACCTGTCTGTCTGAAACTCCAGTTATAAACGCTGCCTCCGCTATATTTTGAAGACAGATACGCTTTAGGCTATGTTTCCTTCTTTGTCGCGCCTCGAAGTCAGATTCCGCTTCCCGATTCAACAGCTTCGCTGGATTCCCCTGACGACGCCAATATCTTTGACCTGTGCCTATGCCTAATCCCACTAGTTGATGGACTTGCTTCAACACTTCCAGCGTCTTTCTTGGTTGTCTGCCCCTTAAATCTGCTCACTTTACGGGAAAACATCTTTGACAGAGATTTACTTGTTCGGACGTCAATGTTACCAATGCTTATTTTCCGTGATGTTCTCTGGTCCAAAAGAAAATTGAATCCTTGTTTTGGAATCTTGCGTGTCCTCTCACAGTTGCAGTCTTCAGCGATTTTACATTTGCAACTCGCAATATCAAAAAGAGACTTTTCCTCATGTGCAACAAAAAGTGCACTAAGTGTTGCTTCTTGTCCTTGTCGACTGAAATGTCTTTCCTTGGTGCGACATTTATTATAAAATGTTTTCAGCATGTCTAAAAGTTTCTTTTCTGAAACCACAGGAATGCTTGCTTTACGCCAAATATGTTCAACTCTCTGTCCAACTAGTTTAGAAATGTCAGTCACTGGTAATTTAGTTACACTTTCGTCACCACTTAAACCACTTCGAAACCTATGATAATGTCGCATAACGTCAGCGTATGTGGGTAACTGCACTTCACTCATTTCACTTGGAGTGCCAAAAAAGCTTCGTTTCACACTTTCCCGCGTTGGTCTGCTATGAGGGTTTTTCTTCATCTTGCTTTCCATTGCTTCCGAACTTCGAAACCAAAGTATACAAAATGTCTCTGAATTGTATCGCACTAAGAAGATTGTAACTTTACGTACAATGCACAAACTCTCTGTCTTAACAGAAACAGTAGCGAACTAAAACCGTTAAAGCTTAAGCTGCAATAAACTGGCCTGTTGGATTGGTTGGCCGAAGTACACAATATTTATACCACCGCCAAACTACAAGCGAGAATATTCTAGAAGCGTCGGCGCAGGTTCTGGAGCCAACGAGGCGAGCGGGAAGTGCGGAATCTTTTGGACGGAGCCGGTGTAACGGTTCAGTTTTACCCCCTTAAGTTTTTACCCCTCGGTAAAACTGTCCCGGGAAATTTTTACCCCCCTGCCATATTATTCATACTAGCCTACATAGATAAAAGTTTACCACATATATGACACCTACATCCCTCACTAAAACCAACAACAAAATTTCACCTCCCCCAACCATTCCAACAATGAGAAACACAACGGAGTAAAACTGTCCCGGGAAATTTTTACCCCCCTCCCATATTATTCATACTAGGGTAAAAATTTTGTTGTTGGTTTTAGTGAGGGATGTAGATGTCATATATGTAGTAAACTTTTTTCTATGTACTCTAGTATGAATAATATGGCAGGGGGGTAAAAATTTCCCGGGACAGTTTTACCCCCCTTGTGTTTCTCATTGTTGGAATGGTTGGGGGAGGTGAAATTTTGTTGTTGGATTTAGTGAGGGATGTAGGTGTCATATATGTAGTAAACTTTTATCTATGTAGGCTAGTATGAATAATATGGCAGGGGGTAAAAGTTTCCCGGGACAGTTTTACCCCCTTTTGTTTCTCATTGTTGGAATTGTTGGGGGAGGTGAAATTTTGTTGTTGGTTTTAGTAAGTGATGTAGGTGTCATATATGTAGTAAACTTTTATCTATGTACGCTAGTATGAATAATATGGAAGAGAGATAAAAATTTCCCGGGACAGTTTTACCCCCCTTGTGATTCTCATTGTTGGAATTGTTGGGGGAGGTGAAATTTTGTTGTTGGTTTTAGTGAGGGATGTAGGTGTCATATATGTAGTAAACTTTTACCTATGTACGCTAGTATGAATAATATGGCAGGGGGTAAAAGTTTCCCGGGACAGTTTTACCCCCCTTTTGTTTCTCATTGTTGGAATTGTTGGGGGAGGTGAAATTTTGTTGTTGGTTTTAGTAAGTGATGTAGGTGTCATATATGTAGTAAACTTTTATCTATGTACGCTAGTATGAATAATATGGAAGAGGGGTAAAAATTTCCCGGGACAGTTTTACCCCCCTTGTGATTCTCATTGTTGGAATTGTTGGGGGAGGTGAAATTTTGTTGTTGGTTTTAGTGAGGGATGTAGGTGTCATATATGTAGTAAACTTTTATCTATGTACGCTAGTATGAATAATATGGCAGAGGGGTAAAAATTTCCCGGGACAGTTTTACCCAACTTGTGTTTCTCATTGTTGGAATGGTTGGGGGAGGTGAAATTTTGTTGTTGGTTTTAGTGAGGGATGTAGCTGTCATATATGTAGTAATCTTTTATCTATGTACGCTAGTATGAATAATATTGCAGGGGGGTAAAAATTTCCCGGGACAGTTTTACCCCCCTTTTATTTCTCATTGTTGGAATTTTTGGGGGAGATGAAATTTTGTTGTTGGTTTTAGTGAGGAATGTAGGTATCATATATGTAGTAAACTTTTATATATGTACGCTAGTATGAATAATATGGCAGGGGGGTTAAAAATTTCCCGGGACAGTTTTACCCCCCTCGTGTTTCTCTTTGTTGGAATGGTTGGGGGAGGTGAAATTTTGTTGTTGGTTTTAGTAAGGGATGTAGGTGTCAAATATGTAGTAAACTTTTATCTATATAGGCTAGTATGAATAATATGGCAGGGGGTAAAAATTTCCCGGGACAGTTTTACCCTCCTTTTATTTCTCATTGTTGGAATTTTTGGGGGAGGTGAAATTTTGTTGTTGGTTTTAGTGAGGGATATAGGTGTCATATATGTAGTAAACTTTTATCTATGTAGGCTAGTATGAATAATATGGCAGAGGGGTAAAAATTTCCCGGGACAGTTTTACCCTCCTTTTATTTCTCATTGTTGGAATTTTTGGGGGAGGTGAAATTTTGTTGTTGGTTTTAGTGAGGGATGTAGGTGTCATATATGTGGTAAACTTTTATCTATGTAGGCTAGTATGAATAATTTGGCAGGGGGGTAAAAATTTCCCGGGACAGTTTTACCCCCTTGTGTTTCTCATTGTTGGAATTGTTGGGGGAGGTGAAATTTTGTTGTTGGTTTTAGTGAGGGATGTAGGTGTCATACATGTGGTAAACTTGTATCTATGTAGGCTAGTATGAATAATATTGCAGGGGGTAAAAATTTCCCGGGACAGTTTTACCGAGGGGTAAAAATTTAAGGGGGTAAAACTGAACCGTTACACCGGACGTTGCGATGACGCTCGAAGAACGTGACCAAAGTAAGCAACCACAAAGTTGTGTAGCCTGCCGCTAGATGGCCTTTGCTGTTGGTGTACATAACAAGCGAAGAGTTGCCAAAAACAAATCGTGTTATATGAAGAGCTATGCCTATAATCATCGTTAACGTGGTATTCCAAACAAAATCTGGACATTAATTCCAACAACTGAGCTAATATGGCTGTACTTTGACTCACAAACATTTTAGAATTATTTACTGGCATTGCTACAAGATTCTTTTAATAAAATAATTGTATTATAGCCATCAGGAACTCTAAAAACGACCACAAGTAGCTATTCTGTCATTGGTGTTGTGCGTGTTGCCTAACCAAATATTTAAAAAACTTTAAGTCCGTTGGGGCAGGGTAAGAGGTTCTCCAAAAAAATTAAAAATCAGTAAGGTCGGTGCCACTAATAACACCTTTTCCGCACTAGCCGTCATCGAATCTCCAACAAAAGTGCAAAACGCTCCACCCTATTATTCATTCCTGGTATCCTACATGGTGTCCGATATCTGGACATGTTACAGAAGTTGGTGTTTCCGTTCCTTCTCCGCCCTGATGCCACCTTGCCGCGACATTCTCAGCAAGATAGTGCCCCACCGCACTATGGGCTGCCTGTGCGGGAATGCTTGGATCTGCATTTTCCTCGACGTTGGATCGGTCGCCGAGGTCCTGTGGGGTGACCAGCCCGGTCCGGGCCTCACTAAATTGGATTTTTTATGGGGACGCTTAAAACCCCTAGTGTTTGAGAAGATTCGGGATGTTGCACACCTACAGGGACGTATTCAGGACGCCTCTGATAGCATCAAAACCGCTGTATTGTTACGGGTTCAGGAGGACTGGATTAAGGGACTCCTGTTGTGTGTTGCAATGGACGGGCAACATGTGGAGCACATCCTGTACTTGGGACTTTGGGGTGTCATAACTTTGGAACGGGACATGATAACGCATTTCGGCTTGCGATAATGAATTTCTCTGAAAAAATTGTTAATTGATGTGTCACATGCTTACCTTCCCATTTGAAAAAAATAATCTGGATCCAAGATTGCCGCCATTCACCACGCATGCATCAGTCGGTAGCTCGTTTACCAAAGTCCGCCCTCCGCTAGTCAGATTTGCTTTAATCATGTTTGTTTCCAAAATAATACACTGTACTAAAACTAATGGACCACCTGTATATATATATATATATATATATATATATATATATATATATATATATATATATATATATATATATATATATATATATATATATATATTACTTTAAAACTCTTGAACCACCCAACTGATCTCGTTCAAATTTTCAACATAGATAATGATGGGGACTGGGATGATTTTTATCATTTTACTTTGACGGTGCAACGTAGGGGAGGGGACCGTATCTCGCAACATGGGGGAGGAGAAGGAGGAATATATATATATATATATATATATATATATATATATATATATAATCATCGAAAGTGGCCGATATTAGTGCCGAATCCATAGTTTTCGTAGTTTTTACTATGACTTCATATTGATACTATGCTCAATCGACTCGTTTTTACATTTTTGGAAACATAAAATCACATGTTTTAGGTGCCGTAATTGAAATCGGAATAAAAACTTGGTAGTTCAGTATGTTTATAGATTTATGAGGTGTGAGACCGTAGGCTGAGCAAGTTTTGGATTTGGTGACGAAGTCCCATCCAGCCAAAACTATTCTAATTACATAAAAGTTCAACTGTGCCAACTGCCAAGTCCGTAAAAGAGTTGATAGTTCACAACAACTGGGTAACTAACAAATTGCTAAACCAAGAAAGTCAGTTGAACGTGACGACAGTCTTCTAAGTAATAACTGTCAACTAGGCATTTTAATTTGCCAACTTGTTCAGAAGTTGGTAAATTTGGGACGAAACCATATCTAGCCAAAAACCTAGAAAAATTCATAAATCTTTAATTGTGCCAACGCCAAGTCAGTAAAAGAATTGATAATTCACAACATCTGGATAACTAAGAAAATGCCAACTCGATCAGAAGTCGGTGACTTTTTGGGAGGGGAGGCTCCCCCCTTTCCCCCTTAGCGACGCCCCTGGTCGTATGCAGTGTGGATCCTACGCTGTGTGGATTCTACGCAGTGTGGATCGTACGTAGTTTGGATCGTACACAGTTTGGATTGTACGCAGTTTCGGTCGTGCAGAGTCCATGAATATAACCCTAATTGATAGCTGCACAGGTTAAACAAATTAAAGAGATAATAAGAAAATATTTTTTTGAGCGCATGATTAAAACTTAAATTATTTCAGGGCAACGGCGTAGGAGGAAAACTGCGTAGGATCCAAACTACGTAGGATCCTACGCCGCATTCCCGTAATTGTCAACAGCCACAGTATCATCAGATGGCGAGGACGGTGCATGACATCCATGAATTGTAATATCATACACTTTCTCACTCGCCATACTCCCCCTTATATCTCTCAATGACTATCACGTCTTCTGGCATATCGACCAGTTCTTGGGAAGGAAGACCTTTCGTGATGATTGGCTGTGCAACGTTCGGCTGAAGTTGAAGACTTCTTCGCATATGAAATACAATCGTTAATTAAGCAAAGATAAAAATGTATGGTTTAGGACTTTTGAGGAGAGATTCAGCTATTTGCGTTAACCGATATTTTAGTTTAAATATGCTGGCCTCTGGAAATGACGCACCTCGCATGGACATTTCATTCGCACCATCATAATATGAACATTCTTTATTTGTTGTGAACATTGAAATGGTAAATATGTTTAATAAACACATAAGATTCAGGATATTACTCTGGATACATTTTGAAAGGATTTGTTTTGTGTAAACGTGCAAAAAAAAAAACTAATTTGAAATTATTAGTTCTCACATCATGCTATGAAGTGCTGGCGGGAAAAGGAGGTGGGTAATGATCAACCTCTTCTCATCTATGATAGTAATGAAAAGTAAAAGTATTAATTAAAAATAATCCTTAGAGGACAGATGAGCGGGTAGAGGTCAGGGCACTTTCTTGTCCTTAGGAGGAAAAGTATCCTAAAATCAGATAAACCCCAAGATGGTCAACGTCATAGAGATATGAAAAGGGAATGAGAATTCTACCTCATTACCTTTTTCTCAGGAGGGACAAAGGATCAAATTAATGATGGTTCTTTTTGAGGTAAAACACTTCGGAGATAAAATAGTCCCCAGTTTGAATCTCCGGGTGGGGACCACTCCGAGAAGAGAAATCAGAGGAGAAAATAATAATAATAACTATCATTTCAGCATAGCATAGGAACTTGGAACGTACGAATCTTACGATGTACGGATATAGTTGGAAATTTAAACGTGGAAAGGATAAATGTAAAGTAAACTTATTAAGTTTGAGTCAAGTGCGGTGGTCAGAAAAAGGTGAGATAGTACCGGGAGATTACAAAATATTATATTCGGGTGGCGTTACGGCCGAAAATAGTGTTACGATAGCAATAAGGAACGAAACAACAAAAATAGTAACCAAAGTGAAATGCTGCAGTGACCGCACGATGTTTGTAAAACTGAGTGCAAAGCCCTGGATATGGTGATAATACAAGTGCATATGCCAATAATCGACTATGATGAGAATGAAGTAGAATATGTGATGAGCGTAGTGATATATTGCATCTAGAGAGAAGGGGTAAGGTCAACGCCATAGTAATGTGGAACTTCAACAGCGTAGTGGAGAAGGAGCTGCAAATAAGGTGATAGAACAATTTGGACTAGGCAGAAGGAACATATGGGGCCAGATACTGATGGACTTCTGTAGGCAACATGATATAATGATGACGAATACGTGGTTTAAGAAAAGAAAAAAACAAGCTATACAAATGGAAAAGTTCAGGAATTAAGAAACACTACCAAACTGATTACGTTCTTGTCAAGCAATGTTTCAGCAATATTGTACGAGATGTCAAGACGCTACTGGGATAGGACATAGATTCGGATCACAATCTCTTAGTGACGGAAGTGCAAGCCTGGTTAAAGTAAATCAAGAAACCTGGGAGAAGAAATCGAAAATGTAACTTAGAGCGTCTATGAAGCATGTACAATGATGTTAAAGAAGAGATTGAAGAAAAATTCTCTGCAATTGGTAGACAGTGTAGAAAATATCAGGGGAAAAGTTAAGCGAATTCTACTAGGCACACTCCACGACAGGATGAAAAAAGGCACCGAGAAAACAATGGGTTAACTGCAACAATGCTTAAGAAGACAGAGGACGACAGAAGGGCGGAAACCACGAACATCAAAGAATACAAAAGGCTGAATAATAAATTGAGAAGAGAAATGGACAAAGCCAAAGAGTAGTTCATGGAACAGATATGTGAATATTGGAACTTCCATGGCGAGAAAGATATGATCTGACGTATAGAAAACACAAAAAGTTGGTAACAAAGATATATGCACATTTGAAATCAAAAATAAACAAGATCACTGACCATTAAAGAATCCTTAGAATCTGGGAGGAATACATAAAGGATCTCTATGACCAGAAGAACTGCCCCAATGATAGAGCGACCGAAACAGAGGAAAATGTGGATGACGAAACGAAAGGATCCAGCATATTGAAAAGTCAAATAGTACAAGCCATCAGAGGTATGAGAAGGAAGAAGGCCACTGGAAACGAGGACATACTACGGGATTTACTCATAGGATTAGAAGACAATGCAATGAAAGTCTGACTTCATTTCTTAACAAGATCTACCTGAGTGGAGAATGGTTAAAAGATTTCATTGATGTTACAATAGTTGCATTAACCAAGAAAAAGCCGTCAGAGAAGTGCAGTGATCACAGAACAATTAGCCTTATTTCCAACACTGGAAAGATTATTATGCACATATTGAACAGGCAGCTGGAAAGTAAGATAAAGGAGAGTTAGAAGACATCAATTTGAATTCCAGAAAGGAAAAGACACCGGAGATGCCATTGCGTTGATGAGAATTATATCAGAACGAGCTTTTGAAGTAAAGGGAGATTTGTGTTTGTGCTTCATCGATCAGGCCAATTGCACTAAACTTCTGAAAATACTTCAAGAGATCGGATGACTCATTTGCAAACTGTACGTAGGACAGTTTGAAGTTACACTTGAATCAAAGAGAAACAAACCGTGTGGAGATTAGAAGAGGATTCAGACAAGGATGTAACATATCACTCCAATTATTCAACATTTACAGTGCATGTTTAATGAAGAAAGCATTAATGGGACTTGGAGATTTGAAGATTGGAGAGGAGATCATTAACAAGGTCAGGTATACAGATGGTACGGTTATTACAGCTAGAACAGAAAAAGAACTACAGGAGATGATGAATAGTTAACACTGGGAAACAATATAGAATGGAAATTAACATCGAAAAATCGAAAGTCATCAGAATATCCCATGTAAACGCGCCCTTACAGGTCAGGATAGAACAAAGAGAACTTCAAGAGGTCGATCATTTCAAATATCTGGGAATCATTTTGACGAAAGACTCTTACTGCCCCAAAGAAATACGGTCAATATTAGCCAAGGAGGTACTCAGCGACAAGAGATCGCTCTTAACTAGCAGGCTTAATAATAGATTAAAGAAGTTGGTCAAGTTCTATGTATGGAGTATTGGACTATATAGTCCCCGAGACTTGAACATTATGGAAGTTAGAGAAGAAATATTTAGAGAGCTTCAAAATGTGCTTTCGGGGAAAGATGGAGAAAATAAAATGGCCGGAGAGAGTAACAAACAAAGATTATGTAAAACGGGTAGCAGAGAAGAGGATACTCCTTTATCCAGCACCCTTCGTAGGAAGTGAACTTGGATTGGACACACCTTGCGAAGAAATTGTCTTCTTTACACCGCCATAGAGGCGAATATGGAAGGAAACCGAGAAGTAGGAAGAGAAGAACACAACTGATCGATGATTTGAAAAATAAAATAAAATATTAGGAATTAAAAGAGGAAACAGAAGGTCGAGGAACGTGGAGGAAATATTTACAGGCTAGAATCTAAGAAAAAATCGTTCATCCCAGGGCCTGCCAACAGGCAAAACGCTTAGTAATAATAATCCCACAAGGTTCAGTCATGAGTCTTGCAATATTCTGGTACACAATATACATGTATTAATTACAGTACAATGAAAGCAATTTAACACTCAAAGTATATAGCCTGTCGTATTAAACTGTCTACAGACACCTTCCTGTCAGTTCCTGTCCAGTCAGATATCACGCATTGTAGTAAGAGACAACGAAGTTAGTCACTGATGTTTCCGCACCTTGCTGATTGGTGAAGCATCGTGATTTCAGGAAGTGCGCTATGGATGGATCAAAACAGGTAGTAATCCGAAGCTGCAAGGTCATAACTATATGCCTAATGTTGGCATCAAACTAATGCCATCAAGTTCCTGGAGTTTCCGTTCCGCTTTTCGAGCCGAGTACGGTTTTGTATTATCCTACTGCAGCAGGGTGAGCTTTCAGTTCACCAATGCAGGATATTTCTGGAGTAGTACAGCATACACCCGCTCCAATTGTTCGGAGTGAAAGTTGGCAATGATGGTACACTCCGCATCAAAAAAAAATGTGACAGCTAACGCCGTGCAACTAGGCCACCCAATATACACCTTCTTATCCCATAATTGTGTCTGGTAGAGAGACTCCCTCTCTCTCTTCCTTTCTTCTCTTCAATACTAAAATTAGCTAACAACATGAACGCAATTCCAATTTCAAACTACACATGTATTAGTATCGATAAAATGAAATAACAAAACCGAGACGAAACAAGATTCATAAGTTAATTTAGGGAGAAACTAAAAAACACACAGTGAAAAATTGAAACCAATGGATGTCTATTACACAGAGGTTCAGAAATGAGGCAGAGAGAGAGACAAGGCGAGAGAAGAAGAAAAAGAAAAGGGAGAACAGATAAAAATGTGGAATTTTAAATTTAACAAGAAAACAATCTAACATTATAAAGTTCCGTTACTAGAGATCCAACAGTTACATAGAAATAGCGTTTGTTTTATATATTTTTTCAGGACTATTCGAATATATAGAGGATGCTTGAAACATTCATTAATTGTCTTTCATAAAGGATAGCATACTCAATTTCCAGTAGAACTGTAGATCTCATAGACACATCTAAGATTATGTCAACAGTTCAACACATGCTTCGTTTTCGCGTGGTTCGCTGTAAATTCGGTAGTGTTCATTGGACGTACTGATGCAAACTACATTCTAATAAACCCAGTAGGTAACGTGGGTCATATCTTCCATTACAGACTACTAATGCAAAGTGAACAAAAAAAAATAAATAAATAAAATAAATAAAATGAAGAAAGAAAGAAAGAAAGATAAAATTAAGTGAGTGTTATTTTACTGGTAAATTTTTATCAGAAATATCCTATACTAAAAGTCCAAACCGTATCATAATGAAAAGTTACAAATGTTCAAATGGAAAATTCGATGTTCCTTATAGATGTAGCAGACCTTGCATGTTTCAAATTTCAAAGTGAATAAATCACATTGAATTACAAGATGGAAACAAATTTGTGTCTAACTAGTATAAATAAATTTTTGTTTCCAAATTCTACTGAGACTCGGTAATTCAGGTGATAAAGAGATACTTTGCTTATTCGAATATTTCTTTCAGAGATGACCAGGACTGGGGACTTTATGTCCAGAGCGCGAAAAACTCGACGCTGAAGTTGCCACTTACTTACATTCTCCAGACCAGGTCTATCGGTCTCTTGCTTCATTTTAACTTTGGAACACGCACACGTGAGAGAGAGGGGGAGAAGTGAAAGATGCAACGACAGGATAGGGAAACGTCAAGAAAGAGAGAGAGAGGGACGAATATAAATATGAAACATACTTATCATTACAGCGTATGATGAAGAACGCACACACTGCTTATTCTAATTCTCGCCATTGGTGCTTTGTAGGTTCTCCAACATGTAACGTTGAATGCTCACACATACAACCGTGGTCCCGCGATCACTTTGTCCACAGGTAAAAGTCAAACCTTGCCCAATAAACAGACACAATTCCTTCCTTTACCTGCATACAAATCAATCGCAAGCACACTAGCCGAGTTAGATTTCCCCGATTCTTGTTTTGGCAATTGCAGAGTAAAAACACTGAAAAAGTAATATGTTTTTTTTTCCTGGTAGCAATCAAGCTTGTTTGAACTAGGAGATATATGTAAACTCGAAAATTTCAACTTGAACAATTTATTATGAACAAAATATATATATAACAACAACAAGAAATTTCTAAACCCCGTTGAAAAACGTTTAAAGACTGAAATTACTTCAAAAATTTTCCAACAAATGACAACTTCAACGATTAACATTTAATTTTCCCAAAGTATACGAAAATATCAAATTCTTGAACATTAATTCATCAAAAAGAAACGTTAATAATTCCAAAAGATACAATTATACCCGTATATACATTTACTTTTTTCCATTAACTGAAGTTTACCACCCTTCCGGCACTCAGTGACAATCCGGATCCACGTGAATAATTAATTTTGCTTTTCTTTCCCCAAAACTTACAATGTTTCTTGATTAGGTTAGGAATTAACAGTAATACGTCTACTCGGGTTTTACGCGTTTGTTTCACATGAAAATATTCTCCCAATAATAATTTTGAGTTGGCATAAATGAGCTTATTGGGATCCGAACCCAGCATGCGCGATCCGAACCAATATATATTATAATGGGATCCAAACCCAAGGATTGGGTTTCCCATGCACTGCTCTGAAAAATAACGCGAGGACGAATAAATTTCGAATCTCCTTCTACAGCCCAAAAAGAAGTTAAATAATTCGTCCTCACTTTATTCCCCAGGACAGTACTAAGTACAAACCCAATACTCAATTTTTGTAGAAAAATAGCACTCTACTTACCAAAAAAAAAACACAAGAAATTCTTATACATACACTAATATTCAAAATATTCTGTTAACACACTAATTGAAGCAATCTTATTCATGTAGATTTAAGCCAACTATCACTTAATTTCCAAATCATATGTTCGAAAGGGAATTTCAATGTTGTATCATACCGAAATTGAATTTAACTTAATTTCCAAGAGTTTTTAAACCTAACCCTTACCCTTTCCAATCTTCAAGTGACCGAATTGCTGGGCAAACCCACTCAGCAGCTACAGCCACTAGTGCTGCCATCTCTTGAGATTCGAGGGAACTCCTCGTAACAAGCACTCATAAGTGAAGTGGAAGGGCATCTATTGAGTAGAAGCCGTATTACTTAACTCCTACCTTTACATCCAAATATACAATTAGAATTCCATCAGAAATCTCTTTTTTTTCTTCGACGGAAACGCTAATATACGTTACAAACAGAAGATAAATCTCTGTTTGCAGCCATTATTTTATGCAAAAATGTTATATTACCTGGTGGGGAATCAAACCCTGATTTTCTGCTTGGAAGTCTGGCACTTTACCACTACACCACCGATTACTTTACGCAAGCTTTGTTAAACAAATGCTGTAATATTTCTTTCTGAGAGCAATAACACGAAAAGTGTTTTTGCAGATTAATGAAGTGTTTCGAATGTCCTGGTAAATCCCTTGTCCTTTCCGAACCAACATTCGTCAATCGTCTCTATCATGATAAACGTGTTTGCTTCCACATTCTTAAGCATTGAACGTATCATGTGAGAAATCGATTTTTCACTATACTTTGTAAAAAATGCAACTTTGGCATGAACAGGATTTTAACCTATGCTGGACAGCCTTATTAATAGTAACTCCATTACGTTACCGCTACACTACCATCCCACTTGAAGCTAGAAGCCAAATATTACTTACTTTAGTCTTGATCTTTGGAACGATCAAGCTTCTCCCTGTAAGTTTATTTGCACAAAGAAATTCATTTATTTACGACCTAGAGAGAAATTAGTGCCCACTAATAAAGGAAACCAAATTCAATCCAGGAAAAATACAGAAATGAAAATATATTATGCAGTAATTTCGCCCTGCAAATTCAAAAGTACGACAATAATACGGTAATAATAATAATAATAATAATAATAATAATAATAATAATAATAATAATAATAATAATAATAATAACCTATATTGTAAAATTGAAAGAGACTGTGACTTATAGTCTCTTGAACCACCCGACAGATCTCGATCTAATATTTAACATTGATAATGTTCGTACCTGGGAGTATTTTTATCTATTCGTTTTGATGGTGTTACTTAGGGCAGGGGGAGAATGGAAAAATATAAAAAATAAACAAAACTTAATAAGCCCTGAATCAAACGACCGACCTGGATGAAATTTCCAACATAGATTACGTTTGTGCAGTGGAATGCTTTTAATCATTCCACTTTGATGGTTGAATGAAGGGAAGGGGAGGACGGGGAAATATACAAAAATCAATTTAAATAAAAATAAAAGTGACTATGTTAATGAGTTAATAAGTCTTGACTCACCGGACAGATCTGCATCAAATTTTCAACATAGATGAAGTTCAAGCCTAGAGTGGTTTTCATCATATCACTTTGACGGTAAAACTTAGGGGAGTGGATGGGAGGGGAAAGATATATAAAAATAAATAAAACTTAATAAGTCTTGAACGACGCGACCTATCTCGATCAATTTTTTTTTTTAACATAGATGAGATTCGGGTCTGGTATGGTTTTTATTATTTCACTTTGACGCTAGAAATTAGAGAAGGGGAATGCGAAAGGGAGATATATACACATAAATAAAATTTAATAACTCTTGAACCACCGTACCAATCTCGATAAAATTTTCAACCTAGATGAAGTACGAACCCGAGATGGTTTTTCTCATATCATTTTGATGGTGTAACTAATTGAAGGGGGAAGGATAGCAACATTTAAAAGAAAACGAAAAATGACCGATATTAGTATCGAACCTATAATTTTTGGAGTCGCTGAGATGAACAGTGACACATCTGATGCCGTTTAAATCCAAATTCAGAACGCAACATTGAGGAGGGGGAGACATATAAAAATGATCAAAATAACCAATATCATTGTGGAATTCATAGTTTTCCGGGTGGCTGAGATGAACAAAGGCACTGAATATTCCGTTCTCAGGAACATGGGAAGGGGAGGGGATATATAAAACCCATCGAAAATGACCCATATCAAAGAGCGCTTTAGTAATAGTAAAAAGTGACTGAATAACGGAGCATATTATTATTTTTTCTCAATTTAGCCCAAAAAAGCGGCCAATTGACGCTACTAATAATAATAATAATAATAATAATAATAATAATAATAATAATAATAATAATAATAATAATAATTATTATTATTATTATTATTATTATTATTATTATTATTATTATTATTATTATTATTATTGGCGTACTTTTGAACTTGCAGGGCGAAATTAATTCATAATATGTTTTTATTTCTGTAATTTTTCCTGGATTGTATGTTGTTTCCTTTATTAGTGGGCACTAATTTCTCTCTAGGTCGTAAATAAATGAATTTCTTTGTGCAAATAAACTTACAGGAAGAAGCTTGATCGTTCCAGAGATCAAGACTAAAGTAAGTAATATTTGGCTTCTAGCTTCAGGTGGCATAATAGTGTGGCGGTAACGTAATGGAGTTACGACTAATAATGCTGTCCAGCATAGGTTCAAATTCTGGCCATGCCAAACTTGTATTTTTTACAAAGTGATAGTGAAGAATCGATTTCTCACATTATACGTTCAATGCTTAAGAATGTGGAAGCAAATACCTTTATCATGATAGAGAAAATTTACGAATGTTGGTTGGGAAAGGGCAAGAGATTTACCAGGATATTCGAAACACTTCATTGATCTGCAGTAAACACCTTTCCTGTTATCGTTCTCGGAAAAAATATTACAGCAATTGTTGAACAATTTTTGGGGAAGCAATTGGTGGTGTAGTGGTAAAGCACCAGACTTCCAAGCACAAAATCTGGGTTCGATTCCCCACCAGGTAGTATAACATTTTTGCATAAAATAATGGCTGCAAACAGAGATTTATCTTCTGTTGGAGAACTTACAAAGCATCACTCACGAGAATTCGAACAAACAGTGTGTGCGTTCTTCATCATACGCTGTAATGATAAGTATGTTTCATATTTATATTCGTCCCTCTCTCTCTCTTTCTTGACGTTTCCCTATCCTGTCGTTGCATCTTTCACTTCTCCCCCTCTCTCTCACGTGTGCGTGTTCCAAAGTTAAAATGAAGCAAGAGACCGATAGACCTGGTCTGGAGAATGCAATTAAGTGGCAACTTCAGCGTCGAGTTTTTCGCGCTCTGGACATAAAGTCCCCAGTCCTGGTAATCTCTGAAAGAAATACTGTTTAAACACAAACGAATAAGCAAAATATCTTTTATATCATCTGGATTACCGAGTCTCAGTCCAATTACCGGGTCACTACGGGGTTGAATCCTCGATCCAGTGGTGGCCCATAAGCTAACCAACATCATCCGACTGACACTATGATCCGTTTGAGCTCTAGCGTCTTCATTCACTCTGTGCAAATTACAATGTTATATTCGCAAGAGATGAAAGTGATGCTGGATGTTCGGTACATATAAATCTTCGGAAAAGACTAGAAAATGGTAACGTCTTTGGTTATTTGGAAACAAAATGTTATTTATACTAGTTCGACACAAATTTGTTTCCATCTTATAATTCAATGTGATTTATTCACTTTGAAATTTGAAACATGCAAGGTCTGCTACATCTATAAGAAACATCCAATTTTCCATTTGAACATTTGTAACTTTTCATTATGATACGGTTTGGACATTTAATATATAATATTTCTGATAAAAATTTACCAGTAAAATAGCACTCATTCAATTTTATCTTTCTTTCTTTCTTTTTCTTTTTTTGTTCACTTTGCATCAGTAGTCTGGAATACTATACAGATGAATACATAAATATACAGATGATACTAAATCTTCCAAATAAGTACAGACAACGATCACTAAAGTTCATAATTAACTTTTTGAGAACTTGCTGGCCCTAATTGATTCTTCACATATCTACTTTTCCACTTCAAAAAATATCACAGTTTTTAAAATGGCGGATTTCAAGATGGCGGCCGAGATTCGTGATCTACTCTGCTCATTCTTCTTTTGCAAATATGTGAAACTACCACGATTTGCATTGTCTGTCTTACACTATTTTTATGATTCAACAGTTTATTTGATGTATAGCCCTTCTCCCATTAACTTTGGCCCCCTTCACCGCCGTTTCTTATGAAGCTCACAAGGGACATCACCCAATTGCCCGGCTCCGATTTCAATGATTTTTTTTTCTGGCTGATAGAGGACATATATGTATTATTTGTGATGACAGAAATTCCGCCGTGGTGCATGTTTTCTATTGTTTATAATTTTTAAGAGTTGTGTTGTCGTTATTAGAGATTACTGTAGAAGTCTCTTACTAACCTTTGTAAACGTAGCGTTAATGAAAGAACACCATGTAGATACATATAAGGCCTAGAGGGAAGTTGTATGGTAGGTATGACCTTGACAGCAGCCATCTTGAAATCCGCCATTTTGAATTAACGTCATGTTTTTAAAATAGGAATAGAGTAATATGATACACAATTTCGGGCTAGAATTTAATCAGGAAGACAATGGTGGAGCTAGTTTTGAGATACACTCATTTGGGGAAAAAGTTACAGGCATTTAACTGTTCACTTATTAAGTGCGAAAGTCCCTTACCTCCACTTCTAACCCGCGTATTAATGATAATAAGTGGATAAAAGCTTTTGTAATACATATTATGCCTAGAGGGAAGTGATATGGTAAGAGTATCCTTCATGGCAGCCATCTTGAAATCCGCCATTTTGAATTAAAGTGAAGTTTGAAACCATAGAATGTCACACCTCATTTTATAGCAAGTTTTTCCAAAAAGCCAAAGGTATGCTTATTTTTGTTCTATAATTAACCAGTGTGAATTTAGGACTGCTTCTAATGAGCACCAAACGTCCATTAGTCGATCTTTCAAATTGGCAACACTTCTAATTTTTACCCCATGTTTTAAGATTCCAACTGGCGCTTTGCAATTGTTGCCATGGCTCGTATTTTCTAAATTTATTACATTTTTTTAAGAGTTGTGATTTGTCAGTTCATGAATAGTGTTGGGATAAGCATCCAGCAATCTTTCTGAATTTTGAAGACTTGCCATGTAATTATTTATTTCCTATACCAGCCCTTCTAAAACTCGTTTACTGACATGAATAATCGCACAACGAAACAACTCCAACTTTACATTCAGGTAATACCGAAGATGTAGCTTGTGTAATAGATGAGACGAAAAATCAAATGAAAATTCACTTCAAAAAGGAAAACGAAGTATGATTGTTGTGTAAATCAAGGGTCATTTGTTTTGTTTTATATTTATTTCTTTACTGTATATTTATTTATTTGTTTATCTTCTATGGCAATTTTTTTTAGCTAGTCAGACAAAAAAAGTCATTCGTTTTCTAGCGATTGTTGTCGATGATTCATGATTGTAAAATGTATAATCAGTATTGATCGGGCACTCAATTAAGTTACGTCTCTTTATAAACAAGTTACCCGTTTCTAATATTATGTTCATGGTACAAACAATGTTGTGGGAACAGTCATATAATGCCTCTTTGATATTTTCTAGCATTGCTGCTGTTTCTTAAATGTTGTATTTATTAAAAATATTTTATTGTTTGCTGTTTGTGCAACATGTAGGCTACATTTCCTGATAATTTTGTGTTCGTATAACACCAATTTGTTTTAATTTCATTTGTATTTCTTTACGTCACATAGGTCCATAGGTTCTTCATGTATTCTCGTTTAAAATAAATAATTACATTGCAAGTGCTCAAAATTCAGAATGATTACTGGATGCTTATCCCAACACTATTCACGAACTGACAAATCACAACTCTTAAAAAAAAAAATGTAATAAATTTAGAAAGCATGAATCATGACAACAAATGCAGAGTGCCAGTTGGAATCTTAAAACATGCGGTGAAAATTAGGAGTGTTGATAGTTTGAAAGATCGAATAATGGACGTTTGGTGTACATTAGAAGCAGTCCTAAATTCACACTGGTTAATTATAGAACAAAAATAAGCATACATTTTGCTTTTTGGGAAAATTTGCTATTAAAATGAGGTGTCACATTCTATGGTTTTTATTTTTCAAACTTTACTTTAATTCAAAATGGAGGATTTCAAGATGGCTACCGTCAAGGATACCCTTACCGTATCACTTCCCTCTAGGCATAATATGTATTACCAAAGCTTTTATCCATTTATTATCATTAATACGCGGGTTAGAAGCGGAGGTAAGGGACTTTCGCATGTAGTAAGTAAACAATTAAATGCCTTTAACTTTTCCCCCAAATGAGTGTATCTCAAAACTAGCTTCACCATTGTCTTCCTGATTAAATTCTAGTCCGAAATTATGTATCATATTACCCTATTCCGATTTTAAAAACTTGGCCTTAATTCAAAATGGCGGATTTCAAGATGGCTGCCGTCAAGGTCATACCTACCATACAACTTCCCCCTAGGCCTTATATGTATCTATATGTTGTTCTTTCATTAACGCTACGTTTACAAAGGTTAGTAAAGGACTTCTGCAGTAATCTCTAATAACCACATCACAACTCTTAAAAATTATTTAAAAAAAATAGAAAACATGCACCATGGCAAACATTTCTGTCATCACAAATAATACATATATGTCCTCTATCAGCTAGAAAAAATTCATTGAAATCGGAGCCGGACAATTGGGTGATGTCCCTTGTCAGCCTCTATAACCTTCCACATACACATATTTTCACATCCTCTATGAGGCTCACTATGTATCATCCTGCACCTCAATTGATCCATATGGACCCTTTACATGTCCGTTTGACCTTGCACTTACGGTCGATCACGGCGTATACACGTGTCTGCTGTTTGAGTTGTGGAAATATTACAAGATTTATGACTCATATTTGTAGTGAAAGTGTTGCATTGCCCGAACCAAACATTCACTGGAATATATATATATATATATATATATATATATATATATATATATATATATATATATATATATATATATATATATATATATATATATCGTTCTATTTTTAGAGATATACTCAAGTTAGTATTATTGTAATATTTAGCCAGCATAACTCCTCCATTCTTTAAATTTGACAAAATAACAAGAACAGTAATATAATTTTTATTCAAATTACGAGATAATACGCTTTGTGGGAATTTGATTTGATTATCTTTAATTTAGCGATTCTATATGAGACGTGGACCTATACCTTAACGTGGAATTCGAACTATATTCGCTCCCAGAGGGAACCAAGCATGGATCTCCCACACCAAAGGCGTGTATGCTAACCGCTTATCCATGAGCGAGTTCAAGCTTTGTGGAAAGAATAATTAAGAAAATATCCATAAGCGAAGAAAGATATTGAATTCTGATAAAGAACTACACTTCTACTTAAACTTTTAAAACTTTTTAAAAAGGTGAACATTTTACAAAGGGTAATGACGCTACTTAGAAGTAATACTTCCAAAGTGTAACACTCCGATTTTGATAAAATTTGGCAGGTAGATACTACACATAAAATAATCGAATACCTGTTTATTGTCTGCGGAAAAACGGTTTTGGGGAGCAAAACCCCACCAAAAATTTTGAAAGTTGACTCCCGAAAAGCAAAAAGAAGTGAACCGAAGTGAATGAAATTGTGCACAGATATTGGAGACGTAAAATGAGGGAATGCGGGTTTCGTATTTTCTTGGAAAAAACGGTTAGGTGGGGCACGGAACCCTCCAAACCTTTGACCACAAAATATCAAAAGTGCTAGTAACCGTATGTCAGATGGGTATAAAGGACATGAAGAATTGCAACGAAACTTTGTGTATGGACAATACGCAAAAAGAACGAATACGGGTTTTTTTTTTTTATTTTCTGCGGAGAAACGGTTTTAGGGGGCAAAAGCTCCCACCCAAAATTTTGAAAGTTGACGCCCGAAAGGCAAGAAGTGAACCGAAGTGAATGAAATTGTGCACAGGAATGTGTTAGGAGTACAGACTTCTGACACAAGTGACACCCAATCACCTGACCACATTCGAAGTACGTGAATTTCACGCAGCCCCCCATTCTGCTTTCTCACGATGTGTAGTAGGGATGGTATCGAGACGAGACGAGACGAGACTTTGTACAGTCTCGGTCTCGTCTCGGTTGATAAGTAGCGGTCTCGATCTCGGTCTCGTCTCGAGTCAAAAATCGCCGTCTCGGTCTCGGTCTCGTCTCGGTCAACAGATGCTTGTCTCGATCTCGGTCTCGGTCTCGAGGACCAAATCTCGGTCTCGTCTCGAAAGTCTCGAAATAAATAGTGTGAAATTAAAATTGTAAAAGTGTTATTATCGTACAGTCTGTCGTTTCCGCTTCTTATTTTTTGTCTTCATTGTTGGTAATTATGGTACGCTGTACCTCTTCATAGCTAATTTGCTAGCGCTAATGCTTTCCATGCGTGTGTTCCAGGTTCAATCATCAGTGGGTATATCATATCTGGGGTAAAACCCTAATAGTAACACATATTTCACTTTTTAGCGATAGGCTTTGTCTCATATAGCCTCAGTACTTCTTATACAATTAAACTATTAAATTAACTCCAGTACTATACAGTAGTTTATATCCTTCATTTGAATCAGAATTGATCAATACCTCCTAACGGATAACGCAACACATAGCAGCACGAAAGTATTAAATCGGACCGAAATTGAAATTTTACAATATCTCATTTATTGTCCAATACATTCTGCTTTGACTGTCATTTTAAAAACACAATATAATATTCATGATCTTAACAAATAGGGTAAATTATTACTACAATATATTTTGTTTCTAATTGATCAAATGCTTTATTACCGTTTCACATCTCCGTGTTTAATTTGCACTTTATAACACGAACTTTCTGAACCTTGTGGTGGGAGCTAAGGCACTCATCTTTGCTATGTGTGGTCTTGGATTGGATCACGAAACAAGTTAGATTCAAAGTCCGATATTTCGCATAGTTCGTGTCTCAATTTAAGTACATTCTGTTTCTTATACAAATTCATAAGGTCGTAATGCATTACATAAGCATATATCCAGAGCCGTAACTAGGCAGGAGCAACTAGGACAGTGTCCTCACCCATAAAGGCTTCGAAAAACTAAAGAAAGGATAATACCTAAGAAATTGAAGAATTTAGTGCTATAATTTAAATAAATTGTCATGGATGCTGCAGATCTATCTCTTTGTACGCTAGGAAAAATGTCGCCCCTCGGTGGCGACGAAATCAGCTTTGGGGGCCCACAGAGTTATTGTTACTCATCTAAGTAGGACAAAACAATAATTTGTTTCCTTTTGGAAATATCTAGTTTTACTCTTCGTACTACTCTTCGCAAGAGCTTATGTGAAGTATAAAAAAGTTTTAAAAATTATTTATTTATTTTTATTTTATTTTATATCTATTTTTGCTCTGATTAACCATAGAATTTCAATGATGTCACGCAGAGACGTAAGCAGACTACAGCACACTTGACACCAGCAGAGCCGTAAGCAGCACGCTTGACTACAATTCGCGTGGTCCCAAGTTCGATTCCCGGTGTGGGTACAGTTGAATGACCGAAGTGGTTCCACTATAATCAGTTGCTCCACGTCTTCTTTAGCCGCCCTAGCATAACTGTGGGACGTTAAACTAAAACAAACCAACTCAAAAATCAACACAATGCGCATTACTAACTGTAAGTCTTTGAATAATTGCATATACACTGAAAAAAAAGCCAAGTCCAGATTTCAGGAGAAAACGAGGATAATATGCTTTCTGTTGGGAACACCATGACAAGACAGTGGTGTCAATCGTAATACTGGGTGAAACACTCTCATTTCTATGGCGACATAGTAAGTGAGAGCGGTGCTTACTGTTTTCCCAGGAGTAATTGGTGCTCTCACTTACTGACTATGTCGCCATAGAAATGAGTGTGTTTCACCTAGTATTACGATTGACACCACTGTCTTGTCATGGTGTTCCGAACAGAAAGCATCTTATCCTTGTTTTCTCCTTATATCTGGACTTGGTTTTTTTCAGTGTAGCTAAATGGTATGGATCGAGTTTGAGGCGGTCGATGGCCAAACTAAAACAAGTGAAATGTAATTAGGGTGTAACTAGAACTTTTGATTAAGCACGGTTTTAATCTAAAGTGTATACTAGGCCTAACAAGTAAGGGTTCTCTCCCAAGAATCGGGGATCCGGAAACTGCGCATATATTTAGATAGAGGAGGGCCATGAAAGAATACTGGTAAAATATGCCGGGCCGACAGCAAAGGATAAATCCAATATGGCCGCCCGAAGGTCATGCCAATCGGCTTTTGCAAACAATTTCTCATCCACTTCCCATGGGCAGATTGACTTAATGTTTTGCAGATTGATATATGTATGAACACAACACATCTATTGGTTTGAAATTTCGCGGACGTTGACGTATTGAACCCAATATGGCCGATCAAAATGTCAATGTGTCAACGACTCGTGTCTGGAAAACGAATTGTACTATGGAAGTACAGTATTACTCACTAGAGTCTATATATACACTAGCTGAAATACCCATTCTTTGCACGGGTCAGATAAAATATCTATGTAAACAAACAGAACAACGGAAGAAAAATATATCGTTCATTTTCTACTACTGTTGCATATCCTGAAAAACACCCCCTGAGACCCCTGGTTCCCAGCCAATGGGGGCTGTATTTGAAAGTCAACGCCTGTTGGAGTATCACCATTCATCTTAGCGACCGCCAAAACTATGAATTTGACACTAATATCGATCATTTTGAATTATTTTTACATTTCTCGGTATTATCCCGGTGACCCCCGGCCCAAAGCAAAAGAGGATGAATTTAGAAGTTAATGCGATCCGAGTTTCACCATTAACCTCAGCGACCGCGAAAACTGAATTCAACACTAATATCAGTCAATACTACTTTTACATGTCCCGGTAAACGGTCCCTGAGACCCCTTGGTTTCCAGTCGATGGGGGCTGTATATGGAACTCAACGCTTGTGGGAGTATCACCATTGATCTCAGCGACCGCAAAAACTATGAATTCGACAGAATCGGTCATTCTACTACTTTTACATATATCGGTAACCACCCCGCAAGTGCCCCTAACAGCACAAGAGTTGCTAGGCATGTGCCATTTAGGTGTCCCAGCTACTTTTTAGGTACCCGACACTTGGCACATATGATATTCATGTGCTAAATATGTGCTTCAGCTACTTACAGTTTTAGGTACTTGTTACACCTAATTGATATTTGCAACTATGCACCACAAATATAGCATTTATATACCTGGCTCAGTTTCGCACTCTAACAGTCATTTGTTTCTATGTCGTCACTTGGGTCATATATATATCTGCCCTGTTCTAGGTACAACCTTTAGGTACATACTCTTTTCAGATACCCTAACAGCACAAGATGCGCTAGGCATGCGCCATTTAGGTGTTCTAAATTCATCTCCCACATTTGATGCATTTGTTACTCCTTTTTCTAAGCGTTTGTGTACTAGAAGCAAGAAACGCATCAACTTTATTAGATGGCAACTGTCGCCGATCATTTGAAAGTGAATATGTAAGAACCATGAAATAAAGTAAATAGACACTCGTCATTTTGTTATAAAATTACATGGCGAGCAGATTTTATCTGATCCTAAACGGTTATCGTCGAATATACGCAGTTAAAGGAACACTCTGATTAGCCAAATTCAAAAGACCTCAACAATTTATCCCTCTACAAGCGACGTTCTCTTCATCAGTTCCGTGGCCAAGTCGGAAGAGCACGTAGCTAGTAATCCAAAGGTTGGTGTTTCGCGCCCAACCTGGAGTACATTTTCTAACCTGTTTAAAGTGTTTTTAGACTCTCCTTAATGTAAACACATAGGGATGCGCTCGAGTCGAGACATGTCTCGAATCTCGACTCGACTCGACTCGAATTCGAGTCGAGATTCGAGTCGAGGCACACTTTGTAAAATTCGAGACGAGTCGAGACAAACGTATTTCTCGACTCGAATTTTCGAGTCGAGACACGAGTCGAGTCGAGACGGCTCTTAAAAATCTCGACTCGACTCGAATGTCTCGAAAATTTTTCTATAATTTTTAATATTATTTTGAAGAAAGTATTCACTCAGAAACAGCCTTGAAACCAATTCCAGCTTTTATTCCTTCAGAAAGGTACAGAACGCATAAAATTAATAATTAATCTTTAAAGATCAAGATTTAATTTTCAGCTCAATTCAGTTAATTAGAACTAATAGTTAATGTTCTTGTATTTGGTTGTACTGCAAATATAATGATAATAATAATAATTGATTATCTAGTTTGTATAAAACTATTATCCGTAGTTTAAATCTAGTTTGTATAAAACTATTGCGATAAAGTGGACTTCATAAATTCTCTGAATGAGCAGTTGATAGTCTATAGTAATTTAGCATAGTTATAATTATTGTTTTTGTTCCCATGAACGCAATAGGGTTACGTAACTTCTGGATTATTCGCTTGCCCAACTATTTTGAGGCTTTAATATGTTGCAGCATATCAAGAGCTACGGATAATATATAATGAAACATTTGTTGTACATCACATATTGTGATACGAGACTATTTTACATAGTATATCTTATCTAATATAAATAAAATAAAGAGTTTGTTTGTGAGTTTGTCTGTCTGTTTGTGTGCGACCTGGGGACCAGACGAGTGGACCGAGAGTTACCAAAATTTGGTCACGGGTACCTTGGTCCAGGCCCCAGATCAAGACGAAGCGTTTATTTTTAAATTTCGAACCAGGGGGGTCTCGGAGGGGACGTTTACTGGGACCGACCTGAGGACCAGACAAGTTGACCGAGAGTTGCCAAATTTTGGTCACGGATACCTTGGTCCAGGTCCCAGTCTAAGGCAAAGCGTTTTTGTCAAAATTGTAACCAGGGGGGTCTCAGGGGCGCGTTTACCGAGACATGTAGTAAAAGTAATCCAAATTGATCGACATTAGTGTCAAATCCATAGTTTTCACGGTCGCTGAGATCAATGGTGACACTTCCATCAGCGATGACTTGCAAATTCAGCTACCACTGTACGCGGGCCGGGTGTCAGCGGGTGAGGAATGCCGAGACATGTATAAATAGCCCATATTGATTGATACTAGTGTCAAATCCATAGTTTTCGCGGTCGCTGAAATGAATGGTGATACTTCCACAGGTGTTGACTTCCAAATACAGCCCTCATGCTAAGAATGGGTATATTAAGCTAGTATTACAGTAAATGGACTGCTTGGATGCTAAGAACTAGTACAGATAAGTACCTTTCACTTCTGTGAATAGGTATTTTTTTAAAGGATTTTTGTAAACACTAAATTATAAAACAATGAACTACATACAGTAGTTATGGTTTTGGTTCCCAACATAAAAGAAATATGAATTGTTAATGAGATATTGAACTTTAACTTTCACTCCTGGAAAATTTCAATTTTGACGGTAAAGTCGGTAAATATTTTCTGAAAGAGACGGTAAAGTCAAAATCAACTCAACAATATATATGTGTGTGTGCTTATGTGAATTTCCTCGTGGCTGTATGGTTAACACATACACCTTGATCGCGGGAGACTCTGGTTCGATTTACGGTGGAAGCTCATGAAGTTGTTACCGGTATTCCACTTTAAACTGTAGATCCATGCCTCATATAACCATACATATAATATATATGCCTTTGATACACTTATTTTCCGACTTGGAAGCCATCGAAAATTTCCGGACACAGAGTCCCGTAGACCGAAAATGAGAAACATGGCTACAGAGTAAAACTGCCATAAAAATTTAAGCTTTTTAGGCTAACTTAATCCTTATATATAATGCAACTAGCTTGGCCAAGCTATAATGAAGAAAATGCTATCATTTGCAACACTCTGAGAATAGAAAATGTTCGCCAGGTATTACTATCCTCCCCTCTCCTGCAGAATGAAAACCCTGACTAAAACTCAATATTCTATATATATACAGTGGCGGATCTAAGGGGGGGCTATAGGGGCTATAGCCCCCCCCTTGACGCTCGGGTATACACTGGATAAAATGGACTTCAATCCTGCTTTACACTAGATAAAACGGAAAAATATGGTTTAGCCCCTCCCTTGATCATATCCTGGATCCGCCCCTGTATATATATAACTATTTTGTGTAATGTAACAAACAGTGGCGGATAGTATTCATGTTTTCTTGCAGAGGTCCTTACGAGGGTTCGCTTCCATCTTCCTCTCCCCAAGAACTAATAAATTAAAAAATTGCGATTACTTGTTAATCTTGTAAAATTGCGATTACTTGTCAATCTTGTACAAAGGACGCAATTAAAGTCCCAGTGTAACACCCCTTCACATTTAGATTTTTGCCCTGGAAGAAAACCAGTTATTATTGTTTCTTGATTTCTCAGTCTCACCTACATAAACATACGAATAGAATTAAAGGATAGGACATGTTTAGAGTGCTTGCACGTGACATCTAACTATATTTCTCATCAAATGTGTCACAGATGAAAATGTCCGTTTGTACTGCCTCTATTTTCTGGTACACATGTTTCATTTATGTTATGTTGCTAAAATTCGTTAGGAAACAAGTACAGACTGCGCCTGTGTGCCTGACAAAACGTAAATGTACTGGATAATTATTTCTTCACTTTCTTAAAAAAAAAGTAACACATCTCATGTCGGCTAACAAAAGGAGGTAGCGGACCAAAGATAGCCGTTGTTTACCTAAGGTCGTTACACAGCAGGGGTTTCACTCAGTCAGAGAGAAAAAAAAATAATTTAAAGTTTCTACATTTGTTTTGAACTGCAACATACTTCATTTCCTTGTCATTTGTCTGCATCAGAAAAAAATGCAAAAAAATCACTAGAATGTACCTATTTACCCAAAGTACGTACTAGATCACTAGTTCAATAGTAAAATCACTAAATCTAGTATTATACGAAATCATAAATGTGGCATCCCTGGGTTGGAGCGAAAGTAATGGTTGAAGTAAAAACTAGTCCGTATTTCTACTGCGTTCTGTTGTTGAATTCACAGAAATGTTCAAAAATAAATTCAAGAAGTAAAACACGATCCTACAAAAGACTGTTTACTTGCTCACTGGTTTTAGTATTGTGAACTGAAACTCAAGTCGCAGTCATGTTGAATACTTCTGTCCCTTTCTAGTAGTTTCTACTTTACAACTTGAGGTAGGATGAGGGTCGAGTCGGAAGCGGTATGTATTGTTTATACTACTTACAATGTTACCCCCCCCCATAAAATATAAATTCACCCTTTCTCCCTTCCCTTTTTCGAATACAATGAACCGACTCTTTTGCTGAAGAAAGATGCTAAGAGAAAATTGAAACATCTGTGTCTAAACTTTCTTTGAAGCGCATTCTTTTGTATTTGTAGGGTTTTGCGAGTGTTTTCACGTCAATATGAAGAAATAGTTAGCCAAATCTTTTACCATGGACTCCTGCTGCGAACTGACCGTGAGTAAACATAAACACCCGATCTCGCTGTGCTCAATTTCTCTCGCACACGTGAAATGGGTGTTGTTGTTTCCAAAACAAATAGGAAGTTATTTTGTGCTTTTGCATTTCTGCACGCACACAGGTACCATTGCTATATTTTAATGATCAGAAGAAATATCAAAACCATCCAATATATATGATACGAAACAGCTAACAGAGGGAGGCAAAGGTTATAGTATACCAAGTTTTCCGCGTGGTACCATTATGGAGAATAAATATTTGATAAAGTCACGTAGATGCGCTTAAACCTATTCCATCTGTCCTTATAATTTTTCTGGTCTCATCAATTTCTCAGGAAAATACGTACAACATATGTCCAAATTCCACATATACTATTTCTAAACTAATGAGTAAACTCATTAAGAACACCAACTGATATCAATAAACAGGAAAGAAAACAATACTTTATACTTCTATCATTTGGTACACATCTCTATGAAGCACAGCTTGTTTCTTTTCGAAATAGCTCCTTCGTGTCACAGCTGTGGTTAGTTTTGTTTTGTGTTAGGATGAAAGAGAGAAATGCAACATTTGCTTCGCGGTGAAGTTATATATATATTATTAAGATGAGCGGTGATGAGCGGTTTAACAAAGAGTGCCTTTCGGATGCACAATTTAACGGGTAGTTGCAGTCCGTGTTGAGAATTGAACCAAAGCTATGTAAGACATGTCAATATTGAGCTCTTTTGTGGTAAAAGTGAACTTCAGAAACACACAAAAGACTTGAAACATCAAACTAATGTAAAGCAATTGAAAAATAGCCTACCTATCGCTGCATCTTTTCTGTGGCTAGGAACATGCAGTGTATAGCAACAAGAATCGTGTTAAGGACTTTTTTTTTTCAAACATAACATTCCCTTCCACACCATAAAAGACAATATAATGTTTGTTAAAAGAAAGTGCACATAATATTTTTAAATTTTGTTTCTGATCCTATCATGCATAATTATAAATAATGCCTTTCATACTACGAGAATGAGTTCAACTATACGTCATGGCCCCTCTAAAGCGGGGCCGCGGTGGCTCAGTGGTAGATCGTTCACCTCTGGTGCTTGGGGACCCTGGTTCGATCCCAGCTCGCACCAAGTGAACTTTGTGGTGGACAAACACCGTGTGCATGGGTTTCCTCGGGGTTCTTCCGTTCCTCCCACTTTCTTCATTCCACGATTTCACTAATTTCTCATCATCACCCCTCTCCTTTAGCCTAACCGGCATAATCGTGGGACGTAAAACTCAAAGATTTCACTTCATTTTTTCCCTCGAAAGCGATATCTTTCAAAATTATTTATTGTTAGATATTGTAAATTTACGGTATCTATTTTAGTGGACGGGGAATTTTGCATCTAATCGGATAATTTCATGGCTTCTAACAGGAATTCGCAGTTACGAAATTTGCATCACTGTATTTTGAAAGGATGCCTAGAAAAAATACTACTAGAAAATAACTGAAAACACAAAATGGATTTGATAGCCAAATTCACGTCATCTTGGTTCGTCATCATTTTTCTTTAAATATTTGTATTTAGTATTAGATTAGAGTTTAGAGTCCCTTTCAGCATCAAGGCTATATGAGACGTGAACTTACAAATTAACGTGGGTTCAGAACCATAGGAGTTCCCATCGGAAATCGAACCTAGGTCTCCCGCACCAAAGACGCGTACGCTAATCATATGGACAAGGGTGTTCGATATTTAGTAATGTGTACATAAAGTTGTGAAATTGCGCTTGTATAATGGAATGCAATTCCTTCTACTGACATAAACCTTCACAATACTTAGCTGGACAAAGTATCTTTTTAAAAAGAAAATGTCACTCTTTATGTTTCAGTTCCTGGTTCGACTGAAGGATGGAACAAATTGCAATGAGCGTTTTTGGATCCTACGTTGTGTAGTTCATTCATCATAAACTTGGTATTTGATACGGATATGAACTATTACACTTATTTGGTGTTTATTTCTAAATAAGTCCTAATACAATTTCATAAAGTTGTAATTCTTCTTTAGTTTGTATCACTTTACACAATGACAAATCCAAAAGGTGTGTTGTATCGGTGCAGTACCAGTTTTTCACGTTTTTCAAAATGTTCCAAAACCCAAAGAATAATCTTTAATTTCTGATATTTTAGTCGTCACAAATTACAATTTTATAATGTAGTCAATGTAACGTCCCGTTCAGCAGCGAGGCTATGTGAGACGTGGACCTACTGATTAACGTGGAATCCGAACCACATGAACTCCCACCGGGAATCAATCCCAGGTTTCCCACGCCAAAGGCAAGTATACTAACCGTTAGCCACGAAGGAGCTCCACCATAATTTTAGTGGGCGATAAGAAATATTTCGCCAGTGCTTTTACAATAAATAAAATTTTATAAGTATTAAAGAATAGTGGTAAGAGATTTTATAATAGCTCTTTTATTTATGAGATATGAGTATTAAAAAAAAAACAACTAAAGAATAGGTTGGCGGAACCACAAAAGACTCGTAAAATAAACTTTCTTATAAATACATACGCACCTTACTCACCTTTTATAATTGCTATGCTTACGTTCTCCATAAAAACAGAAATTCTCTTTTAATGATACTTTACACAAGATCATGAAGTGGGTTCAAATTTAATTAAAGGCAAAATACAATACAATAATCCACAAATATTGCCTCAAGTGAGTTTAGATTTCTAAACACTAGTGCGAAACCGGGCTCTGCCGTTGCGATCGATTTACAGGTCTTGAGACGAAAGTAAGAAGGGACTTACGCACACAGTAAGTAAAAACAATTAATATGCCTGTAACTTTCCCCCAAATGGGTGTATCTTAAAACTAACCTCACCATTATTTTTCTAATTAAATTCTAGCCCGAAATTATGTATCATATTATCCTATTCCCATTTTGAAAACTTGACCTTAATTCAAAATGGCGGATTTCAAGATGGCTGCCATCAAGGTCATATCTACCATACGACTTCCCCCAGGACTTATATGTATCCACATGGTTTTTCTTCACTTTTCTTCATTAACGCTCCGTTTACAAAGGGTAGTAAGGGACTTCTGTAGTAATCTCTAATAACCACATCGCAACTCTTAAAAGTTATTTAAAAAAATAGAAAACATGCACCATGGCAAAAATTTGTCATCACAAGTAATGATGCATACATGCCTTCTATCAGCAAAAAAAGTTTCATTGAAATTGGAGCCGTACATTTGAGTGATGTCCCTTGTGGGATGTGATTGAACGTGACGTCAGAACACATCGCCCCCCTTCCCGGAATTTACGGGAATTAGGTGACCTGAGTGAGCACATGTGGTGCCAGCTCTCTCCAGCGACCTATCAAGGATCATTGCGTGTATGCCAAGACGTGTCGCCGTTTTTATCCATGCCAAAAGTCGACATACTGACAATTAGGTAGGTAGTCATGATGGTCTGGCTGATGTGTGCGTATATTTTAACTTGTACATTTTGTCTCGACTCGAATTTCGAGACGTCTCGACTCGAATTCGAGTCGAGTCGAGACAGAGACTGTCGAGTCGAGACACGAGTCGAGACAGAAACATATTTTCGAGTCGAGACACGAGTCGAGAAAACATTTTCTCGAGACGAGTCGAGACAGGCTTAAATCTCGACTCGACTCGACTCGAATGCATCCCTATAAACACATTACGCATATAGGCGATTTAACATATTTTGGGGAGTAATTTTGTGGTTCATTGACACTTACGGCGTGGGGAACATAATACTTAGAACATAGCCACGTTCCCCAGGTACATGTCAGGCATGTGCCTAGGGACGGACATGGATTGTGACTATCATTTGCCATCCATGTGATTTCTCTCTCCGAGGTACATAAGGCACATACTGGACACATTCCCATGTTCCTGAGGAAACATGATAGACATATGCCTGCTATGTAATTGTGCTATTAGGGGGCCCCGGGCCGCATATAATGATAGCTGAGTTTGAATGTCATCGCTAAGGAAGTGTCACCATTGATCTCAGCGACCACCGAAAAAACTAAGAATTCGACATCAATATTGGTCATTTTCTACTACTTATCGGTAACTACGCCGCAAGCCCCCCCCCCCCCGGTCGCATACAGTGGTAGCTGAATTTGAAAGTCATCGCTAATGGAAATTTGTCACTATTGATCTCAGCGACCGCGAAAACTATGGATTTGACACAAATATCTGTCATTTTGGATTTTTTTACATGTCTCGGATCTCGGTATCCCCCCGGTGACCCCCCGCCCATATACAATGGTAGCTGAATTTGAAGTCATTGCTACTGGAAGTGTCACCATTGATCTCAGTGACAAGTAAGTACGCCAGAAATTTTTACTTAGGGGGGTGTTCAAAATAAAAGGGGGGGGGTGCTCTCAGAATAGTGATATAATTTTCAAACAAACTCAAACAAGAAAACAGTATATTTTGTTACACAACTATTGCATTATTATTATTATTATTATTATTATTATTATTATTATTATTATTATTATTATTATTATTACTACTACTACTACTACTACTAATAATAATAATAATAATAATAATAATAATATCAACTCTTTGCAGTGGTAGGTTCAATAAGGTAAGTTCACACATTTGAGCATTTAGTATTAGATCTATTATTAAACTAAGTAATACAGTGAAACCTCTCAAAACAGACATCGGTGGAACCGATTATTTGTCCGTAAATGAGAGGTGTCCCTAAAAGGAAGGGTTCTCTCTCATAACACCACATCACACATATTTATGGCATGGAAAAATAAGAAAGTTTGTTCTCTTATGAAGATGTCCACTATTGAGAGATGCCCGTTAAGAGAGGTTCCACTGCATTAGGAATTAACCTACACTATTTTACCTAGTAATTGAATGAATCAATTTACTCAATCAATCTCTTTTCTTGGAAACGACCGTGGAGCCCAGGAGGGTAGGTATCAGCGGTCTGTTTTGTCAATTGTTTCGATCGAAATACCGCCCGAAACAATGAGGTCATGTGGTTCTCGAAGCCATACATGAGAACGAGGTCGCTTCGTATTTTGAAGTGAAATAAATAAATAAGAATATTGCCTTCTTTCCTAAACGCTAAACCTTTTTTAACTTGATGTAATAAATAACTTATATGATACTGATTGATACAATTGGATTTGGGGGAGTATTCCTTTTCCATCTAGGGGTGTGTGTAAAGAAATTTGGAGGGGTGTTAGGGGGGTATTGGGGGTGTAGATTACTCCCTGTCAGTGACCACGAAAATATGGATATGACACTAACATCTGTCAGTTTTTAATATTTATTCATGTCTCGGTAACCTCCGCCCGCAGCAGAATGGGGTGAATTTGGAAGTGTTCCCTGAGACTCTCTGGTTTGAATAAAAAAAACACTTCGTCTTGGTCTGGGGCCTGCATCAAGGTATCCGTGACCAAAATTTGACAACTCTCGGTCCACTCGTCTAGTCCCCAGACCTTACACAGACAGACGGACAGCCAAACACACAAACTCTATTTTATTTATATCTATCTATCTATCTATCTATCTATATATATATATATATACAGTGGCGGATACAGGATATGATCAAGGGAGGAGCATAACCATAGTTTGCCGCTTTACCCAGTGAAAAGCGGGATTGAAGCCAGTGTATACCTGGCCAATTTTATCCTGTGTATACCTGAGCGTCAAGGGGTGGCTATAGCCCCCCTTGGATCCGCGCCTGTATATATATGCGCAGTTTCCTGCGGTACTTCTGCAACAGTTTTTACAGAGGTAGTTGGTAAGTACTTCAAATTATATGCCCTTAGCCAAACTCCCTATATGAAAATTATTGCGTGAGTATCGCAGGATTCTGAAACATGTATTTTTGGATAGGGCACATATTAGTTCCTAAGTGAAGTCTTGACCCGACTACCGTAGATCCCATAGTATTGGAGTTATGGACCATTAAAGTTCATTTTTTCATATTTTCGGCAGTAAGCATTTGTGCACCCAGCTTGGTCTTTACTATTTGTCTTATCTTGGTGTCAGGAATCACCTCCCAAACGTTGTCGTTGATTCTTTGAAACATCCTGTTAGATAGATAGATAGAGAGCTTCATCAGCAGTGGATTTTGTTTCGGGAGAGGTTTGAGGAACGGGTAAGAAACATTTGTGCTGTACGTGCAGTGCGAAAAAATCATCACAAATTTATTTCGGGAGAGGCTTGAGCCTGATAGGCACTCCCTAAATACAGGACTGTACATCAGTCAACCATTCCCATATTATCTAACACTGCGACGAACGAAATTTTGAGTGAAAGCAATTTTAATATTTTATTAATATTCGAGACGAGACCGAGACTTTCGAGACTGACCTAAGTCTCGTCTCGGTCTCGTCTCGATTTATAGAGGCCTGTCTCGGTCTCGGTCTCGTCTCGGCTATATAAAATCCGTCTCGGTCTCGGTCTCGTCTCGGTATATAAAAGCCCGTCTCGGTCTCGGTCTCGTCTCGATAATTCGAGACGAGACCGAGACGAGACCGAGACTAGTCTCGGTCTCGGTACCATCCCTAATGTGTAGTGACTATTGAGGTCGCTGATAATGAGTACCTGGCAGTAGGTGGCAGCACAATGCACCTAATATGAAAAACGTATGTTTTTGGGGTTGTCCGAATACTTTTGATCACATAGTGTATAGCCATGTTAGCCCGTCATATACGAGGGATGATGTCTCTCGGCAATCACAGTACCCAGAGAATTGGGGAGGAAGAAAGGAATCGGGAAGGAAGGAAGCGACCTGGGAGCGTTATGTTAGGTACCATCCCGGCATTAGCCTGTTGTGAGTGAAACAAACCCAGGAGAATTTCACTCAGGATGACTGGCCAGAAAAAGCTTTTACACGTTTCCAATGGAGTGCCCATACTGGAAATTGAACCTATGAATGCTCGCAGTAAAGGAGAGATCATTAGCGAAGATTCTACGAGGGGCCACAAACAGATAAAACGAATGTGTATTCCAAGCTTTCGTTGATTAAGGCATTACAATGGCTAGTGCAAACTGAGTAGTCCATAGATTCGAATTCTGCCCTGCATTGAGTACAAGTATTTTTATTCTGTCATTTTTCATTTTCATCATGTTATGGATTTCTTTAGCTTACAGAACGTGAGAAAATAATAAAACTATTTGGTTATTGATGTCTTTAGTTCTCACAAACCCATATAAATTCATGGCTCTGGTTACTCCTATTTTACTTCCTTTTTTTGAAAGGAACTAGCCATGACTTTGACAGTGACAATCTTCTCTCAGAGCACTAGTTCGGCAGGCAGGATATAGTGTGCCCAGTGGAGCTCATGTCGTTCTCATCCCACGCTAAGCTAAAGATCCACGTCTCGAATAGCCTCGCTGCTGAACAGAACACTAAATTCAAATCCAATCCAATATATAGCGTACGTGAATGATAGTTATAATCAGTGGTGCTATTGAACTGGTTCGCACCGGTTCTTAAGATATTTCGAGTTTGCAGAACCGTTTGTTATACCCAATCATAAAGACACGAACACGCAGCTGGAAGGGAGAGGGTGTTGGATACAAAATTTTCACAGCCAAAAACAATTGACCTATTTAAAAATACCTTTATTTGCTTTGTACACGCCAGAAGATTAATGACGGACTGAGGAACGGTAAATTTTATTTTAATGTACGATGGTCATTCGGAAAGCAAAGAACGTTTTCGTATAAACACTTTAATAACTGATATATAAAGGCGAAATTTGTGTTACATACTATGTGATACTTAAGTTACTTTTCGACATAATCGCCGTGTAAATTTAAACACTTGTCATACCGTGGTACAAGTTTTTCTATGCCTTCGGCATACACAGTTGCCGCCAAACTGTTTAACCAATCACTAACAGCTTCCTTAAGTTCATCATCACTGCCGTAGTGGCTTCCACCCAAAAAGTCTTTCAACTTTGGGAATAGGTGGAAGTCACTGGGGGCTAAGTCTGGACTATAGGGTGGATGCTCCCAAACTTCCCACTTAAACTGCTGAAGCAAGTCCCTCGTCAATGCCGCGGAGTGAGGACGGGCATTGTCATGGAGGAGGATGACGCCGCTGGTCAGCAATCCGGGCCTTTTGTTTTGAATCGCGCGGCGAAGTCGACGTAACGTCTGACAGTAGGCAGCTGCATTTATGGTCTCACCTCTCTGCATGTAGTCAACGAGCAAAACACCCTTACGATCCCAAAATACCGTAGCCATAACCTTTCTGGTGCTCAAAATTTGTTTGGCTTTTTTCGGCTTTTTCGGAGAATTTGAATGGTGCCATTCCATGGATTGGCGCTTTGTTCCTGGAGTGATGTGCGAAATCCACGTCTCATCTCCAGTAACAATACGATTTAAAAGTTCATCGCCATCCTTATGGTAACGGCTGAGAAAAGTCAATGCGGCTCCCATTCGCTTGGTTTTGTGTTCCTCCGATAACAGTCGAGGCACCCACCTTGCACTAATTTTTTTGTAACCAAGTTCACCACTGACAATCTCGTACAACACAGTTCTTGAAATTTCAGGAAAGAATTCGTGCAGCCCATCAATAGTGAATCGCCTATCCTCTTGAATTTTCCGCTCAATTCTTCCTTTGAGTTCGTCAGTCACAACAGAAGGCCGACCCGAGCGTTCCTCATCGTGCACATTCGTCCGTCTGTCATTAAACATAATGCACCACTTACGAACTGATGCTTCATTCATTACATTTCCATACACCTCAGTGATTTGTCTATAAATTTCTATCGGACGCACTTTTCTTGCATTCAAAAATCTTATCACACCACGAACCTCACACTTGGCGGGATCAGTAATTGTATCGCACATTTTACAGTCACACAGCGAAGCAATAACGGACCGTAGCGGATCGCAGCTGGTGCCAGACTGAGGCTAAAGCATGCCCAGGTCAATAACCCAGCGGCAGCGGTGGTGGGGGAACACGCGCACGCGCTAACGCAAAACGTTCTTTACTTTCCGAATGACCCTCGTATTTATTTCTAGAAATTCTTATAGCTCTCAGAAGTCAGAAGAAGGGAATTCCCTAATCTGAAATGCTCAGATATCAAGAATGAAAAGTGGGGTTACATAAGAGAAGTGGTGAGCGTTATTTATATTTGAAATACATACATACCATTATAAACAATTGTCGATCCATTGCTGGATGAAGGTCTTTCTAATACTTTTTACAACCATCTATCTTGTACAATTCGTTTCCAAGATATTCACAGTGCTACATAATTTCCTAATATAATCTTGTACTAGAATGCTGTGTAGTTCTCTATTTGTCACTTGTGGTATTCAGTAAAAAAATGTTTTGATTAAATTGTATTGTTTGTTTCCTAAGATAATTATATAAAGTTATAATCACTGTTGTTCTTAGTAGTTGCCAAATTTCTGAGTGATTGCCAAATTGCATTTTCAGTGAACTGAAGTTTCACCTACTAAAAGGTTTTTGGAACATATACGTATTACGTGAATAGGTTATTATATTAATTGACTCTCATATGCATTTCCACGATTGCATTCATTTCGATTAGCTCCCTTGAACGTAGAATGTTCGATAAATCAAGAATAAAAGAAAAGTACGTAAATTTGTAACTTTATCGTTAGTTAAGTACAATAGGAAAGGGAATTAATCCTAATAATATTATTTGTTGTATTTACCATGAAAAAGTATAAATTGTTCTTGTTTAGGAAAGAAATATTTTACAGTTTTCGCGAAGGAAGATGAAACTACCTAATGTTTTTAATTTGTTCAGTTATTATTAAGTTTTCTGAAACTTACTTGTATTTATTAATGTTTGACCTTGTAACAAACAAAAAAGAAGAAAATACATGAGTCGTAAAATAGTTTAACACCCAGACACGAAGTTACTTTTATTATTGCGATCTTGTTTTAGAAATACGTTGTTAAAGTTTATGCATACACATAATTAATAACCACTCTTCCGTGAGATTACATTCGTGTTGAAACATACCATACGTGCCAGACAAGGAAATGTTAAATTTTAGTAACAGTATTATCGACATCAAATAAGCGCATGCCATTTTTCGGCCTTATTTTTAAGATACATTGTGTTCTTTTCCATCCTCATGATAAGGAATAGTAATTTCTTAAAAGTACTGGAGACTTGCACTATTTTACTAGAAAATATAGCGTATGTTTGAATTACTACTCATAACTATGTTCTGCAATCAAGCATTTCTACTCTTGTAAATACAGTTAATGAACATATTGGACTAATATAATTATAATTCTACCATAAATTTTATAGTGTCGAAATTAATAACACGAAAACGATGTGAATTAATGCAGTAAAACACGTTTTTAGTTATTACATTATTTAGTGTCGTGTATTATGTGCTGTCTCGACAGAAGCACCAATTGAAGTTAATCGAAAGAGGATTAGATTATTTCATAGGACAATTGAGTTTCGTTAGTTTCCATTATTATTATTATTATTATTATTATTATTATTATTATTATTATTATTATTATTATTATTATTATTATTATTATTGAGTTTGGAAAATGCATTAAGTTCTAAGTTTACGTCTCATATTGCCTCGATGTTAGAATGTGTGTAAAACCGCACACAGGTGTAGTAAGCCTAACGAGGTTTAAAAGCAATTTACGCGCACACTACTATTATTTTGCTGGAATGCTCATTTCCAGTTATAACCAGGATAGAAGTGCGGGGGAACGCGGGAGAACGCGGGGTGACGTTATCCCCTCACCTCCAAGAATATGTACGGCGTCCCCCCAGTTCCTAAAAAATTACAATGGACAAAGATAGGCAGGGGGACGGCGTGACGTCATGCCGCTACCTACCACCCACCTTTTTAAATCCACTTTTACCCCTGGTTATAACCCATCACCGCCAGCAGACTGGTAGACAGATTTAACCGACCATTTATTTTTTATGTTTTTCTTTTCTTTCATTTTGTAATTTTAATTGTTCTTTTTAATTTTTAACTAGCAGAATACCCATTCTACACACGGGAAGAATATGTTTCATTTGGGACACAAAGCAGTGAATTTGGATTTAAACCTACACTACTAAGCCTCTTGCGAACCACGTAGATGCTAAACATTCGTAATTTTTACGACTAACGTTTTCTTCTTCTTTTGGTTATATATGTATGATATGATGGTTTAAAATTATTGTTATTTCTGACTATGTACATTATTACGTGAAATAATGGGTATATTTTATTTTGAAAACTTTCCATTTCTCTACTGTGGAGGTCATTTTTCACACGTATACTAAAAATGCAAAGGTTCAAAAATTTGAAAAAGAAAATATTTTAATATAACATTTTTACAAATAAATTACTTTATATTATACAGAAAGAATTCAAAAACATTATCTTATATGATATAAGGCAAAGTTATATGTTTTTTTTCTATTTTAGATGTAAACTTAAATATCATATATGTTCAAAATGAAAAATGATACATATAAATGTTTCTGTAATAGATACATAACCGCCAGACAGTAAGTACGCCAGAAATTTTTACTTGGAGGGGTGTTCAAAATAAAAGGGGGGTGCTCTCAGACAGGGGCGGACTGGCAACCATAGGGTCCACCCTGCTAAACTGAAATTGGGGCCCACTGTATAAAAATGTAAAAAATGTACTTGGCATTCTTCATATGTATTACATATAAAAGTCCATCTTCGAACCCATAAATAGTATCCCATATATTCATACAAAAGCAAAACATTAATTAAAAAAAATCTGAAGTAGGAAGATTTTAATAGTAACTCATACAGTGTGTAATTGGCATTATCATTTTTTATTGTATGCACACACAATACCGGAATTGATGCTTTCAGTTATTTATATAGTGCTATTTTTTATGTAATAAATTTAAACCATTATTTACACAAATGAGTGTCATGTTTTAGAAATCCCAAAATTTATACATGTGCAATAAGTAAAAACTAATCTCAAGTCAACTTTGAAACAGTAAATAATTAAAGCACTGTCAGAAATAATGTAAGTTTCTTTCCTCATAAATCAGTTCTAATATCAAATTGGTTGAAATTTTCTACTGAATTGCATACTGTAACCTAATATAATATAATATTAATATGAATGCCAGAAATGTATCCTAATATTAATATCTTCATTATGCCCCAGTTATACTCAATTTCAAATATCTACCTAATTTTTTGGAGCTAGATACAAGATTGTCAATCACTTTGGCTTAATCAAACGTATATGATCTTTCTATGTATAAAAGAATAAAATCTTACAACAAATTTTGTCCAAGCGATGAACGCAACCGATTTTTGATCACTTTCATAATCGAGAAAATTTATGTTCAGGAATGCGATGATTCATCGTTGCACAGCCCATTTACTCATGACGGAAAAAGTTTTTCAATGGAATAAGGGCATGTAGCCTATTGAGGGCCGGCGGAGAATGAACAATAGATTTTTTAAAATTATAAACTAGTTAATTTTGACATGATTTTACCCATGTCTGCTGGAAATCCCAAAATAAAGACTGGTGTTTCAGAAAATGCCATCAGATTAAAAAAAAAAAAAAAAAAAGCAGTAGAGAAGATATAGACATTTGGGAAACGTTAATTAATTTTGAGGCAATTTTTATTGCGTTTTAATGTAAAATAACATATCTGAAACCTTTTTTTAAAGTAACCAAACCTGCAACCACCCTACTTAACGAAAATCCGTATTTGTCATAGCTTATCTGGGGCTCCCCTCCCCCTTGGTACGTAAAAAAATACCACTTACTTCAGTCGGGAGTCCGCTCGCGAATGTGCTGCAATCTCTCTCTGTACCTGTCTTTTTGGCGAGAAGAAAATGTTGTAACCCACATACACAAACTCGTCTAAATATTGCTGTATAATGTCGAGGAAGTACGCCCCGTTCTTAGCAGACAACTGCCCCCTCCCCCCCCCCAAGCGTGTCAGGTGAAACAACAGACATGACGTCAGTGTTGGAAAATTGAGAAAGCTGTAACTTTGTGGGGCCTCAATGCAACACAAAGAATGCGATTGGAGGTAAATTTGCGATAGATTTCGAAACGCAAGATTTTCCTTTACATAAGTAAGTCATAATATCATATCTTCATGTTGCAGAAAGATTAGATATCGTTTATCGTTTAGTGTAGTCCGCCCATTCCTCGGCTGGCCCCAACTTCTCTTTTCATATGAATACCTACTCTGCGCATCACAAATAATTTTTACATTTTAGTACACTTTTATTTTAAATTAACTTTAAATAACTAAAGGGAAGTTAACATTTACACGATATACACACTGATTTGACTGACAGCATAAGTGTTCAGCACTTTTAGAAGTTACACCAACGCTTACTGAGCCCATTGCCGGCAGCCAGTGCTCTCAAACGGGTCAGGTGAGGCTTCATTGGGTCAGGGCTCGAGTCGAACCTCCTTGGGTCACAGGTCGGGTCAGGGCTGCTCTAGCCACGGGTCGGCTCAGGTCAACTTTCTTATGCGTCGTTTCGGCTAAAACCTATTCGGGTCATGAGTCGAGTCGGGTTGACGTTCAACTCAATCCGACCCTCTCGATCCGAGAAGGGTTTAGCCGAAACGGCGCATAAGAAAGTTGACCCGAGCCGACCCGTGGCTAGAGCAGCCCTGACCCTAGCGTAGGTGACCTGCCCCGACCCGTGTCTCAAGCAGGCTTGACTCGACCCCTGACACATGAAAGCCTGATCTGACCCTTTGAAAGCACTACGCTTCAGCAAACATTTCAGTTAATTTCGTGTTCGCCTGTTAAAGTTGTGTAATTTCAAGTAAAAATAGCCATAAAAGATAAGCTACAATTGACTGAAATCATCCAAAGACGTGGTGTATACATTATAATTTATAAACACCTTAGACAAAAAAAAAAAAAAAAAAAAAAAAAAAAAAAAAAAAAAAAAAAAAACCTGGCAACTGTCCTGCTGTACTCGAATGAGTCACATCACGCTCATTTGTTTCTTGGGCCTTTACAGATTCAAATAGCCTACGTTGTTTTGGGTCAGATGCAGCTTTTTGTAAATCACATCTACGTTTGTGTTCTCGCTTTTTAGCTCCACTTTTATATTTTTTCTTTACAATAATCTTACAATCACTCTCACCATCCATACTGACTCTACCACGACAAACGACACGTTACTGGTGTTCCAATAATTGAATTACTGCTATCAGATTTGCTCTTCGATGTAATATACAAATAAAACACGAGCCGAGGGCAGCAACTTCATAGTAATTGTTTGAGGTTTGTATAAAACAATCGTTGATAGTGGCGACTAATTTCTTTTCGCTTTACCGCACTGAAAAAAAAAAAAACGAAGCCTGATCTGATTTCTTTCTTCGAAGCTTGGTCTGAGGACAATGCAGTTCAAAAGCGTTCCGACTCCACCTCCACTTTCCACAATAACAATATCTACGAACTATTGTTTCTTTAAAACATCGCCACTCGCCGGCTTCTAAAAGGACCGGAGTAGGCAATGGTATCCAAATCCAACAATAGCCTGAAATCTACTGTGTTTCTTATAGGGCCCACTCACGGTCCACGGTTTGCGCAAACATCATGTTTGTGCAAACATCGTGTTTGCGCAAACACTCGGCCACACACGATACAACTGTTTGCACAAACTTCAGTTCAATTTTGAGTTTAATCGCGTAAGCATGTCCACTGAAGCAGCTTGTTTAGCGATAGTAATTGCTTGTGCTTTGGAAGCGGAAATATCCGCGAAACCAAAAAGAAAGAAGAGGGTGTGGATGAAAGAGTGGTTGATTATGACACATACGAGTACATTGGCAACATTATTCACAATGTAGATGTAGGCCTGCTATTCCAGCAAACTCAAGAATTTTGACTGTGCATCCTAGAAGTATATATAGCAACTAAATTACTTACATGTTAACTTTTCCAGTGAAAATGCTAAACACTTGTCTTCAACACTACTTTCACTATCATCTATGTCAGTTAATATTTCGTCTTTGAAAAACTGTAAGCACAAAAAATAATTCTTCGAGCTTGACTTCGTAGCACTTGAAAGAAAAAGAAAAAAAGGAAGACAGAAAATAAAACTTCTGCTGTACTTGGTATGCTTAAAGACATTGTCAACTATAATTTTGGAGAATAAACGAACTACCACGAAAGAAAGCAACGAGACACTGATGAATTCTACACTAGCCCCTTTCTTTCCTTCTCCGTTTTCATAACAAGTAGCACCCTTGTTCTTCGTGTAGGTGCCACGAAAGTAATCCATCTGATTCCTAAGCAACTCGATATGCTCGAGTTTGTTTTGGGTTACGATAATTTATGACACCATTCAGACGCCTGATGCTTTTGATTCCCTTATAGAGGAGAAAAGAGGGTGTTAAAAGTCGCATGTAAGGCAGTGGAACGTGAAAGAAAAAAAGAAACAGAAAACATACTGCGTTCCTTCTGTCGAATAAGAAAGGGTCTATCTTGAAGTAAATTTCAAAACAAATTACAAACGTCCCATACTTTATTCTTACGATGATGGCAAAGATTGCAAAGGTATGTAGCCACGGGGGAAAAGGGGGCTCTGTCTTTCCGAACTATTTCCAGCTCCAAAATGAGGTTCGTCTGGTATATGTTTAATAAACTTATTTAACAGTTAATGCAAATGAAGGACTTTATAATAAAATATGAATTTTTTAAAAAACAATCAATCATCATCAATACGGTTTCTATACCTAATTGAATCAAATAAAATTAATCATATGCTTTATATTCTCATTTCCCTAACTGGGTGCACTGTGAACTCACTACTATATTATTGCATAATAATATCGGAGTTAATATTTTTTCGTTTTTTTTTTCCTCTTTAGTATTTTAACCTACATAAACACAAAGTCAGATAAACAGACTGCTATAAACAGCATTTATTTTCTTATGAATAACTTATTGATTCATCTTTTACACTCCGGTTTTTAACTTCAGTACCGTCACGATCCGTCTTTTGATAAGGAAGCATTGTGAAAATATATGTGCACAGTATGTATGTATGGTAAGTTAAAATGCTTTCATGTTGTGAAAGAAGTAATTTGTTCTGCTTTTAATATGTGAAAAGCTTGCCTCCCCCTGAAAGTAATGTTCTCCTAGAACAACTTGCTGGCTACACCCCTGATTATCCTGTAATAAAAGTTGTAAGTTCTATTTGCAAATCGAAAAAAAAAATCCACTGGAAATTAGACGCGGGACTCAACGCTCGTTTCACTAATTGTTTTATATGGAAACCTTTCAAAGCGTGTATCATGACAACCAGTTGACATAGAAAGATGTAGTTTTCACGTGTGTGTTCGTAATTCTTTTCTCTACTTCCTAAAGTGAGCAGTTAATGTGCTAGTACAATATTTCTAAGTAGCGCCTGTGATATTGTCAAGATTCGCAGTAGCGCGAGAAGACAGCGTGCAGAACTGCTTGTCGCGAACTGTCAACACCGCTCAATGCCAATTGGACGCCGTGTGAAGCCAACACAAGGCCATGTCGTTTCTCATCTGAAATCTGCAATAACTTCTCATATGCCGCATTTTTCAAATTCCTGTTTTTATAATCTTCACTCTTTACGTTCCACAGTTCAGGTAAATTTCGATAAAGGTCAATAAATTCTCGACAGAATTTTTGATTGCTATTCATTGACGCTATAGCGCAAGAAATAAGCGTCTGTACACTAGGCTTCCTACTCGGAAATAAAGCTCGTGTTTGCACAAACATGCCCATACACGGTCCACGTGTTTGCGCAAACATCATGTTCGTGTAAACAATTTTCGAACGAGTTCGGTGTGGAAAATGTTTGCACAAACGTTTGCGCAAACAGTTCATACATCGCCACACACGGTCAAACTGTTTGCACAAACAGCCTTGTTTGCGCAAACCATGGACCGTGAGTGGGCCTCTTTATATTTAAAAAAGTAGTAGTTAGCGTGCTCGTTTTTAACAGCTGCTGTATCACAAACCCCGCAATGTTTTAGGACCTGATTGTCTCATAGACGGAACCTTTTCAAGTCGATAAACGTAAAGAAGAATAAGGTATGTTCATGAAAGTTTAACTTTACGTCTTTTTTATGCAAAACACAAGTTTGCGGGAGTTACCCTGCCATATTTTTGTTGCTGGTAGGTTTAATTGAGCACATCTTTTTAAAATTGGTGGAGGGGGCCCACCCTGCATTTGCAGGGTAGCAGGGTGGGCCAGTCCGCCCCTGCTCTCAGAATAGTGATATACATTTTTAAACAAACTCAAAGAAAACAGTATATTTTGTTACGCAACTATTGCAATAATAATAATAATAATAATAATAATAATAATAATAATAATAATAATAATAATAATAATAATAATAATAATAATAATAAATAAGCTCTTCGCAGTAGTAGGTTCAATAAAGGAAGTTCACCCATTTGAGCATTTATTATTAAACTAAGTAATACATTGAAACCTCTCAAAACGGACATCGGTGGAACACGATTATTTATCCGTAAATGAGAGGTGTCCCTAAAAGGAAGGATTCTCTCTCATAACACCACTTAAAAAAAAAAAAAAAAAAAACTAAATCTATGGCTTATGGAACCCGGAGGTTCAATGCCGCGTTCACAAAAGCTCTCCACTGACTTCTATCCTTAGCCAACTGGATCCAGTTTCTACTTTATATTCCTATCTCAGCGAGATCTATCTTAATATTGTCCTCCCATCTGTGCCTAGGTCTTCCTCATGATCTCATAACACCACACCACACATATTGATGGCATGGAAGAATAAGAAAGTTTGTTCTCTTATGAAGGTGTCCACTATTGAGAGATGGCCGTTATGAGAGGTTTTACTGTATTAGGAATTAACCACCGCTATTTTGGAAAGTAATTACATATGAATTGATTACGTACGAATTATTGCAATTATTTTTCAAAATTCTGCCATTATTTCAATTTATTAACCCCCAGCAAGTTTTAGTGCGTGATTTTTTCCCCCAAAATGTTAATTGGGAAAAAATCCCTCGTCCCATGCTGAAATCACATTCGTTCAATAATTAATACTGTACATAGTTGCAATTTCATTATTTTAATATTCTAACCCTGTTGTTAACTTTATTTGTTGTAATATTATTTGATCTCTTAATTTCCGCTCCTGTCCTTCCTGCCTACGTTAGTGGCTCTGAATATCTTTTATAAGAAAATTATTCATTGATTTAATAGTTTCCCAGAAAGCCAGTTTTTCAATTTACAAATATTTTGAATCTTTCCGTTTCGTCTTTTTTTTTTAATGTAGCCTAATTTTAATAACCCGCTCAACGAATTTACGTGAATAAAAATATACTTTACAAAAAATTAAGGTAGCGACAAATGCGTTCCTGCATAACACCACAGTCAGTCTAGAATACATATATTTCTTACTTCGAGTGATCTCTTCATTTCTATAAACGTTTTGACTACACCCTTCTAACTTCCGTCCGTTGATACACCACTTGCACAGTAGCACTTACCAACTGAATATGGTATAGGGTTATTACTACATTGTCACATTTTTCCTTATTGAGGAGGAGGAGGAGGAGGTATTGAATGACCGCTCAAGACGTTGACAATTTCAGTCATCTGCATCTGTCCATCAATCTCTTTTGTCGGAAACGACCGCGAAGCCCAGGAGGGTAGGTATGAGCGGGTCTGTTTTGTCAATTGTTTTGATCGAAACACTGTCCGAAACAATAAGGTCATGTGGTTATCGAAACCATACATGAGAACGAGGTTGCTTCGTATTTTGAAGTGAAATAAAAATAAATAAGAATATTGCCTTCTTTCCTAAACGCTAAACCTCCTTTAACTTGATGTAATAAATAACCTATATGATACTGATTGATACAATTGGATTTGAGGGAGTATTCCTTTTCCATCCAGGAGTGTGTGTAAAGAAATTTGGGAGGGTGTTAGGGGGGTGTTGGGGGGGTGTAGATTACTCCCTGCCGCCAGACCTAATAATTCTACTGTAAAATTGGAAAATTGATTTAGTTTATACTGTTGATGGTTTAATACAGTAAAACAAAGTGCATTTAGGGGTTTACTTTTCCTTATCACGTTGAACCCACCATGTTACTTTATGCTCTGTACAAATAGGCAGGTGGTAGTGGTTAACACTAAGTGGTTGTCATCCTCCTTTTAGATTTTGGGCAGCAAAAACATGTTTTTTCTGGTTCCAGGAAGCTACCATGTATTAAGCAGTGTGCGGGTTTACTTTTGACGCACCACTCGAAATAATTGTTGAAAAATTATAATTCTTTCACTAATTTCCTTCTTATTGTCTCCTAAAAGATTTGCGCTGGGGGACATGAAAATATCTGACTTTGCATAGATAACATTCATGGGGGCCACCAGAGATAATTGTTGAAAAATTACAATTCTTTTTCGATTTGCGTATAAATCCGGTTTCCGGATGGTTGGCATAAGAACTAGCGTGCAAAGACACAAACCAAACGGTGCTAAGCGGCCACTAAAAAGAACGAATGCTGTCTAACCGAGTCAGGGTAGTGCGAAGCTGGTGGGTCTATGCTGGAAGCGTCCGAAGGGAGCAGGCGTGTCAGTGGTGGTGAGTATACGCGTAAGAGATGATAGTGAAATGGAGAAAAGAAGTGCATTTTGGCAAATATATGAGCTTCAATAGCACTTGTCATGGTTTCACATTAGTAACGTTCCACTTGTAAACATAAAATACAGCTTCTGTACACTGTGCAGAATACACCACCAGTAGAAAATGACATCTAATAGGTTCATCTTTCATATGCACTCACTTATTTTATCCACCGTACGGCACTTATAATGAGTCTACACTAGTAACCCTACACTTGTAAACCTAAAATACATCTGCATTACTTTGTATACAATTTTGCCACCTGCAGAAATACATTTCTTATAAATATATCTTTCCATTCAAAGTATTGAATTTTAGCTGTAAATCTTCCAAAATGTGGTGCGCCAAAACCACACCAGTAAATTAAGCAGATTGTGTAAAAAAAAAATACGTTTTATTCGACTTCATTAAAAAACAGGAGCAACCCGTAAATGACAGCAATGACAATGTCAATGACTAAAAGATTACTTTAGGGTTGATAACATAGAGACTTACGCAATACCTTGTAACTGTAAGTTTAAATCAAGTTAAGGCTCACAATGCTTCTGATTGTTTTAACCCTTAATTGGTGACGTGAGGTCCCACGGACACCGAACACCTTTTCTTCTTCTCCCTCTAGCAAACGATTGACCTTGAATGCGTGCCACTCCCAGTACCTTTCTCGCTCGCAATTGGCTACAAGTAGCTGTAGAGTTCGGAAGTCTAAACGTCACTGTTATGTTTCCTTGCAATTAGTGGAATCCCAGGGACCTCACGTCACTAATTGTGTTACTATTTTGTTCCAGGGCAGTGTTCATAAGTTGAGTTGATTTTGAGTTTTAACGTCCCTTTCAGCAGCAAGGATATATGAAACGGGACCTACTGATCAACGTGAAATCCAAACCATATGAGCTCCCGCCGGGAATCGAACCTGGGTTTCCCACGCCAAAGGCGCGTACGATAACCGCTTAGCCATGAAGGATCTTGCCAGTATTCATATTTTATGCATTTTGAAAACTTCATAATCACTTTTTCTCGTTCAATGTATTTGACAAACCTGGCCCATCTAGTGTGAATGGGTATGATTCAGAATTTACAGGAAAAAGTTTATTACCTGTTACATGTTTCATGTCAGAAAGTGAAAGTGATGCAGTGAGAAGTAAGGTAGAACAGACCTTTGCAAAATTGGCAAAACTAATATATACTTCAAAAATTTCACAATTTGTAAATGTCTTGCCTTCCATTGACAATAATTTTGAGGAGTTCGTTTATTATAATTTGCATATCAATGTCAGTGTAGCCATGTATGTAGCCATGTATGAAGCAAAACCTGACCCTCCCCCTCCTCTACCTGAAAAGACCTGAATTGTTATCCACAAATGAAATTCAAACACAAAGGCAAAAGGCAATTAATTGTCTTCAATCAGTTGTATTTTTATTTCAAGTCTGAATATTAAAATGTGCTTCGTATGGCTGTAATAGATTCTGTGGCTTTTTTTTTTTTTTTTTTTGTTTATTTGTTTGTTAATCCTGAATTTAGGTACCTAACATTCGCACTCATCTTCTTCATGAATTGATGTAAGAAGCGTCCGCGTGATTTTGGGCCAATTATTTCATTACCAGTATCTTTAAGCAATAAGGTAACAGTGGAAGAGAAACTTCGTTCTTCTCAAACTTGACACTTTGAAAAACTTATGCAAGTGATTTTGTTATTGAAATACATATTCACCCTAATAGAATGAAGGAATAAGTCTCGAGTTTCAACGTTAAACTCTATGCAAAATTGAGTTAGGTAAAATTATTAACACAGTTTTATTGAAATATATATGGCCACTCCAAGAAATCTGAAATGGATTGGAAACCTATGGGGGGACGCTGGGACAAAACTTCCTACCTCGATACGTTTTTCTTTTTTTTCTTTTTTTAATGATGATACACTTTGTTTCTGTTTTTCTAGAGGAGTGGCCACAGACTTCAACGACAAGTGTGTTGACATTTTGATCTTCTGCCAGTTGGCACAGGATTAGCGTAGAGACTCTAGACGGTACCTAGATACCGGAAACTAGTTAGTTGTTCTCAGTGGCGTGCCGTGACTTTTCTCACAGGGGACTAAGTTCGAAGAAAATGTGTGCTGTAGAATGGAGGTCCTGAGTAGTATTGTTGACACCAAATAACACAATTTATATGTTTCTGTAAATGCTTCTTCAATCAAGCCTCTTTCTTTCAAGAAATGGATAATTTCAGTCACAGTTTTATTTGAAAAATCTAAGTGTCTGTAAACCTATATTAATTCACTCCGCAAATTGTTAAAATTAAAAAGAAAAAACTCCCGTAAATTGATTTAAGGGTCAAAAACAAGCAATCAGGATATCGAGATTTCAAACACTGAAAATTCTTTAAATCTAACAGCTCAAGAAATTGTAACTCACTGACATCTTGAAATCACAGTATCAATAATGTCATTGAAGAGACGCACGTATTTAATTTCTGAATCTGTTGAGTCATCTACTTTACATCTTTTATTAGAAGGTTCCCGTTGTTATCCAATTCTACTTTTCTATAATTCTGCAAAATCGTTTCTTGCATTTCTAAGTTGAGATACCATCTTTTGTACTTTTTGGATGCAATATTTCACATCCAAGGTTTTACTTTAAAGAATGTTGAATAGTATATCCGTGCGCGGAAAAAAAAGACTGAAAACTTTTAGTAGAAATGCAAAATCGAAATCCTTCAATGATAACTCACACATTTTTTTCTTTTTTGTAGTCATGAAAGCTTCGGTGTCGCAATTATCTGAATCTTCTACAATGTTCTCAGAACACCGTAAGATTTATATTTGATTTTCATTTACTGCATTCACAATTCTGGAATTGTAATTCCATCTTATGTTGGCAACCGTTGGAAATCGCTTAGTTATTTCTGATTCAGCAAGCGCGTTACTGCATTTCGATGAATATGAAAAGAAAATTGGAAATGCCACTTATTCTAAAAACATATTTTACATTCCTTGATGTGATTAACAGACTGTGGAACAACGAGATTGAGTCTGTGATCATAGCAGTGTATGGTGAGTGCACTCAAACACCAATTCACAAAAAATTGTAAACCGTTCAAATGTTCAGAAAATGTGGCAGCTCCATCCATAGCCTAGTGCTACAAGCTTTTGCTTACAATTAAAGTGAGAGAGAACTTCGAAACATGCTCACTTCGAGCAGTCGCAGTGCAATCACTAGTAACATCTGCAAAACAAATAAATCTTTCATGAATTGCCGTCTTTCACGTACCGATTGAATGTTGAGAGATCTTTGCAATGTCCGTAGTTTTGTCCAACATTATTGCTGTAAGAAGTGTATTGTTTATTTCTGACTTAATTTTATCCAGAATTACTCACCAACACATTTAATAATATAATTCTGAATTCTGTTTGATGTTCCTTTAAACACTCCCATGCTGTGAAGATGACAAGTCAACATGGGCGCCCGAACGAGAGAGCAGGGTGAAGCCCGGACCTTCCTCTGGCTCACGAAAATGTATACATAATATAGCAAATCACGTACTCCCATGCGCAAAAAAAAAAAAAAAAAAAAAAAAGCGCGTATACTGTAAATCACGATTTTTCTCAATTATTTCATTTTCTTTATGTTTATGGGTAAAATTCAGTTATTACTATGTGGAGATAATAGAAAGCAATCCATCTAAGGAGATATTTCCAAAAAAATATAATAAAATAATAAAAATATAAGCAAAAAACAAAATTATGTTCGGTTTTGTGTATACTGGCAATAATGTTTTCGAGGGAATTTTTGGAGCAGCACAGCACGATTGTAGAGGGAATTACAGAATTGGTAACAGAACAGGGGGACAGTTGAAACAAGGAACAGGAAAGTGGAGTAAATTATTGCATTTATTGGCTTAAATCTAGGGTGTAAATTGTCTGCCAAATATAAATTAGCTTCTGTAACTAAGATGTTGTACGGAAATATATAAACAAAGAGAAAAACTGTTGTCTTAAGGTTGGAAGTGACATGCTCTATAGCCATGAGCATTTATTTCTTAAGAAAAAGATAGACAACAAAAGAAAGTCTGTGTGGTCAAGTGGGTAGAGTGACGGACTAGTAATTCTTATACTGTTTTGACCCCAGATCGAATCTCATCCGATCCTGTTCAAATTTTTTTCTTTACAAAACATTGTAGAAAGTGTATAATTTGTATGTTAATAAAAACTGAAACAATGCAATAAAGAAACAACTTTTTATTTCCTCTGATGACGTATTTATTTAGAATTAGTGTACTATTAGTAATAGCCATTGCTTTCAGTTCATGCTGTTATATAGCTTCTTTTATCATTCTCTTTTCTTGAAAAAAAAAAAACAAATTTGTCTCCAATAAAGTATGAAAAATATATATAGACAGAAACAGACATCTTAGTATCAAACGTGATTTATCGTGATGAAATAAACAAGTTTCCCGTTATTAAAAAAGAAAACTATAGAAAATCATCGAATTTGGTCTTTAGGTTTTTACCATGCTATATATATTCTTTATAAGACTATAAGGCAAGATGTGCGATCATACCCACAAATTTAGCTAGTGGATGAAAGATGTTTTCGGCACAAATATTTTACAGGTCTAGGTGCATGAAACACCAATACGCCATGGTCTTGACCTTCGTTTATTTCACATTATTATCCGACATATGATAGCAGGTAAAAAGCAGCATCAATCGGCAAGAAAAACTGCAAGTTGTGGTCTTAGTCTGTTTTTGATGCTCCGGACTCGATCGCCTAGCACGCCCGTCTATACCTTGACTCATACGTCTATCATTCAGTGCAGGCACATATCCAGCTTTACTTTTCGGAGGGGGTCCGACACGAAAGCTCGTAAGCACGTAATTCTAATGTTTCAAAAATATCAATAATAATAATAATAATAATAATAATAATAATAATAATAATGATAATAATAATAATAATAATAATGCAACAGTTCTGTATTTCTCTTAAACATTTCTTACTTTTCATTTATGAACCGGTCAAACTGCATTTTAACACAAACGAAATCAAAAAAAAATTTTCTAGAGACATGTAAGGAAAACTGTCTGCTACGTATATCACATAACAAAAATAGCAAATGGCAATGAGTGTATCGTTCTAATACAGTAATGTTATAAACAGAACGGAAACGAAATTGTAATCCCATTTAAAAGTGTTCTTTAATTTCACCTGGTATCAATGGCATTACGGTATATTCTTACAAGTAACACTTCCCAAGTGTAACACTCCGATTTTCATAAAATTTGCCAGGCAGATACTACACATAAAATAAACGAATACATGTTTTTTTTATTTTCTGCGGAAAAACGGTTTTAGGGGGCAAAAGCCCTCACCCAAAATTTTGAAAGTTAACACCCGAAAGACAAAAAAAAAGTGGACCAAAGTGAACGAAATTGTGCACAGATATGGCAGACGTAAAATGAAAGAATACGTGTTTTGTATTTTCCTGGAAAAACGGTTAGGTGGGGCACAGACCCCTCCAAACCTTTGGTCATGAAATATCAAAAGTGCTAGTAACAATATGTCTGATGTGTGTAAAGAACGAAGAATTCCAGCGACACTTTGTGTATGGACAATACGCAAAAACTAAACGAATACCTGTTTTTTTATTTTCTCCGGAAAAATGGTTTTAGGAGACAAAAGCCCCCATCCAAAATTTTGAAAGTTGACGCCCGAAAGGCAAGAAGAAGTGAACCGGAGTGGGGAACGGACCTTCTAAGCTGTTGATTACGAAATATTAAAAGTGCAAATAAGTATACGTCAGAAGTTCCTAAAGAGTATGGAGAATTGCAACGAAACTTCGTATAGGGACAATTTGCAAAACAATAAATGAAATGCGTTTTACTTTGTACGACAAAACAGTGTTGGGGCCTAGAGCCCCTCCAAAAAAAAAAAAAAAGTAAATATTACCGTAAAAGTGCAGGAAGGAATGGACCGAAGCAAATGAAAATGTGTGTAGATATTGTATAGACTGTATGTAAAATAAGGACTTTCGTGTTTTTAAGATGTCCCTATCAATTTTGGCACATCAACAACAAACAGGAAATTAATCGGCACGTGATTTTGTTTATGCGGAAAAACATTATAAGGGTTAAAGTTGCCTCGTGATATACTACAAAATACGCTAAGTGTTTGTGCTTGTTGTTGATCTGCCAAATTTGAAGAAATCTGATGGAGACGCTTGTGAAACACGAGAGGCTTTATTTTTCATATCCAATATCTACAGACAATTTCATTCGCTTCGGTCCTCTCCTTCCGACACTCAACGCCTCGGTCCACTCAACAGTTTTTTTTTTCTTTTCAGAAAAATACGAAGCACGTATTCCCTCATCTTACCTCTACAACATTTGTGAACAATTTCATTCAGTTCGGTCCATTTCTTCTTGCCTTTCTTGCGTCCAATTTCAAAATTCTGGGTGGGACCTTTTGCTCCCTAAAACCGTTTTTTCGCAGGAAATAAAAAGCCGTATTTGTTTATTTTTTGCTTATTGTACTAACACAAAGTTTTGTTCCAATTCTTCGTGTAAATTTAGGCACTTCTGGCATACTGTTATTAGCACTTTTGATATTTCATAATCAAAGGTTTGGAGGGGTCTGTGCCCCACCTAACCGTTTTTTCCAGGAAAATACAAAACACGTATTTCCTAATTTTATGTCCGCAATATCTGTTCACAATTTCGTTCACTTTGGTCCACTTGTTTTTGCCTTTCGGGCGTCAACTTTCAAAATTTTTGGGTGAGTTTCTAAACTAGATAGATTACAATTATGTGTTCGATTAATCCCATTTCTATTTTACATACGTATTTCAACCCTAATGCACGCAAAATGTTTCGTCCATAATTCTCTAAATATGACATCCGCAAACGAATTGACGGTTGTATTTCATTTGTTAAGTCATAAAGAATAATTATTCAAAATAAAAATAACACCGGAGAGTAAACAAAAAATCAGGTCTGAAAGGGTTAAATACCAGAAATACCAGACGCAACATAGCAACCATCGAGATGGGCCCCTCCTTAGAAAATTTTCTTCAGGCGCCTCTGCAAGTCCATTTAGTGTCGTACTTAGAAAGTAACTGAATTACTTCAATATAATTTCCCTAATTGACAGTATCTTCCTGTTTGTTATGACTTCTAAATGATAGCTCTTGTTTAGCCATAAAACAAGAGGAATAAATCAATCGGTTCATTAGTTCTCGGTTTGAATCAACTTCTGCATTGCTTGCTTAATTGAAAATCAATTTTGGTTTCCCGAAAGTTTTCAATTTAGTTATTGTGGACAGGTGTGAATAACATTTTTCTTGGCGCAGCTTGGGTTTGTGAAAATTGTTCATGTCACAAAAGCCATAATTCTTCCACACGTCCTTTTCTATGTGGAACAGAATACAAGGCCAGCAATACAGTTTGTTTCTTGTCTTACATGCAGTTAACTATTTCGAAGAAGCAAAATAATCCGTTTTGATATTATGTATATAATCTTTCATTTTTGTCTAAGTGGAAATGCTTGGAGTTATTCTACCACTGGTTATTATTTGTTGCATTTCTTGAAAATTAAGGAATCCAATGGTCCAGAATACAAGACTGAAACGGCCAATCCCCACCCCTACTGTCCCCTATACCAATTGAAGTAATACTTTATTCTTCGAGTCATTTGCAAAATATATTGATAATCTAAAAAGTTCACACTTCACTAGATTTCTTAAAGTGTCAAGATTAATAATGTAAATTTAATGGCGTTAAAACTATTAACTGTAAAAAGCAAACGAGCATTAAATTCGCTTACGACAGAACGCCCGTGCTTAGAGCTTAGACAACATAATATGAGGACTAGCTGGCTGGACCCTGTTCCCTTCCCCGAGAAAAGTCGATTAAAACCCGAGCGTTTCCGATCTCCACTTCGCTGTCGCACCCAGCACACGGGCGCTGACTATATTTGTGTCAGAACAATTGAAATAGTGTTATTTTACGAAAATAGAGAAATACAAACAATGTTTTCGTTTTCTTTGGTATATATTTATCACAAAATACTTTAATTAAAATGCCAAGGGACTAGCCTAGTCCCCTAGTCTCCTTGACGGCACGCCGCTGATTGTTCTACGATTTTCCCTATGATTTTAAAATGGCCTCAGTTACCTTTAGTGTCAGTTACCATACCCGTAGTTTTTCGTTTTTTTTTTTTTTTTTTTTTTTATTTTTCATCCTGTAGTCTTCGCAGCTCTTCCTCAAATTCTCTAACATTGCATTAATTTTGATTTTAGATTCCGGAAATCTTGTTCCATCTTCTTTTATCTAACAATACATTGCAAACGATATACTAATTGGACCCCTCTTGCCACTTCAAAATTTTATAGCTGAACCTTGCCTGGGACCCTCCGTGGAACGACGAGGCAAATTTTGTTACCTAGATACGTGGTATCAGTACTTGTGAAATGAAGAAATGCGTATTTTCTCGTTTTGACATCTGTTCTACTGTTTCCAATTTTCAGGGATGGTAACAGGCTTCATGCCCACTCTGTATATTTAAGCACTGTTAGCTTTGGCTTCTCTCTTAAATAAGCATTTAGGCAAGCACATGGATGTAGTTTGAGATCGATTGGTTTGGTTAGGCTTAACACCCTTATTTAACCGCGGGGTTGAGAAGAAGGGAAGTTACTGTTTAAAATACCATCTGATCCCGGTTTGCACCTTAGAAATTTTGCAGTCCACTGGGTTTCTAACCTGGAAGCCAGTGACAAAAGGCGAAAATTAGATACAATTAACGTAAATGGATTGACTTTCAGATATAGAGAAATGTGACCCTAAAATTTACACGATTTGTTGTCCTTTATATTTAAATTAGTTTTTGGTATTAACTATTTAAAAAAAGCTGAAACCAATGATGTATAACTTCTTAGGACTACAGGGCCACGGAGTGCACATTTCGAATCTCGGGACCCGCAGTCCTGTTTCAGTTTTTAGTGTCCTTTTTATTTAGTTCATCTAATAAATAAGAGAATCGCTTTTGATTGCGGTGGTGGAACAAACTATTTACAGCGGTGTGAGGTTTTCTTTGGAAATTAAGAAAAGAGCCGTGTCGGTTTGCTGGAAACTCGAGAGAAATAGGAACTATACCTAGATTAAAATACCTTGCTAGTCTCAGCAAGAATTCAAGCTGGAATTATTATGGAAGGTTAATGGTTTTTGCTGGATATGCTGCATGCAGCAAAAGGTTTCAAAATGGATCTGACATGCTGGGAAATTTTACTGTATTAAGCTGGTCAAGCATATATTTAAACATGTTTAGTTAATAAAACGAAAAATACTAAATCTTTAAAATTGTCATTAGGGTCCCGGGTTCGATCCCAGCCCCCGCCAAGTGAACTTTGTGGTGGACAAACACCGTGCTCGTGGGTTTTCTCGGGGTTCTCCCGTTTCCTCCCACTTACTTCATTCCACCACTTCATTCATCTCTCATCATCACCGTCTCCTTTAGCCTAACCGGCATAACCGTGGGACGTAAAACTTAAAGATTTCATTTCATTTTTTTAAAATTGTCAGAGATAATAAAAATGTTAAATGCCTCATAACAGATTAATACTTATGCTGGGTTCCTACTGGTCAGAGAAGTCAGGGAAAATTACTTGAAATCATAGAAATTCAGGGAAATTTTATAAAAATGTATTTTTTTAAACATTAATTGTACACCAATTTCAGCTTTGCCAACCATAAATGATAACAGTATGGGATTGCTCTGATTTTTATCGGAAGTAAGTGAAATGTACGTATCAGCAATTTGTTACTATTTGTCTCTATAGAATAAATGGCCTCATATATAAATATTCACCGCTATTTATTCTTATTTATATATCGTCATCCGACACTTGTCATGAAAGTCAGGAAATTTCCTTCCAAATGTCAGGGAAGGTCAGGGAGAAGTAGTACTATTTATTAGAAGTACTCTTTAGGCAGCGTAGAAAGTGCGGCTTATTAAATCACTTACGAAAACATATACAAAGGTTGTTCAAAAAGTTTGGCACAGTGGTCTCTATTTTTTTATTTGTAGCAGGAAGAGAATGAAATGTTTTGTGAACATACTTGGAACATTTAGCTATACACTGAGCCTAGTCAATGTAGCCTCCATCAGCTGTGACGCATCTGGTCCAACGTTCTTTCCATGATGTAAATGAACTTTGGTAAAATTCTGGGGATTGACTTTTACACCATCGCTTGACACAGGAAATAAGATCTTTCTCACTATCAAATGTTTTACCGCGCAGGTTGGCCTACAGACGTGTTTTGCTCTCAGGTTCGGACAAAAACATGGGTAATGACGCCGTCAAAACACTGTTTCCACTCTTCAGTAAAGGTCGTCATGAGACCCTCGCACACATCCTTCCTCATCTTTTCATTTCTCTTGTCAATAATCTAAGCACCCAACGTGCACAGATTTTTCTGTACCCTAGTGACTGTACCACTGATACCACACTACCCAATGACAAAACAGTCATTTCAGTAAGCTGTCGTGTCGTCACACATCTGTCATTTTGGATGGTTTCCTTATTCACATCACTCACTACCGTCGATGGTCTACCGCATCGTGGGTTGTCCAGTAGAGAGAAATCACCTTCTTTAAACATCTGCAACCATCGCTGGGTACTGTTGCGATCCAATGCGTCCTCTCCATAAACAGGGAGCAACTTCCTGTGAATCGATGTGGCAGAGTCATCGCCGGTCTTGGAGAGGAACTCCATCACCGACCGTTGTCGCAACCTGGCATCTACTTCACGGTCCATTATGGCTCACCTGTAAATAAAAGAAAACACTTTTATATATAAATTTATAGCTAAATATTCCAAGTATGTTCACAAAAAATTTCATTCTCCTCCTGCAACAAATAAAAAAAATTAGAGACCACTGTGCAAAACTTTTAAAACACCCTTTGTATCTGTTACTTTTTTTGGCCTCTCCGAGACCGCCATCTTTTTTCCCGTTCTGTGTGCATCGTCTGTATTTCTAAATTTCAAAGAATTTCTCGATAGCTTCGGCAATTTTGTTTGTTTTCTGTTTTCAATGTAAGTACTATTTTTATCTTAATTTTAACCTGTTCTAGTTAAGAAATGCATGTTTCAAAACTGTGTGGTACGTGTCCAAGGGACTCCTCTGAAAGAGCTTGACGAACCGACAGTAAACTTCATTGGTTCATCTTCGCTCTGGGGAATCCCTTGCGCACTCATCGCACAGTTTTGAAGTGCATTTTTTTAAATAAAACATTTATGATTTCGTAAGTGATTTGTTAAGCTGTACTTCCTTCTACGTTGGATAATATTTGAAATATAGGCCTCTGAAATTAATTTCCCACGCTTTTGGCAGCGTATATCTCTAAAACGTAGATTTTGTCCGAAGTTCAAGAACAGTTTTTTCTTGTTTTGACATGCGGTATCTAACATTTACTTTTTGTATACGTATTAATCTAACACCCAGTATACACCTGAAAACTTGTAAATTGTGAACAGGAAAAGTCAGAAAAATTTCGGTCGCCACAAATGTGGGAATCCTGGTATATTTCCTTGTAGATCACTAATATATTTCTTGTATAATTTCTTATGCTATGCCAAATTGTAATTGTTGTATCTTTGTCAAATGTGAACAATATGTCGGTACTTAACATAGTAGATTTTTTTTATATTTAGATATAAATTGTAATACAGAACATATTGTACTACAGCAATTTCAATATTTTACTATAGTTTGTATTCCATGTATGTAATGTTTAGCTAAGTGAATTAAACGAAACACATTTATGTACAACAAAAGTTTCTTGATTTTGTTAAAAGTGTACAACCTGTAGAATAGTAAATGATGCACGTTCATTGTATGTATTTTCACTTGTAATCAAGACTTTGTCAAAGTGTAATGGAATATGGTCCCACCGAAGGTGTAAGAAATCACATTTCAAGTGTTCCCTCTTCCCGAAGGTGCATTCTGGTTTCATAACGTTACCTGCAGTGTATTGTGTTGGTCTGTACATTGCTTTACATGCAGTACACATGATACGGCGTGGAGGCCTGTAGTCTCTAAAAATTGGATGCAATTGGCGGATTTAATCAAGAATAGTATACGTGAAACATTATGCAACTTTTCAGATGTAATTGCTGACTACATCATTTCGCATGTTGGACTAATGCTTCAAATTTTCTTTTCTTCTTTATGTTTGAGGAAAAACATACCAACAAGGAAATACAAAGTGAGAACAGCCCAGCATGCGAAATGACGTAGTCAGCAGTTACATCTGAAAAGTTGCATAAACATTCATGTACGCTACTCTTGATTAAATCCACCAATTGAACACAATTTTTAGAGACTACAGGCCTCCACACCTTATCATGTGCACTGCATGTAGAGCAATATACAGGTCAACACAATACACTGCAGGTAACATTATGCAACCATTCAATGCGAAGGTAGGACGAGAGGATATTTTCAAACCGATTATAGGGAACGAAAGTTTGCATAAGGAAAGTAATAACAACGGTGTTAGACTCGTGAACTTTGCAACATCCAAAAACCTAATCGTGAAGAGTACAAAATTCCCACATCGTGTCGTTCATAAATACACTTGGACATCACCAGACGGAAAAACACATAATCAAATTGATCACGTTTTAGTAGATAGAAGAAGACAATCTAGCATAATTGACGTCCGGTCGTTTAGAGGGGCTGATTGTGACACTGATCACTACCTGGTAGCAGCGATAATACGGGAGAGATTATCGTTGAATAAATGTAATACTCAATGTCCGAAAACGGAGAGATTTAATTTAAAGAAATTAGAAGAGAGCCAGGTAAGAGAGGAATACCAGATTGAAGTTTCGAATAGATTCTCGGTTTTAGAAGACTCGGAGGGCACTAGTGTTGAAGATACTTGGATTGAAATTAGAGATAGCATTAAAAGTTCAGCAATAGAAAAATTGGGACACGCGGAAATACGTAGGAACAAACCATGGTTCGACCAAGAATGCATTAAACTAGTAGAGAAGAGAAAACAGGCAAAATTACGGTGGCTACAAAATCCGAATGAAATAACTAAACAAAATTTCGCAGATATCAGGCGGGAAACTTCCAAAACTTTTAGAACAAAGAAACGGGATTTTTTGAAAGCTAAAATTAAGGAACTTGAAGATAATAGTAAAAATAAAAATATTCGGGACATGTATAAGGGGATCAGCGAATTTAAGAAAGGCTATCAACCTCGTGCTTATATATTAAAGAAATCTGACGGAACAGTTCTCACTGATACGGATAGCCTCTTAAATAGATGGAAAGATTTCTTTGACGATTTGCTGAACACGCAGCCAAAAACAAATGTGCGTGGAGAAAAGGAGATACACACCGCAGAACCGTATATTCCAGAACCCAATCGAATAGAGGTGGAAGCCGCTATAAAGAAATTAAAGAAACACGAATCTCCGGGTGTAGATGAAATTCCGGCTGAGTTAATTTTAGCTGGAGGCGAAAAATTGTGGAACAAGATACACAAACTCATTCTCCTTATCTGGAACAAGGAAGAATTGCCACAAGAGTGGAAAGAGTCAATCATTGTTCCAATTCACAAGAAAGGCGACAAAACTGACTGTAATAATTATCGAGACATTTCTCTTCTGTCAACATCCTATAAAATCCTTTCAAATATTCTGTTAGCAAGATTGACCCCATACGCAGATGAAATTATTGGAGATTATCAGTGCGGATTTAGACGAAATCGATCAACTATCGACCAAATATTTACCATTCGCCAAATACTCGAAAAGAAGTGGGAATACAATACCCCGGTACATCAACTATTTATTGATTTTAGAAAGGCTTACGACTCGGTTAGGAGAGAAACATTATGCAACGTTCTTACAGAGCTTGGAATACCGAGAAAGCTAATTAGATTAATTAAGATATGTTTAAGTGAATCCCAAAGTAAAGTCCGGGTAGGAAAATTTTTGTCCATGAGCTTCCACGTCGAAAATGGCCTGAAACAAGGAGATGCGTTGTCGCCATTATTATTTAACTTTGTGCTGGAATATGCCATAAGGAAAATCAAAGATAGCAACCAGGGCCTAGAGTTGAACGGCATTCACCAGGTTATGGCATTCGAGAACAATAGAAATAAATGCAGATATATTATTAAACGCTTGCAGGGACATGGGTTTAGAAGTAAATGCAGAGAAAACTAAATACATGGATGTGCGTCGGGACCGTAATACGGCAAATTGTGGAGGCGTTAAAATATTAAATAATACTTTTGATAAAGTGGATACATTCAAATATTTAGGATCAATATTAACAGATGAAAATCATATTCACGAAGAAATCAAATGTCGACTAAAAGCAGGGAATTCGTGGTACTATTCGGTTCAAAATCTCTTGTCGTCGCGAATTCTGTCGAGGAATTTGAAGCTTAAAATATATAAAACGATAATCATGCCTGTTGTTCTGTATGGTTGCGAAACATGGTCGCTTACTCTGAGGGAAGAACATAGACTGAAAGTATTTGAGAACAGGATCCTGAGAAGAATATTCGGACCCAAGAGGAACGAGAATGGGGAATGGCGGAAGCTTCATAACGAGGAACTACATAGTTTATACGGTTTACCCAACATTGTTAGGGTCGTCAAGTCTAGGAGGCTTAGGTGGGCAGGTCATGTAGCTAGAATGGAAGAAAGTAGAAACGCTTTCAAAGTCTTGACTGGTAGACCCATAGGAAAACGACGATTGGGAAACCTAGGCGCAGATGGGAGGATAATATTAAGATGGCTCTCGCAGAGATAGGAATACAAAGTAGAAACTGGATCCAATTAGCTAAGGATAGAAGTCAGTGGAGAGCTTTTGTGAACGCGGCACTGAACCTCCGGGTTCCATAGGCCATAGAGTTAGTTAGTTTTTCTTAGTTAGTATGCACCTGCGGGAAGGGGAGCACCTGAAAGGCGATTCCTTACACCTTCGGTGGGAGCATATTCCATTACACCTTTCACGTGGAAACATTTACACCCTAACGTGTAACACAGAGGTTACACCCTAACCCTAATTTTATACCCTAAGATGTAACTAGGGTGGAACAAGAAAAAATTATTTCACCCCAAGGTATAATGTTACACCTTCCTTTTCAGTTACATCTTCCAACTTGTCAAATACACCTCAAAGGTGGCAGCATTTAGGTTACACCGCAGGGTGTAAGTGAAGGCAGTGAAATTACTCCCCAAAGGTGTTTGTTTACACCCAAGGGGTGATAGTTTGGCGGCAAAATTTGCAGGTTTGTTACACTTATAAAGTGTTTCGTAGCACCTTACACGTGTTAGTTAACACTTTTGGGTGCAACTTTACATCTCGTGAGTGTAGTTGTGTGGACTCAATACTGTACACCTTTGGGGTGTAACAAATCAGCCGGTGGAAACTTTACACCCTTCACTTACACCTTGAGATGGAACCTAAATGCTGCCACCTTTTTGGTGTAAAGTTACACCTTTTTGATTTACAGTGAAGAAAGTGATTTTTCGGTGTCTGTTTGATGTTCATCCGTACATCTGACCTTTCACCCCGATGTAAATGTGTTCGCTCGCCAAGAAGCCATACCGTTCAACGTATTCGCACATTCTAAGCATATATATATATATATATATATATATATATATAAGACTAGCTAAACCTGCGCTCTCTACACAGCGTGTCATTCACATGTGAGCATGAATCTCCTTGTCATTCCTCACAACATATGTATATGTCCCTTTACGGACACAAGTGAAAGACGTCTTGATAAAAATCGGTAAGGGGTATCATAAAGAGATTTTTTTCAATATCTCGCACAGTTTGCAAGATTTGAGCCTGCTTCAGGTTAGAGTTTCTAATTCATGTATAATCAGTGTTTTCTTTCTTCTTACATGCAGTATGTAATAAGCAGATACATTACACACATAATTAATAATACTGCCAGTGGTATATGGGATTCATTGGGCAAAACATCGAAACAATAAAGAATCAACTTACAAGAGACAATACCCAGGTGTGTGACTCCGATTTCAATGAGATTTTGTTTTCTGACAGAGGGCATGTATGCTTTATTTGTAATGACAGAATTTTTTTTTGCCATGGTGCATGTTTTCTATTTAATATATATATATATATATATATATATATATATATATATATATATATATATATATATATATATATATATTAAATATACGCAGAAGTCCCTTACTACTCTTTGTAAACGGAGTATTAATGAAAGAAAAACCATATAGGTACATATAAGGCCTAAAGGAAGTCGTATGGTAGGTATGACCTTGACGGCAGCCATCTTGAAATCCGCCATTTTGAATTAAGGTCAAGTTTTTTTTAATAAGCATAGGGTAATATGATACATAATGTCGGGCTAGAATTTAATCAGAAAAACAATGGTGAAGTTAGTTTTAAGATACGCACATTTGGAGAAAAGTTACAGGCATATTAATTGTTTATACTTACTATGTGTGTAAGTCCCTTACCTCCGCTTCTAACCCGCGTATTAATGATAAAAAGTGGATAAAAGCTTTGGTAATACATATTATGCCTAGAGGCAAGTGTTATGGTAGGGAGTAGGGGATACATGTATGTTTTAGAACACTTTTCCCCATCCACCCCCTAACTACCAAAAATTATGAAGCCAGCACTGGCTATAGAACTTTAACACAGAGGGGTAACCCAAAGTGAGATTGAATAGGCTTTTATGACATTTAAAATCATAAAAACTTACATCTAAAATATTACAATGAAATCCTACACAAAATATATTTATTGCATCTTAATCTCCAGTTTATAAGCTTTCATTTGACACTTGATTCGTGAAGATCCGTTAATAATTAGTTTTAAAAAATTCAATGAGAAGGAATATAACAAATGTAGCATTTACTGGAATAGGTGATCTGTTACTGATTCATTTGAACGATTCCAGTACCAGCACAGGACCGTCCAATCCGATTCTCTTTCCTTCTGTTCACACCAACATACATATATACATTAGCAACTCTCTTCCTTCAACACAGCTTCTAGGTAGCAATGGTAAGAGGGCGCTATATACCAATGACGTAGTCTCCTCCAGGGAGACGACGCAATACATGACGTCATTGAATCCGTGACGAAATATCTCTCGAGTCTCTTTCTCTCTTTCCTTCCCATCAGCAATCAATGATATGCAACACCATATATTGAATAAGTGAGTAACTGTTTGAATATGGTCACCTAACCGGCAAATTTAGTTAAAACATCAATGTTCAAAAAAGAAAAAGTCAGTGTTGCCAACTCAATATTTTTTTCGGAACGTTCCAGGATTTTAATTTTTCAAGATATCGCTTTAAAACATATAGGGATGAATTCACCCCATTACTAATAAATATGATAATTGTTAAAAGTGAGTTGGCAACACTAGCAGCCTCACCCAAATAACGTTAAAATTCAATAGCTCGGCCCTTAATTAACCGATTTCAAAAATTCAAACGGCAAATGAATACTAATAACAAAACCAATTTTATAAAATGCATAAATGGTTGCATAATCCACAGGATATTTTTACCTTTTTCAATATATATACAAAATTTCAACAAATCGAAAAAATAAAAAATACTACCATAATTTAAATAAAAATTAAAGACTTTTTTAAAGAATAACATTTTCCTGAAAACTCAAAAATAAACCCGTAAAAAATTCCCGAAATTTCGAATTTGCTATAACCATCATATATTAACCGATTTTCAAAATTCAAACGCCAATCAACCGATTTAAAAAATTCAAACGGCAAATTTCCTATCTATCGAATGTTTTGTAGGTAGCATAACTCTAAGGATATAATTATAAAAAGTCAAATAAATCTCTTATTTATACATATATCTTTAAAATTCAATTGACATTATGTTCTGTATATCCAAAGGTCTTAATTTTTTATAGTCTTGATACTATAAAAACACTTATACACTTAAAACATACTTAAAATTACAAGTTCGGATATTGATAATGAAACCATAATAACACTTATACACTTAAAACACTTAAAATTACAAGTTTTTATTTTTGTTATTTTTTGGATTCATTTCTAAAGTAAAACATGTATTTTATAACAATTATCTAAATCTTTCAAACCCTCATACTTAACAAACAGCTTATACTTTTTCAAATCTTTCAATACTTGCTCAGTTTCATTATATCTTTGTGGTAATAACGTCTTATATTTCTCATCTAAATGTACTAAAACTCTTTGACCATAACGCTGTGTTTGAATCAATTTCCATAATGTTTTCTCGTACGCTTTACCTTTTTCTAACTCCTCTATGCGAAGGAATCTCAATGCTTTAACGTCATTTTTTATTCAAATAAGTAGCCATAGCTTGTTTATTATAAGGAAAATGCTCGTTTTATGAGAAATTCATAAAACCGATTCTCATTTACATACAGAAAATTTACATAAAATTTACATACAGAACTCAACAGTTGGATAATTATCTTTTAGACCAGTGTATTTGATTTTTATTCCATCTTTAACGATCTCATCAATCATTTTATCTGTTAAGTGTTCTGTAAATCTAGGTGGAAGAAATACTTTAAACTCCTCACACTCAACTAAAATGCTCTTTCCAAACTTAGTTTTAATCTTTTCCATTTTCACAATCTTATATTCTGTATGTAATTCTAATTCTCTTAATCCAATAACTTGTTTTTGCTCAAGACTTCCAAGTTTATTTAAAAGCTCAATATGACTCGACATCGTATTTATTATATAGAAAATCAATAAACACTATTCAATTTTTATCTTCACCAAAAATATTTAATCATTTTTTATCAATTTCGTTTATGGAAAATCTTTAATAAAATAATACAAACATACATTTAACTATCTAAAACTCTTCTACTACTTTCTCATTCTTGGGATCATATGTAAAGTTCTTTTGTCCAATTAAAATCGCATAACATAGTATCAGCAGCCACAGCTTCTGCAAAGTCTACTACAATCTTTATGTTTGTTCTCTCATTTACCGATACATTCTTCCTCTTACTACAATTAATCGCATACATTGGTCTATTATCTATAAACTCTTTAGGGTCATAGTACATTTCGGTATTGCCACATGTTATTCTCTTAAATGCAGTATAATCTTCATACATCTTAAAATAATCCTTGTTAGCAATATCTAAGTTTCTTGATTCTTTTGGAAATACCTCATTCCTCCCATTCTTAAGATAGATATTCTTTACCTTACAATGATCAAACTTACTTGCATCTGCTGTTTGTTTGCCACTTCTATCAGTTTGGAACATTACAACTACGAAACCAGGCATATCAAATTGTCTAGAATTAAATTGAGTAGTAACATCAAACTCCAAGAAAGAACCTACAACAGTCTTCTGAACACGTTGATAAGTATGGAATGAAAACATGATTTTAGGTTCTTTAAGAATATTCAACTTTAACTTGTTTTCATAATTAGATTCGTATTCAACAATAGGCATTCTTATCTCCATACTTTTTATTGCTATTTTTCCATCATGAGGAGCTGCTGCACCTGCTCCTGTTCCAGTCCATTTGTACAAGACATCGTTATTGTTGTTAGCTTTTGTAAATGTTATTCTCAATCCACCTTTCCACATAACCTCTTTATAATCACTTAAAAAGCCTGGAATTAATCTTAATGGGTACAAAACACTAAAGTCCTTTCTTAGACCAAGTTTCTTATCTGTTTCAAATCCTGCTTGTTTTAGATATTCAACTTCTGGTTTGGAAATCTTTAGTGTTCCGATAGCTGTAGATGTTATTCCAGGTAGTTCAATCTTATCTATAACAACTCCATGCTTTCTAACCTCAATTTGAGAAAAGAAGAATGGTAAGAAGTTATCTACAAGTTTTATAGTATCATTTTCACCAAATGTTCCTCCAACTGATGCACCAACAACTTCAAAAGTCATATGACAATCTGCTTTGTGTGCATGTATAAAGCCATCCCCCGCATCGAAATCAAACTCAATATCTTTGTTAGCTTCATTCAAATTATTAAATGTTCTTGTGTTAGCTTTAAAACTCTGTAACTCGTAACTCTCAACACTATCCATTTATTATAAAGAAAATCTTGAAAAAACGCTTTTATGGGATATACCCATAAAACAATCATATATAATAACATTTAAAAACTTATAGTCCCCATCCTAACTTAACCTTAGCATTCATAGCAGTACCAACTCCAAAAGCAGCTAATCGTTCACCAATTGACGCATCACTACTAAATGCTCTTTTCCATGCTTTAGTTTCTAGTTCCTTATCTGCAATATGTCTCGACTCTGTATCTTTATTGTCTCTGTAGTATATATCATGTTCTTTACAAGCCTCATCTAATGGGTTAATACCTTTATCACCTCTCTCTAACCTTTCTTGAAGCTTCGTAAAAGGCCCGCAAAATCTGAAGCCTGGTATATGTAACTCCGGTATTCCCTTCATGTTTAAAATCTTATTCATTAGTCCTTTCCCAAGCTTCTCATCATTCCAGAATCGTGGTGGTAACGTATTTAAGATCTTAATCAAATAACCTATACCTTTTGGATCATTAGGAATAAATTGTGAAAGCTTATTATTAATCATACTCACTATACCTACTTTCTCATTATAAAAGTTATTATTACCAGCCTTTTCTTCTCCATCTATAACTATTAACCGATCAATTAACTTTCTCACATCATTCATCCATATATATTCTTTAGGTATCTCTGTATATTGTTTAATTCCTTCACTAGTCCTTTTAGGAGTTGGGGGTAAAGATAGTTTAATTATCCCAAATAGGCTTGATAATATTAATGTACTTAGAACCTCTATTAGATGCTACTTTTTTATCTCGATTATATTTTTGGAAGGCAGCATCTGATTCTATTATTATTTCCTTGTACTGTTCAAAATCATCATCATAATCTTCAATGGTTTTATTAGTATTCATCGTTAACAATTCCCATAGACCTTCTGTTCCTTTATAAGTTTTACCATTAATTATCAAATCATCACCATTCACTTTAACTTCAGAATTTCGTATCTTATTTATTGTTTTCCCATCTTCTTCTACAGTTCTTATTCCAAACACACTATCATTTCTTTTACTATAATATTTTGTTGCAATCTTACCAAATGACTGTGCTGTTGTTAAAGGTTCTACTCCTTCAACTTTGTCTTTAATTTGTTTTCTCATTTGTTTTATTTCTCCTGTTATAGGTGTATCACTACTATTTGGAGGACTATCATAAGTTATCTTTTTAGGTGTTTCTAGTAGACTAGGATCTATTGAAGTCGTCTTATGTACAACTGGAACAAGTCCAGTTATTAGATTTTTATTTTGTTCCGCTACTTCTTTGATCTCACTTCCCAAGTTTTGAATACCATCAATTACAGGTTGTTCTTGTGTATTAAATTTATCATATATACCTGCTCTTTCTTTCTTCGAAGATTTGAAGCCCTTTATCAAGAACTCCTTTAACTTAATATTCTTATGAATATCTTTCTCATCCATTTATTATATAGAAAACGAACAAACGTCAATAAACGTGAAAAAAGTCAAACATTTAAGAAGTGTTTTATCTTGTTCCTATACTTACCGTTGTTTACCTTCCTTGTCATATCAATTACTATAAAACCATAAGCATCTTGCCAACATTTTGAACATATCTCTTTAAATTTATCATAAGACATATCTCCCCCAACAAACTCATTATACACATGTTTAAGATTAGTATCATCTTGTCTAAACATGCATAGGAAGTTAACGTTATCTCTTATAAGCTGTTTAGGTACTTTTGAATATGTTTGTACAAGATGGAAACAGTCTAAATGTCTATGCCTACCTCTTGTAAAGTAATTTCTAACAGTATCTTGATTCTCTAAAATGTAATCATCAAACACAACGACAGAGTATTTTTCACATTCATCAATAGGTACAATAGAATCATTACCGCTTAAGAACGTTGCTATTTGCTTCTTAAACTTTAGTTCTGCTTTTTCTAGAACTTTAGTTCTGATCTTTTAATTGCTCATACTTTGGCTGATTCATGCTTTTAGAATATATATAGAAGTAATTATTGTTTAACCAACCTGGCTGTAATAAAAAATTAAATAATAAAAAAGTTTTACCACACCCAGATGGACCCACTATAAGGCATCGAATATCATCAGGTATAAGCTCTCCATTTCTTTTCTTAACTGCTGTTTCTTTTATCATCTCTTTTACATCCCAATTAATAGTTTTCTTACTCATTTGTTATAGAGAAAATCGACTCTTTTATGATCTTATATATTTGAGTTGTTCTCTGATCTTAAGCAACGTATCTTTTATATATTCGTTATCCATTTCACTATTTAATGTTATTATCATCTCTAACTGTTCTTTAAATGAGTTAATACAAGTGACAATGGTTTTATATTCGTCTTTTCTTTTGCTTATGTTTAACTTAGAAGATAAACCTGTTATAATAGCACTTCCAGTTGCAAGAGACGTTGTTAATATCGAGTAAATTGTTACAGGTATAAAAATATTAATAAATCCAGTTGTTGCAGAAAGTATAACTGATAATGTGATCAAAGTGTAGTATGCATATTTAACAATTCGTAGTTTTCTCTTTTTCTTCTTTAAACTGTATTCTAACTTCTGAATGACATCTTCTATTAACTTGATTACTTTCTCTCTTGGAATATCTCTAGGTAAATCAAACTCATTCATTTATTATATAATAAATGGCTAAGGTATTTAAGTTAACGAGTGATACTTCTGTTTTAAAGAAGAAACTCCATTACGAATTAGACAACAGTAGCAACTATTTAAGTATAGGACTAGTTGGGTTTTACACAACATACTTAACTCCAAACATAACAGAAAAAAAACAGTTTCTCATATGGTGATAGACAAGTTTTTATACCAGAAGGGCAATATAATTTAAAATCACTTAATGAGTATTTAAAATCTCAATCCATCAACATAACATTATCAGAAGATCATTTAAGAAATAGAGTTAAAATAGAAACTGATAGTAATGATGTTACAATTGGGGGTATAGGTACAGTCCTCTGGCTTAATGTTCTTGAAGTTTTAGAAAAAACAAAACACATATTGGAAGTAAGTTGCCAAAGTTTCATCCGTTTGATACTATAAATGTTCACTGTAATATAGCAGATGGTATGTTTGTTAAAGATACAGAATACACACATAGAGAAACAGGAATTATAGCATCATTTAAAACAGATGCTGAGTTTAAACATAGTATTATTTATGAGCCTACTTATCCATTATTTTTCCCTATATCTAAAGACAAGGTTGACAATTTTGTGATAAGGATAACAGATGAGAATGATTCCTTAATTGATTTTGGTGGAGCTACAACAACTGTACTTTTACAAACTAAGATTTTCTCTTAAATAAATAGGAAGATGTGTTCTATTAAAGGTTGTATGTTTAGTGTTCCTTACAACGAACTAAAGGATTTAAATATTGATCATGTATTAACAAAGAAACAACTTAGTGATAAATCTAAGAAAATTAAAGAAGGTAAAGGAATGGATTTAACTTTAACTACTACACAAATGAAAAAGATTAAGAAAGAGCATATGGGTGGTTTTATTTTTACAATTCCAGCCATTTTAGCAGCTTTAGGAGCAGTCGGTTCATTAGCAGGTGGTGCAGCAGCGATTACTAAAACTGTATTGGATGCTAAGAAGAATAAACAAGAACTTGAAGAACAAAAAAGGCACAATATGGCTATGGAAGAAAAGCAGGGAGCAGGTAAACCAAAGAAGTCAAAAAACTAAAACCATTGCCCAACTTCGATATAGAGAAATTGGTTAAAGAATTAAAGATAAAACGATTTAGAGGTGTATTTATGAGTGACGAACTTCCACAAAAACCCTATATAAAAGAGTGTGGTGTAGTTAACCTCGATAAATCAGAAAACATTGGTACTCATTGGATATGCTATTGGAAAGATAACAACATAAAGTACGTGTTCGATTCTTATGGTGGTGTTCCTCCTAAGCAGCTAGTACAATATCTTGGTACCAAAAACTTATTTTACAATGACGAACGAATACAAGACTTTGATTCAGTTATATGTGGTCATCTTTGTGTTAAGGTTTTAAATCTTCTAAATCAAGGGTATTCTTTTAGTGATGTTATGTATATGATTAAAAATGATTAAATATTATTAAGTTTAAGTGCTTTTATGGTTTATATTCATAAAAGTTTTGTTTCAAGATAAATATGGAAGCTATACACAATAGATTTTAGATTATTTTGAGAAGCATGAGGATGAACTAGATGCACTAGTTAGATTTAATTTTAATTGGTATTTTCGGGATGTTAGTAAGATAGACATAAAAGATAAAAACAACGCATATACAGTTGTTCAGTTATGGAAAATGTTAATACCTAAATTTTTGTATACGGAAGAAGAGTTGGTAAAGTTATATCCAATAATTACCTTAAAGGATATGCTGTCTAATTATAGCACCGCACCATTAAAATGCAGTAATTGTGGTTTTAAGTCATTAAGAAAAGGTAGGAGTACACATATTTGTGATAATTGTTCTGTAGCGAATGATTTTGTTTACAGTACTAATGAAGGAATGAGAGCTGCTTGTGTGAGAAAACCATGGTATGATACTATAAAAAGATTTAAGTTAAAGTTATCTCGTTTCCAAGCTTTACAGGATGGAATTATTCCTGAAGAGGTGTTCAAGGTGTTAAATGATGAATTTAGAGATATATCAAAAGATTTAATATCAACAAAAGATGTTTTAGAAGTACTGAAGAAAAATAAATACACAAAATATTATGATGATGTTTATTTAATACACTATCACCTTACCGATCAAAAACCATTAAACTTACGACATATAGAAGAAACACTTATAAACGACTTCGAAAACTTATACGAAACCTTTAAAGAACTGTATCCAAAAAGAGTATGGTTTATTAACTTAAAATGTGTATTGTACTATCTGTTGAAAAAGCACGATGTTCATGTTGATATTGATTTAAACACTCATCTAAACAAATAGAGATGTTAAAGAAATGTTTTGAAAAATTAGGATGGACATTTTCTGTATAATAAATGAGTATGGATATATTTGGTAATGTTAAAGATAGAAAAGATAATGTTGATATTAGTGAAGAAAAATTAAAATTGTTGGAGAACTTAAATGATGTTGTTAGTGTAAGTCAACTTAGGTCAATAGAAGCACAATTAGAGAACGATAGAAAACGATTTGAAGATGCATTAGAAACGTTACAAGACATATACATCAAGAAAGAAGATTTTCAAGAGGTTAGGATGGATACTACTAAATTGATTATGCAAAAAGAAACTATACCTTTATTATATCGATTGAGAATTAAGAATGCTACGGGGCCAATATTTAAAATATTTAATCTCACTAATGGTTACACATTTTTTCTATAATGGAAAAATAATGCACATGGAATTAAGTTTGGATAAATACTTTTTAGATATATATTTAGGTGATACTTTGATTGAAAATATACCTTTTGGTTTTAAGAAGAATGATATAATAACCATTAAACCAAATAAAAATTCAGCTATGGAAGAAGGTCAATTTTTGTTTGCTATAATGTACATAGAAAGAGAGCTTTCCTTAGGACGTTTGCTATATAGTAAATATGGATATTTTTGGTAATGTTAAAGGTATAATGGACAAATCTAGAAACGTTTTTACATCCTGGGTTGATTTTAAGAACAAAAGATTGGTTAATGTATCTAATGCTATCGATAAACAAGATGTTGTAACATTAGAACAGCTTGAATCAGTGAAAGAAGAATTTAATTTACTTACAAGAAAAGAAATTGTTGAAGTTCCATGTCGATTGGCAGAAGATGATCTTGGGAAACCAGCCTTTTTTGTATATAATTTAGCTGCAGCCTACAAATTTCTTTATAGAGGTAGGTTAATGGATATAGAATCGAGTCTTAATAAACATCTTATAGACTTATTTTTAAATGACGCTTTAGTTGAAAGTTTTCCATTACACTTTAATATAAATGATCAGTTAACAATTAGACCAACCAAAGGTTCTGAATTGAAAGAAGGTAAATTATTATTGTTATTATATATATAGAAATAGAAGATGAAGGTGAAAACGAATCAAGTGATGATGATGATAATGTTAAAAGTATAGTATTAGGTAGTGATAAATTTTAATTTTTTTGTTGATTTTCTATACAATAAATAATGATGATGTATTGTGTTAAGTGTAAGAAATTGACAGATACGGAGAAAGATACCATTAGAATTGAACAAACAAAGAAGGGAAGATATCTAAAGAAAGGTATTTGTTCTGTATGTGGTGTTACTAAAACTCAATTCGTTAAAAAGCCTGATTGACTAGAAGAAGGTAAATGTATTAGAGAAGGCATTATAGAAGAAATTCACAAACCATCTAGAAAAAAACTTTGACAGATTAAATGTAGTTATAAAAGGTATCGATGATCTTTGGCAAGCTGATATTGTTGAAATGGATAGTGGAGTATTAAAAGGTGTTTCCAAATTAAATAAAGGTTATAAGTATCTGCTAACGATTATAGATGTGTTTTCGAAATATGCATTTGCTGTTCCTGTTAAAGATAAAAGTGGGAAGAATGTTACAGAAGCATTCGAATCCATATTAAGAATGAGAAAACCTAATAACTTACAAACAGATCAAGGTAAAGAGTTTTACAATAAAGAATTTAAGAAGTTAATGGAGGAAAATAAGATTAATCACTACTCAACCTATAGTGGTAAGAAAGCTTCTGTTGTTGAGAGATTTAATAGAACACTTAAACAAAACATGTCGAAAAGGTTTACAACACAAGGGAATTATAAATGGATAGAGATATTACCAACATTGGTTAGTGAGTATAATAATAGAGTACATAGAACAATTGGTTTAAAACCTATAGAAGTTAATAAGAAGAATGAGCGAACAATATTGGAGAAAGTGTATAAGAAAGAATATAAGCGTGTTAAACCCAAATACAAGTTAGGTGATCATGTTCGTATAAGTAAATCGAAAGGGTTATTTGAGAAAGGATATACACCTAATTGGTCAGCAGAAGTATTTGTTATTAGCGAAGTTATTCCATCTAATCCACCTACGTATAGAATTAAAGATTTAGAAGAAGAAGATGTACAAGGTAGATTTTATGAACCAGAACTATTAAAGACGAAACATAAGGATGAATACTTGGTAGAAAAGGTGTTAAGAAAGAAAGGTGATAAAGTATATGTTAAATGGCTAGGATTTAATTATTCACATAATAGTTGGATAGATGAAAGTAATGTTGTAATGTAAATATAAATGTTGTCTTTTATGGTTCTTATTCCATAAAAGATGAATACGGGTTAATTCAATGCTACTAAGCTATGTCAGAGTGGTGGTAAAATATTCAAAGAATGGTTAAAGTTACAAAAATCAAAAGAGCTATTAAACTATTACAATAAAAAAGGCGATGGGGACGATTCTACCAACCGCTCTTCGAAAGAGTTAATACTTGATATGACAAGATGGTGAATGAGAATTTATTTGTGTGGGTAAAAACTCCGAAAATGATTAAATCAACATTTTTATATAATAAAGTATGAGTACTATGGATAATTCGTGTAGTTTAAATGATATTTGTTATGAACAGATTAAGGGTAATTATTGGTATGGTATTTTTGGTGATTTTAAATTGATTACAGATAAGAGTACAGGATACTTCAATGCTACTAAACTGTGCCAAGATGGTGGAAAAGAATTTAAACATTGGTTAGAAAATAAAGAATCGAAAGAACTCATAACATATATTTCCAGGGCCGGAATTCCGGCTGTAGAAATTATCAAAAAAGTAGCAGGTGGTAAAGGAGAAATATGGAATGAAATAAGAGGAACGTGTGTTTGTAAAGAATTCATTCTAGATATATCACGATGGTTATCTCCAGAGTTTTATCTTAAATGTAATCAAATCATTATTAACTACTTCGTTAAAGACTTTCAACGGCTATACCTTACTAACAACGATCAACTTCAAACAAGACTACAAGAAATAGAACAACAAATGAATGAATTACGTATAAACAATGACAAACAAGAAAAGGAAATAAATCACCTTAAACAGTCGCAGCACCATATACAATCAATAATTCAAAAGATAATTGTCTAATCATATATAAGAAGAACAAACCTAATGATCCTTTCCCTTATTATGCTATCAGATGCCAAAAGAGAAGTCTATATAAGCCTCTTAATGAGGCAGAAGAAAGATATCCTAATCATGTAATAATATATGAAAAGTTTAGAGATCCTAACAGTATTAAGCTATTCAACCTAATGCGGCAAGAACTAGATATTCGTAAAGGTAAGGGTAATGAGTTTTGGACGCCACTATCAGAAGAAGAATTGATTAAAGAAATTGATTGTTTATATGATAGGTTATTATCTGATAATTAAGGTTAATATTAGATAATTAAAGTTACAACTTTTATGATATAATAATCATAAAAGATAATTAAGGTTAATATTAAATAATTAAGGCTTCAACTTTTATGATATAATAGCCATAAAAGTTAATTAGTTAAACATTAAACAAACCATCTGTTGTAACATCGAATGCTAAATTCAATATACCACCTAAATCGGGATTATTATGATATTTTCTTATTATAACTCTCCAATCTACGTAATGTCTAAATAAATATATAAACTCTACAGAGAGGTGTTGATAAATTGAAATGTTATGCCAATGAACTCTGTCTTTGAACTCTGCAATAAATCCTTCTGTTAAATTTTGAAATATTGAAATTATTTCCCAATCTACTTTGTCAGCGTAATCTCTTATAAGGTTTTCTGATAATTGTTGAGTTCCAGATAAGCGCCCCCAAGAAACTTTATCTGCATGTTCTCGTATAAAGGCTTCAGAGAGTTTGTTTCCATAAGATATAGCATCAAAATCAACTTTATCTATAAATTCATTAATAAATTCTTCAGATAGGTTTTGATTATACGATACTTCTTTCCAATTAACTCTATCTGCAAATTCTCTTATAAAGTCTTCTGATAAGTCTTGGCTTCCTGAAATAATCTCCCAATCAACTTTATCAGCTAATTCTCTTATAAACTCTTCCGATAACATTTTCCATGAACATATTTCACTCAAATTAACTTTCTGCAGATATTTACGTATGAAGTCTTCTGTAATGTGATCATAGTTATATTCCTCCTCATAATCATCATAACCTATAGATAACCATTGTTCATCAGTTAGTGAATCTAATATCTCATCTGACAAGTTCATAACGTTTGTATAGAGAATGTTTTGTATAAGAAATGAGTTCTTTTCTTTATTGGCTTTCTTGAACAAATGATCTAACATACCTATGGAGATGCTAAAATTTATTTTGTCTTCATCATTATAACCACCAATATCTAAATATTTACATACACAATCAAATATAGGTTTGTAAGATAATATTCCCTTAGCACTAGTCATGTTTGTTTATATTCTTAGATTTTTTTAATTTATCTCATTTTTGTTGGTTTTCTATATAATAAATATGGAGAAAGAATTTGATTTATTACATGATAGACTTAAACTAATTCATCATGATCTTAAACTCTTAGCAGCACTACTAGAGAAGCAAATACTGTTAAAGGAAAAAGAATTATTAATAATGCAACAAAAAACATCTGATTTGAGTAGTGGTGATGAATATAAATGTGGTAGTGATGATTATGATGATGATGATGAGTAAGTTTACAAAAATGATTTGATTTTAATATGTGTATATGTGACTTTGATGGGTTATTCTCATCAAAGTCGTGTTCTAATACAACGCGTAATATGTAGACAATGGCAGTAGTGTACAATGTTAAGCGTTGTATTAGGATATATGGAACTAAAAATAGTACAAAAATGAATAGTAATAATCCGGCGAAGATAAAAATTGAGTAGTAAGATTTTCTATATAGTAAATAACATGAGTAATTATAGTAAATTTACTGTAGTAGAGTTAAGGCAACAATGTAAAGAAAAGGGAATCAAAAGATATTCCCGATTAAGAAAAGCAGAACTAATAAACCTTCTTAAAAAATATGATGATGAACAAAACAGAAGACAGATTAGAGATATATTCCCATTTAGACAAGTAATTCAAGAACTGAAACCAACACGTATACCTATAAAAGTAGAATTAGAAGAAACAGTATTAAAGAAGCGTTTACAAACTATTAAAGTTGAAAACACAGGAGGATATAAAGACCCAATAAAATTTTTAGATACAAGTGGAAGAGTTGCTATTAACAAAATCAAAGAGGAATTAAAATTTCACCCTGTTAAAGTTAACCTTGTTTTCATTTGTGACTATATTAAAGATAAAGAAATACAAGAACGCAATTTCAAAACATCAAACGAGAGAATATTAGAATCAACTGACCTAAATGAATATATATCTTATGCAAAACAGAAACTTCGTAGAGAAATGGAAGAATTTGAAGGTAGAGGATCAGGATGGACATTGCATCAAATTAAATATTTACAAATCAGGTTAAACAAGTATGTACCATTAAAAGCTTCTTCCAATATTGAACTTCCTAAACCAATTAAAGATAAGAAAGCAGTGATTAATATTAAAAATAAAGACAATAAATGTTTCTTGTATTCTATTGCAAGTTACTTAAAACCTGTTGAAATACATCCTCAAAGACCTTCACATTATAAACAGCTTGTTAATGAGTTGCAAAAGAAGTATTGTGATAACATTGAATTTCCTGTACAATTAAAAGATATTCCAAAATTTGAAAGAAGAAGTAATATCTCCATCAATGTTTACAGCTATGACAAGAACTATAATATATATCCACTTCAAATCACAAAAAATAAGCAGGAAACTCATATCAATTTATTATATGTAAAAGATGAAAATAACAGTCATTTTTGTTGGATAAAAGACTTATCACGATTAATAAGAAGTCAAGTGACAAAACATACTGAGAAGTTATACTTTTGTGATAGATGTTTAACAAGACACTTTCGAAATGAGAAGCAATTTCAGAACCATGAGCTATATTGTAAAGAACATGAGGCTGTTAGAATAGAACTTCCAAAACCATACGACAATCAAATAGAGTTTCAAAACTATAATCGTTCATTAAGAGTTCCATTTGTCATATTTGCCGACTTTGAATGTATCTTATGTAAGTTAAAAATAGAGCATAATTGTAGTAAAACAGTAAAATATCAAAAGCATGAACCAATGAGTTTTTGTTACTATGTCAAATATTCAAATGGGAACTATAAAGCCCCTGTTAGTTATATAGGTCCAGATGCTGCGAAAGTATTTATTGAAATGTTGCAAAAAGAAGCAATAGAAATTATAGAAATATATAACAGGGTAGTTGATATGACCCCGCTTAGTGAGGAGGAAATAGAAGCTTATAACAGTTCGGATACTTGTCATATATGTGAGAAAAACTTGAATGACTTACCACCAGCTGTTGAGAAAAAAATAAATATATTAAAGGGGAAAATACAGTTCTATAAGAATAGAGATGATATGAGTGAAAAAATAAAAGAATGGAAGCATGACTTAAAAAAGTGCTTGTATAAGATAAATAAAAATAAAGCAAAAGTAAGAGATCATGATCATTTAACTGGAAAGTTTAGAGGTGCCGCTCACAGTTATTGCAATTTAAACTACAAAAATCCTAACTTTGTTCCTGTATTTCTTCACAATTTAACTGGTTATGATACGCATTTGTTCATTAAGTAGTTAGCTTATGATACACAGAAAATTAAACTGATTGCAAACAATGAAGAAAGATACATAACATATGAAAAATATGTAAAAGCAGGACCAAAAAAATGGAATAAATTTAAGATTTGTTGATTCATTTAGATTTATGCCAAAGAGTTTAGCAGAGTTAACTAGTAATTTAAAACCAGAACAATTTCGAGAAACATTAAAGTTTTTCCCGATTGATAAACTTGATCTAGTTAATACTAAAGGTGATTATCCATTTGAGTTCGTTGATTCATTTAAAAAATTAGAAGAACCCGTTCCACTATCTCCAGACAAATTTACAAACAGATTAACAGGAGAAAAAATGAGTCCTGAACGTCATAAGCTTCATGTTCAAGTTTGTAAAGAATTCGATCTGAAGTTAGTGAGGGACTTAACTGAACATTATAACAAAACAGATGTCCTCCAATTAACAGATATATTTGAAAACTTTAGAGATGTGTGTTTAAAGGCATATGGATTAGATCCTGCATGGTATTATACAGCACCGGGCTTATCGTGGGATGCAATGTTAAAGATGACTAAAATTAACTTAGAAATGTTAACAGATTATGATAAAATACTAATGTTAGAAAAGGGTATACGAGGAGGAATTTTGCAATGTAGTAAAAGATATGTAAAAGCTAACAACAAATATATGCAAGATTATAATAAAGATGAGTGTTCAACATACCTAGCATATCTAGACGCAAACAATTTATATGGATGGGCTATGAGTCAATACATGCCTTATAAAGGCTTTAAGTGGATTAAACCTTGCATAGATATAATGAACATTCCAGATGATTCAGAAACTGGCTACATATTAGAAGTAGATTTAGAATATCCGAAGTATTTACACAACAAACATTCTGATTTACCATTAGCTCCAGAAAACATGTGTCCACCAGAATCTAAACAATCAAAACTACTAACGACACTTTATAATAAGGAAAGATATGTAATTCACTATAGGAACTTAAAACTATATATGTCACTTGGAATGAGATTAAAAAAGTGCATAGAGTATTAGAATTCAAACAATCAGACTGGTTAAAGAAATACATTGATTTAAATACAAATATGAGAACGCAAGCTAAAAACAAGTTTGAAGAAGATTTTTATAAGCTCATGAATAACTCGGTATTTGGAAAAACAATGGAAAATATTAGAAAGAGACAGCCCATACAATTAGAATGTGATCCTGAAAGAGTAGAAAAATTAATTGCAAAACCTAATTTTGATTACAGAACAATATTTACAGAGAATTTATGTGCTATACATATGAAAAAAGAGCGATTGACATTTAATAAACCAATATATGTTGGTATGAGTGTGTTAGAACTATCGAAGCTATTAATGTATGATTTTCACTATAACACGATGAAGCCGAAATATGGAAACAATATAGACTTATGTTATATGGATACTGATAGCTTTATATATGAGATTGAAACTGATGACTTTTATAAAGATGTAGCAGATATAATTGATCAATTTGACACGAGTGAATACAAGGAAAATAATATATATGAACTACCACTAATAAACAAAAAAGTAATAGGTAAGATGAAAGATGAGAATAAAGGTAAGATAATGACAGAGTTTATTGGATTGAGATCAAAGATGTATGCTTATAGAGTAGAAAATAAAGAAGAGAAAAAAGCTAAAGGAGTAACTAAAGTTGTAATATCAAAGGAGTTGCAGTTTAATGATTATAAAGAAAGATTATTTAAAAATGTAAAAACATATAAAGACATAAACCTCATTAGAAGTTATAAGCACGATATATATAGTATAACCGTTCATAAGCTAGCATTAGATTCTTCAGATGATAAAAGATATATATTAAGAGATGGTGTAAATACATTAGCTTGGGGTCATTATGGGATAGAAGAGGAGTAGTTGTAGTTTTAGTTATAAGTTTTAGATGTAAGTTAGTTATAAGTTTTTAGATGTAAGTTTTTATGATTTTAAATGTCATAAAAGCCTATTCAATCTCACTTTGGGTTATCCCTCTGTGTTAAAGTACTATAGCCAGTGGTGGCTTCATAATTTTTGGTAGTTAGGGGGTGGAAGGGGAAAAGTATCCTAAAACATACATGTATCCTAGAGATTACCTTGACAGGAGCCATCTTGAAATCCGCCATTTTGAATTAAAGTAAAGTTTTGAAAAATGAAAACCATAGCATGTGACACCTCATCTTAATAGTAAATTTTCCCAAAAAGCCAATGGTATGCTTATTTTTGTTCTATAGTTAACCAGTATGAATTTAGGACTGCTTCTAATGTGCACCAAACGTTGTTACTCTTCACCTCTGTGCATTTCCCTTTACAGACACAAGTAAAAGACGTCTTGATAAAAATCGGCAAGAGATACCGTAAAGGGGAGATTTTTCAATTACTTTGTCAATATCTTGCACCATTTGCAAAATTGAGCCTACTTCCGGTTGGAGTTCCTAATTCATGTATCATCAGTGTTTTCTTTCTTCTTGCATGTAGTATGTAATAAGCAAATACATTACATACACAATCAATTATAATGTGAGTGATATATAATGTTCATTAAGCAAAACATTCCAAACAATAAAGATTCATCTTAGACTGGAGAAATAGTTATCCTTCGTTTTTCATTATAATTTGGCCATGAAACTAATGCCTGAGAGATATGAAACCCCTATATACATTGGTGTAATGTTGGAATGTATAACTCGTAGGATGTTTTTTTTTTTTTTTAAATTCCAACACTTCCAGTGTACCCCTAAAGTGTAATAAAGAAATAGTTGCCATGGTTTTCTAAATATTCAATTAGAACTGGACAATCTACGCAAAATTTGCAATCGATTAGTGAAAACGTAATCTTTCTGGAGCCTGTAGTTTCCGAGATCTCATTGTCGAAAGGATTGGCCACAAACATATAAATGTCCACGAACGTACAGTTTAAAAGACCTCCAGAGATGGAAGCACAATTCATTTACATTGATTTTGGAAAAGGCTTATTAAAATACAAAGACTTTGAACAATAATTTAAATAAATAATCTTTATGAAAAAGATTTATTTAAATAATTTATTTAAAGTACATATACTTTAAAATATTTGCCTTTGTTAAACGTAAAATCACAACTAACCGTAAATCAAAGGTTAGAGGTTGAACTCAGTCGCTTTTATTGCTATTGTAGTATTTCAATAGATTCCCTAGAGGTGTTTCTCGAATTTTTTCCTTCCCACAAAATTAATCGCGATTTACTAAAGCGTAAAATTTGAAAATGGGAATTTTCTCTTAATGCCAGTAACGATTTTGTTTAATTTTCATATATCAATATTTCATTAACAACCCTATACTGTGGTATAAATCATTTCTTTGGGGAAAATCCAGATACGGTCGTTTGATCTTAGAGGGAGTTCTTTTAGAACGATTTTCTCTAAAACGACTCAAGCTATTTTTTTCATATTTCGTAAATACATAAATACACATTTCATTAGTAACTTAACAATATGGCATAGCTCTTTGTCCTGAAAATAATAAAGGAGTTGCTTACCCATGAGGTGAATTTTTAGGCGATTTTCTCAAAAATAACAAGCGATTTTGTTCATATTTCATAAATTGATATTTTAATCTAACAATATGGAATATATCATTAATCCTGAAAAATACACATGGGTACCTTATTCTAGGAGATTAGTTTTTTTTCTTTATTCGGAAATTTTCTCAAAAGTGAGGCGATTTTGTTCATATTTCATAGAGAAATATTTCATGTTCCGTATACCTATGATGTTCGGTAAATTATTTCTTATGAAAATATCCCAAAGGGATCATTTACATTTGGAGGTGTGTTTTCTTCGTTAGAAGTTTCCTTCGAAAACCCTATAATTTTGTTCATATTACACTAATAAATGTTTGCTATAACTGTAGCATAACGTGATTTAATTTAAGAAATTGAATGCAGAAAATTCAGTATGGTAGCCTGTACCTTTTATTTACTATTATTATTTTGTAATTTTATGGGGCACTAAGTATGATCTGCATAAATGACTATTCAGTATACACAGACAAGCCAAACACTATGATCACCTAAATCATATCCGGTATGTCTACGTTTGGCTTGCAGGATAACAGCAATGCTGTTTGGCACGGAAATCAATTCCGTTGGGGTATAACGTACCCCACTCTCAGTGTTTACAATGTGGTAACACTGTTTGTATAGATTTTGAACTTCTGTTAGAGATATTTGTCTATTGTTATGTGACAGTTGAGCTGATGTAGCCTAGTTTGTTTCATAAGAGTTGGATTGGCTACATTTATTGGTTGATTGCAAGTGAAAGCGAATGGTGAACACTGTACCCCGTGAGCCTGCTAATATCGGTTAAAAGGGAGTTACCGTTGTCCCCTTGAAATGTAGATCTCGATGAGTTGTGTCCAATAGCACCACTTTTGATTTCTGAAACCGACCACTTGAAGGAAAAATTAGGGGTCAAAAACTAAAAGTGGGACCATTTGGGTAATGAGGACCAGTGACCGACTGGGACGAAATGGGTGTTATTCGACTCGTATTCACACGTACATGAATAATGGATATGTCATTTTCCCGAAGTTTCTATTTTGACTTCGAAAATTAACGAAAATCAGGGGTTTTGGGCAAATCGGACCAGTGAACGACTGGGAAAAATGAGTGTCGTTCTATTCGTATTCCCATGTACGTGAATAATTAATATACAACTTTACCGAAAATTCAATTTTGATCCAAAAAATAAACGAAACTCCAACATCCAAAATTCCAGATTTTCGTCAATTTTTTGGGGTGAAAATAGAATTTTCGAAAAAATGGCATATTGGTGGTTATTCATATATATGTGAATGCGAATCGAATGACACCTATTTCGTCCCAGTCGGTCACTGGTCCGCATAGACAAATGGTCCCATTTTTTATATTTGTCCCCTAATTTGACCTTGAAGCGATCGATTTCTCTAATCAAAGTACTGCTATTGGACACAGCTCATCGAAATCTACATTTTAAACTCAAAAATGTTGAAAACTTCGGATTCACGTTAATTACATTTTAACCAATTTGTCTTTATGATTCCGAAGAATAAAATTGCATTTTGACTGCTTCGACGTCGAGTGTTTTTGATTGCATTGTGTTGTTTACTTTATGAAAATTTGCACTGAAGAAATTTTGATGAAATGAAATGAAATCTTTGAGTCTTACGTCCCACGGCTATGAGAAGAAATTTTAAATTGCTAGACGAAGTGTCGGTAGAAGAAGAAGTCGTAGACAGTGGTAAATCCGATTAGAAAAATGAGAAAATCGAAGAAAGTTATCATAATACTGACTCTGATCAATATTTTGTTTCAGATGAAGAGAGAAGGTGTGTAAGTTCTGGCTGTAATGACTATTTTATTGTAAGAAACAATGTATGTAAATGGAAGAAAACTTGTGTACGTACAAGAAGAAAAGCGAACCAAAAAATATTTCCTGGTCCAAAACATATTGTCAAACATCTGAAATATGGAACGTCATCCTTCCATTGTATTGTTGATTCTGATACAATTGACGATATAGTGTTCAACACAAATGCACAACTTCAGTACATTATTTGGTTGTAGTCTTTACTAGAAGACCATATAGACATCAACTACCAATTTGAATATAAATTTTAAAAAAAGTAATGTGAAGTATCAAAAGTAAAAAATAAATAGTGATGTAAATAAATTGCTGTCGTTCAAAAGGTTCATATTTCAAAAGTTACCATAAATTCAATGTAGCTGGCAAGCTTGGATTTATCAAAAGCAGTAGATAGTAATATTTAATTAATGTGATTTCTTCAGTAACACTAGCTTGCACCATGACAATATTAAAATACAATTGTTGCACAAAATTTCCAAATGATGTACAAAAGTAGAAAAATTGTATTTAGTTGGCAACGGCAACCATGAGTATAATTTTCGTTATCCTTCTCCGTGTATGTTAAACTATGACTACATTAGTAGTTTATATGAAATTTTGTGCATGTGATTTCTGAAATAGACGAAAATAAACACTTGGGTTATGATATACCCCACGCGCCCGCTAATGTTACTCAGTTTGACGCACCTGCTTAAGGGTTAATAGGGACTGGAGCCATTATCCACTACATTTGCATGCACAAGTCACTTAGTTCTTTTAAATTGCGCAATAACCTCAGATCTCACGTTCAATAACATCCGAAAGGTTTTCAATTTGATTAGGATCTGGTGAATTTGAGCGTGATTGCAGCAATTGAAATACAGCATTGTGCTTCTCGAACCACTGCAGCATAGCCGTGACCATGTGACAAGGAGTGCTGTCCTGATGAAAGATTCCATTATCAGCTGAAAATATGACCAACATGAATAGGTGTACATGATCAGCAATTAGCTACTAATAAGTAGAAGCTGTCAGAGTGCCCTCCACACGCACTATAGCCCCATAGATGGTCACATAAAGGTTTCCCAAACCTTAGTGGATCCATCACTGGCCTGTCATTGTCCTACTGTACACGTCTTGCGCAACTTCTTCCCTGGAAGACGACCGATTCTGACACAGCCATCGATTTGATAAAGGCAATATTGTGCCATTGCTCTAGAGTTCAATGACGATGAGTACGTGCCCATTTCAGTCGTAATTGACGATTTCGTGCTATTAACACGTGTGGATCGTCGGCCGTGGATGCCCATATCTAACTGTGTGCTCAAACACACTTGTGCTTCGTCTATTAGCCTGCTCTTAATTTTTCCACAACTTGCACTCTATTGTGCGGTACCAACTTCGACACTCTACAACGTCCAAGATCTTTAATGAGGTATGGCCACCTCAGCCCTTGTCGTTTGGTACTAGTTTCACCGTTCTTTTCCACCTTTAGAAAACACAAATCATGGCAGCTCGCGAACGCCCAGCAAGTCAGTACCTCGTTGTTCCTCAGATACTCGTTCCAGACTCTCTGACCATCACAATTTGGCCCAAACTCTTATATATCGCTGGTCTGCTCCATTCTATGCATATGCAGAACATGATTAATCGAGTGTCATCCCTGTCATCGTCTGGCTAGCAGTTCTGTTGCGCCCCGTGAATTTACGTCAATTCAATGACTTCGTTCAAAAAGTAGCAAGTGAGTTGAGTTGATTTTGAGTTTAACGTCCCTTTCAGCAGCGAGGTTATATGAGATGGGAACTACTGATTAACGTGGAATCCGAACCACATGAGCTTCCGCCAGGAAACGATTCCGAATCTCCCAAAAGTAGCAAGCGGTCATAATGCTTTGGTTGATCAGCGTATATTGTTACATGAGATGATATTCCAACTATGGTCCCTGTTTTTGCGTTAACATTTACAATGAAATATTTCGTAGCTGCTGAAGTTTAAATTCTCTTTTGTACTTAATGGAAACAGCAACCAGCATTACAGTATTATTCTACTTTCCTGGCTCATAGCGAACTGGAAATACGATTTTATGAGCTTCACTTTACCGAAGAACCTTTCACAATGATGCGACAATTATATGCAGTGTAATCGAAATTTGAAGTACAGTTGCCAAACTATTAAAGGTCTCAAGCCCCATGAAAGATAAGTATGCATTGTAAAGAGAAGTCGAGTTGTTCTTTAGCTTGCTGTTCTCCTCTTAGTGAATGACTTATGCCTTTGTCGTCTTGGTATCTGTTGGACAAATTCAACAATGGAACAGAGGAAACCAAATCTATCATTTAGGTTTCGCATCTGGGAAAAACGGTCACACATTTGTTGTCAAATTTCATCTAGAATTTTATTGAGTCCTTCATTTAAGCTTCTGCAGTCAAAAGTAGATCACTTGTTTCTTCTCCAGGATTCCTTCCTTTTCTACAGCGTGCTTCTACTGCGACGATTCATTCTACGCATTTTTCTTCTGCTCATGTATGACGGCTCCGGCAAGTTGAGTTTCGAAGTATCAATTGTGCTCTCCAACTGAATAAGAGCGTGATAGGAACTTATATTCGTAGATCACAGTCTTTTTTAGAACCAATCAATATATTGGATACCTTCAAACTAGAAATAAAGCAAGATAATACAGAAGATGGTTTGCTGTATATCCGACCAATTTCGATTCAGTGCTGCCACCTGGTGTATCATGCTGGAACTATGGATTTGCTGGCGAGAGCAGCGTTGTATCTGATCTTTTAAGTACGTGAGTGTTATCAAATGGTGCCTGAAATCAACCGATAACCGGAGGGTTACGTAATGATCCTTTTCCATGTTAAGTTTTCGAATGTACCCATTATGAAACTGTCAAGAGAATGAGTTAACACTTCAGGTGCCTACTGTAAAAGCTATTGTGGCCCGTTATAGATAACAGGCTCCCCTTGCGAAACATTCAACCACAATAACCACCAGAAGGACTGCAAGCAAAACGACAATCGTAGTGCTAAGGGGAATCAGTTGATTGGTGTGGCAAGAAAATCCCCTGACGCAACGTGATATGGGCCACAGATTACATCTCGCACCGTCAGCTGTCAACAAAACAATTCGCACCCTCACCCTCGCAGTGGCAGCTGGCCCTCGCCTTTCTTCACCATCGCTCTCGCGAAGGAAGTTGTACATCGTCCTCTCTCGCCCTTGTCCTTGTGTTGGGAATTTGTCCTCGTCTTCACGCACCCTCGCCCTTGCTGTCGAAGCTTGTCCTCGCACTCGCGTCATTGTGGGGAGGGAACTTGAGGGTGAGGATGCCTTTTAGAGGGCCACCTTCGCGAGTTAAACAAGAATAAACTAAATGCCGTCTAGGACATTAGCTTCATCAATCCTGCGAAATTCAAAATTACTCACGGTCGAAAAGGACGCCGGAAGAAGTAGGGAGGGCCGCTACAGATGCGGTCAGAAATGAAATGAAATCTTAGAGTTTTACGTCCCACGATTATGCCGGTTAGGCTCAAGGAGACGGTGATGATGAGAAATGAGTGAAATGGTGGAATGAAGAAAGTGGGAGGAAACGGGAGAACCCCAAGGAAGCCCACGCACACGCTGTTTGTCCACTACAAAGTTCACTTCGCGCAAGCTGGGATCGAAACAGGGACCCCAAGCACCAGAGGTGAATAGTCTACCACTGAGGCACCGCGGCACCCGATGTGCGGTCAAGTACGGGCGCCCACCTATATAAGGGTGGCTAGTAATTCGATGCATTCCTTGCAAGGGGGTATTGTACAAGTACCTTGGAACATTTTCACCTAATGAACCTAGGGTAGAAAGTCAATAGTTTCTGAGTAATTTGCACATGTGTGTTTCTTTGAATTTTGCCGGCTAACAAGAGATGCGCAAGAAAGTTTTACCCTACCCCACTTTCACATATCGTGGAGCGATGAAATTTTGCATGTGTAATCCTGTCTATCTATGTAGGTCATGTGATAATGTATAGCTCGTAACTCTGCATTGTTGCTGTGTTATAGGTCCGAACCTGAAGTAAGGTTTAGTGGTCCAAAATCCATTACTGCACCTCAGAAACCAGCGTGGCAACATCGCAGAAGTACTTGCCCCTAGGAAATGATTGCATGGTTGGAAATACGTGGGATGAAGATGGTGTACGGTCAAGAGAAAACGCGAACTATGAGGGACTTAATATCCAGCTGTCTCGCCCACATTTGAGCAGTGAACGGGTGCATTTTTTTCCAGGAGGCGGACACTTTTGTCAGCATGCCACGCTCTGGGATTTGTCAGAATACCGCAACGCACGCAGCAGTGAGGCATAGTATATCCTGGTAATTGTGGTGCCTTTTGCCTGGAAAGCAAGTGCAGTATGCACCATGTAGTGAAATGAAAAGATGAACAAAATTACATTATTGTCATCTGTGGGTTTATTTCTCCTTAAAAGAAGTTAACATACACACTACATGCATATATACACACACTATTAGCGTGTTGATTTACCACGGTATGCGTAATGTAAGTATTCAAAGTGTACACCGCCTTGCTGTAAACAGAGTTCATATCGTTCACTCAGATTCTCAAACATGTCCTGAAACAAAGGTTGTTGCAGACTCCTGGAAAAGAAAATGATTTGCTCACTTAATGCAGGCACAGTTCTTGGTGTATCTTCACAGTTGAACATACTCTCCTTTAATATTCCGCACAAGCAGGCATCAGGTGGTGTAAGATCAGGGGAATGGGGTGGGTATAGGAAGTCAGTGCCACGTAAAATGATTCGTCCTGGAAAGTTTCCTGCAGCATGGATAGATAGAACCTTCTCGCGTCCTGAAGAAATTGCTCGATCATTAAACCCATTTAGCGTTCTTGGGTGACAGTAAGAGCATTGCCTTCCTCATCTTTAATGGAATAGGGGCCTAATAAACCGTGTGTTGAGATGGCACACGATATCGACACACGTGCACTATGTAGCGGTTTCTGGATGAAAATATCTAGCCGCTCGAAACCAAGGAAGCGAGTTGTCTGGCAATTGATGTAGAAGTTCAAGTGAGTATGACTTTCGTCGGAGAACCACAGATTCTTCTCGAAATCTGTATCCTCGTACACCATGGTCAAAAGTGTTCCCCAATACACCATCGTGGCTCGCATATCCGGCTCTGTTAGCTTTGTCCAATCTGTATCCGGTACGAAAATCCACGTATGTTCTTAAACAATCAACGAAGAGATGTACCGCTGACGTTCAGTTTCAAGGCCGTTCGTCGAGGCGAATGCAGCACCTGATGCAGAACACGTTCGTGACTCTTATTTGTCGAAACAGTTACTGGTGTACCACACTTCCCTTTCCATAGACCACTACCAGAAAGGCGAAATTTCGTAACAAGAGACAGCATAAATGCGTTAGTTGGTGCCGTCTTATTAAACTCCTCTCGCAATTGTTCTGCCATCTTTTTAAACTCGATCAACTTCACGACCGCTTCTGTATGAGCGGAAATAATGCTTAACAATGAATATTTTTCCCTCCGTCAAGAGACCCATTCCCAACAACAACTGCACAACAAAACTTCCTTTTCAGTACTGCGAATACGTACAGCTGGAGTTATGCCTCGTTGACCAATGCAACCATGTGTTCGACGTACGCGAGTTTCAGTTCTGTATATTTTGGCCCATACCGTAGTAATACCCCATGCTGATCCCAAATAAAATGGTCATCACTTTGGTCGCTCAGAGTTGAAAAAGGACTTCCTATTCTGGTGGTAAGTTGGCATGCTGTCATTGGTTTGACTAGGTTTTTCCTAGTTTTCTTCATTCCCACTAGGCGAAGGCAAGGATAGTACCTTCTAGAAGGCCAGGGTCACTTCCTTGCCAAATCCTAGGCCAACCTAATAGCCGATTCGACCCCGCAATGGAGGTCTGAGTCATTCCCTTGCATGAATACATAAATATAGAAAGAAAACCAGTTGAGAATGCTCCAAGAGCATTGCCAGAACGAACTTAAAGAAAATGGAGCGGGAAGGATAACTGTGATTGTTCCTACGTGTAAAACAAATTTTTTTTATCTACACCTCCTTCTGTTTCTCGCAAAAATTCGCAAAATATCATCTCTCTATGACTTACGGTTCCCGAGAAAAGGCTCCTCAAATCTCCCGAAATTCGAATTTTTTGGCCAATATCTGGTGAATGGTGGCCAGTTTGCCAGTAGACAGTTGTTCAGCGGCCACCGCTTACTGTTTGGTACTAAAATGTTCACAATCCTCTTAGGTATTGGTCAATACTAATATTATCTCTCTATGACTTACTGTTCCCAAGATATGGATCCTTAAATCCGAGACCCTTAAATCCTTAAATCGGAACTATTTTTTGGCCAATATGTCGGGATGGTGTTGATCAATATGTAAGAGCATAGTAAACATTTTGGTACCAGTATTCACTGCTGGCCGCTGGCCAAACTAGTGGCCACTTGGACAGTGGCCACCGGTTATTATTCGGTACCAAAATGTTCACCATCCTCGTAGGTATTGATCAACACCAACATCATCTCTCTATAACTTATGGTTTCACAAATATGGATCCTTAAATCTCCGGAAATCGGCCATTTTGGATAATATCTCGGGAACGGTAATAGTGACGCGAAAAATTCCATCACTTTCTCAGATGGTTTTCGATGCTCTATCGAATTGATGGCTCAAAATTTTAAAAAAAATGCAAATAACAACCAGATGGACAGACAGACAGACACACATACAAAGAGATATAGACATGGAGAATTAAGTAACAAACTTTTAAGTTCGTTGAAAATGCAATTGAATACATCGCTTTAATAACTCAAAACAAAATTACGGCCATTACCGTACCAATTGCTACAATGACAACCTAATATTATAAGTTTTCTACAAAGGTAAAAATGTAAACCTTGGAAATTCAAAACAAAATGACACATTTAGCACTTTAGAACTAACAAAAGCTTGTGAAAAAAAACAGAGTGTGGCATGGTAACAAAACGTGTCCGCCTCCTGGCAAACAACACACCCGTTCACTGCTCGAATGTTGGCCAGAGAGATGTTGGCCTTTGGGTATAAACTCCCTCATAGTTCGCTTTATCTCTTGACCGCCCACCATCTCCATTTCATCTCTTCCCAACCATGCAGTCATTTCCTAGGGCCAAGTGTTCTGCGATGTTGCCACGCTGGTTTCTGAGGTGCAGTAATGGATTTTGGACCACTACACCTTACTTCAGGTTCGAACCTATAACACAGCAACGGCGCAGTTACGAGCTGTACAATCCACATCTAAAAAAATGCAACAGCTGATGCAATGCAGGTAGGTCACCTAATATACGCCTTCTTATCCAATAGTCGTGCCTGGTAAAGAGGCCGCCTCTCTCTCCTCCTTTCCTGTCTCCCATACTACAATCAGCTAACAATATGAGCGCAATTTTAATTTCTAAGTACATATGTGCTAATATCGACAAAATGAAAGAATAAAACCGACAAAACTAAAATCCATAAGTTGATATAGGGACAAACAAACACATACACAATGAAAAATTAAAGCCAGTGGATGTCTATTACACAGAGGTTCAGAAATGAGGCAAAGAGAGAGAGAGAGAGAAGATGAAAAAAAGAAAAGGAAGGACAGATTATAATGTAGAACTTAAAAGTAGTAAGAAAAGAATCTAACATTATAAAGTTCCGTTTTCAGAAATCCAACAGTAAATAGAAGTAACCTTTATTTTTATATATTTTTTGGGACTATTCGAATATACAGAAGATGCATGAAACATTCATTAAGTCACCTTCATAGCATACTCAATTTCCAGTAGAACTTTAGATCTCCGAGACACATTTAGGATAATGTTAAAAGTTTAACACACGTGCGTTGTTTTCGCGTGGTTTGGTTGTCAATTGGGCAGTATTAATTGGACATACTAATCCAAAATACATTCTAATAAACCCAGTATGTAGCGTAGGTCATATCTTCTATTCCAGACTACCAATGCAACAGAACAAAAATAAAAAAGAAAACAAAACAAAAAATGAATCAGTGCTATTTTACAGCTAAATTTCTATCTGACACTCTATATTAAAAGTACAAACTGTATCATAATGAAAAGTTACAAATGTTCAAAAGGAAAACTGGATGTTCTTTATAGATGTAGCAGACCTTGCATGTTTCAAGTTTCAAACGAGAATAAAACACATTGAATTATAGCATGGAAACGAATTTTGTGTCGAATCTCTATAAATAAAATCTTGTTTTCAAATAACCAAAGAGGGGGCCATTTTTTAGTCTTCTCCAAACATTTATCTGTTCCGAAATACAGTGTCGATTTCATCTATTGCGGAAATAACGTTGTAATTCGCACAGATAGAATGAACACGCTAGAGCTCAAACGAGTCATCGCGTCAGTAGGATGATGTGTTGGTTAGCCTATGGACCACCACTGGGTCGACGATTCGAACTTGTAGTGTCCCGGTAATTCGGTTGAGACTCGGTAATCCAGAGGATAAAAGAGATTTTACTTATTAAATGCGTTTAAACAAAATTTCTTTCAGAGACGACCAGGACTGGAGATGTGATCCCCAGAGCTCAAAAAAACACAACGCCGAAATTCCCAGTTAATTAGATTTTCCAGACCGGGTCAATCGGGTTCATACTCCGTTTTAACTTTGAAACACGCACACACACACGTAAAGTGTGTGTGAGAGAGAGAGAAAGTGAGGGGGAGAAGGGAAAGATGTAAATACAGGATAGAAAAACGTGAAGAAAGACAGAGAGAGACGAATATAAATATGAGACATTCTCATCATTACCGTGTATGATGAAGAAAGTATACACTGTTTACTCGGAATCTCGCGAGTGATGCCTTGTTATTTCTCCAACAGAAGTTGAATCGCTGTTAGCAGACATTGTTTTATGCGAAACAATTATAATACCTGACGGGGAATCGAACCGAGATTTTTCACCTGGAAGTTTAGCATGATACTACTACCCCAACGATTGTTCTACCCAAACTCTGTTTAACAAATTTTGTAATATTTCTTTCTGAGAACGATAACACGAAAAGTGTATACTGCAGGTCAATGAAGTGTTTCGAATGTCCTGGTGATTCTCTTGCTCTTTGTGAACCAACATTCGTAGATCATCTTTTTCATGATATATTTGTTTGCTTCCACATTCTTAATTATTGCTCGTCTAGTATAAGAAGTCGATTCTTCACTTTGTAATAAAAAAAATTAGCATGAACAGAATTTGAACCTATGTTGGATAACTGTACTATTCGTAAGTCCATTACTTTACCCCTACATTATCGTGCTACGTGAAACTGCAACCCAAATATTACTTCAGCCCTGATCTTTGGAATTAACTAGCCTCTTCCTGTAAGGTTATTTACACCAAAGTACACAACGAAATTCGTTTATCCAACGACCTAGAGACAAATTAATGCCCACTAATAAAGGAAATAACATAAAATGCAGGAAGAATTACAGAAATAAAAATATATTATTATGCAGTAATTTCACCGTGCAAGTTCAAAAGTTCGCGAATAATAATAATAATAATTAATAATAATAATAATAATAATAATAATAATAATAATAATAATAATAATAATAATAATAATAATAATTAATAATAATAATAATAATAATAAATATTCACCTTCACAGTATAGTTTGTCTATTATTATTATTATTATTATAATTATTATTATTATTATTATTATTATTATTATTATTATTACTAATCTCGTACTTTTGAACTTGCACGGTGAAATTACTGCATACTACGTTACTATTTCTGCAAGTTTTCCTGGATTGTGTTATTTTCTTTATTAGTGGGCACTACTTTGTCTCTCGATCCTCGAATAAATTAATTTCGGCGTTCACTTTGGTGTAAATAACCTTACACAAAGTAGCCGGTTCGATCCAAAGATCACGGCTGAAGTAAATAATATTTGGGTTGTAGTTTCAGGTGGAATGATTGAGTAGGGGTAATATAATGGACTTACGAATCGTACAGCTTTCCAACATAGGTTCAAATCCTGTTCACGCAAAAATTGTTTTTACAAAGTGAGTGTGAAGAATCGACTTCTGATCACGGGCGTCTCTGGCGGGGGGACGAGGGGGACACGTCCCCTCCAGTATTTTGAAGTACAAAATATTCAATATTTTATTTTAATTTAATTATTTACTAACAATAGAATAACATATAAATAATAATATTTTTATTATTTGGAATATAATATTCAGGCTTTGAAACGATTATAACAGAGTTCTTGATATACCTCAGGGGATCCGTGAAGGGAAGCAGAAGGGTAAAAATGGAATCGAAGATAATAAACAGGTTGGACTAGGAAGTACCATTTAAATCAATTTCTTTGATGTCCCCCAAATTTTGCATGCCGGAGACGCCAGTTCTTCTGATATTAGACGAGCAATCCTTAAGAATGTGGAAGCAAACACCTGTATCATGATAGAGATAATTTACGAATGTTGGTTGCGAAAGGGCAAGGGAATTACCAGGACATTCGAAACACTTCATTGATCTGCAGTATACAACTTCCGTGTTATCGTTCTCAGAAAAAAAAATACTACACAATTTGTTAAACAAAGTTAGGGTACAGCAATCGGCGGGGTAGTGATATTGTGCTAGACTTCCAGATATAAATTCTTGGTTCGATTCCCCGTCAGGTAGTATCATTTTTCGCATAAAATAATACCTGCTAACAGAGATTCATCTTCTGTTGGTGAACTTACAGTGCACAACTGGCGAGAATTCCAGTGAACAGTGTGTGTGTTTTTCATTATACACCGTAATGATAAGTATGTTTCACATCTCCCTCCCTCCCTCTCTCTCTCTCTCTCTCTCTCTCTGTCTCTCTTTTTCACGCTTCCCTATCCCTCTTTGCATCTTTCTCTTCTCCCTCCTCTCTCTCTTTCTCTCTCACACACACTTTATGTGCGTGTGCGTGTTTGAAAGTTAAAGCAGAGCAAGAGCATGATAGCCCCAGTCTGGAAAATCTAATTAACTGGGAATTTCGGCGTTGTGTTTTTTCGAGCTCTGGGGATCACATCTCCAGTCCTGGTCGTCTCTGAAAGAAATTATTTTAAACGCATTTAATAAGTAAAATCTTTTTTATCCTCTGGATTACCGAGTCTCAACCGAATCACCGGGACACTACGAGTTCGAATCGTCGACCCAGTGGTGGTCCATAGGCTAACCAACACATCATCCTACTGACGCGATGACTTGTTTGAGTTCTAGCGTGTTCATTCTATCTGTGCGAATTACAACGTTATTTCCGCAATAGATGAAATCGACACTGTATTTCGGAACAGATAAATGTTTGGAGAAGACTAAAAAATGGTCCCCTCTTTGGTTATTTGAAAACAAGATTTTATTTATAGAGATTCGACACAAAATTCGTTTCCATGCTATAATTCAATATGTTCTATTCTCGTTTGAAACTTGAAACATGCAAGGTCTGCTACATCTATAATCATCATCATCATAGGTATTCTGCCTTTATTGGCAGGTCACTTGCCGCAGCTGAGAAGCTTCCATGCTCCACGGTCCTCCGCTAACCTTTTCGTCTTCGTGTATGATCTTTCTGTTTTAATATCATCCATTAATTGTAGTCTCCTTCGCCCCCTCCCTCTCTTTCCTGCTACCATACCCTCTAGGACGTCCCTCATGATACAATCTCTTCTTAGGCAATGTCCCAACCAGATTCTCTTCCTCTTCCTAATAATATCTAAAAGTGTTCTTTTCTCACCCACCATTTCTAACACTCTCTCATTCGTTTTCCGCTCGACCCAACTAATTCTTTCCATTCTTCTCCACACCCACATTTCAAAGGCTTCCAGTCGATTTTCGTCACCTTTACGTAATGTCCACGTTTCCGCCCCATACAGTACAACACTCCACACGAAGCATTTTATGAGTCTTTTTCTCAACTCTTTGTTCAAGGTCCCACAAAACAGACTTTTCTTTCTTTTAAAGGCTTATTTCGCCATTCCTATCCTTGCTTTTATTTCACGTTCGCATTTCATGTCATTACTAAGAATACTGCCCAGGTATCGAAAACTATTCACTTGTTCTATTTTCTCCCCTCCTACTTTTATATTTGACACAGGCCCCTTCGTTCCAATCACCATGGCTTTTGTCTTTCTAACATTTATTTTAGAACATCAAATTTTCCTTTTGAACTTTTGTAACTTTTCATTATGATACAGTTTGGACTTTTAATATAGGGCATGTCAGATAGAAATTTAGCAGTAAAATAGCATTTGTTCCTTTTTTGTTTTGTTTTGTTTCTTTTTTTGTTCTGTTGCATTGGTAGTCTGGAATAGAAGATATGACCTACGCTACATACTAGGTTTATTAGAATGTATTTTGGATCAGTACGTCCAATGAGCACTGTCCAATTGACAACCAAACTACGCGGAAACAAAAAAAGTGTGTTGAACTTTTTATAGTATTGTTTGATCGTTTTAAAAGTACAACGTATTAAAGCAAAAAGCGTTATCCTAGGGCCACCCGCAGGGTCCCAGGCGGGGTCCAACTCAAAAATTGCAAATGGTAAGGGGATCAAGTAGCATATCTTTGGTAATCTGTTGGAAAATGCATGAAGACGGAACAAGCCTCGACTCTCTAAAATTAGGCGGTGCAAAATGACGGCCGGTCAAAATGTCAGCAAAAGAGTCCTTATAAAGTCTATGGCCACCAACATAAATCTGAAACGGCGCAAAAGATGTCAAAACAGGAGAACACGTATGTTATCATTTCAAAAGTATAATGATTGAAAGTAAAAATATTTGTCCCATGGTTCTCCGCAGGGTCCCAGAAGGGGTCCTACTCAAAATTTTCAAACGGCAAGGGGAGTCAAGTAGCATATAGTTTGAAAGCTTTTGTTAAATGAAAGCAAATGGAAAAAGTCTGGATGCTCTACGATAACACTGTGGAAACATCTTGCGGTTTAGTTCTTCTTTCAGTAGTCGGGTTTCGTTTGTTTTCACTTTAATTAGTGTACGCAGCGTAAAGAAAGGAAATGCCTCTACTGTGAGATTCTGCTCTTCGGGCCCATTAATCTGTAAAGAAAGAAAAGAAACGACAAGAACAGTAAAACGAAAAGAGACGGAGATAATATATCGAAGTGGAAGATGGTTCATACACCAATCGTAAGCACTAATTATGTTCATCAAGAAACTGTAATATTATTGGTCCGAATGCACGTAGGGTGCGAGTCACATACCCAAATAGCAGATTCTCACAATAGAGACCAAAAGGCGCATCCTCACAGTAAGGGCATTTCCTGTCCTTCTGTTGAGTACAAGAATTAAAGTGCGAACAAACTAAAACCCGACTACAGAAAGAAGAACTAAACCGCAAGATGTTTGCACAGTGTTATCGTAGAGCGTCCAGACTTGTTCCATAAAGTTCAAAGTCAGACCACCAGATTAACACCGTTCTTGGTGTTAGTTCGACTCCAGTTCTGTGTTATTACGACACGTATTTCGGTATTAAAACAACTCCGTGTGCGGTGTTGATGGAACCATTTTTCTGTGTTGGAAAAGCTTGTGGTGTGCATGCTTACGGTTATCGAAGATTATACTTTCAAAATAAGAACAGTAAACTATAAAACACTTCATTTACCAAGTCTTCATAAACTTTTTGTCATCCTCCCCAACCCTTATTGTGAAGTATTTCTTGAAGCTTCGAAACACAACCTTCACCAACAACTTGTTCAAGAATGATAGGAAACTCTTACCTATATCCTAATAGTATGTTTGCCTTTTAATCGTGTTTCTACTGGTTTTCAGCCATTTTTGAAAACAAAGTCCCCGGTGTTGACTGGTAAGCTCTAATGCAGTGTTGAAGGGACACAGTAATACGGTGTTGCTTCTCGCTGTTGACATGTTTCTTCAGAAACATTATATAAAACAATTGAGAACACATCGCGCGGTTTGGACGTTGAAGTTTTGGATTTGTTAAAGTATTTCTTCCTACTGTTTGACTGTAGGTTCAGTACACAAGCCTTTATAATTAGATGGCCAGCATATTTGGCAATCACGCAGAAAACAGCAATTTGTTCTAACCAGCTGTTTGTGTTATATTTTAACACAATTATGTTAACACATAGGCATGTCGTTTAAATAACACAACGATTTCTTACAATGTATAAGACTGTATTTATCTTGAGCAACTGTAATATTTTCCATAAGTAGAAGTTTTGCTTTGTATATACTTAAACACAAACAAACTATTTTCTGAGCAAAACAATATATTCACATAAAAACTACATACGTGTTACAGTTTCGCCAACTAACATTTTGGTTTCAGCAGACACTATCAACATCTTGAGCAAATACATTTAAGGTTGTACAGCGAGATGGCTTTCAAAATTTTAACTGGAAATCCAATCGGAAAACGTCCATTAGAAAGAGCTAGGAGCAATATTAAGATGGATCTCTCAGAAGTAGAAATGTTACCCAGTTGGCTAAGGACAGAAGTCAATGGAAAGCTTTTGTGAACGCGGCATTGAACCGCCGCCGGTTCCATTGGTCATAGAGTTAATTAGTTAGTTAGTTCAGTCAGAGTACTTATTTCGACATTTTAAGCAATTTCACGAATTGTATCGATTAAAACAAACACAGACAGAAATCGTTTTCCGTTATTGTTGGTAATTTAAATATCCTCTGAAGCATCAAGCCTAGGTAGGACGTGAATTTCAAATTTAAATGTGATTCGTAAGCAAAACTCTTCTACCAGCGATGCAATATCTTCACTAAACATGGAAAGGCTTGCTACTACCACATAAAGACATTCAGTTCTACTAAGCAATGTTCAAAATTTCCCAAAGACAGTAACTTTTTTTTCTAATCATCTTATAAGCCCTTACAAGCTACTATCTTCATGTATCGCTCAATTTCGCGGTTTCTTAACTTGCACTTTATTAATTTATGTTTATTTTATTTTATTTTTTCTTGTGCTTTCGATATTGTTTTCTTCTAACCAAGACCTCCCTAACTGTATATGTGCTGTGCTTAAGAGTGTTTGTCAACACCGTTATACTGTATATCGTTCCACTCTTCTTTCTTTTTCTACAATGTGTTTAAGTATAGATTCCACATTTATTGATATAAAATCGACAATGCTGGTCACTGAAACAAGACAAGATTTGTTATTGTAAATTGTGTGATCTCTTCCACCTTTCAGACCTAAATATACAGAAAGAGTAAACAAGGTACACGGAAGTATGTTTTCCTTGTTCGAACTCATTCAACTCTAAGAATACTTAACTAAACACATGCGTTGCTTTATCAATTAAATAGATAAGTGTTCGTGTTCAGTGCTTCCGTTGTAAATTCATGTTTAATCGTTAAATGTGTCCCGTCATCTATTAACGTGTAAGTTGATAATTTTCTTAAAACAATAACAGAACTCATTATTAATTCTCAACATTAGAACAAATGACACTTCCTAAACTAAGATTTATAAGAGAATCCTTTAGCTTTATGAATTAGTGCTAAGATTGATACAGTGGCTCACATTAATATTCGGTTTTTATTAGGAACCAAAAACAAATTGGATTTTGATAATAAACGGTCAAGTAAACGTAATTTGTAAGGCAAAAGATACGTGGATACATATTTAGCTCTGAAAAAAATGTGACACAAAATGTTAATCAATGCATGGTAACAGAATGTCAAACAGGTAATGGACCAAAAATACCTTCATTCCTTTGATGTGTCGAGGAAAAACAGACTCCACTCGGAAAACATTCGGAGCGTAACATCGTAACAAAATTTGTTACGTTGTTCTGTGCGGAGAGCCACTAACTGACCGAACATGTTACGCGCACACGTGATGTTCGTTGTTCTGTGCGGGAAAAATGTTACAAATGCATACGCACCTTAACAGGTTACATGGACTGTGGCGATTATGGGTAGAAAAGGTAAAAACACAATTCTCGAGCAGGGGCAATTGGTGATCTATCACAATGCGAAAGGGCGTAAATACGCTAAAATAGCTTAAATATTACGCATCCTGCAAGAGTACCGTTGGAGACATTGTCAGGATGTATAAAAATGAAAATGGAATAGAATCCATACCATAAATTTGACAGCCCAGGACATTGTCCCATGGTGACGAACGTGCTATTCTTCGCAAAATTAAGAACAATCCCAAGCTTAGTGAATATTGCCGCATCCCTAAACTCCGAGTTAGGCAAGAACGTTATAATAGAAACAGTCAGCAGAGTGTTGAGATATTCCGTGTTTCATGGTAGGGTACCAAGTAAGAAACCATACGTAATTAAAGTCAATAGAAGAACAGATTTAATTTCGGACAAGAACATGTGGGTAAGTCGGCAGACTGGTGGGTAAACGTCTAAACCAAACACCTAAAATTTACTTTCGTCCACGAATAAGACTTACCCACTTACCCACATGTTTTCGTGCGAAATTAAATATTTTCTTCTATTGACTTTACTTACGTACGGTCTTTTACTTGGTACCCTACTATGAAACACGGAATATTTCAACACTCTGAAGACTATTTCTGCGATAACGTTCTTGCCTAAATCGGAGTTTGGGGATGCCGCAATACTCACTGCACTTAGCCTGGGATTGTTTCTAATTTTGCGAAGAATGGCACGTTCGTCACTATGGGACAATGTCCAGGGCTGTCAAATTTGTGGTATGTATTCTATTCTATTTTCATTTTCATACATCCTGACAATGCCTCCAACGGTACTCTTGAGGATGCGTAATATTTAAGCTAGTTTAGTGTATTTACGCCCTTTCGCATGATAATAGATCGCCAATCGCTGCTGCTCAAGAATTGTGTTTTTACTTTTTTTTTTTTTTTTTTACGATACAGTTCATGTAACCTGTTAGATTCACAACGTTCAGTGCTGCTTATGCACCTATTATGCTGTCATCTGCAGTACATGTCTTGTCACCATACCATGCCCTCTGCATAGTACAGAAACGAGTAAACACCATTGGCGTTATCGAAACCGAATAATAATGGGAGGTATTATTGGTCCATTATCTGTTTCACATCATGTTACCAAGCATTGGTTAGCATTTTGTGTCTCATTTTTTTTTCTTTCAGAAGTCAATATGTATCTTTTGCCTTACAAATTACGTTTGCTTGACCGTTTATTATCCAAATCCAATTTGTTTTTGGCAATTCCTAATAAAAACCGAATACTAATGTGAGCGACTGTATATCGGTTTCCGTAAAGTGGGTATACTTTGCACTAAATATTCGAACAAACTCTGATTTCTTACTCAGTTCTCATCATTATACAGAAAAACTCATTTATTTTCGTCTTCAGAAGTACACATATAATGTTCTGACTGTTATTGTTGCTTAAGTGCCTGGCGGAATTGATTTTTTTTTTTTTTTTTAATGATGCAAAGCAACCGATAGACTAAGCATGTAACTTTGCACCAGTAAAAAATTTGTAGATTTTGTACTGTTGTGTACTGCTTGGTGTGGAACTACAAACTATGTAATGAATGTTTTCATTATTAGGGGTTACAAACCCTCAAATAATTCTAGCAGAAATATATAAATTATGCACATCTTTTAATTCTTTATTTCTGTTGTTAGCAATGTCTTGCAAATGTGCAGAACATTTTCCGAAATAAATAAATCTGTCGATGTGTAATCTATATATATAAAATTGAAAATAACTATCTTTGTGACTCTAAATCTCTTGAACTGCCGGACCGATCTCGATCAAATTTGTGACATGGATGAGGTTCGAGGCTGGACTGGTTTTAGGCTATTAACTTTGATGGTACAACTGAGGGTTAGGGGAGGAGGGAGTAAAAAAATAAATAAAACTTAATAACTCCTGAACCATTCGACCGATTTTGATCAAATTTCCAACATAGATGAGGTTTAGACCTGGAATCGTTTTTATTATTTAAATTTGACGGAGCAACGTAGTGGAGAAGAAAGAGGGGGAGATATATAAAAATGAATTTATATAAGACTGAAAGTGACTATTTTTGTAACTTAATAACTCTTGAACTATCCAACTGATCTCAATCAAATTTTCAAGATCCACGCAGTTTGGATCTAGAAACATTTTTGTAATTTAACTTTAACGATAGATCCTTGGGGAGGGGGAGAAGAGGGGGACGTATAAATAAAAACTAATAAAACCTAATAACTTTTGAACCACCCAACCAATTTCGATCAAATTTTCAACATATATGACGGTCAGGCCTTGTTTTTTTTTTTTTTTTTTTTTTTTTGTCGTTTCACTTTGACGAGACAACCTAGGGGAGGGGAAGGGGGAGATATATGTAAATAAAATAAAAATAACTGCCTTTGTAACTTTATCACTCTTGAACCACCCGACCGATGTCAATCGAACTTTCAACACATGAGTTTACGGGCAGGGATTACTTTAAGCTATTCACTTTGACGACGCAACTTAGTGGAGGGGGAGGGGGAGATAAATTTTAAAATGATCAAAAATGACTGATATTAGTGCTGAATCCATAGTTTTCGGGGATGATGAGAGAAGCAGTGACACTTCAGATGCTGTTTCAATCCAAGTTCAGCCCTGATAGTTGGGCAGGGGGAGGGTACAACGTAGGGGAGGGGAGGAAACATGTAAAGTGATCGAAAATGACTAATATTAGTGTCGAATCCATAGTTTTAGGAGTAGCTGAGATTAACAGTGACAATTCTGATGCCGTGTGCCACAGCACGGAGGAGGGGAGGGGGAGCTATATATAATAATGAGCGAAAATGACCAACATTAATGTCTAATCCATAGTTTTCGAGAACATTCAGATGAACAGTGACATTTCTGATCCGGTTTAAATCCAAAATCAGCCCCACCACTTGGGGGAGGGGGAGAAAGAGATATATAAAAATGATCAAAGATGATCACTATCAGTGTGGAATTTATAGTTTTCTGGGTCTCTTAGATGAACAGTGATACTTTGGAACCCGTTTAAATTCAAATTCAACCCCGCAATTTGGGGAGGGGGAGGAAGAGATATTTGAAAATGACCGATATTAGAGCTGAATCCACATTTCTTGAGGTCGCTGAGATGAACGGTGACACTTCCGTTGTCATGAGCCATAATATGGTGAGGGGGAATATATATATATATATATATATATATATATATATATATATATATATATATATGTGTGTGTGTGTGTGTGTGTGTGTGTGTGTGTGTATATATAAATGGTAGAAAATTACCGTTATTAGTGTTGAATCTACAGTTCTTGGGATCGCCGAGATGAACAGTGACACTTCTGATGCTGTTAAATCTAAATTCAGCCCTGCAACTTGGGGGAGGGGAAAGGAAAATACATAAAACTGATCAAAAATCACCCATATTAGTGTCGAATCCATAGTTTACGGAATCGCTGAGATGACCGGTGATAATTTCGATGCCTACCCCACAACATGAAAGAGGAGGAGGAGATATAGAAAAATGATAAAAATGTCCGATATTAGTGTCTGATCCGTAGTTTTTAGGGTTGCTGAGACGAAGAGTGAAACTTCCGATCCCGTTTAAAACCAAATTCAGCCCCGCAATTTAGGAGAGAGGGAGACAATGAAATGATAGAAAACGACCAATATTAGTGTCTAATCCATAGTTTTCGGGATCATTCAGATGAACAGTGAGATTTCCGATTCGGTTTAAATCTAAAATCAGACCCGCCACTTGGGGGAGGGGGGAAAAGATATATAAAAATGTTCGAAAATGGCCACTATCAGTGTGCATTTAAATTATTTATTTCAACCGAGCGAAGCGGGTAATATATGCTAGTATTACTCAAATCATGTACGATACCAGTATCTAAACAATTCAATAAATGATATTATACGCCACCGTAACGAACGACTACCTATATATAACACCATACAATACTTATAGTACAGAAACTAAACAAGCATATTATGAAATCTACTCAGTAAAAAATGGTTGTGTTAATTCAACTCAAATTTAACACAGGGCAGTGGTTACAGCGTGACTACGACTATGCGGTGTTAATTCAACACAGACCCCGCGATGTTAGCGTTTAACACAGGTAGTGTGTTACGTTTTTAACACACAACGGGTGTTGAGCGGTGTTAAATTCGGATCTGTGTTAGTATTTTTGGTGTTGATTCGACACCATGTCAGGGTTGGTAGTGTGGGGAAAGGTGTTGAGTGTTACTTGTGGCGGTGTTGCATCAACACGAAGAAAGTAATAGTGTGTAGTGTGTTAATTATTTTGTGTTAATATTACACCATGTCAATTATTAATATAACATAGTTCCTGTGTTATTTCAACATCATTTTCTTATTATTTCAACACACAATCTGTGTCATAATTCAAGGTCAAAGACGTATAAGTAACACCGTTTTGTTGTTAATTCAACACTTCCTGTGTTAAAATTCAAGGTCAGACCACCAGATTAACACCGTTTATGGTGTTAGTTCGACTCCAGTTCTGTGTTATTACGACACGTATTTCGGTATTAAAACAACTCCGTGTGCGGTGTTGATGGAACCATTTTTCTGTGTTGGAAAAGCTTGTAGTGTGCATGCTTACGATTATCGAAGATTCTACTTTTAAAATAAGAATAGTAAACTAGAGAACATTTCATTTAGAAAATCTTCATAAGCTTTTCTGTCGTTCTTCCCAACTCTTATTGTGAAGTATTTCTTGATGGTTCGAAACACATTCTTCACCAACTTGTTCAAGAATGATAGGAAACTCTTACCTATATCATAATAGTATGTTTGCCTCTTAATCGTGTTTCTACTGGTTTTGCGCCATTTTTGAAACATAGTCCCCGGTGTTGACTGGTGAGCTCTAGTGCAGTGTAGAAGTGACACGCTTCCTTCGCTCCTAGTTCTTGTTCTACTCTTACCGATTTCAGTACCTTCAGCAACTTGCACAGATAGTCTGTAATCAATTTCTACTTATTCACATGGTGCAAAGTAACCAGTTTTTGCGCACATACAATTTGGTGTGGGAAGAGATCGTGGCCAAAGACCTTCACATATAAATAATGATGGCCATAGCTCAGCTGGAACATGACCAAAAATTGGTCAAGACGCGCATGTTTTTGATATATTTTGTTTATATCGCCTAATAAAGGGAGCGCGCTCCGTTGAGGTTTGATGGAAATGAGACTACACATTAAGCTCTACAAGCACTATGCGTTTCATCGCACTCGAGCCTGCGGAACAGGGAAACAAATAGGGTGAAAGTCAGGGGATGTGCCATCTCCGATGCTCAGACTGTCTTGATATGAGGCAAATACTTTACCTTTTCGTGCACATATCCACTCAATGCACAGTAATCGGTTAAAGTACTTCTCTTTCGTTTTATACGATGTTGCTCGGGAACGGTACGATTGCATTATAGGATACTTTTGTCAATATGCAAATGGAGCACGGACAGTTGGATGTTGTGCGCATGTCATGCTCATTATTTGGTACTTGGGAATGGGTAAAGCAATTGTACCACGTTCGAAGACATCTGCGTTTTTGAATGATTTATTTTATTCACTAGAAGTCTAATCTAGGCTCTTTGGCGACAACGATGAACTATTCCTGTCAGAAGATGGGGGAATCGATAATTGAACCCTTTTGCATACTTATGTATAACACATTGCATCGTATAATAATCACCTCAGCTGTCTTAGCGGTATATGGAGTAAGGGAAACCATGTAGTTCAGCTCAGGTAACACATCAATAATTTTGTACCTTTCCGTACCCTGTGTTATGCTAGCGCAATGATCAGTTTTTTTCTGCGAACATCGGATATGGTCCACAATGTGCGAAATTATAACTACCATTCAATTCCACTTATTTCATCTTTAGCAATGTCATTCAGCGGAAATACGACACACGGTTACAGCATTCTCTTCCGAGACGCTTGCCTCTTATCAAGCCAGTTTGAGCATCGGAGATGGTAAGTCTCCTGACTTTGACTCGATTTGTTTCCTTGTTCCGCAAGCTCGAGTGCGATGAAATTCACAGCGCTTGTAGAGCTCAACGTGAAGTATCATTTCCATCTATTCTCAATGGAGCGTGCCCCCTCTATTGAATAATATAAACAAAATATGTCACAAACATGTGCGTCTTATTGGCATTCCCATTGTATTGTTGACCCATTTTTGGCCATGTTCCCGGTGAGCTACGGCCATCATTATTTATATGTGAAGATCTTAAGCCAAGACCTCTTCCCACACGAAATTGTGAGCGCGACGAAAACAGGAAAATTTGGCATTTTTGGAACAGTTCCTTCAACCCCTTTCCGCGTGATTTTTTTAGCGAAAAAAAAATCACTATTGAAAATCCTCATACGGGAACTTGAAAAATGAATTAAAACTTGAATTTTAGATTTTTCACTTAATTCCGACGAGACATAAGTACGTGCCATATATGGCACACTATGCAGTAAGGTAAACTTTCCTAGAAGTGCGCAGAGATACAATTCTAAGGGTACATTTGTAAACCAAATTTGAAAAATATTTTATGGATTGTATTTCGAGGTACAAACTGTCAACCAAACATCAACGTTAAAACTATTGCCTAAGTCTGGAGCTGCAGTAGGAATAACATTACTTTGAGCCAGGGGCGGATCCATGGGGGGGAGATCGCTCCCCCCTCCAGAAGAGGAAACTTTCTTATTTTATATATACAAATAAAACTCATCCCAAAGTTTGGAGCCCTTAAAAGTAGCAGTATGACAACCCACCGCTCCCCCCCCAGAAGTCGGTCCTGGATCCGCCCCTGCTTTGAGCCCCAGTAAATATTTAAAAAAAATCATAACTGAAACCTGAAATTCCACTCAGAACAAATACTTTATAACCCAATTTATGAGGTTTCTTTGCGTTATATTGTTTTATCAATTATCTACACTTTATGGGAGTAATTTGCTCATCGACTGCCAAGAATTCTTCATTGGAGACTTTTCTCAGACGTTCTCGTATCTGTTCAAGAAAAGGCTTAATTTTATGAAATTTTCCATGGGAAACTTCTCCTGCAGGAACAAAAGTTGAATTGGCATTGAAGTGAATAAATCGTTTCATCTCTTCAAACCGATCACAACTCATCATCTGATTTACCGCATCATGGCCAAGCCTTCCGTTCCAGTAATGTCTCGTAGCTATGAGTTGAATAGTTGACATGTAGAAAAGCACATTGACCGAACTTGCGTTGAATATAGATTTGACAGTTCAACTGCGTAATGAAAAATCTCATCAATAAAAAAGTACTTGAAATATTTAATAGGCGTTTATAGCTGTTTTATTTCTTCAGGTAAGTCCTGAGGTCCTTGAAATCTTACATCTTCTTGGGACTTTTCCATGTTTCTAGGTCTCCGCTTGATGTTTTTCAAATCGCTCGATGACGTAGACCTCATATCTTGAGAGTTATTTGTGAGACAGAGAGGGGCATGATCAACATTTGAATCCATTGCATCATCAGAATTGGGTATGACTACCCTCTCTGGGGAAGAAGCAACAGAATCTTCATCCAAGTTCGATAACAAAATATTGGTATTTCTAGGATCTAGTGCTGATTCATCTTCGGATAAATCTGATAATTTACTGTCTTCATCATTTGGAAGTTCTCTAGCAGCTACTGATGAACGTCCATCATAACAAAGCCCTGGATCAATTGCTGTAACAGAATTGTTATAGCAGTTGTCACTTCCGCACTTCAAGAACATAAAAGTACCTGTAAACGCATGGTGTGACATATATGGCACATACGTTTTTTTCCACATTCCTCCAATACGAACATACAAAATGAAGATCGTATTGTTGGAAATACATTTCAAAATACTTATCTTGAATGTAATATTCTTTTGTTTGGAAAAGTGCGCACAATGTTCCGCCAAATATATATATATATATATATATATATATATATATATATATATATATATATATATATATATATATATATTCACTGATAAAAATCCACTGCATCACAAAAACCACATGTCAACGTTTCTCGGCCTAATACAACTCACAAAGAATATGCCAGATAACGCCAAAATCTCTTATCCATACACATTAATATATCACACAGCAGACGAAACAGTTATTTGGTGCCTTTGATAAATTACACAAAAGCTAAAGTGAAAAAAGGGGATGTGGCATATATGGCACGGTATGCGGTAGGGGGTTATTAATATAGCTTATTTCTTAATAGTATACAGAGAATATAATGAATATAGATTTGACTTATCTTTTGCACAAATCTATCCACTAAATTGCATTGTCTTCTCACAGACCAAGTATCATCTCAATTATACCCACGTTTCTTTCAGCAATCCTCTTATGTTACCGACAGTAATACCACTCATTACTACATCACCAAATCCAAAGATGTTGCCAACACACTCAAACTCCAAGTGATTTTTCCTGCTTCGCGGAAAGTAACCCTGCTGATGCAAAATATATCCATTCACGGTTAGAGTTGTGAGCATGAGATATTTCAAAATGAACTGACTGAAACCAGTAAACAGCAAAGCAAAGATTGTTGAAAATTATATTGGTGATAGAGTCACTGCAAAATTACGTGCATCAGTGTGGCCTCAATCTGTTTCTCATGCAATGAAGTCAAATTCAACAGGATTAGGAAACCGTTCAGTTCCAACAAGAGCTACCAAGCCATCTACTGGACCTAGACTGGAGTTGGAAATGCTTCCACCATCTGGCTAACAGAAGTTCATTCCTCAAAGGCAAATAACATCGTTTGTGTACCAAATGAACGATAAAACTAAGATGTGCTATAAATTATGCAATAAATTATAAATTAGGAAATGTTTCAAATTTCAATAATGTTTCAAAATCAACAACTAAAATTAGCTTATAATGCTAATGGCTATAACGCCATCTTCGAAAAACTTTTTTTTACAATGAATGATAGTTCAATTGTCAATGAAGCAGCTATGTCTATTTTTAGTTGTCTATTTTGAGTTGTTGAAACATTATTGAAGTTTGAAGCATTAGCTAGATAGCTATGTAAGGTGACCACCTCTCCGGGTTTGAAAACCTTATCTCCGGGTTTCGGGTTTTGGAACGATCTTCCTGCGTTGTATTTGTTGTAGCAAGTTTTTATTATCACATTTATTCACATATTAATGCTGATAAATAACTATTAAAAATCATTCTGGCGCTATTTTCTTATTCTGTCCAAAATCCGAATAAAGAAAGAAAGTTAAAGAAATTTGTACCACGTTATTGTATAAAAAAAATTAATCGTTATTTAGTTGCATTTTGAAGTTAAGTACAATGATTATTCTTGCAAACATAAAAGTATTGTGCAGCCGCCCCTTGTCAGTCTGAAAGCTCACATAACGCACTAATTAATGGTGTAATTGGGAATGTCGGAACTGACAAGTTGCGCCCAGGATTTTGTAAACATTGAATTTGGTAGAGCATAAAGTACAGAATCTGACCTGGGTTGTATACGAACAAAATCAATCATGTACAAAAGAAACAGATTGTGATGTCGAAGGCGTTGAAAGGTGTGAGAAGGGAGTAACGTTTAGGATTGGTTAATCTACTTGCACTTACTTGCAGGTCTCGGCGTTTCCTCCTCGACGATTCTTCCAGTAGATTGATGTCCGTCCGTCCTTCTCTCTGGTCTGCTGGGCGTCCAGGCAGTCGTGATTTAAGGATCTGCGAACCCGGGCAGGAAAACCAGCGTTGCGAAGGCAGTAAACATAATCAAAATCGAAATTGCCCTTTAACGAATTATCCATCGTAGTTGACAGCTATGACGTTAGCTAAGACAAGGTGCTCTCTAGGTTAGAGCAAGGTAAACTCGTGAACTCGGAATTGTAGCTCGTGTTCCTACATGTTGACTCGTCTCCAATCTAAACTGACTACCTCTTCCAAAAGTCTCTCAATGTTTTTTTTTTTTCGATGTCCCTTCCGGGTTAATATCCTGGGTCGTTGCCTATTTCTTCAATCTCGATGAAAAGTGCGTGGTTATAGATTAACCAAAGGTGAGGTGATGATAGGAATGCTGACAGGGAAACAATTTGTCATTTTTATTGATTAAGAAATTACATGTGTCGAAGGAATTAACAAACAACAAGAAAACTTCCTTGTAAGAAAAGTAAATGAAATTAAAAAATGGAAAGTGATTCAACTTTAAATAAACGATGATGCTTTTTACTGCATAAAATTTTAAAATAAAATGTCCCAAAGTCCGAATAAAATGCTTCATTATATGTCCAAATACACATATCTTCACAGTGTGAATAGTGTATTGATTCATAGGGAGCTATGTATCTCGTCTGGATAAAAGATACTGTCGGGTAAGCCAATTTCGCTTTCTTTGTTTTTTAATCTCCAAATGAAGTATTTCAACGAAATATTTCAAGTTTGAAAATTTCACGAAATTATCTATCTCTATTCACGGTATTTAATTTTCTCTGCGAGAAATAGTTTCTGTTGCACCATTTAACAAAAGCGAAATACAGTAACATGCCAAAATGGGACAAGAATATATATATATATATATATATATATATATATATATATATATATATATATATATATATATATATATACAGTAAGTTTAAGTAAGAGAGTTCAATACAGTTACATATGATACAAAATTGGTTTACCATAAACAACGTGCGTTGTATACATTTTCAGTAGCGACTCGTAGTCTGTACAAGCACCGGTTGCAATGTTGCAATATAAAGGTATGTAGGTACGCGCAAGTGTTCCCTTCCCGCAGCATTCTTGAGTCTTATCCAAAAAATATTCAGGAATATGAAGAGGAAAGTCTTTTAAGCTCTATTTGTATGTTATTGATTAAATTATTTCTCTAATATTGATTTAATATATAAGCTATTTCCTTTTTTTCAAACAACCACTATCAATGTACGTTTATACACTGTTTATATACAAAACCTCTACACTCATGTTATTGAACACGAGATAAATCGAATATATAGTATGTGCTGTAAACCATGAATGATGGCGTTAATCCGAAAAGAAGAAAAAAAGCAAGAAAATTGTATGCACGAAGTTAAACAAAAGTATTTAATTATATAAACTATGTATTATTTTAGAATGGAAGGTCTTTCTTCCATCTTTTGGGCTTCAAATTTTTCTATGACTTTATTGAAATCTGAAATGCTGCTCGCCAAGTTTCTCTGAATAGAAAGCATTGCTACCGCAAATATTTTCCGCTTTATTTTCTTTAGGGTTCAGAAACACCTCTCTCCTCCGACAATATGCATTTTGTTAGCATTTCTTTGTATAAATATACGGTACAAAAAGTCCATTTTCAGAAACCACGTATTTTTTTCTGTAAAGAAGCATGAAATCTAAGATGTTTTCCTTCGAAAATGAAAAAAAGAATAAAGTAGTTTAACGTTCCAACAAATTAGGCTAAAGAAGTGAATGATTTGATATTAATTTATGCTCTCCGCCGGAAATCGAACACAGAATCATGTGCACGAAAGACACAGAGCTAGGAATTAGACCAGTAGTAAGACATTTTCTTCTTCGAGACGATCGACCCCCCAGAATAGGATTTTTAAAAAATTAAATCTTATCCCAAGAATTTTCACCTTTGTATTATAAATGTTAAATAAAATCTATTGACTTCGAACGACCGCCCCCCAAACTTTCAGCCTGAATCCGTCCCTGCTACCACCATTGTTCTTTGCGAGTTTATGTTTTGTGAATAACTTCTTTCTTCCAAGCGTCTGTATCTCGCTCACCCTATCAATTGAGTCAAGCGCTGCTAAGCGGAGGAATTCGTAACTATTACAGAAGCTGACCAGTTGCGGAAGAAAGGCAACCGCATGAGACCAATACGGGAAGATAGGAGCGATGCAAGAATAAATCCACTTCCCCATGTTAAGAGATAGGAGCTCGCTGCCATATGCTCAATGTTACTGCTTCCAGTGGCAACGTTCGCTGCCACCGGAAATGTAAATCTCTCTCTTTCTTTCCGTTTTTTAATTGACTTTTTTCAGAAATGCATCAATACTGTTTTGCGCTCAAGAGCAGAGGTTTATTTTTTACTGATACACTACTTTAATACTTAAAAATAGTTTTAGTATTAAAAAATATCCGGTTGCACAACCATGCAACATATAGTACCAGCCGCCGCCGCATTTTAGGTGTAACAATGAGAAGGTTGCAGCTGATGTGTGAAGCTAGCTTCCCCATCATAAAACAGGTGATAAAGTAAAATTTTTGTTTCCTTTACAATTATCAATTAGTTTTTTTCTATTTTATAATATGTAGAGGGTAGTATGAAAGAAAAAAGAGAAATTGAAAGATAATCATGTGTAAATCAATGGAAAAAAATTACAACAAAACGTAAGAACTCACCACAGAATACCACAATATCTATTAAAAATGTTCTAATGTGCAGTTTCAGAAGCAATTTCTTGCTTTGTATTATCCATGAAATTGTATTCTTCGAGAAAGTGAACATAATTTGCATACATTGTCCGATATAGATTCTATCTAATTTCGTGATAATGAGGAAGCCCAACACAGTCTCTTAGAGGTACGGCTAAGAAGATACGTTGTAATTTCTTCTTCGCATACTACCTAGGTACAGTATAACTAGTAATAAATTTCATCTTCACTTTATAGATCACTAAAAACAACCGAAGAAAAGGAAGGAAAGGTTCACACCAGCCGAAATCCCCATTTTTGTAGCAGATTGTCACCAAATTCTGCAAGTTATTAGTAATCACGATGGACAAGATAATATAAATACAGGGTATATCGAAATTCCCTTACCACCTGTTTTAAAATCTACATGGATGTAGTTTCATTGAACGTGAGGTGAACGATACACATTAGGCACAGAGGGACATTTTTGCAGTATGTCACGTGGGCGTCTGCCATCTTGGATTCAAAATTTTTCTTACGAACGATAGATTCATAGTGTGGTATTGACCATTGGTTAGAATTTTCTCAGAATGTCGAATATTAAATCAGATTGTATGTAACTTAATTCGGTAAGAAGTTATTGGCAATTGAAAGTTATGTTTACATCCTTCTTGTAGGTGTGAAACCATGTTGTTAGCACCTGAGAAACACATTCAGATGATAAAAATGTGGGTCAGAAGGAGTGCCCGTGCAGTGGATGCCGATCTCAACCAGCGTCATCCACCACGTGACTCAGTTATAAACCAAATTTGAGTAGATGGGTACAGTCGCGGACAGACCTCGTAGTGGACGACAGCGGATAACCAAACACGAACCAACACCTACAGCAGTGCTGTCTCTTTCTCGATGTCACCCCAGCGAAGCACAGGTGGTTTATCAAAAATGTGGAGTAAATCATAGTTCAGTCACAAGGTGCTACACATGCATTAATGCAATACGTATAAAGTGTAAATACAGCAGCATCTCTCCGAGGACGATCCGGATGGACTAATGCAGTTTTGTGAGTGACCTGTCGAGCAATTACGGTAAATCCTAACTGCTATGGAGCATCCCCATTCATATAATGGTCACTTCTACGTAAATGGGAGGTTTACAGTTAGAACATGCGCTATTGGTCATCTGACAACCCTGCATGGGCAGATCTCTCCAAAATAACAGGTCAAGAGATTGAGGTGTGGGCGGGTTCGATTCCTCGTGGGGGTACAGTTGAACGACCAAAGTGGTTCGGATTCCACTATAATCAGTAGGTCTACGTCTCCTTTACCGTGGAACGTTAAACTAAACCAAATCAAAACCTGATTCGTGTCCACCAGAATTGGGAAAAGTGCCTACAAACGTTCATTCTTAAGCACAGATAAAATGTGGAACACATTTGTATCACGTAAACGTAATTCTCACAAGTAAAGGGTCCGAATGGATGAATCGACTTGCGGGTTGAGACTTAGTGCATTTGATAGAGGATGTGAAAATATGTATATGTGCAAAGTTATAGCGGCTGAACACCATAAGAAATGTAGAGAGATGTGGTAAAAATTGGTGGGAGAAATTCTATGGTGTTATTGAAATACATCAAATAAACTGTTGAACTGTAAAAATAGTGAAAGATAGACAACGCAAACGGCGATAATTTCACATATTGTCAAAAGAAGAATGGGCAGAGCAGATCACTAATCTCCGCCGCCATCTTGAAATCCGCCATTTTCAAAATCTGTCATACTTTTTGAAATGGAAAGGTAGTCATGTGATATGTCAATTAGAGCCATATTGTTCTCAAAAAGTCAACTATGAACTTTAGTGATCGTTATATGTACTTATTTGGAAGATTTAGGTCATCTTTATAGTTATTTACGAAAATCTAGGAGACTGATACTCGTATGTTGAAAGTTTGGATTAACACAAAAACACATGTAAGTTAAACATATCTACAAGCCAAGAAAACTGACAGTGAAATTTGATAAAAATAATGTAATAATATACAACTTGAATATCAAATTTCACTGTTCATTTTCTTGGCTTGTAGATATGTTTAATTTACATGTGTTTCCGTGATAATCCAAACTTCCAACATACGAGTATCAGTCTCCTAGATTTTTGTAAATAACTATAAAGATGATCCTAAATCTTCCAAATAAGTACAGATAACGATCACTATTTTTACAATTCAACAGTTTATTTGATGTATTTCAATAACATAGCATTGCCCTTCTCCCTCCAACTTCGATCCCCTCCCCCTCCATTTCTTATGGCGCTCAGCCGCTATAACTTTGCACATATACATATTTTTACATGCTCTATTAAGCACATTATGTCTCATCTCGCAACTCGATTCATCCATTTGGACCCTTTACTTGTCAGTTGTTAATAACTTTTTTTAAAACTCAAGGTACATGAAATATGATTAGATATTTGACATCTGGAGAAACTTCTAGCTCATGATCGAATATCACACTACCCACCTATTGTTCATAAGAAAAATTTCGAATCGAAGATATCGGAAAATAAGATGGCGGCAGTACATGCGAAATATTCGGAAGTGTTCCCCGGGCTAATGAGTATGGCGTGTCTCACGTTCAATGAAACTACACGCGTGTGGATTTTAAAAAGGGTGATGTCAGATTTTTGATCTACCCTATATATAAACAGGGTAGACCATTTATCTTGATATGCCCTTGTTACTTCTAAACTAGTGGAAACATTTAAATTTTGTACCATAAAATATCGTCAAGAAGACATTGTTTTACATACTCTGCGACACCACCAAGATAATAGTGTTGATAACCCAACATAAAATTATGCCATATGCTAAATTGTTACTTATTTCAAATCTACGTATAAATAGAAAACTTATATTTTATAAAAGTGTACAAGTGTATGTTGAGTTACGAAGTTTGGGAGAGTCCGGGCCCGGTGGACCCTCCAAATGGGTACGCTCCTGTATCTTTACTTCTGATAGCCAATGCACAACCTGCATTGCCTATTTGACTTTATATATTTTGCAGCTTTAGATACTTCTGATAGGTTGTCTGGCTTCATGGGATGGCTATAGGCTTCATTGTCTCAATGTATAATCCACCTTATTTCAGAAAGGCTATAGAAGGAAGAAATTGCCCACCAGTGTATTTTAATAATATTTGTAATAACTATATAAAATAGCAAAATAATAATACAAGTCACTAAATTATTGTATTGTCAACGGACTAACCTTCATTCTTATCACCAAAGGTTTTTAAAAGATTGTTAAAATCATAATCATGGGTGCATAATCATGGATGTTAAACTGAAAGATTTCATTTCATTTTTCAACATTGGATGCACATTCAAACGCACACAAGTTGAACGTCGTATCAAATTTGAAACGCTTTTGGCAGGTTTCTAACAACAGTAATGATTATCTGAAAGAGCTTCAATTTAATTGGCATTAATAGCCGAGAGCTCAATAATCTAATAACGTACTTGAGACCATTTGCATGTATTCAGTTTATAAACATAATGGGTTTTTCATTGCTATATCTTCACCCTGGCAACCCTAAACTTAAGAGTCGATTTATGTAAATCTTTACGATTGTGATATAAGATAAATCAGCAAAAACAATGCTGTGGGAAACGACACCGAAATCTAGTCGTGGAAAACCGCACGTAAGCGTTGTTGTGGGCAAGCATTTCGCTAAAATTGAGTTTCATAAAAGTCTCAAATACTGTATATAATAAATTTAGTTCTTATTTGGTTATCTCTTGAGTTTACTAACCAACCAACATGCGGTTATACAAATATTAATGCTCAAATCTACGCAAGTATGGTTACAGCCCTTGTCTAAAAGTAAATAGTAAAGTACGTTCATGTTCAGTGTCATCACTAGACTTCGGATTTTTGCATATTTGCATTTTTTTTTTGTTTTGTTTTTTTCCTGACGTGATATTGATATGCTCTTTAAACAGAAATCCGTTTCAGGTGTTTTCGGGTAAAATAGCAGAGTTTTATAGTGCATATATTTGCATATTTCGGAGGTTAGTGCATGTTTATGTCGTTACTGCATATAAATGCATATCTAAAGGAACGGTCAAATTGATAATTTTTAACGTCCAACAACTTTCCTCATAAATGGAATTTCAAGTTTCTAATATGAATTAGACTCAAGGGTCCTTATGCAGAGTCGTTCTGATATATGATTAGCGTCATACTAAAGGCCTGACTACTGCAGGAAGCATATGTTAGTACAACTCTTTAGTATGGCACTAATCACGCGTCAGAACGACTCTGCATAAGGCCTAAGATCTTAAAATGGTTGATTGTTGTCGGTTTAGAATATCTTTCAAGATCGTGTGAATGGAGAATAAAAGGGTGAGCGATTCATCCTCCCGGCAATGATGGGTGACTGTCACCTTTTTGGATGAAGATATAAATGACAGTGTCAAATCACCTACAACAAAATTTCCATGTCATCATCCATATCAGAAGTTAAAGTTGCTATTGTGTGTGTGTGTGGGTTTAAAATTGTGTGGTCTTGTGGCAGTATAAGAATGCCAAAAGAAATATCTGGGTCCATTAAGTTGTAGTGCGACATCTTCAAATTCGAATTTTAACTAGCTCAGAATTTTGTCCAATTTTTGTTCACCCACGAAAGAAATTTGTACCATTCAAATAAACGAGGGATTGCCATTTCAAAATTTGTCCTCGTCGATCACCTGTAGTGCGGCATCTTAAAACTTGAATTTTAACTACCTCAGAATTTTGTCCAATTTTTTATCCACCCAAGAAACATAATTGTGCCATCCAAACAAACGAGGCAAAACCATTTCAAAATTTCGGCCACTTCAATCACCTGTAGTGCGACATCTTAAAATTCGAATCATTATTAGATCAGAATTATGTCGAATTTTAAAACATTTTTGTACAGTCCGCGGCATAAAATTTGTTACAAAAATTTTAAGTCCAAATCAATAACAAACTCTTGCCCAGTTTTCTTATGCATTCCCGCAATACATGTATCAATCGATTAGTTGCTTCTAGTATTTATTCCAACTCCTCCCCGTCCTCCACCTTTCCTTGCCTAAAGCAGTGTGTGTGACGTAATACACTCTTTCCATTCAGCTGAAAAAGAAACAGGAATCAAGTTTACAACGTTATAGCTTTAAAACAGTCTTTTCCATTCGTTTGTTCTGAAATATTTTTAAGAGCCTAAATTAAAAGAAAGTCACACAATCTTCCCAGAGCTTCATAAATATCTTTAGTTTCATTCTTTTCTTTCTTTAAAGAGTGCAAGCTAGTAAGATGCTCCCTAAGAAATCTATGGAAATTGCCAAGAGCTCTAAAATATCTACGGACAGAAACGAGTTTCATTCAATGATTCATTGAATTTCTTTTCAGTAAGTGCAAGCAAATGTTTCAGGGGCGTCATTTGGGCAGGACAGGAGGGTGTAATTCCCCCTCTCTTGAGCTTCATAAATACGTATTTTTTGATCAAATGTATAGTAATACACTAATAAAAATTGAAAATCTTATGTCGCCGGAGAATCTCTTCCTCCCCCCACCCCCCGAATAAAGTCTAAAAGACACTGGTTTTAACAAGAAACCTATTGAGTTACGATAGCACATTGCTAAAGAGCTTACATTTGGTTTCAAGAGTCGAAGGTTTGATCTCAAGCCAGATTACTTCGTGGGTGACATTGAGAGAGAGAGAGAGAGATTCAAGTATGGAGACAGAGAGGGATGATTTGTATACACATATTTAGAATTCGGGAAAAAATGATCGGACAGCATTCGTATTATGACGAAAATTCTGATTTTGTGAAAGATAAGAAGGGAAGTTTTCGAACTGCGAGGATCACATTAGGCAGTTGTCGAATTAATGTGGAGAACTCTTTGTAGAGCATCAGATGATTACGAAAGGAGAGAAAGATCTTCAGAACTGAGGAATTAAGATTTTAAAAAATCTTATTTCGGCGACGGGTTTCGAACCACGAACCTTGTGGTTATCGAACCATGACTTTATCCATTCTGCTACGGAGAATTCTATTGCTGATTCACATACGTTTCCCTTAGCTGCGTTGAAAGCTACCTTAAAGGAATATTCCAAAAGTTGACTCGCTGGATGCGCCGTTCAGATAGGACGTAAACCTCTTGTAACTTAGTTACAATGTGCAAAATGAACTTCCTCTTCTTCAGGACACTTTTTAAAGCTTTAAAATTTGTTACTATTGTTTTAATTAAGTTACATTTGATAGAACCATTTGATAAAGTAGTGCCAAGCCCAGAGTGTCATTGTCTGTTAGGTGAATGGTTAATGTAAGTTACTTTTACGTGGATGGTCCGAGCTTCCAATCAAGACCATTCTTATTGATTATTTTATTTGAGCTACGCTCATACTGTATATTCCACAAGTTCAATTTTGAAGTAATGTAGTCACAGCTAGTTTAATTCGAAATAATTTTCCAATATTATATTTGTTACTAAATTTACATGGCACTCCTCACTGTTTGTAGCCCTGCATAAATGCAAAATTGTTTTAAAAGTATATTTTACTTTCAAGTTTTATTGTTTTTTTTTAATTGTCCTTCAACTTTATTTTATAATTATTTTCTATTTCTTAATTATAACATATTTTCTATTTATATTGTATTCTATGTTACACGTTTATTATTTATATTTTATGTCTTACCTTTGAAGAGGAGCTTTTGACAATTCAGAGCAGCAGGGACATACACAGGATGCAGGCTTTTGCAATCAAGAGCTTTTGCCCCCACGAAATCACTACTTTTTTGTTTGTATATATATATATATATCTAATTTTATAGATGGTGATAGCAGGGGCGGATCCAGGGAAGTGTGTTTGGGGTGATCGCATCCCCCAGAATAGGGAACTTTTTATACTGTTTATTTTAAAAATAAAACATATCCTAAGTATTTTTCATCTTTGTATTATAAACTTAAATTAAAACCTAAAGTAGATAGGCCTTACTTTCTTAAGAAAGTTAATTCTGCAGAAGAGCTACTTCTCCTTTTCTAAATTTGTTCTTTTCTTTTCTTTTTTTCTTTCTTTCTTTCTTTTTTTTTTTGCAATCCGCTCTTACCTTGATTTGACTTCGAACGACCGCCCCTCCCAAACAATCATCCTGGATCCGCCCCTGGATGATAGACATTTTAGTAAAATATGCCCTCAATCGCGGAAATAAATTCCTGTCAAGCTTTCGATCGCTGAAATAAATTTCTGTCTACGGCCCTGCAAAACAGTGACGATTTTAGGGAGTGATCAGTTAGTAATGCCTCCCTGGAGCAACGACACTTCCCCAGAAGTCATATCTCCGATAATTCAGAATGTGATTTGTGCATTATCACTTTTCACTCTCAGTGTCTTGAAACGCACCAAAAAGGAACTGTTCTGAAGTATTTACTGGTTCTCCCTATGACCCCATTTCAATATGGCCAACCTTGGACATATACACATCTGAAATATCATCTTTTATGTCAGTGATCCCGAAAACTATCCATTCGACACAAATATAGGATATTTTCGATTCTTTATTCCTGTCACCCTCTCATTGTCAACTCGAAGCCAACCAAGGCTTATTTTGGACTTACGCAGCATCCACAGTGTCACTTTTCATCTTTGCACATGAATTCGACACTAATTTCGTTCGTATTTGACTACTTTTACATGTCACCTTCACCTCTTGGTAGGGATTTTTTCAGTGTCTCGCTCCCACAACTATGGAGAAATTTCAACCAACTAAGTATAATTATAAATTATCATCTGAAACACAACAGTACGGGTGATCTTTTTCGCAGAGGAATTCGTTAACTACTGTTTCAATATCAATGTATTGGCTTTTTTTGCTCTGCATGCTGGAGATTGCCAAAGAGCTAAACTTCATTCTGTACTTTTGTGCTATGAATATAGTGGTTTAATTCACTGAATACTCGCTTAGAGGATGCTCTCGTCACAGGAAAAGTGAGATACAGTTATAAAAGAAAAACGAAACGAAATATTTAAGTTTTACGTCCCACGTAATGCCGACTACGCAAATGGAGACAGTGATGGTGAGAAACGAATGAAATCGTTTAATGAAGAAAGTGGGAGGAAACTGGAGAAACCCGAGGACACTCATGCACACGGTGTTTGTCCATAATAAAGTTCATTCAGCGCGAGCTGGGATCTAACCAACAACTCCATGCACCATAGGTAAAGTTATAAAAGAATAGGCGTCTAAACAAATACGGAACACTACTATCAATGTGAGTTGTATAAGATTAGATTTTTATTTATTTCATTCTAAGTTGAAATTTCAATCAATCTTGATCTTCATTACTGTTCGAAATCCGGACCAACCAGTATGCCCTACTAGGGTAAAGATTAATTGATCGCCAACAGAAATCCAAAATCCTCTGTATAACCCCACGTTCCATTATTCCATATACACAATTAAGAGTCCAGCGTAACCTACCAGTTAATAAGTTTTCTTATTATTATTAATATTTTTAACACCTCAAAAATATAGGCTCATAATTGAACCACTGATTGGAAAAAGGGAATAAGTACATAAAAATATTTTTTCCGCTTTTAAGCTTTTCTCACCAATTGCAGTGCTAGAATACAAGATTCTTCTTCTTGTCTTAGAGTTTGTCAGTTCTTTTGCTACAATTAATCAGTTATACACGTGTTGAAACAAATACAAATACGCCTCGGGAAGGTTTTTTAGCGTTTCTAAAAACTTAGTACTGATGTACTTATTCCCTTTTGTTGGAAATAGTTGCTGCAAGGACGTGATAAATCTTTTCGGTAGACTTCACAGTCTATAGCTCCTTCACAACTTCCTTTGCATCTAAGGCTAAGTAGTTACATTTTAGACATTGAGGAAAAAGTGTGAAATTAATTAAAACCCTTCAAAGTGGAGTTACGAATCTTCAATGGACACCATTTTGCTGTTGGTCTCGTTCAACGCACTCCCGTCACTGTTCAGGGTGCACGATGGAGTTTCTCCCTTTTAGGAATACTTTCTAAGACAGTACTAGTTTTTTTTTTTTTTTTTTTTTTTTTTTACAGCTGTTTCAATTGAGTTGTATTTGCTAGAACTGTCGGTTAAAGGAAACAAAAGATCCTATACTCAAACACAAATCATCTCTCTAGAAGCTCTAATGGAAAACGAAACGAATCATCGTAAACATGTTACGTTCTTGAAGAGGAAAACAGCAAAACATTGATTGCACAAACGTATAATGGTATCATTTGCTTGCAAATCAAAAACTTATAGAAGTTGATGGCTTGTTAGGTGAGGGGTTAGTGAACATGATTTTTGTACTGGTAGTCCAGGGTTCGAATCTCGTCCGTTCTTCTTACGTTTTGTTTCTTTAAGCTACACTGAGTTTGTGCATTCCAATTCTTTAAGCTTGAATTAAATCTAATACCAGTTAGTGAATTAAAAGTAGCTAACATTATTTTCAAATACGAGACGTTATTACATGCTTGTCACTAGCTCACAATACTCAACTTTGATATAAACTCTTGCAGCCTTCATTTAACTCATTTCTTGACGTGTTTTGTTACAAAACTCATGAATCGTGGCGAACAAAATTGCTTTACCAGATAATGGTGACTGCTTTGAAACCAAATGACAAGTATGAGAATTAAACGTATCATATCTGTAGTTTGGTGTGGACAAGAAACCAAATAGCGAACGAAAGGTTTAAGAACAACCGCGTTATTAATATAAACTATGCCAAAGATTATTGACTTATATGATTTAAAAAAATCGAAAGAAATTTTGAAAGAACGAAAAATACTAACTTAGAATTTTGTAACTGGAGGCAAGGAAATCTAATTTAAACATACTAAAACATACCATTTAGCGCATATAGAGCGTGGATCTGTGCTCAAGGCGCTAGCTAATAATCTGGAGGTTCTCAAGTCGGAACCATGTGTGAATATTTTGTTTAAATTTAGAATTTTTGGTGATCATTAGTCGGCGATGACACACGTTTAATTGTCTTAAGGTATTTGAATATTTTGATCTTTCAATATTTGAATGATCAAATCTTCAATAATAATAATAATAATAATAATAATAATAATAATAATAATAATAATAATAATAATAATAATAATAATAATAATAATTATTATTATTATTATTATTATTATTATTATTATTATTATAGTTATTATTATTATTATTATTATTATTATTATTATTATTATTATTATTATTATTAGCAAAGTAATTCAATAACACGTTAATATCTTTAATTATTTCTCGATAACTACTCGAACTTAAGACGTCCTCGAATCTAAGTCGCACCCCGATTTCGCTGGGCTAAATTAAAGAAGAATAGTAATATGTTATGGTTTTACTATTACTAAAGCACTCTTTGATATTGGTCATTTTCGATGATTTTATGTATCCCTCTCCCCTCTCCATGTTGGGGGCACGGTATGACAAAAATTACCCCAGGCCCGAATGTCATTTACGTTGAAAATTTGATCGAAATCTGTTGGATGGTTCAAGAGTTGTTCTATTTATTTTTATATATTAATCACCCCTTCTCTTATCCTCTCCTATGTTCTACCGTCAAAGTGAAAATATTAAAACAAAAGTTTCTAGGCCCGAACGTCGTCTATGTTGAAAATTAGATCGAGATCGGTCAGGTGGTTCAAGAGTTGTTAAGTTTTATTCATTTTTATAGTTATCTCCCCTCCCCTCCTCCTACCCTACGTTCTACCATCAAAAAGATATGATAAAAACCACCCCAGGTCCGAACCTCATCTATGTTGATAATTTGATTAAGATCAGTTCGGTGGTTTAAGCGTGATGAAGTCACCAAGACAGCATTTTTATTTTTATTTTTTTACATAGTCCCCCCTTCCCCGCCCCTACATTGTGCCGTCAAGGCAAAAAATGAAAACATCCCAGGTCCGAACCTTATCTATATTGAATGTTTGATTGATTGGGATCAGTCGGATTGTTCAAGAGTTATTAAGTTTTATTCATTTTCATATATTTACCCTCCCCTTCTCTTCCGCAAGTTCTAATATCAAAATGAAATAACAAAAAGCTTCCCAGGTTCGAATTTCATCTATGTTCAAAATGTGATTGAGAACGATCGGGTAGTTCAAGAGTTATTTACCACCGAACATTGTCACTTTTATTTTTATATTTATAGCTGTTATGTATCTTCCCCCTCCTCTCCATCCTCTACGTTATTCCGTCAAAGTGAAATGGTCAAATCCATCCCTCGCGTTAATCGAGACGGGGCCATATAGCCTCATTGCTGACGTCCCCATTAATCCCCCTACTCATACCCTTTAGTGTGTTTAAGTTAGTTTTTTTTTTGGCTTCAGTTGCAAATTTCTAAGTTATTTTTCTTTGTTTCAAAATTCTCGCATTTCTTGTATGATAATACAAGTTAATAATCTTTGACTTGTTTTATATTAATAATCTGAGTTGTTCTGAAACCTTTGGTTTCCAATTTTGTTTTGTCTCTACACCAAACTACAGATATGACAAATTTAATTCTCATACTTTACATTTGCTTTCAAAGCGGTCGCCATGAACTGCTTAAAAGCACTTTTTCCGTCACGAAAGACCCAGCAGAGGGCGTACGATATCGTCTACAGCAATGAGAGGAAACTCCGCCTTGTTACGTGACGTCACATGAAGCACGTTCCGTTCAAACACCTAAGCAAAGCTATCATTTTGCTTCTGGTGTGAAAATGGCTCACTACGAAGCTTCTGTTAAAATCAGCATGATTGCTTTAATTGAGCATGCGGGCATGAACTATAGCGAGGCAGGCGCGAGAAATGGCCTTAACCGTGCTACAGCACGGGGGATGTGGAGGAGATATGAGGAAACAGGAGATGTAAGACGTAAAAGAGGAAGTGGGCGACAAAGAGTTTCCTCTGCCGAAGAAGACCAGAGTGTAATTGCCCAATGCCGTGAGCACCCTTTCATGTCTGCCCGACAGTTACGAGAGGAAACCAATTTCCCAGGCGATGTTACGACTGTCCGTCGTAGACTCAAATCCTTTGGTTTGAGATCATACAGGGCAGCTGTTAAGGAGCGACTAACAGAAGACCACATGGTTGACCGTCTGGCATTTGCACAGTTAAATATTGCACGTGTGTGGGACGAGGTCGTTTTCACAGACGAAAAAATATTTTCCAGTGCAAACTTTGGGCCGAAGCGTGTTTACCGCCCCCCTGGAAAAAGGTATGCCTCTGAATACGTTTCCCGTTCTGGTCGAATGGGACATGTAACTGTTCCCTGTTGGGCATGGATATGCAAGGCTGCAAATTTCGGAGGAATCTACAGGATTCCTGGTCGCCTAAACGCCCACAAGTATGTGGAACATCTGGATGAAACGCTTCCGGAAATAAAAGCTCATGTAGGTGACGGCATATTATATTTGCAACAGGACAATAGCTCGATGCATAATTCAAATGTGGTTCAGACATGGTTGCAGAGGCAACCTGATGTCGAAATAGTTGACTGGGTTCCTCATGGAGCAGATCTGAACCCTATTGAAAATATGTGGGCCTCTGTTGCAAGAACATTGCGGGAAACCTGGTCGAACAATCCTCCACGAACATCTAATGATCTTTGGGAGCGTGTTGAAGATGCGTGGTCGATCTGTTGCACCCAACGCTATATCTCTCGCCTGGTGGATTCAATGCCACGGCGTATGGCAGCTGTAATCGAGTCCCAAGGGGACTATACACACTGTTAATAAATGCACGCCCACAACACCATCAGCCCTCTCGAGGGCTACCTAATTCGACCCACTTATTAACAAAATTTTATGAAATACATTACGCGACACCAGTGAATCTAAGTGTCTCAGTATGTTCTGCATTAATAAAGAGGCGAACGTGCGAGACTTGGTGGCCGAGTGGTATTATGCTTGCTATGTAAACCAAAACCGCCCGTAACAGTGGTTCGAATCTAGTGAAGAAGACCCCTACTTTTTATCACAAAGGATATTTGCAATACGCCTTCTGCTATGTCCGCCTTCGTACGGTCTATTATATGACACATAATGTGGACCGCCATAAGTTTTTACTTAGTAAACAATTTATAAATATATGAACAAATACCTAGGTATATTAGAGTAACAATGGAATATAGTACTTTCGTCCGACTGACGTCGCTCTGCAAATGTTCATTGTATTACACCGGAAGATGAATTAAATAAAGACTGGAAAATTTGATATAAAAATTGATACGTAATAAGTTAAAGACAAAATATGTAATTATAATCTCATATTTGAAACTAATTTCGACTACAATTAATTCTCTACCTGCTTTCATAAATAATCCAAACCAAAATTCGAGGTTTGGAATGCACAAACTAAGTGTAGCTAAGAGAAAAAAGTAACAAGAAGAGCAGAGATTCGAACCCACGACCACCAGCGTAAGAATTCCTTTTACTAACCCTTCATCTATCAAACCATGACGTGAACATGACTTTTGTAAGTTATAAATTTGTATCCAAGGAACACCATTAAGCGTATGTGCAACTACTGCTTTGCTCTTTTTCTCTTCAAAAGCGTAACATGTTTAGGACGATTCGTTTCGTTTTCCATTAGAGTTCCGAAAGAGATTATTTGTGTTTGAGTGTAAGATCTTTAGTTTCCTTTAACCGACACTTCTAGCAAATACAACTTAATTCACACAGCAGTTTAAAAAAAACTCGTACTGCCTCAGAAAGTATTCTTAAAAGCAGAAGCTGCATCATGCATCCTGAACAGTGACGTAACTAACGGCAGTGCGTTACAAAATTCGTAATTCCACTATTTTTCCTCGATGTCTAAAATGACACTACTTTAGCCTTACATGAAAAAGAAGCTGTGGAGGGGACTGCGAAGTCTAGTGAATAGATTTATCACGTCCTTGCAGCAACAACTTTAAGTTTTCGAACAGTAATGAAGAACAAGATTGATTGAAATTTTAACTTAGAATGAAATAACTAAAAATCTAATCTTATATAACTCTTATTGATAGTAGTGTTCCGTATTTGTTTAGACGCCTATTCTTTTATAACTTTACCTATGGTGCATGGGGTCCTTGGTTCGATCCCAGCTCACGCTGAATGAACTTTATTATGGACAAACACCGTGTGCATGAGTGTCCTCGGGTTTCTCCCGTTTCCTCCCACTTTTTTTCATTAAACAATTTCATTTATTTCTCACCATTACTCTCTCCATTAGCATAGTCGGCATAATCGTGGGACGTAAAAATTAGATATTTCATTTCATTTTTCTTTTATAACTGTATATCACTTTTCCTGTGACGAGAGCATCCTCTAAGCGAGTATTCAGTAAATTAAACCACTAAAACCTATATTCATTGCACAATAGTGCAGATGAAGTTTAGCCCTTTGGCAATCTTCAGCATGGACAGCAAAAAAAGCCAATACATTGATATTGAAACAGTAGTTAACGAATTCCTCTGCGAAAAAGATCACCCGTGCTGTTGTGTTTCAGATGATAATTTATAATTATACTTAGTTGGTTGATATTTCTCCATAGTTGTGGGGGCGAGATACTGAAAAAATCCCTACCAAGAGGTGAATGTGACATGTAAAAGTAGTCAAATACGAACGGAATTAGTGTCGAATTCATATGCAAAGATGAAAAGTGACACTGTGGATGCTGCGTAAGTCCAAAATAAGCCTTGGTTGGCTTCGAGTTGACAATGCGAAGGTGACAGGAATAAAGAATCGAAAATATCCTATATTTGTATCGAATGGATAGTTTTCGGGATCACTGACATAAAAGATGATATTTCAGATGTGTATATGTCCAAGGTTGGCCATATTGAAATGGGGTCATAGGGAGAACCAGTAAATACTTCAGAACAGTTCCTTTTTGGTGCGTTTCAAGACACTGAGAGTGAAAAGTGATAATGCAAAAATCACATTCTGAATTATCGGAGATATGACTTCTGGGGAAGTGTCGTTGCTCCAGGGAAGCATTACTAACGGATCACTCCCTAAAATCGTCACTGTTTTGCAGGGCCGTAGACAGAAATTTATTTCAGCGATCGAAAGCTTGACAGGAATTTATTTCCGCGATTGAGGGCATATTTTACTAAAATGTCTATCATCCAGGGGCGGATCCAGGATGATTGTTTGGGAGGGGCGGTCGTTCGAAGTCAAATCAAGGTAAGAGCGGATTGCAAAAAAAAGAAAGAAAGAAAGAAAAAAAGAAAAGAAAAGAACAAATTTAGAAAAGGAGAAGTAACTCTTCTGCAGAATTAACTTTCTTAAGAAAGTAAGGCCTATCTACTTTAGGTTTTAATTTAAGTTTATAATACAAAGATGAAAAATACTTAGGATATGTTTTATTTTTAAAATAAACAGTATAAAAAGTTCCCTATTCTGGGGGATGCGATCACCCCAAACACACTCCCCTGGATCCGCCCCTGCTATCACCATCTATAAAATTAGATATATATATATATACAAACAAAAAAGTAGTGATTTCGTGGGGGCAAAAGCTCTTGATTGCAAAAGCCTGCATCCTGTGTATGTCCCTGCTGCTCTGAATTGTCAAAAGCTCCTCTTCAAAGGTAAGACATAAAATATAAATAATAAACGTGTAACATAGAATACAATATAAATAGAAAATATGTTATAATTAAGAAATAGAAAATAATTATAAAATAAATTTGAAGTACAATTTTTTAAAAAATCAATAATACTTGAAAACAAAATATACTTTTAAAACAATTTTGCATTTATGCAGAGCTACAAACAAGTCAGGAGTGCCATGTAAATTTAGTAACAAATATAATATTGGAAAATTATTTCGAATTAAACTAGCTGTGACTACATTACTTCAAAATTGAACTTGTGGAATATACAGTATGAGCGTAGCTCAAATAAAATAATCAATAAGAATGGTCTTGATTGGAAGCTCGGACCATCCACGTAAAAGTAACTTACAATAACCATTCACCTAACAAACAATGACGCACAGGGCTTGGCACTACTTTATCAGATGGTTCTATCAAATGTAACTTAATTAAAACAATAGTAACAAATTTTAAAGCTTTAAAAAGTGTCCTGAAGAAGAGGAAGTTCATTTTGCACATTGTAACTAAGTTACAAGAGGTTTACGTCCTAACTGAACGGCGCATCCACCGAGTCAACTTTTGGAATATCCCCTTAAGGTAGCTTTCAACGCAGTTAAGGGAAACGTGTGGGAACGAGTAATAGAATCCTCCGTAGCAGAATGGATAAAGTCATGGTTCAATGACCACAAGGTTCGTGGTTCGAAACCCGTCGCCGAAATAAGATTTTTTAAAATCTTAATTCCTCAGTTCTGAAGATCTTTCTCTCCTTTCGTAATCATCTGATGCTCTACAAAGAGTTCTCCACATTAATTCGACAACTGCCTAATGTGATCCTCGCAGTTCGAAAACTTCCCTTCTTATCTTTCACAAAATCAGAATTTTCGTCATAATACGAATGCTGTCCGATCATTTTTTCCCGAATTCTAAATATGTGTATACAAATCATCCCTCTCTGTCTCCATACTTGAATCTCTCTCTCTCTCTCTCAATGTCACCCACGAAGTCATCTGGTTTGAGATCAAACCTTCGACTCTTGAAACCAAATGTAAGCTCTTTAGCAATGTGCTATCGTAACTCTATAGGTTTCTTGTTAAAACCAGTGTCTTTTAGACTTTATTCGGGGGGCGGGGGGGAGGAAGAGATTCTCCGGCGACAAAAGATTTTCAATTTTTATTAGTGTATTACTATACATTTGATCAAAAAATACGCATTTATGAAGCTCAAGAGAGGGGGAATTACACCCTCCTGTCCTGCCCAAATGACGCCCCTGAAACATTTGCTTGCACTTACTGAAAAGAAATTCAATGAATCATTGAATAAAACTCGTTTCTGTCCGTAGATATTTTAGAGCTCTTGGCAATTTCCATAGATTTCTTAGGGAGCATCTTACTAGCTTGCACTCCTTAAAGAAAGAAAAGAATGAAACTAAAGATATTTATGAAACTCTGGGAAGATTGTGTGACTTTCCTTTAATTTAGGCTCTTAAAAATATTTCAGAACAAACGAATGGAAAAGACTGTTTTAAAGCTATAACGTTGTAAACTTGATTCCTGTTTCTTTTTCAGCTGAATGGAAAGAGTGTACTACGTCACACACACTGCTTTAGACAAGGAGAGGTGGAGGACTGGGAGGAGTTGGAATAAATACTAGAAGCAACTAATCGATTGATACATGTATTGCGGGAATCCATAAGAAAACTGGGCAAGAGTTTGTTATTCGTTTGGACTTAGAATTTCTGTAACAAATTTTATGCCGCGGACTGTACCACCAAGAATAAATTCTGTACCATAGAAATAAACCAGGACCGGTCATATAAAACTTGGCCACTGAAATTACCTGTAGTGAGACATTTTCAAATACGAATCTTGATGGTATCGATGGAATCTTGATAGTACAAAAATCTACAAAAAATAGGGAAAAGTCTAAACTAGTTAGAAGTCGAATTTAAAGATCACACTACTGGTAATTGAAGTGGGCAAAGTTTTGAAATGGTTCTCTTTTGTTAATTTGAATGGTACAATTTTTTATGGTACAAAAATGTAAGGAAACTGGGCAAAATTCTGAGCTAATTAAAATTTGAAAATGTCGTACTACGGGTGATCGAAGTGGCTGAAATTTTGAAATGGCCTTCCTTCGTTTATTTGAATGGTACTATTTTTTTTCTTGGGTGGACAAACATGGAAAAAAATTATGAGCTAGTTAAAGTTCAAATTTGAAAATGGCACACTACATGTGATCGAAGTAGGGTAGTGGGCCCAGTAATTGACGCGCACCCAGTAATTGACAAATAGGATGAATGTACTATAAAATAAGGAAGTGCAGTTGAATACCACCTTTTGCTGACATCTGTTGTCGTCTTTAGGAGTTTCGTAGGTGTTCATTTGTCTGCTTCCGGTCAGCAGACGCCGTAGTAGTCATTGTATGTGAAAACGTGTTACCTTTGTTCTACAACGGGCTATCTCATCCTAAGCTTAACAAGGGAAGATAAGGTAAGAAGGTTTTGAATCCATTTATTTTTCATATATTCTTAATGTGATACGCACTATAACATTTATATGACGCTTTCAGGGATGTAGGAACACAACTGCGTTCTTAGAATGTCCTCGTGAAACAAAAGCGTGACGTACTGGGGGGTGTCAATTATTGGGTCTCGAAATTTTAATCTAACCCATTAATTGACAAAAGTGGCCATTAATAGGTTTTTATGTGAGTGCGCACTAGCGCAGTATAATTCGCTTCGTGATGGCATTCTGAGAACGACATATAATTGTAGATAGTCGGGGTTGCATTCCCTCACGGTTTCCCAGTAATTGACATGAGGTGGCAATCTTTGGGTCTTAGGTGTCAATTACTAGTTTTGCGTTGATTTCGTATTGGATTTGCTAAGTGTGGATTGTATATTGTTTCAGGATTGAACAAAGCCCAAAATGGGGAAGAAGTGTGACGTCAATTTGATTGGGAAGAAACCCTTTTTCAAGTATTCTGAAGAAGATATGAAGAAGGCTATTGAAGACGTAAAAACGAATGGTGCATCTTTCGCAGAAGCGAGCAGGCGATACAAGGTTCCACGAAGTACACTAATGAACAAAGTGAAAGGAAGAACACCAGAACATCGTAAAATGGGACCCTCGACAGTTTTAACGGATAAAGAAGAAAATATGTTGGTAAAATGGATAATTGATATAGCTAGAGCAGGATTTTCCTTAGTGAAAGAAGATCTATTGACTACCGTACAGAAAATTATGGTGTCAACAGGCAGGAAGAATCCGTTTTCTAACAACAAACCAGCTAAACACTGGACACACCAGCCAAAAGCTAAGGAAGTTCCCCACAAGGTTAAGCCAAAAACACACAACACAAGAAAGCATTTGGAATATTTGGAATCTTTTATTGATGACGAAAAACTTCATCTGTTTCGTAAGGCATCAGAAGAAAATTTAGAATGGCAAGGTCCTGAACGATCAACAGATCTCTTTCTTGTGTGGCGAAACATGGTGGGACAAACAAAACTATCAGCTCAAACAACTATTCAGCAGCCAACATTTTCTGATTCAACAGAATTATCTATTCTAGAGACAAGCAGCAGAAACTATTCTGAACCGTCAACATCCGCAATGGAGAATTTGACAAAACCAGTGCAACCTGAATCATCAGGTCCAGTTGATGTAAATATTATAGAAGACACCACAAATTCATCAGTGAGTTCTTCCTTTAAAAGAGCTCTATTTTGGCCAGAGCCCAAAGTCACAAAGAAGAGAAAAGCGACTGAGAAGGTACACGCAGTCGTCACTTCGTCCGAATGGAAAAAGTACTTCCAGAGGAAGAAAGAAGAAAAAAATGAAAAAGGAACAGCAGAAGGAAGAGAAAAAGAAAGAAAGAGAACAGAAGCGCCAAGCAGCATTGCTGAAGAAACAGAAATCCAACAAGAATACAAAAAAGTCGCACACACAAGTAAATGATTCTTCTTCAAGTGAATCAGATGTATCAACTGATAATCTCTGTCAAGACTCAACGGACGATTGTGTGCTTTCTGAGGTAGATCAATCCGAAAATGAGCTAGTTTCGGCAGAGGATTTGAGTACGATTTGTAGGATACGTGCTGAGAGCTACTACGCAGTGTTTTATCAAGAGCAGTATTTCATTGGACGGGTTCTCTCTACAGACGGGAAGAAATCAAGCATAAAGTTCTTAAAAGAAACTACAGAGAATTCCTTCATATGACCTACTCTGGAAGACAAAGATGAAGTCTCTAATTCTCGCATATTTTTCGGACCCGTTTCCCTCAGAGGCAATTGTCCATTTCAAGTTGAACCAAATCAAGTTCGTAAAATCAAGCTTGCGTATCGTCGAATAAAAGCTACAAAAAAATTCTAAGTTAGCATGGCCTGCACTGGAGCCTACACATAAGATATGAACGTTTTGGTATAGTCAAACGTCAGCAGCTTTTGTGTTTGTGACCAGCCATTCAGACTGGAGTTTCCCTCAAACTCACCAGGCGACCTGGGATGGTACTTGAATAAAACAAAGATCCTGGTCGAACCTTTTCCAATTTTATTCAAGACTTTGGTCTACAATTTAATACTTATTTACGAAAGTCTGTTTTAATCATCTACTCAGGAGTGTTCGTTAAGAAATAATATAGTTCCTACGTATTGGTTTTGTATTAATGTAGTATTTCTTGTAGATTTAGCGTTGTTTTGAGTGTAGTAAATTAGTTAATAATCTCATGTCAATTACTGGTTCGCAAATGTCAATTATTGGGGTAAACAAAAAAAGTGTACTGTCAATTACTAGTCCCATCACATACTATATTATTATCGTTTCTACATTTCCTAAAAATATATGTATTTGCAAGAATATTATGCTGTCCTAGTCACTTATAGTCTCCTTGATGGAATGCAACCTTCATAATGCTAGTTGGAAGCTAGATTACGTAAATATACAGTACAATGTTCAAGTGCCCTCTTAACATGTCAATTACTGGGTCCACTACCCTATACAGGTATAACAATACACACTTCTCCTTCACACCTATTCAGTCTATCAATACAAAATTTTGTGTACACGACTCCAAAAGTGCATAAGCACCTGCGATTCTCCTTTTCCTGCATTAGCAGGCAACCCAAAAAGCTCGGCGATTGGGTTGGTTGCGAATTCGAAAGGCGTTGGACCCAACCTCAATTTTGTAACAAATATATTAGTGTGGCAAACTGCAAATAACAGAATAAAACGAATTATTAAAAATGACAATTTTATTATCGTGGCGGAGTTGGATGACATCAAAAGTTACAACATGATCTTACTTAAGCAGTTCAAACAAGATGAATGGCAAGAAACACATATCACAGGAAAGCATTTATCTCATCCCCCCGCAACAAAAAATAATCTCATAAAAAAGAAAATAGTCACATATTGTGAAGGTTTAATGTAAAAGCCTCACCAAATATTTTGAAAGTTGACGACGGAAAGGCAACAACAACTGAACCGAAGTGCATGTGAATGAATTGTGCACAGATATTGCAGACGTAAAATGAGGATACGGATTTCGCATTTTTCTAAAAAATTTTGGGTGGGGCACGTGCCCCTCCAAACCTTTGATCACAAAATATGAAAACTGCTAGTAACACTATGTCAAATGTGTGTAAAGGGCATGAAGAATTGTAACGAAACTTTGTGTATGAACAATAGGCCAAAAATATAGGAATATGAGCTTTTATGTTCTGTGGAAAAACGATTTTAGGGGGTAAAAGTCCCCATGCAAAATTTTTAAAGCTGACGCCGGAAAGGTAAGAAGAAGTAAATCGAAGTGAAAGAAATTGTGAACAGATTGCAGACGTAAAATGAGGATACGGGTACCGAATTTTCTTGAAAAAATGTTGGGTGGGGCATGGCCCCCTCCAAAACCTTTGATCACGAAATACGAAAAGTGCTAGTAATACTATGTCAAATATGTGTAAAGGACATGAAGAATTGCAATGAAACTTTAGGTATAGACAATACGCAAAAAACAAAGGAATACGGTTTTTGACTTTCTGCGGAAAAACGGTTTCAGGGGGCTAAAGAACCCACCCCAAACTTTTGAATGTTAACGCCCGAAATATAGGAAGTGAACTGAAGTGAATGAAATTTTGAACACATATTGTAGACATAAAATGTGGATATACGGGTTTCGTATTTACCTGGAAAAGACGGTTAGGTGGGACACGGCCCCTCCAATCATTTGATCATGAAATATCAAAAGTGATAGTAACTGTATGTCAAATGTGTGTAAAGGGCATGAAGAATTGCAACGAAATTTTGTGTATGGACAATACGCAAGAAATAAACGAATACAGGTTTTTATGTTCTGTGGAAAAACGATTTTAGGGGGCAAAAGTCCCCACACAAAATTTTTAAAGCTGGTGCCCGAAAGGTAAGAAGAAGTCAATCGAAGTGAATGAAATTGTGAACAGAGATTGCAGACGTAAAATGAGGATTGGGTTTCGTATTTTCTTGAAAAAAAATGTTGGGTGTGGCATGGACCCCTCCAAACAGTTGATCACGGAATATGAAAAGTGTTAGTAACACTATGTCAAATGTGTATAAAAGACATGAAGAATTGCAACGAAACTTCAGTACGCAAAAGCAAAGAATACGGTTTTATATTTTCTGCGGAAAAACGGTTTCAGGGGCTAAAGAACCCACCCCAAACTTTTGAAAGCTTAGTCTCGAAAGATAAGAAGAAGTGAATCAAAATGAATGAAATTTTGCACAAATATAGTAGGCATAAAATGTGAGTATACGAGCTTCTTATTTACCTGGAAAAGACGGTTAGGTGGAGCACGGGCCCCCCAATCATTTGATCACGAAATATCAAAAGTTCTAGTAACAGTATGTCAGATGTGTGTAACGACATTAAGAATTGCAACATAACTTCGTGTATGGACCATACGCAAAAAAAACAAAGGAAATTGTTTTTTTTTTTTTTACTTTCTACGGAAAAGCGGTTTCAGGAGGCAAAAGTACCCACCCCAAACTTTTGAAAGTTGACGCCTGAAAGATAAAAAGAAGTGAACCGAAGTGAAAGAAATTTTGCACACATATTGTAGACATAAAATATTGGTATACGGGTTTCGTATTCACCTGAAAAAGACGGTTAGGTGGGGCACGGACCCCTCCAATCATTTGATCATGAAATATCAAAAGTTCTGGTAAAAGTATGTCAGATGTGTGAAACGACATGAAGAATTGCAACGTAGCTTTCTGTATGGACAATACGCAAAAAATAAACTAATACGGGTTTTCATGTTCTGTGGAAGAACGATTTTATGGGGCGAAAGTCCCCATGCAAAATTTTTAAAGCTGACGCACGAAAATCAAGAAGATGTGAACCGAAGTGAATTAAATTGTGAACAGAGATTGCAGACGTAAAATGAGGATACGGGTTTCGTATTTTCCTGATAAAAATGTTGTATGGGGCACGGACCCTTCCAAACCTTTGATCACGAAATATGAGAAGTGCTAGTAACACTATGTCAAATGTGAGTAAAGAACATGAAAAATTGCAACGAAACTTTACGTATAGACAATACGCGAAAAAAAAAAGGAATACGTTTTTTTTATTTTCTGCGGAAAAATTCTTTCAGGGGCAACAGACCCCACCCCAAGCTTTTGAAAGTTGACGCCCGAAAGATAAGAAGAAGTGAATCAAAATGAATGAAATTTTGCACAGATATTGTAGGCATAAAATGTGAGTATACGGGTTTCGTATTTACCTGAAAAAGACGGTTAGGTGGGGCACAGAGCCCCCAAACATTTGATCACGAAATATGAAAGATGGTAGTAACACTATGTCAAATGTGTGTAAAGGACATAAAAAATTGCAACGAAACTTCAGGTATAGACAATACGCACAAAACAAAGGAATACCATTTTGTTTTTACTTTCTACGGGAAAGCGGTATCAGGGGGCAAAAGTACCCACCCCAAACTTTTGAAAGTTGACGCCCGAAAGATAAGAAGTGAATCAAAATGAATGAAACTTTGACAGATATTATAGGTATAAAATGTGAATATACGGGTTTCGTATTTACCTGAAAAAGACGGTTAGGTGGGGCACGGGCCCCCCAAACATTTGATCACGAAATATCAAAAGTTCTAGTAACAGTATGTCAGATGTGTGTAACAACATCAAGAATTGCAACATAACTTCGTGTATGGAACAAACGCAAAAAACAAAGGAATATTTTTTTTAACTTTCTACGGAAAAGCGGTTTCAGGAGGCAAAAGTACCCACCCCAAACTTTTGAAAATTTACGCCCGAAAGATAAGAAGTGAACCGAAGTGAATGAAATTTTGCACATATTGTAGACATAAAATGTGCTTATGCGGGTTTCGTATTTACCTGGAAAACACGGTTAGGTGGTGCACGGACCCCTCCAAACCTTTGACCAGGAAATATCAAAAGTGATAGTAACAGTATGTCAGATGTGTGTAAAGGACATGAAGAATTACAGCGAAACTTTGTGTATGGACAACGCGCAAAAATAAATGAATACGGGTTTTTATATTCAGTGAAAAAAAAGCGATTTTAGGGGGCAAAAGCTCCCCCTAAAATGTTGAAATTTTACGCCCGAAAGTCAAGAAGAAGTAGCCCGAAATGAATGAAATTGCGAAAAGATATTGCAGACATCTAATTAAAGAATACGGGTTTCGTATTTTACTGGAAGAAACGGTTGGGTGGGGCAAGGAACCCTCCAAACATTTGATCACAAAATAAGAAAAGTGCTAGTAACACTATGTCAAATGTGTGTAAAGGGCATGAAGAATTGTAACGAAACTTTGTGTATGGACAATACGCGAAAAATAGACGAATAGGAGTTTTTAATTTTCTGCGGAAAAACGGTTTTAGGGGTAAAAGCTCGCACCGAAAATTTTGAAAGTTGACGCCCGAAAGGCAAATAGAAGTCAACCGAACTGAATGGAATTGTGAACAGATATCACAGACGTAAAATGAGGGTACGGGTTTCGTATTTTCATGGAAAAAACGATTGGGTGGTGCACGAACCTCTCCAAACCTTTGATCACGAAATATGAAAAGTGTTAGTAACACTAGGTCAAATGTGTGTAAAAGACATGGAGAATTGCTGCGAAACTTTACGTGCTGACAATACGCAAAAAATAAATGAATTCGGGTTTTTATTTTCTGTGGAAAACGGTTTTAGAGGGCAAAAGCTATCACCCAAAATTTTGAAAGATTACTCCCGAAAGACAAGAAGTGAACCGAAGAGAATGAAATTGTGCACAGATATTTTACACACAAAATAAGGGAGTATGGATTTCGTATTTTCCTGGAAAAATACGGTTGGGTGGGGCACGGAGCCCTCCAAACATTTGATCACGAAAACATTGTAAGCGTTAAAGCTGCCTCCTGAAATATTATAAAATAGTACATATACTGTTTGTGCTTACTGTTGATCTTCCAAATTTGAAAAATCGGATGGATACACTTGTGAAACACGGAACGTCTTATTTTACACTCAATTTGTTTCTCTTCTGTCCACTTCTTCCGCCACCAAGACGCCTCAGTCCACCCAAAAGTTTTTTCTTTGCAGGAAAATACGAAACACGTATCCGTTCATCTTACCTGTACAATATTTGTGCACAATTGCATTCACTTCGGTTCACTTGTTTTTGCCTTTTGGGCGTTAATTTTCAAAATTTTAGGTGGGGGCCTTTTCTCCTTTACCGTTTTTTCACAGAAAATAGAAAACGCGTTAGATTTTTTTTATTTTGCATATTTTCACTACACAAAATTTCGTTGCAATTCTTCATGTTCTTTAGGCACTTCTGGTATACTGTTATTAGCACTTTTGATATTTCGTGATCAAAGATTTGGAGGGGTCCGTGGCCCAGCTAACAGTTTTTTCCAGGAAAATACGAAACCCGTATTCCCTCATTTTATGTCTACAATATCTGTGCACAATTTCACTTCGGTCCACTTGTTATTACCTTTCGGGCGTCAACTTTCAAAATTTTGGGTCTGGGTTTTCGCTCCCTAAAACAGCTTTACCGCAGAAAATAAAAATACATGTATTCGTTTATTTTATGTGTAGTATCGACCTACCAAATTTTATCAAAATCGGAGTGTTACACTTGGGAACTGTTACCTGTCAGTCATTGTAGAACTATTTTCCTTGTTTCTCCATCAATAAAAATTGTCTGACAAGTAAAGAGTCCAAATGGATGAATCGAATTACGGGATGAGACGTACTGCGACTGATAGAGGATATGGAAATATGTATATTTACAAAATTATAAGGGCTGAACGTCATAAGAAACGGAGGGGGTTAAAATTTATGGGTAGGAAAGCTATGTTATGTTATTGAAATACATCAAATAAACTGTTGAATCATGAAAATAGTGAGAGACAGACAATGCAAACGGTGATAGTTTCACATATTGACAGAAGAAGAATGGGCAGAGTAGATCACGAACCTCAGGCGGCACCTTGAAATCTGTCATTTTGAAATCTGTGATAATTTTGGAAATGGAAAGGTAGTGACGTGATATATCAATTAGGGCTAGCATGCTCTCAAAAGTCAATTATGAACTTTACTGATCGTTATCTGTACTTATTTGTTAGATTTAGGATAATCTTCATAGTTATTTACGAAAATCTAGGAGACTGATACTCGTATGTTGAAAGTTTGGACTATCACGAAAACACATGTAAGTTGAACATGTCCAAAGCCAAGAAAACTAACCTCGAAATTTAATATCCAAGTTGTATATTATTATATTTCACTGTCGAATATCAAATTTCACTGTTAGTTTTCTTGGTTTGTAGATATGTGAGGTATTTCTTGTCCATAATACAACTGATAATGCTAAAAGACTCACAAATCAAATTTAGTTCGTACCTTTAGCATTTCTTACAATCAACGTACAATTGTAGTTCTTAGCCTTTCGAAAATTATGAGCCTTATAGACTCCTTCTTTCTTACAAATATTAGTATCAATAATACAACCTATTAAAAATTATCTTAACGGTAACCCACCGAAAACTATAAGCAACCCCTGTAAAATGAAATGAAGTATTTCATTTTAACGAACCTCGATTATGCTCTTTAGGCTAAGGGAGACAATGATTAAGGCAAGTGAATGTTGATGGAAGATATGATGGAATAAGAATGTGGAAGGAAATTGAAGTATCCCAAGAAAACCCACACACGATACGATGGTGTCCACCACAAAATTTCTTGGCTGAGGATGGAACCAGAGGCCCCACGTACCAGAGACAAGTGTTTACCACTGAGTCACCTTGTCTTCCCCCAATCCCTAAGAGACGCGGGTATCCAGTTAAGAATAACTGACATAGAAAAACGTACTTACCGTTTTCGCAAAAAGGAAACTCCACGAATCCCTCATTCTGACCGTTTGTACTTCTTGTATGTTGGTTTATCACACACATTATTTAGTATATCGATACATCTGTCAAAATCATAGTGTTTCCTCCAAAGTAGGGGCAGGGTGACTTAGTGTGATAGAGCGCTTACTTCTGCTGTGGGATGGACCTCGTTCGATCCCAGACTATAAAATTTGTAGTGGATACCATCGTACCCGTGAGATTTCTCGGAATTAACCTGTTTTCTCCTACATTCTCATTTCACAAATTATTTCCCAAAAATTAGCTTCCATCTATTACCTCTCTTTATTATTGGATCGGATTTCAGTTTAGCATCCCTTCGGTAGCCAAATTACATGAGATATGGAGCTACTGATTAACGTGAGATACGAACTGCTTGCGCTCCCGCCGCGAATCGGAGCCGGGTCTCCTATGCGAAAGTCGCAGACGCTACCCCATAGCCATGCGTGATCTCTCTGTCTTCATTAGCCTATAAGGCATAACATTTAAACTTTATGGACTTCAAATAATTAAAGTTCTTCCTCGATAGCCAATTCTATACTGAGACAAAGTAGATCAATCCAATGTGTCTATCTTAGCTTTTTTATAATTTTAATGATATTCTTGTAACTTTGACCGTGTTCTAAGATTCCTGTTAGTTGAAATATCGTATTTAATTGTAGTTAACTTGCCTCGGTCAACGTTTCATAAAATATCCCCGTAATTCTTTAATTTATTTGAGGTGACCTTTGTGCTGCCTCTGTACCATATCGGGTTGTGCATTAATGGAAGCCATGGCTAAAAATAATATACATTTCCTTTCCCCCGACTTCGATCCGACATTTTGTTCTCGAGTTACGGCTGTTTTGGGCATTTTTCCGACTGGTTTTTGGCTGGTCATAGCGCCAAAAGGAAGCATTGTGCACCCAGGTTGTCTTATCATGGTGTCAGGAATGAGCTCTCAAACGTTGTAAGTGTTCTTTTGAAACACCTTCTATATTTCTATTGTTTCTGATTAGCTTCTTTTTGCCATCAATTTCCAGTATTCCCAAAACAAATCAAAAGTGAACTAAATGCACTAAATCGCCTTCCCCCTATGCTTTCTTCTTGTATAGTACTTATTATATACAGTATTTATATTGTAATTGACAGAGATTGCCAATATTGATTGAAATATCTGGTTAAAATTCTATTAGAGGAATTCCCTCTTCAGTACAGAAATTCCCTCCTTGCATCCTACCGCCATTTTAGGCGAGATGGGATTAAGTAAGATGGGAATTCCCATCTCGCCTAAAATGGTAGACATTCTTATTTTGGAGATATAAGTGGCTGATAAATCGTTAGGCGAGGTGGGATTAGGCTAGATGGCATGGAATCATCTGAAAAGGTAGGAGTACGGTAGGTAGCGGCATGACGTTACGCTCATTCAGAAAGATTGCTGGATGCTTATCCCAACACTATTCACGAACTCACAAGTCGCAACTCTTAAAAAGTGTAAAAAAATTAGAAAACATGAGACATGGCAACAATTGCAAAGTGCCAGTTGGAATCTTAAACCATGCGGTGAAAATTAGGAGTGTTTCCAATTTGAAAGATCGAATAATGAACGTTTGGTGCACATTAGAAGCAGTCCTAAATTCATACTGGTTAACTATAGAACAGAAATAAGCATACCATTGGCTTTTTGGGAAAATTTGCTATTAAAATGAGGTGTCACATGCTATGGTTTCCATTTTCAAACTTCACGTTAATTCAAAATGGCGAATTTCAAGATGGCTGCCGTCAAGGTTACCCTCACTCTATCACTTCCCTCTAAGCATAATATGTATTACCGAAGCTTTTATCTACTTATTATCATTAATACGCGGGCTAGAAGCGGAGGTAAGAGACTTTCGCATGTAGTAAGCGAACAATTAAATGCTTGTAACTTTTCCTCAAATGAGTGTATCTCAAAACTAGCTTCACCATTGTCTTCCTGATTAAATTCTAACCCGAAATTGTGTATCATATTACCCTATTTCCATTTTAAAAACTTGACCTTAATTCAAAATGGCGGATTTCAAGATGGCTGCGGTCAAGGTCATACCTACCGTACAACTTCCACTTAGGCCTTATATGTATCTACATGGTTGTTCCTTCATTAACGTTCCAGCCACAAAGGTTAGTAAGGGACTTTTGCAGTAATCTCTAATAACCACATCACAACTCTTAAAAATTTCATTGAAATCGGAGCCGGACAATTGGGTGATGTCCCTTGTAAGTATTAATTGCTGTGAGGACTAACGAAAAATATTATGTGATAATAATAATAATAATAATAATAATAATAATAATAATAATAATAATAATAATAAAGTATCTGAATGATACAAATATTTTTTCAACTTTTATTACAATTGCTGTGGGTTCCCATGAATCTGGTTATATTATTTTTGTAAGGAATAAAGAGGCTTCAAACAACAATATGATTTGTATAAAAGAAAAAAAGCCTTATCAGTTGCAAGAACTGACAAGTGACCTTGTGTCTGTTTTTTTAAACACAATGTTACGAGGCACAGAAGCCACCACGACTGCGGTGTGCTTGCTTCAGTACTAAAATTAAGACTTTGCTTCAGGCAGACAGTACTAAAATTCTGTCAATTTATGTGTAGCTATCAGTCAACCACACAGGTTCTTTGAAACGCTGAATTTTACAAGAAAGGTTTTGTCCATCGGATAGGAAGCGAACGAAGCCCATCGTACGTTGTAATCCCTTCCCCTCTTTTGCACACTGTGTGAAATTTAACTTGTATACTGTAGTAAGTTACAGAAAAGAGAATGCTATTTTTTAAAAAACGACATTATCGAATAAGATTGACCATTATTACAATATATTCAAGATGAAAAATATTCCTTTAACAGTCGTCGCACTTAGTTGTCTGCACTGAAATTCCCATAATGTGATTTCTTCTTTTCTAATATGAGCTCCGAGCTTCTTCGTGGCTTAGTGGTTAGCGTACGTGCCCTTGGCGTGTCAGTAGGTCCCGTCTTATATAGCCTCGCTGCTGAAAGGGACGACAAAATCAACTCAACTCATATTGAGCACCATAGGAGATATAACTCCGAGGTGAATTTTGTCCCTGGAAAACCTCCCAAAATCACCAACGGTACGAAATATGTCTGCAATGCAACATGTACATCATTTCCAACTCTATGCTCTGTGATCTAGTTTGCTTTTCATGTTTTCAGTAAACTAGACAGACAAAAGGAAGAATAGAGGCTTTCTTCCAGAAAAATGTGTTCGAGGGTGGGGGGTCACACAGGCTCGTATCCACGGGGAGTCTAGGGGGCCGGGCTCACCAAAAACTTTTACATTAGAATGATTTATGAGCATTAAAGTAGTCAGCCATTAGGATTTTTTTGTTTTAGTATGATACCAGATTCGACTCCTGGTGTAAGCTCAACTTTCAGTCCTGTGTCATTTGCAGGTCTCGTCTCATACAGATTCGTTGAAAAACCTCTAAACATGTGCTATGACTAGTATGCGAACTAAAGTTTTTTTTAGCAAAAGAGAAAGAAATTTCTTGCTTTAGACTCTGCCCTGTAATCCAGTTTTTCTGAAGGCGAGATAGTATGGTTGGGAACGACCTATCAGATTCAAGTTCCGAACCCACATATAAAAGACCTTCCTTTATAACCTTGGTGTTGTATAAGGACGAAAAACAAAAATATACTGATAGCTCCAGTAATAGATATTATAGCAAAGAGATTTAAAAAATAGGTGGTTTTGAAATAGAGAAAGGACAGTACCTGAGCTTTATTAGTATTACTAGCATATATTACCCGCTTTGCTAAGTTAAAATGAAAATTTAACAGCACAACTCCGTATTTCATGTGTTTAGTACCCGTGAAATATGCTGTTTTCGTTTTTAATGGCATCGATTTAAACAGCATCGGAAAGATCATTGATCATCTCGGCGACCCCAAAAATCATGGATTCGACACCAATAATGGTCATTTTCGGTCATTTATATATATATTTCCTCCTCCCCTATGTTGCGGGCCATGGCGACGAAAGTGTCACTGTTCATCTCAGCGACCCCCCACAAATGTGGATTCAGCACTAATTAACGGTCATTTTCCATTATCTTTAAATATCTCTTCCTCCCTTTCCCCCAAGTTGTGGGGTTGAATTTGAATTTAAACATGTTCGAAAGTACCACTGCTCATCTAAGCGACTCAGAAAACTATAAATTTGACACTGATAGTGGCCATTATCGATCATTTTATATATCACTTTCTCCCCTTCCCGCAAGTGGCGGAGCTGATTTTGCATTTAAACCGGATCGAAAATGTCACTGTTCATTAGAATGATCCCGAAAACTATGGACTAGGCACTAATATTGGTTATTTTCGATTATTATTATTATATATAGCTCCCCCTCCCCCGTGCTGCGGCACTCGAAATTAGAATTGTCACTGTTAATCTCAGCTACTCCTAAAACTATTGATTCGACACTAATATTACTCAGTTTCGATCATTTTTAAACGTTTATCCCCCTCTCCTCCATTGTACCCTCCCCCTTCCCAACTATTAGGGCTGAACTTGGATTGAAACAGCATCAGAAGTATTACTGTTTGTCTCATCGGGCCCGAAAACTATGGATTCAACATTAATATCGGTCATTTTTGATCATTTTTAAATTTCTCTCCCTCTCGCCCTCCCCTACGTTGCTTCGTCAAAGTAAATAGCCTAAAGTAATCCCTGCCCCTAAACTCATGTATATTGAAAATTTGATTTAGATCGGTCGGGTGGTTCAAGAGTGATGAAGTCACAGAGACAGGCATTTTTATGTTTATTTTTTTTTTACATATATCTGCCTCCTCTTCCTCCCCTACGTTGGCTCGTCAAAGTGAAATCGATAAAAAACACCCAAGGCCCGACCCTCATATTTGTTGAAAATTAGATCGAGATTGGTTGGGTGGTTCAAAAGTTATTAGGTTTTATTAGTTTCTATTTATACGTCCCCCTCCCCTCCCCCCTTCCGTTAAAGTGAAATTACAAAAATGTTTCCAGATCCAAACCTCATATATCTTGAAAATTTGATTGCGATCGGTCGGATATTTAAGATATAGTTCAAGAGTTATTAAGTTACAAAAATAGTGGCTTTCAGTCTTATATAAATTGATTTATATATATATATATCTCCTCCTTCTCCGCCCCCACGTTGCTTCGTCAAATTTAAATAACACGATCCCAGGCCTGAGCCTCATCTCTGTTGAAAATTTGATCAAGATTGGTCGAGTGGTTCAGGAATTATTAAATTTTATTTATTTTTACACCCCCCCTAAGTTCTACCATCAAAGTGAATAGCCTAAAACCAGCCCAGCCGTAAAACTCATCCATGTTTCAAATTTGATTAAGATCAGTGGGGCGGTTCGGGAGATTTAAAGTCACAAACATAGTGTTTCTCAATTATATATATATATATTAGTAGTGCCGAATCTAGATTTTTTTCCTATGGGGGCAACGTAAAATTTTACGGCACATTCCACCAGCCCCCCTTCCAACAGAACGGCGAATATGCATCGTTTTTACCACTAGCAATCCTCTACATTGAGACTTTTCCCAAATAGGCAGTACTGGCTTCGAAAGAAAGAAAAAAAAGTGCCGGATCGGGACAGTGAAGAGAAGAGTGGCAGTGTTGGGCAAATTTCAATTGAATTGACAATTAACAATTAATCTGTAAATTTAATTGTTAATTGCAATTGACAATTGAAGTAAGTAATGGTTAATTGTTAATTGCAGTTGCCCATTAATAAAGGAGAATCAATTGCAATTAATCAATCGATTGAAAGTAATTGCAGTGGAAAGTAATTACAATTGAATTCAGTCATTCAATTGCAATTTTTGATTTCCACAGCAATTACTTTTAATTGATTGATCAATTGCAATTGATTTTCACTGATTAATTTTCAACACTGTAGTTCAGAGAGAGTGTGGGGCAATGAAAACTTTAGCCACGACCAACTTACCCACCACCCATCGTGACCCATGACCCACCGTGACCCACTCTGTCCCACCACCCACCATGATCCACTGTCACACACTGTGACCCAAGACCCACCGAAACCCATTGTCATCAACTCTGACCCATGAATCATGCCCTCTTCTCTACTGACTAAAGAGTTTAAACTTGTAATAAAACAAGGCTATGAAATTATCACTCATTGGATTTTGAATTTCTACGATCAATCAGTCAAGCACCACTCTATTACAATAACGGTGGATCTGACCTTTCTAATATAAATAAAATAGAGTTTGCTTGAGTGTCTGTCTCTCTATCTGTGTGCGGCCCCGTGGAGCAGACGAGTGGACGAGTTTTCAAAATTTGGTCGCGGGTAGCTTGGTCTAGGCCACAGATCAAGAAGAGTTTTTTTTTCAACCGGGACCAGCCTGGGAACCAGACAAGTTGGCCGAGAGTTACCAAATTTTGGACACGGATACCTTGGTTCAGGTCCCAGACCAAGGCGAAGCGTTTTTGACTAAATTCGAACCAGGGGGGTCTCAGGAGGGCGTTAACCCAGACATGTAAAAGTAGTAGAAAATGACCGATATTAGTGTCGATTTCATAGTTTTCGCGGTCGCTAAGATCAATGGTGATACTTTCATTAGCGATGATTTTCTAATTCAGTAACCATTGTATGTGGGCCGGGAGTCACCGGGGTGGAGAATTGCGAGACATGTAAAAATAGTGGAAAATGACCGATATTAGTCTCAAATCAATAGTTTTCACTGTCGCTGAGATGAATGGTGATACTCACACAGGCGTTGACTTCCAAATACTGCCCCCATCGGCTGCTGGCCAGAGGCATGTTTTTTTTTTCAAAATTGGAACCAGAGGATCATAGGGGCTTTTATCGGAATATGTAAAAGTAGTAGAAAATGGCAGATTTTAGTGTCACATTCATAGTTTTCGCGGTATCGGCTGGAGGCCAGAGGCGATTTTTTCACAATTCGAACCAAGGGGGTCTCAGGGGGCGTTTACCGGGACATGTAAAAGTAGTAGAAAATGACCAATATTTGTGTCGAATCCATATTTATCGGGATTGCTCAGATGTATAGTGACAACCCCGATAGTGTTTACGTTCAAATTCAGCCCCCATCGGCCTTCCCAATGAAAACACATGTATATATATTATTTTGTTTTCCATGTAGTTAGCATTAATGTCATAGTAGATTAAATGATAAAATTCGAATTAGTAATTCTGTTTTACATTGCTCCATACATACACTGGAGCAAATCCCGGGGGGATGAAGGGGACATGTCCCCTCCAATCTTGGAACTGGGGAGATTGTCCTCCCCAATAATCCGATTTGAAATGTGTTTTTTGGGAGGGAAATTTGATTATTTGTGTCCGATCGCTAGAAAGGAAAGTGAGATGAAATTAATGTCCACTCAGAATAAGCCTCAAATCTGCCCGCCTCCCAATGTTGAAGACAATTCTGCTCCCCTGATCCTCTACAGCATTGTTTCTAGCCTACAGAAATATTTTGAACATCGCTATATATGTATATATATAATATGGGAACGATCTTACCCGCCCCCCTCCTAATGTTGAAGATAGATTTGCGCTGTTGCATACATACCTGTCGTTTCTCGTTTCTTTTTGTCCATGAACTCAAAATCCTGGACAAGGCTTGCATACATTTCTCGCCGTGCTTTTTGCTTTTCAATCCTGGCCTTGAAAGAGTCTATTATCTTATCCCATATGCAAAGTCTACATTCCACAAGTTCAATAACGGTTAAAATATCGAATGGAAAAATTCCTGCCATCTCTAAAAATCTAAGGAAAACTAGAAAGGTAAGAATGCAATAATACACAACCTTTTTATCCAGTCACTGTAGCTAAACTGCAGAATTCTATCAGGGGGTCAATCCCGGTACAAAGGGGAGAGGGAAAACTTGGATACATAGCTTTGGTCTTTGTTTTCAATTGCCATTCTACACATTATTTTTTTAAAATGGGAAATTTGGGATAGTTTTGGAAGTGAGAGAAAAAATCTGTAACAAGTGAAGCATGAAGTCACATCCCTATTGTTGAGATCACAATCAAGAAAATGCCAAGTGAGTAACTTGTCCTTGGAGCTTGGGAAAGAGTGTTTGATTGTGTTGGTTTCGTTTCAAAATAATAATTCTACTTTGACCTGTCAAAAAATATTCAATTATTGCTTATTGAGTGGAACCGGGAAAAGTGATCTGCACACAATTCTAATGAAAATAAAAGGAAGTAATAATAATCAGGATTTTTTCCACATGCTTATGTTCACAGTGTATCAAAATTTGAAAATTACGCTTAAATTAATTTCCAGAATGTATTGAAATCTAAATGCAATAATAGATTAAAAAATATACCATCAAAGAGTGTGTGTGTGAGTGAGAGAGAGAGACAGAGAGAGAAAAAACAAAAATTAAAAATTAGTGGAAAATAATCAAGAACTTGGTTATCTAAATTTCCTATATTCTATTTGGTAATAGCTATTTAGAGGGAAACCAGTACTCTTCAAACTTCCCACATTTTATACTTATTTAATAAAGGGAATTAGCTACTCCAAAACAGAGACTGTAAAAAAAATAATAAGCTGTTCCGAAGTTGTTTATAGGACAAGATAATAATAATATTACACAGGCCTACAGAAAAAAATTTTTTTCTTGGTGCCTAAAATTTTAGAGCTGATTTTAACTATGTGTGGGGCGCTGAATCCAATAATGTAAGCAGTTATTTTCTATCAGCTCTACTTTGGTAGATACAGGCTACTGTACCAGTAGTGTTATTTACGTTACAATGTATGTGGAAGAAATATTACAATCCAAAATAAATATGTAAATTATAAATGATGTAACCACTATTTCTGCATGCTTCTTGCAATAGTATACAAAATAAGCAAAAGAAATACAAATATTCTCGTAATAACAAGTTTGAATATGATCTTATAAACTCTGCAACTCAAATAAATCCTACTGTGCTCTATAGAGATTTCTATTTGGAAGAACGGCGCTCTTTTCTCATTAGTGCTGCTATCTGTCGGTACTAAACGGAAACTAGTCATATAGTAGTTCCAGGAACGTCCACTAGATTGCATTGGTATTCTACTTGGCTAGTGGATCGTAGTTATTGTCTTGCAGGTGGAGTGACATGTTGGAACATGTGAGTTTTGTTCTGAAATCATAACTTGTATCGCGTATACTAAGGCTTTATATTTAACATCCGTGTTAGTGGCCTGAACATAAAATGAGTTCAAGTCGAAGAAGTTGTGTTAACCATCCTGATGTGTTTTGCTACATATGTGGTGAGTACACATTTAAAGACAATAGAAAACATATCAGTGACTTTGTAAAAAAAGCATATCATGCATATTTTGGTGTACGCCTAGGGGACCAAGATAAAACGTGGGCTCCACATATTGTGTGTAAAATGTGTACTGAACACTTGCGACAGTGGACAACTGGAAAAAGAAAAAGTCTTAAGTTTGGTGTTCCAATGGTTTGGAGGGAACCCACAAACCATGTTGATGACTGTTATTTCTGCCTGGTAAATGTTACGGGTATGAATAGAAATAACCGGAACAAGTGGACATATCCTGATCTGCCTTCAGCAAGACGTCCAGTTGTTCATTCCGATGAAATACCAATCCCAACGTTTCACCACTTGCCAGAGCTTTGTGAGACTGAAAACGAACGTAGTGAACATTCTTGTGACATGGATGATGGAAGTGACAGTGATTATGAGGGAATGTCAACAATTCCTCAACAGTTTAATCAAGATGAGCTAAATGATCTAGTTAGGGACCTTAATCTTTCAAAAGAATCGTCTGAATTACTTGCTTCCAGATTGAAGGAGAAAAACGTACTAGAACAAGGAACTAAAATCACATTCTACCGAACAAGGGAAAAGGAGTTTTTACCATTTTTCACTGAAGACACAAATCTCGTATTCTGTCACGATGTTAGAGGTCTCCTAGAACACATGGGTCTTCCAGAATACAATCCAGATGATTGGCGCCTGTTTATTGATAGCTCCAAGCGAAGTTTAAAATGCGTCCTTCTACACAATGGCAATAAGTATGGCTCAATTCCAATCGCTCATTCAACACGACTGAAAGAAGAATATGAAGCAATTGCTTTGGTTATGAAAAAAATTAAATATCAGGACCATCGGTGGGTGATTTGTGTGGATTTAAAGATGGTGAACTTTCTTCTTGGACAGCAAAGTGGCTACACAAAATATCCTTGTTTTCTATGTCTGTGGGATAGCAGAGACAAAGCAAATCATTGGTCAAAAAAAGAGTGGCCGCAGAGAGACGACATGGTTGTTGGTAAGAAAAATATTATTAACATGCCTATTGTTGAGTGTGACAAAATCATTTTGCCACCTCTACATCTCAAGCTCGGTTTGATGAAGCAGTTTGTAAAGGCGCCAAATAAGGACGGGCCGTGCTTTGCTTACATGGGAAACAAGCTACCTCAGATCAGCACAGAAAAATTAAAAGCTGGAATATTTGATGGTCCCCAAATAAGACAACTCATGAAAGATCCGGCTTTCGTGGAGTCCATGAATGAGACTGAACGTAGAGCTTGGACCTCATTTGTAGAAGTTATCAAGAATTTCCTTGGCAATAATAAAGCTGATAACTATGTTGAGCTAGTGAACCAGATGCTTAATGCATTCCAAAAACTTGGATGTAATATGAGTATCAAAATTCATTACCTGCACAGCCATTTGGACCGTTTCCCAGACAACGTAGGCAGTCTGAGTGAAGAACTAGGTGAAAGATTTCACCAAGATATTAAAACAATGGAGGACCGCTACCAAGGAAGATGGGATGCCCATATGATGGCAGATTACTGCTGGAACCTAAAAAGAGACTGTGCAAAGAAACATTCAAGGATGTCACGAAAACGAAGCTTCCGAAGTGTTGAATAGATCGTTTTGAACAAATTATTTGATTTTTTATTCATAAAAACTATTATAAAATGTAGTTACAGAGTTATTATGTACTTGATGATTGTGTTTATATGGTTTTCATTATTTTCAAAGTGTTCCAAATAACAGATTTAAATGTCATAGTTTTCTTTTCACTTACAGTAAAACAGCACCTATGCAATTTTCAACGTTGTAGCAGGTCAGTCTTGCAATTCCTATATCTCAAAAACTAAAGCTGTTAGGGGAAAACTAATGCCATATTTGGATTCAGCGTCCCAATTCTACTTCAAATCAGCTAAGAAACACCCGGCACCAAAACCACTGTAGGCCAGTGTTATTATACAATTATAATAGAAAAAATGGAAACAACAAAATTCCAAATACAAGAAACGAAACAAAAATACACAGCGCCTTGTCACTCACTCTCTTCATCTAACCCACTGGCCGGCCGACATTATCGGCCACATGTGCATCCAATCATAAGAAAACATTGCCACCGACAAAATCGGTGTCGGCGATACCGCCGACATTATCGGGGGCTTGGCCGACAGCATCTGCGTGTCGGAGGATCGGCCGATAATATCGGTGGCGTGTGTAAGCTACGATTTGAGTACATTGAAGTCGATTTCACCGCCGACATTATGGATGCTTCCACCGATATTATCGTTGCCGTGTGCAAACGCACTAAGACTTCTCTTTGATCTGTATGTAAACTTTTGTCAGTTGATGCAAAAAATAAGTGAGTTTGTTCTACGCTCTACAGTTCGAAACTGATTTTATAAGATGAACAGACTTCCCTCACTTGAAAACAACATAGACAGATTTTCTGAAACTTTCGTACGTTGTTAGCTGCAATAGGGTAACTGTCCCAATAATTGACAGTATAAGAACAGTCTTTGACAAATTGTATGTTTTTTCACCCTTTAAATGGGCCTGTCTTACTGATCTCTCGTATAGTTACGAAGGCATCCTTCCTTCATCCATACACACCACCATGAAAATAATAGACTGATAATTATTATTTTTTAATATATGTATGTGAAAGGTTGTTCATTGTACCAGTAATTGACACTGTGATTTGAGAGAACCACCAGTAATTGACACATCGTGACCCAGTAATTGACATCTCTTAATATCTTATTCCAATGAACCATATAATTTTCTACCAACTTTCCAAGCTGATTTATAAGTTTTTATTTTCATAAACATATGTTTATTTCTTTCTCTAATAGAGCTATTACAGTATTTTTGTATACAACGGATGTTAATACTGAAATTATACAAATATTCATAGCACAGAAAAAGAAAATTTACTGAAAAATTCACTTTATGACTAAGAAGCCATGGGTAAAATACAAGGTGAGGCAAAAGTCTGGATACACACTTATAAAAGTCAAACGGTGTGAGGAATTATAATGTCGTTTGGTATGGGATGTCTATAAGTGGAGCCACAACTTATAGGTTTTATGGCGACAGCGGCGGCCATCTTGGATTTGGGTTACGTTTTTGAAATGGGAAAGGAGTCATGTCAGACATCATTTTACACTGTCCTTTTCTGGGGAATAGACCTGTGCAACCCGTTTTGCGAAATCTTGATTTGTGTAGAAGTTATGACCTGTTAAAGTTTGGGACACCGGTCTCAGTAACTACTGTCTATTGCCTTATTTTCCTACCCTCTGGAGTCCTTCCTGAACACTTGTATTAATAAGGTTGTTCTAGGAACATCGAACTGTTTCCTTGCAGTTGCATATGACATTTTACTCTCTCTGTTGCGTTTGCCATCGACATTGAATTTTGAGTAATCGAAGAAAGGTTTCGATTTACCTGGAATTACATTTGATGGTTCCGTCTTTCTTCAAGGTTTATCCATGGTTGGCAATTGTAAAGAAACAAAGTTGAAACTTTCCTTAGTTTAATCAGTGTAAAGCATTTACAGTATGCATAGTTTTTTAAACTTAATGGTTACTGTAGGCTACTCTACCCGTGGCAACGTGCCAAGTAAGAGTAATGCAGATTAAGGGAAGGCACTTGCTTAAAAGTCTCACTTAACGCTCAAACAGACAAAGAAAAATAAAGAAAAAGACGTAGGAGGACTTAACTCCGTACCAAGAGGTATTTACCACTTCCAGAAAAAAAATTAAAAAGCAAGGTCGGTTCTCTGTTAATTACAAAGGTGTCAACCCAGGACCTTTCGAATTATAATAAATAACACAACTCAGGTGTGCCTTGGTAAATAGTTCGTACAATTCTTCTGCAGTAGCCTAGTAATTGACACTCCTTGATCTAGTAATTAACACCCCCTGTCAACTACTGGGAGTTTATAAGAAATAATGTTTTTAACTTTATCAGTTAACTCCAAGGAAATACGCGGTATACAAATTTCTACTGATATTTATTTAGCTTAGGCTAATCACTAGTAATTGAAAAGGATGTCAATTACTGGTTATTGCAGATAACCTGTGACCAATAATGACACCCCCCTGAAAACTTGGTTTTACTTTCAAAAAGCTATATTTATCGGTTAAGTCTCATCTATTAGTCCTTCAATTACCTCAAAACATCTTCAACTCGTCAGTTTTTATTATAATCTATTTGATATGCACCGGATACAGAAACAACCTACCTTAAGATAAACCATTACTAGAAGTCTGAAAAAACAGTTCACTTCTCACTTTCCATCAATGTTCTGCTACTTTTGAAGTACTACTACCGAGTGGCAAATATTAGCAGTAGTGTAGGAATGACAACACTACAAAGGAATAAAAGATGACAGCATTTGCTCGTACCTAGTCATGTTGTGGCGAGAAAAAGACGACAGTGTCAATTACTGGGACAGTTATCCTATTCCTGTACAGGTAATTATTCGCGGAGATGTTTACATAGAATCAAGGAAATCTTTATAATCTATGAAGAGAGAGAAAAAAGACTTTGCTCTTATTTGCTGTCAATCTGCATTCCATCGGTTTCTTTTTCTCCGCGGACAACCCTAAGTTCACGCACGTGACCTAGCGAGGGAAGAGAGAGAAAGAAATCTACCTGGTTAGATTCCTATCTGCTGTTCTGCACTGTTGCAAAATGAAGCCAATATCTTAAACAGCTTTTAAATGAAAGAAAATTAATTTTTAATTAGCGCGCTATAATATTACCTTAGCAAGAAAAAGTAAAAGTGAACATGCAATATTAATAATAATAAACATTTGGCCGAATTTTGAACTCTATAAAATAAATAGATTTATAAAATTTTGGAAAGAAATATGCTATGTTATTATATATATAACGTTCCCCTCGCGTTCCCCCTCAGTTTTACCCCTACTATATATGAGAATTAACATTTCCCTTTATACTTATTATGGAAATAACAAATAGGATACTCAGAATAGTTTTCGTTTTCAAACACTTAATGCCAAGAAGCAAGCATATCTCCATGAAATAAGCATATCGTTTTGTTTGTTTCTTTCTTTCTTGACTCTTCTATCTATGTATCTAGTCGATCGCCTGAAGGCAAAACATTGCACAACAAACAAGGTGATTCGACACGTGCCAACGACAGAATGAAAGTCTTGATTTTAGTACTGAAGCTACATTCAGGCAAAAAAAAAGCAAAATGCCCGCAGGATTCTCTGCCTCGTAACATTGTGTTAAAAAGAAAAACAGACACAAGGTCAGTTGTCAGTTGCTTAGTTCTTCGTAAAACAGCTAATAAGACTTTTATACAAATCGTTGTTGTTTGAAGCCTCTTTGTTCCTTATAAAAACAATATATCGAAATTCACGGAAGCCCACAGGGAGTGCAATAGAAAGTTAAAAAAATATCTTCATCATTCAGATCCTTTATTATTATTATTATTATTATTATTATTATTATTATTATTATTGTTAATAGTAGTAGTAGTAGTAGTAATGGTAGTAGTATTAATATTACTACATAATATTTTTCGTTAGTCCTCACAGCAATTTATACTTAGCAGCAGGGGTAAAAGTGCTTCGGAATGCAGGGGACGCCATCCCCCACCTTCAAAAATGTGTACGGAATCCCCCCAGGTCCTAAGAAATTACAATGGGCAAAGATAGGCATGGGGGACGGCGTGACGTCATGCCGCTACCTACCGTTTCCCTACCTTTTCAGATTCACTTTATCTTTGCTTAGCAGGAATCGATACAAGAATTCGTAGGACAGTTACTCTTTATTGATAAAAATCGTAATTTGGCAGTTATTAAAAACAATATTTCTGTGTCTAGAGGTAGAAGAGAGGGGACCATGGAAGTTACTATTGCCACGTACAAAAATGAAACCTGTATTCAACACTGACTACGTATAATTCAAGGATTTTTTTAAAAAAAAACAGCGAAATGCTTACACCTTTTCAAAAGTAAAATTAAAATAATTACTAAGAAATACATTCATTGAAAAACTTACGGGTGGCAAGTCCACCGTCTTAAATCCGCTTGAGAGCGTTCGAGTCCAAATTCAAGTAAAGTTAACGCATGGAAGACCTAGGTTCGATTCCCTGTGGGAGTTCATGTGATTCGGAATCGACGTTAACTAGTAGGTTCACGTCTCATATAGTTTCGCTGCTGAAAGATACGTTAAGCTCAAAATCAACACAAGAAATGTTAAAACGATGAGAATGTTTTCTACTGTTTTGGCGTATGCAATTCTATGTTAAATAAAACTACATACACTATTTGATAATGGAAGTATCGTTAGAAATACAGTATCCAATAAATCAAACTTTTCGAGGGGGGTTTGTCTGAAAATACATACAAATATTGAAAATAGTTTAAAAAGGTGCATAATGCAGAAATACTATTTTATCGCGTATGAACTTGAGGCTTCTAGAACAGCAAGTTCTGACCACATATTAACACCGCAGAACCAGGATATGATCAAGGGATGGACTAAACCATAGTTTCCAACTTAACCCAGTGTAATTAAAGTAGGGTTGAAACACACTCTGTCCACTGTATACCTGAGCGTCATGGGGGGGCTGTACACCCTATAAAATTCCCTTTGGATCGCGCCTTTTGAAACCAATTCATATTTCATAACTTCATACACGGCACGATCAAGCACTGAATCTATTGAAATATTACTACGTAATAATTATCGAGTGTCTACACTTTTTCTATTAAAGCTCATAATATATATTGTCACTCATAATATATTAAAGCTCATAATATCATAATATAAATTGTCACTCATGTAGTGTGTGCTACTGTAACTTGGGATGCGCACGAGACAATATTTGTGGCTGTCTCGTCTCAAAAATGTGCTAAAAGGCGATGTCTCGACTCGAAAAATGTATATTTCTCTATTGGAAGTGCCGTGACGACTCGAATTTTGTCAGGAAAACCCTGTCACGATTCGTCCGGTGCGCATCCCTAAATGTAACTCATGACAAAAATGTTTTGTTTTAAAACAAAATAAAACGGTTGAGGTGGACTCTGCCGAGTAGAAGACATGAAATTTATTAAATCGCCTCGCAACCCACTAGGCCGCACACTTAGGTTAGACTCTTCACCTTTTTCCCATGCTATCTAAGATATCGGCTAATCTTAAATTCGCATTGCCGATGCGGGTTTTCTAACAAGAAATATTATGTTGCAACTTAATTTGGATGTAAACTCCTGACTTAATTAGCATTTAAGAACTTCGCAGCGTGCATTAAAATCATGACAGAAGTATAGTTAAATCTCAGTTTCAAATTTCATGTCTACCTTGCATCCAAATACTTGTGCTGTCATTTCTTTCAATGTAGGTAGGAGCCGAAAGTTCCAATTGATCCCAATTTTTCGCTTTAATTCCCTCTATTTTTTCATAAAATTTTAAAGAAATATTATTATTAACAAGCAACACTTCTGAAGTGTAACACTCCGATTTTGATAAAATTTGGGAGGTAGATACTACACATGAAATAAACGAATACGTGTTTCTTATCCGTAAGACCAAGTAAACTGAAGTAAACGAAATTTTACACACATATTGCAGACATAAAATGAGGGAACACGTGTTTCGTATTTTCCTGGAAAAACGACTAGGAGGGGAACGGACCCCTCTAAAACTTTCATCACGAAATATTGAAAGTGATAGTAACAATATGAAAAATATGTGTAAAAGACACAAAGAATTGCAACGAAACTTTGTGTATGAACAACATACCAAAAAAAGGAACACGGATTTTTTATTTTGTGCTGAAAAACGGTTTCAGGGGGCAAAAGCCATCACCCAAAATTTTGAAAGTAAAGGCCCGGAAGGCCAGAGGAAGTGAATCGAAGTGAATGAAATTGTGCACAGATATTGTCGACATAAAATGACGGAATACCTTTTTCTTATTTTCCTGATAAAAAGAAAACCGTTTAGGTGGGACACACCTAACTTTGATCGTGAAATATCAAAACTGCTAATAACAGAAGTGCTTAAAGGACATGAAGAATTGGAACGACACATTGTGTAGGGACAATACGCATAAAATAAACGAATACGATTTTTCTTTTGTTTTCTGCGGAAATACGGTTTTAGGGGGGCGAAAGCCCCCATCCCAAATTTTGAAATTTGAGGCCCAAAATGCAAGAAGTGCACCGAATTGAATGAAATTGTGCGCAGATATTGTAGACGAAAAATGAGATAATTGGGTTTCGTATTTCCCTGGAAAAAGCGGTTGAGTGAGACACGGACCTTCTAAACTGTTCATTACGGAATATCAAAAGTGCAAATAAGCATACGCAAAAGTTCCTAAAGAATATGGAGAATTGCAACGAAACTTCGTAAAGGGACTATTTGCAAAACAATATATGAAACATGTTTTAATTTTTGCGGAAAAACTGTTGGGGCCTAGGTCCCATCCGAAAAAAAGGAAATATAGCTCAGGAAGGAGTGGACCCAAGCAAATCAAATTGTGTGTAGATATTATATGTAAAATAAGGACTCTCGTGTTTCTCAAGTGATCCTATCGGTTTTCCTTCAAATTTGGTATTTCCAAGGATTAAAGATGCCTCCTGAAATACTATAGAATAAGCTACACTGTTTGTGTTTGCTGTTACTTGATCTGCCAAATTTGAAGAAACGGATGCAGACACGACACTTGTAAAACACGAAAGGCCATATTTTACATATCCAATATCTTTCTTTCGCTTCGGTCCACTCCTCCCGCAACTCAACGCCTCAGTTCACTCAAAAGTTTTTTTTTTCTTTCAGGAAAATATGAAACACGTATTCCCTCACCTTACCTCTTCAATATTAGTGCACATTTAATTCACTTCGATCCACTTCTTCTTGTCTTTTGTGGTCCAATTCCAAAATTTTGGACGGGGGCTTTCCCCCCCAAACCGTTATTAACCAAAATTATAAAATGTATTCGTTTATTTTTGCGTATTGTCCATACACGCAGTTTGATGCAATTCTTCATGTCCGTTACACACATCTGATATACTGTTACTAGATATTTTGATATTTCGTTATGAAAGGTTTGGAGGAGTCCGTGCCCCACCTAACCGTTTTTTCCAGGAAAATACGCAAACCGTATTCCCTAATTTTTTGTCTACAATATTTATCCAAATTTCAGTCACTTCAGTTCACTTTTTACCTTTCAAGCGTCAACTTTCGAAATTTTGGTTTTGGGTTTTTTGCCCCTAAAACCGTCTTTCCGCAGAAAAGAAAACAACATATTCCTTTATTTTTTGTCTATACAAAAAGTCTTGTTGCAGTTCTTAATCTCCTTTACACACATCTGACATACTGTTATTAGCAATTTTCAGATTTTGTGATCAAAGGTTTGGAGGGGTCGGTACCCCACCCAACCGATTTCTCCAGGAAAATACGAAACCCGTATTCACTCACTTTATGTCTATAACATCTGTGCACAATTTCACTCACTTCGGTTAACTTCTTTTTGCCTTTCGGGAGTCAACTTTCAAAATTTTATTTGGGAGATTTTGCCCCCAAAAACCGGTTTCCCGCCGAACATGAAAAAACCTGTATTCATTAACTTTCTTCGTATTGTCCATACAAAAAGTTATGTTGCAATTCTTCATGTCCTTTACACACATCTGACATACTGTTACTATCACTTCTGATTTTTCGGGATCAAAGATTTGGAGGGGTTAGTGCACCATCCTACCGTTTTTTCCAGGAAAATACGAAACTCGTATCCTCATTTCACGTCTGCAATATCTGTGCGCAATTTAATTCACTTCGGCTCACTTCTTCTTGCATCTCGGACGTCAATCTTCAAAACTTTGGGTAAGAGCTTTTGCCCCCTAATACCATTTTTCAGCAGAACATAAAAGAACCCATATTGCTTTATTTCTGGCGTATTACCCATACAACACGTTTTGTTGTAATTCTTCATATACGTTATACACTTCTGACATACTATAAATAGCATTTTAATTTTTTGTGATCAAAGGTTGGGAGGGTCCGTGCCCCACAGGACCATTTTCTTTAGGAAAATATGAATACGTATCCTCATATTATGTGTAGAATATCTATGCACATTTGCACTCACTTCGGTTCACTTCGTTTTGCCTTTTGGGCTCAACTTGCAAAATTTAATGTGGTAGCTTTTGCCCCTAAAATAGTTTTCCCGCAGAACATAGAAAAATCCATATTCGTTAACTTTTTGCGTATTGTCCATGCACTAAGTTATGTTGGAATTCTTAATGTCCTTGACACACATCTGACATACTGTTATTAGCACTTTTGATATTTTGTGATCAAAGGTTAGGTGGGGTCCGTGCCGCACCGACACCTTTTTTCCAGGAAAATAGCAAACCCATATTCCCTCATTTTATGTCTACAATGTCCGTGCACTATTTCATTCACTTCGGTTCACTTCTTTTTGCCTTTCCGGCGGCAAGTTTTATAATTTTGGGTGAGAGCTTTTGCCCCTAAAACTGTTTTTCCGCGGAAAATAAAAAATATTCATTTATTTCTTGCGTAATGTCCATACATAAAGTTTCGTTGCAATTCTTCATGTCCTTTACACACATCTCAGATACGATTACTAGCACCTTTGATATTTCATCATGAAAGGTTTGGAGGGGTTGGTGCCCCACAAAGCCGTTTTTTTTTTTCAGAAAAATACTAAACCCGTATTCCCCCATTTTATATCTACAATATCTGTGCAAAATTTCTTGCTCTTAGGTTCACTTCTTCTTACCTTTCGGGCGTCAAATTTCAAAATTTGGGGGGAAGTTGTTTTGCCCCATCAAACCGTCTTTGCGAAGAACAGAAAATCCTGTGTTCCTTTATTTTTTGTGTATTATCCATACAAGAAGTTTCGTTTCAATATTTCATGTCCTTTATACATATCTGACTGACATACTGTTACTAGCACTTTTCATTTTACGTGATCAAAGGTTTGGAGGGATCGGTGCCCCACTCAGCCGTTTTTTCCAGGAAAATACGAAACGCGGATTCCCCGATTCGGTCTACAATATCTGTGCACAATTTCATTCACTTTGGTTCACTTCCTTTTGCCTTTCGGGCATCAACTTTCAAAATTTTGGGTTTGAGTTTTGCCCCTGAAAACCGTTTTTCCACATAAAATTTTAAAAAATCTTTTCCTTTATTTTTGCGTATTGTCTATACACGCAACTTGATTCAATTCTTCATGTCCTTTCACACATCTGACATGCTGTTACCAGCACATTTTATTTTTCGTGATCAAAGGTTTGGAGGGATCCGTGCCCCATCCAACCGTTGTTTCCATGAAAATACGAAACTCGTATCCTCATTTTACGTCTGCAATATCTGTGCTTAATTTCATTCAGTTCGGTTCACTTCTTCTTTCCTTTCGGACGTCAAGTTTCAAAATTTTGGGTGCTAGCTTTTGCCCCTAAATCCGTTTTTCCGCAGAAAATTAAAAAAGCTCGTATTCCTTTATTTTTTGCGTATTTCCCATTCAAAAAGTTTCGTTGCAATTCTTTATGTCTTTTACACACATCTGACATACTGTTAGTAGCACTTCTAATATTTCGTGATCTAGGGTTTGGAGGGGTCCATGAACCACCCAACCCTTTTTTCCAGGAAAATAGGAAACCGTATTCCTTCATTTTACGTTTACAATATCTGTGGGGAGATACATTCACTTCGGTTCATTTCTTCTTGCCTTTCGTGTGTCAATTTTCAAAACTTTGTGTGTGAGCTTTTGCCCCCTAATACCATTTTTCAGCAGAACATAAAAGAACCCATATTGCTTTATTTCTGGCGTATTATCCATACAAAACGTTTTGTTTCAGTTCTTCATGTCCTTTATGCACTTCTGACATACTGTTATTAGCATTTTATTTTTTTGTGATCAAAGATTTGGAGGGGTCCGAGCCTCACACGACCATTTTCTCCAGGAAAATATGAAAACCGTATCCTCATTTTATGTCTACAATATCTGTGCACAGTTGCACTCACTTCGGTTCACTTCTTTTTGCCTTTCGTGCTCAACTTTCAAAATTTAGTGTAGGAGCTTTTGCCCCTTAAAACCGTTTTCCCGCAGAACTTAGAAAAACCCGTATTCGTTTACTTTTTGCATATTGTCCATACACTGAGTTATGTTCCAATTCTTAATGTCCTTGACACACATTTGACATACTGTTATTAGCACTTTTTTATATTTTGTGATTAAAGGATAGTGGGGGGTCTGTGCCGCACCGACCCCTATTTTCCAGGAAAATAGCAAACCCATATTCCCTCATTTTATGTCTACAATGTCCTTGCACAATGTCACTCACTTCGGTTCACTTCTTCTTGCCTTTCCGGCGGCAAGTTTCATAATTTTGGGTGAGAGCTTTTGCCCCTAAAACCGTTTTTCCACAGAAAATACCCTTCTCCATTTTTTTGCGTATTGCCCGTATGTGAAGTTTCGTTGAAATTCTTCATGTCCTTTACACAAATATGATATACTGTTACTAGCACTTTTGATATTTCGTGATCAAATGTTTGGAGGGGTCCGTGCCCACCTAACAGTTTTTTTTTTAAGGAAATACGGAGCCAGTATCCCACATTTTATTTTCACAATATCTGTGCAAAATTTCTTGCTCTTAGGTTCACTTCTTCTTACCTTTCGGTCGTCAAATTTCAAAATTTTGGGGTAAGTTGTTTTGCCCCCTAAAACCGTCTTTGCGAAGAACATAGAAAATCCTGTGTTCCTTTATTTTTTGTGTATTATCCATACAAGAAGTTTCGTTTCAATATTTCATGTCCTTTACACACATGTGACTGACATACTGTTACTAGCTCTTTTGATTTTTCGTGATAAAAGGTTTGGAGGGATCGGTGCCCCACTCAGCCGTTTTCTCCAGGAAAATACGAAACGCGGGTTCCCCGATTTGGTATGCAATATCTGTGCACAATTTCATTCACTTCGGTTCACTTCCTTTTGCCTTTCGGGCATCAACTTTCAAAATTTTGGGTTTGAGTTTTGCCCCTTAAAACCGTTTTTCCACAGAAAATTTTAAAAAAATATTTTCCTTTATTTTTTGCGTACTGTCCATACTCGCAGTTTGATTCAATTCTTGGTGATCTTTTACATACATCTGACATGCTGTTACCAACACATTTAATTTTTCGTGATCAAAGGTCTGGAGGGGTCCGTGCCCTACCCAACCGTTTTCTCGAGGAAAATACGAAACCCATATCCTCATTTTACGTGTGCAATATCTGTGCTTAATTTCATTCAGTTCGGTTCACTTCTTCTTGCCTTTCGGACGTCAAGTTTCAAAATTTTGGGTGCTAGTTTTTGCCCCTAAATCCGTTTTTCCGCAGAAAATTAAAGAAGCCTGTATTCCTTTATTTTTTGCGTATTTTTCATACAAAAAGTTTCGTTGCAATTCTTCATGTCTTTTACACACTTCTGGCATACTGTTACTAGCAGTTTTCACTTTCGTGATGAAAGGTTTGGAGGGGTCTGTGCCTCCCCCAACCCTTTTTCCAGGAAAATACGAAACTCGTATTCCTTCGTTTTACGTCTGCAATATCTGTGCACAATTTCATTAACTTTGGTTCAGTTGTTCTTGCCTTTCGGGTGTCAACTTTCACAAATTAGAGTGGGACTTTTATATTAAAACTTACGTAACTTTATGTCCCTTTTTCTTTTTTATGATTTTTCTTTTTTTTTGGGTGGTGGTGGTGAGGAGAGAAATGCTTTCCTCTGATATCTGTCTCTTGCCATTGACCTTGTTTGAACTGCTGAAGTGAGATCATTTTGTAACTTTTAATGTCATCCAACTCCGTCACGATAATAAAATTGTCATTTTTAACAATTTGTTTTATTCTCTTATTTGTAGTTTGCCACACTGATATATTTATTACAAAATTGAAGTTTGGTCCAGCGCCTTTCGAATTCGCAGCCAACCCAACCGCCGAGCTTATTGGGTTGCCTGCTATTGCAGGAAAAGGAGAATTGCAGGTGGTAATGCACTTTTGGAGTCGTGTATACATACATTTCTTATCCCCTATACTATTGTTCGAGATACATGTCGATTGTCTACTTTTACCTGGGGCCACTCCAGAGGTCCAAAGTAGATCGGATGGATTTCTGGAGGGAATTTTCCCAACATTCTCTCACCTGTTCAAATGCATTATGGGCCCTAATACATAACACCTCTGGAAAGCTTGTTTCATGCTGAAGAGAATGAACTATAAACCATGGTTTTCCAATGAACGGTGTTGATGCAATAGCTATTTCACTGCGATTTTCTTTATACCAACAGTGTTAATGGGCCACAGGGACTTACTCCGTTGTCCATGGCACCTAATTTTTTGTACATGAACATATCTTTATGTTTATAGAATAGACTAGGTTTGATTCGGATATCCAGATGGCACGTTCATGTCCGTTCCTTGTTAGCTAGTTAAAATTCAATTTTGAAGATGTCTTACTACAGGTGATCGAAACTTTTAAATGGCCTTTCTTTGTTAATTTAAATACAGTAAAACCTCTACTAACGGACACCTCTATAAAGCGGACACCTCCCTTAACGGACATATTTTGTAATCCCCAAACACTGTAATAGGAAAAACATATTGGCAAACCTCTCTAAGGCGGACACTCTCTAGTACGGACACGGACAGCCTTTTCTGTCTTTTATAGGTATTATTTACCTCCGTATTACGGACACTTTCTCTAGAAATAAGTTGAAAAGTGTAGTAAAAATATATTTTTAGTAATTCATACATGTGTCACCAAGGAAGTATTGTGACAACATTTTGCCTCCTCAACTGTCTGCTCAGCAATCCAGATGAAGCGTCTCTGTTTAACAACACTCTTATGTCCTTTGCTTACATCCCACTCCCACCTAAGCTGTTTTAGTCGCACAAGTGATTGACAGTTACCCGCCGTTAGGGATGACACGTTATGCTACTGTCCCGTTGGAGTCTCTAACCAACCAGAAGACAAGTTTAGTATTTTTTGCCCTCAGGTATATATATTGTCTCAGAAAGGACACTTCAGGAGTGCAATTACCCCACAAATTAAACCTCCATACTGAAAACGATGGAAGTACTGATAAGTGTAAAGCGCAGAGAACTATAACATGTTATTTCCACGTTGTGCCTCGAATATACAGTATTGGATGACAGAGGATAATGTAGGTAATATTCGTAAATACGTGATTCATGCAAAAATATTTTTTTCTAATTGTATATCACCATGCTCACTAATTTACATAACAAAATACTGAAACCTCTTGAAGGCGGACACCTCTCTATAGCGGACAATTTTTGATTCCCCACGGCTGTCCGCTTTAGAGAGGTTTCACTGTAGTACAATTGTTTTCTTGGGTGGACAAAATTCCTGAGCTAGTTAAAATTCAAATTTGATGATGCCGCAGTACCAGTGATCGAAATTTGTAAATGGACCTCCTTTAATAATTTGAATGGTATTTTTTTCTTGGGTGGACAAAAATTGAACAAAGGTGTCGCACTACAACTAAATCGGACCGAAAAATCTTCCAGAAGTTATCTTCTGAAGCAATGGATTGAAGTTGACAAACGTTAACAATTGAAGATGAAAATATATTTTGCAAAGTGTATGCTAAACAAGTAATACTTTCTAAGTAAGTAAGCTTGTTTTCAAAAAGGACATTTCGATTTTGTTCGACAGCAAAAGCACAAACTTCAGCAACACTTTCTTTCTTTCTTTCTTTTTTTTTTTTTTTTTTTTTTTTTTTTTTTTTTTTTTGCCTTATATTTTCATAACAGTTTCAAGTCTAGTAAGAAGTTTGTGCAACTATGAAACAGCCTAGAGGTAGCTTTCTTTTTGCGTACTTGACAGAGTTCATCCCAAAGAAATCATTGAAAAATATATTTCGGGAAGAAATGAACAACCTTTTTAAAAATGAGTTCTAATTATGAGATTATTTAAATATAAGCTTATGTTTCTTTCATATACCTCTATCTCTCAAAACGTAAATTTCCTACTAAGTCTTCAGTTATGTTTTCGATAACTTTACCTTCTTCCCATTTATTCCCTGCTTAAATCACTTTATTCCATTCAAAGTATCAATATTATACATTGTAAATTATTGCTGTTTGAGATGGACAATGTTGCGGTAGAAGAAAATTGAACACAAAAAGTAATTTCAAGTGGATTTATTTTCTTTTAAACAAGAACATAAGGGTTTTTAATATAGGCTTTTAATACAGTAAAAATTCCCTTCAACAGGCCCCGTATTAAACGGAAATTTATTTTAAACGGAAATATTTCACGATCCTATGAATTTAAAGGTAAAAAAAAATGTGTTAAATTCTCTTGATTAGGCGGAACCTGTGTTGCGAACAACGGATGTTAAAATGCACTTTTTAACGGAAATTTTCAAGTTCCGTAATGCACTGTTTAAAATTTTTTTAGACATCCTGTGAGAGGTTAGGTATATGAACTACATTGTAAAGGTCTTCGTTTACTTGTTACCCTACACATTTACTCTTTAGTCCACCACCATGTAAGGCCCTAGATACCGTGAGAGTTTTTGAACGAAGTGCAATTTACATAGTTATCTCCAAATACAAATAACGCGTTCTCTAGCTGCTCTAGAGACAGGAACAAGGAGCATAATATACCCAATAGATCTGAAGGGAGCCAAAAGTAGAGGGAGGAGCTCTGAAAAGGGCATAGCATCTACTTTTTGTCTTGGCCTTTGAAACCGTATGTAGGCTTTTTTTGTTTGTTTGTTTGTTTGTTTGTTTACTGTAAGTTTTGTGTGTATTAATTCGTAGCATAAATAAATAATATAATTGAATACGTTAGGCCTATATAAAACATTTTATTTTATCTCACTATGTCCATTATGTGACACTATATCTCTCTGTGTACCTTGTATTTATTTTTCTACGCATAGAGCTATCTTGGTTAACTTTGACACCTTTAACGGAAATATTTGGGAGTCCTGTTTAATTTCCCTAGGCAGTTTTTATTATGTGCTTATGCCAGAAATGTTTATTTACTTCTCTGAGTATATTTATTCTTTATTCAAAGATACTTGGCGCATTATTTGTAAAACAATTGCGAATCCAGGATATGATCAAGGGAGGGGCTAAACCATAGTTTTACAGCTTTATCCAGTGTAAAGCAGGATTGAAATACATTTTATCCCGTTTATACCTGAGCGTCAAGAGGGGACCCGCCTGTATACACACACACACACATATATATATATATATATATATATATATATATATATATATATAGGGTGTTTCAAAGCAACACCGACAACGTTTAGGAGGTGATTCCTGACACCAAGATAAGTCAAAAAGTATAGACCAACCTGGGTGCACAAATGCTTCCTTTCGGAGTTATAGGCTGCCAAAAACGTGAAAAAAAATGAACTTTAAAGGTCCATAGCTCCAAAGCTATGGGACCTACCGTAGTCGGGTCAAGACTTTACTAAGGAACTATATGTGCTCTATCCAAATATTTAAAAAAAAAATGCTTCACAATCCTGCAGTACTTCCGCAACAATGTTTATAGAGGCAGTTAGTGAATACTTCAGATTATAGAAAAATATGCCCGTAACCAAACTGCCTATACAAAAATGGTTGCGTGAGTACCTTAGGATTCTGAAACATGTATTTTTCGATAGCGCACATATTAGTTCCTAAACAAAGTCTTGACCCAACTACGATAGGTCCCATAGTTTTGGAACTATGGACTTTTAAAGTTCATTTTTTTTATGTTTTCGGCAGTCTATAATTCCGAAAGGAAGCATTTGTGCATCCGGGTTTGTCTATACTTTTCGCCTTATTTTGGTGTCAGGAATCAGCTCCGAAATGTTGTCGGTGTTGTTTTGAAACACCCTGTATAAGTAGATGTATTTTAATTTCACATACCGACTGAGAGCTGTTTGAACTCGAAGAAACCAAATTTATTTAAGAAGCCTTGGACGCTTGCGGAGCTGAAAATATTAAAAGCGACCTTGCGTGTATCAATACTCATTTCAGTTCATAACGAGATTAGAAGAGCGATGGTTAGGACTTTGCAGTGCATTTGAGCTGTTTGATTCAATAACGAAGCAGACGCCCCCAAGACCAATCGGACAAGCATTTCTTCGAAACGCACATTCAATAGACGCGAAAAATTCTGGCATAAAATTCTTGTATAATGTGAATAAAGTGTTCCTGGGAACAACAACGCACGAACTTCAGATTTAACAGCAAGTAACATTGCTTCTTTGAAATACTGTCTCTTAACGACCCGTGACACGGAAGGAACATTTTCAATGTACAGTAATGCAACAATACACCGAAAACTACATAGTTGTATATTGTAGCGTGAATGCATCATAGTTATACACAAATATATGTAGTTCAAGTAATACAGCTTTCTTCTCTAAAGATAAAATTTTTCATTTAACTTTAGCTTTTGATTGTTGCATATTTACAATTTTAGTGCATATTTGCATATTTTCAGTGCATATTTTCGTGATTTTTAGCGCATATTTGCATGCACATTTTGCCGTTTTTTAGTGCATATCGATCCGAAGTCTAGTCATCACTATCTATTTTGAAATATTCAAATTCATTAAATACAGCTTAAGTTACAATTAAATCATCACAATATATCACGGTAGATATACACAGTTGTTAATGCATAAGTGTAAATATGATTACGGTACTTGCAGTCGCCTTATTTTGAAATTAAATTGAAACAATACAGTTCTTGGGTTGCAGTTAAATCGTCACAAAAGTTCTAAATCGGCAAACTGTCTCACGCTACCGACATCTGTTAACGACAATAAACGATAATGGCAGTAGATAGTTATTAGCGTGACTGTTTACTATAGGAATTCGCAGCGGCGGCTGCTGAAGGGGAGCCAATGTGCCGTGGCACTACCACAAATAATACAAAAAATAATACTTGCATCTTACTAAATAATAAACTTTTTAATTTTATGCACAATACTTTACTTGTAACGTCATCACTACTCAGAAGCTGGTTTGAGTCGCGCTCAGTAATTGAATGCGCTCAAAATTACTCGCACGCTAGCAGTACATAGGCCTATCTCTACTCTGTTCGTGCCAAGTTCTCCCGTGCTCTCCCGACTGTTCTAAAAATGGTTTGTGCGCATGCTCGTTAGTTGGAAAGCAGAAGGAAAGTACGGAGAAATAACTAGCGTTTTGTGCCACGATCGGTGGCGGCTCGAAGCGGGAGATTTGTTTCGTTTTATGTTTTGATGCTCTCGGAAAGGGGGCTTTGGTTTGGGGTTAAGTCGCCTGCAATTCTAACACGTGACTCCTGATTCACTTGTTCCTATTGCAGTGTTTCCAAACTAGTTACTTATTACATATCAATATGTACCATCTAGATTTGACCCTCCCAAAAAATCTGTTTGGAGTTTATTTCCTTATTGTGTTGTCAACCCAGGTATGACCCCCCCTGATTGAAACATAAACACATTGTGCGCCTGAGTGTTTGTGGTGTTGAATGTGGTGTGTATATGTAACTTGTCAATTATATATTTTTGCGAAGTTTTGATGCTGAGTATTAAGTGTAGTGCTGTTTTCTTCTTTCTCTATATTTGTAACTACTTTCCGTGAAACCAGAACAATAGATTATGATGAATGCGGCAAGTAATTTACTGAAATATCCGTTTTCATCCCTATCATATGACGACAAACTAACTGGAAGCAGGAAATTTAGGAAAGCAAATGCCTAATTTAAAATTGTGTGTTAAGCAAGTGATCCGTAATAAGGGAAGATTGCATCAATTTAACATGAACATATATTTGAAAAAACAGTTCGAATTTGTGATTGTGATGTAGCCAATCCTTTATTTTGTTTTCCGTGTGTTGTTTGGGGGGGGGGTTGGAAGCTAGACAAAATCTGCTTTATGTTAATAATAAGTTTACTGTAGGCACAAACAACTTCATTCTAAATAACTCTCTGTGTGTGTATATATATATATATATATATATATATATATATATATATATATATATATATATATATATATATATATATGTGTGTGTGTGTGTGTGTGTGTGTGTCTGTGTATGACTAATAAAATAATGTTATTTGTGCCTTTACATGTTTTTTTTTTTTTTTTTGGATATGTGCTTATTTATTGTGTACGTTTTGGCACTACCATATCATATACTCACGAGCCGCCACTGGGAATTCGTGTGATGCACTGAGATATTTACTGTTTATAAATAAGATTAAATTGAAAAGAATGACCTCGAATTCTACCTGGGGTACGTACAGCTAAATCATCTGTAAAATATTAAACTTACAGACCTCTTTCATTATTGATAACTTTACACTTCCAAAATCACGCGTGCTCTAAAGACATTGTAGACTTCATTTACTTGCAGTGAATCGCATTCAATATTTAGGGAGAAAAAAATCCACCAACTTCGTAGGTCTCTTAGTAGTGGAGTGCATCACTGAGAGAATTCATGTTCTTCCTGTACTGTTAAACTACATTTCTTTCTATTTATAACCAGGCCTGTAGCCAACCCAAAAATGTACGGGCGGCCCGGCTGAAGTTAGGGGGGGCCGATGCAACCATATTATAGTTCATTACCATATTATAGTTCATTTGCCAGTCTATCGTGAAAATTTTAGGGGGCCCAGCCAAAATTTCGGGGGCCTAGACCCCTTGGATACGGGCCTGTTTATAACGTTATCATGCCTTTTGAAGTTATAATGACTAAACAAAATTGATATAAAACTCAGGATACAAATGCAGCAAAAATGTAGGTTTTATTAAGAGGCTGATGAGAACAAATACTGAAGGAACACGAACTATCATTCATAATTTTTGCATGTTAAATATTTTTTAAAAATATATATATAACATTTTGTTCTATTGTTTCTCAAATGCCCCCACTTACAGTCCTGGATGGATTGTTTGTAATCCTTTTTTGCTCCTTCATGTTAGAACATGATCTAACTTTTTTTAAACCTCACATTTAAAGTACTATTACTAGTTCCAATTTCGCCTCGAAATTTTACGAGGGCTGAAAAAGTAATAAGAATTGTTGAAAAAAAAAACTTTACTTACATTTTTAACCAACCACAATGTGATCACCATCAAAGTACTTCCCTTGTGCCTCCACACACTTACTCCATCGGCGTTTCTATTGGTAGCATCTCTGGAAGTCATCTTTTGGGATGCCTGCCAAAGCCCGTGCTACCGTTGTTTGAATGTCCGTTTCTGCTTCAAAATGGTGTTTTTTAAGAACTGCTTTCACCTTTGGGAACAGAAAAAAAATCACACGGGGCGATGCCCAATGAATAAGGAGGGCGTGGTAGCACTGTAATGGATTTTGATGCCAAATACTACCGAACAGACAATGCAATATGGGCTGGTGCATTATCGTGGAGGATCCAGGTGTTAGCGATCTCTGGACGAAAACGACGGATGCGTTTTCGAAGTCTTTCGAGAATTTCTGTGTGGAAATGTTGATTTACTGTCTGCTCTGAAGGTACCCAATCTTTATGGACAATTTCCCTGAAGTCAAAAAAGCACACAAGAATGCATTTCACCTTGGACTTCGACATGAGGGCTGTCTTTGGTCGTGGCGAATCTTTCCAACACCATTGCGCACTCTGACGTTTCGTTTCGGGGTCATATTGATAACACCAACTTTTAGCACTAGTGATAATTTTAGTAAATCCGGGTTAGATTCCATTTGGTCCAACAAATCAGCCGCCACAGTCCTCCGGTCATCTTTTTGTTGCTGTGTGGCATTTTTTGGAACCACTTTGGCACACACTTTTCGCATTCCCAAATTTTCAGTTAATATCAGAGGCACTGTTTCTCGATTCATATTCAGTTCATTCGCAATCATTTTCACGGTTAATTGTCTATCTGCTCGCACAAGTTCCTCACCCTGTCTGTGTTCTCTTCCGTTCGTGTTGTTGAGGGTCGCCCACTGGGGTGTTCATCTTCGATTTTTTTTCTGCGTTCCGCAAACATTTTGTGCCAACGATACACCTGTGCCATTGATAACATTTCATTTCCAAAGGCCTGCTGAAGCTTCCGGGACGTTACCGCGGCAGTCTCACCAAGTTTCACGCAGAAGATTGCGTAGCGCTGCTCAATATTACGTGCTTCCATTGTTGTGACGGGAGTCCAACATACGACTGCACTTTTCAACCTCTAGTTTCACGTACTGTACTAATGGAGTAGGCTCAAGGTCACACGCTGGCGGCAGTTTCAGTCTGCAGGTTGCCAGCATCAGTTGAAAAAAAAATACATTCTTACTACTTTATTGTAGGACCTCGTATTATCAACATTTATAGTACTTGCTATGAAAACGCATGAGTTTTTAGATTAAACTTATTACTAAAAACTATGAAACCTATGTGTCAGTTCGATTTTTTTAAAAATTAGATTGTTCCTTTCTACTTTTGAGTTCCGAGCGAAGAAAACTTGGTAATTAAAATAATCAACGGATTTACACGTTTTATGTTCTCTGCATACCACAAAACTGAAATTCGGATGTCTATCCGTTCGTTCATCTATCTCGACCTGGTGTATTTAGACTCGCCTAGTACCCATACCGTTAATCGTACCTCAATCAAAAAGTTTGTTTTTAAAGATTCTCTAGGGAGATTTTGATCTATCTACTCTCAAAAAAGTAGTATACTTAAGGATGAGAAAAATGTACAGGGCTGCGGTGGCTCAGTGGTCGAGTGCTCACCTCTAGAGTATGGGATCCTTGGTTAAATCCTAGCTCGTGCCAAGTGAGATTTCTAGTGTACAAATGCCATGTACATGGATTTTCTCAGAATTCTCCTACTTCCCCCAGTTTCTTCATTCTAATGTTTTATCATCATCATCACAATTTTCCTTACCCTCGGGAAGTAACCGAGGGACGTTCAACTTAAAAGAAACGAATTTCTCAAAAACAGTTCTGACGATTTCGTTTATATTTCGTACACCAATATTTCATTAATGACCTTATAATACAGTAACAATATTTTTTTCTAGAAAAATCCAGAAAAGATAATTTATTCTTGGTGTTTTTTCTCGATCGATATTCTCGAAACTACTTAAGCGATTCGATTGTACTTCATAAATACACATTTCATTAATAACCCTACAAAATGTGATTTAATTCGTAAAAGTCCACAATGATTCCGATTTCTGTGTTACTTATGCGGAGACCCATTCAGTTGTGTCAAATTTCTTCTAATGAGAATTGTAATACAAATGCGTAGGCCAAAACGAATTTCAGGGGGCTCAGGCTCCTTCTGCCTATCTCACAGTCGGTGCTCATGAAGAAGTGGTTTACTCTTCTTTTCGGATACCTTTCTCAAAATCGGCGCAGAGGCTTGTGATCATATTTCATTCAACCTTACAATGTGTCGTGATTTTTGATAAAAAACCGAAGAGTAATTTTTTCATAGGATCAAGTTTTCTTTTCAGAAGATTTTATTAAGAAATGCTCAAGCGATATTTCTCTCATATTTTATTAACTTACAATATGGTATAGTCATTTCTAATAAAAAGAGGTCGACAGGTGATAATTTCATCTATTGGGTGTGTGTTGTTTGTACTAAGTTCCCCGTAAACGCCTATTATAATTTTGTTAATATATCAAACATTTCTATAATAGCTACATGCCACAGTGGTAGCGAGAAAGTTCAGTGCAGTGATCCGTACCCTTTATTTCGATTATTCCTTACTGTCGCTTAATATTCAATGGTATGTTTTGCATTGTATTATGTTATATTTGACTTGTACGTTCCGTTTCTCTATTCAGAGTTGTATTATTATTCCAGATCACATTCAGAACCAAATGTGGAAAGTGGCATTACATCGATGTCATCTATGGATGTTACACCAAGCGCTTCTGGTATAAATGATGCTTCTAATATTACACTCATTGTTTCCACATCTCAACCAAGTACATCGGGAATACGTGATGTAGTTTCCACTTCTCAGCCAAGTGTTCCGTTATTAGAAAGTGAGAGAATTAAACTGAGAAAAAAACAAAGTAAAATCCCAACATTTTATCCAAGTAACCGGCCCTGTCCGCCATCGCGAAGGGTTATTGGACGATAAAATAACGAACATTATTGTTGATGATCTCTTGCCATTATCTACAGTCCAAGGTAGAGGATTTCGCGAACTCATGGCAAGTGTTGAGCCAAAATATCACGTTTCATCTCGCCAGACTATCACTCGTTGGGTGGAAGTATTATACAGGAAGTGCAAAAGTGATGTTATGCGGACACTTGCTAATGCAGGTTATATCGCGTTAACAACTGATTGTTGGACCTCTATAGCCACACTTTAACAAAAGAAAATAAATTTTGTTCTAGAAACAGTTGAAATGGAAGAAAGAAATACAGCAAGAAATCTTGCTGACACGCTAACAGACAGTATATATGATTGAAAAATTGAAGACAAAAACTGTGGTATCGTGCATGACAATGCGAGCAACATAGTAGCAGCGGAGGCTTGCTTACCGTATGAAAGTGCACGTTGTTTTGCCCATATAGTGCAATAACCATCAACAAGGGACTATCAATAGTCGAAGTAGATGACATCTTAAAATTGTGTTCTATCCTAGTTGCACACTTTAAACACAGTCCTTTAGCCTCCAATGAATTATGTAAAAGACAAGAACTGTTCGAGCTTCCAAAACAAATTAATACATGTTAAAACCAGGTGGAATAGTGCGTACGAGATGATTGCTCGACTTACAGAACAACGCCGTTTTAATGGCCAGAACTCTCACATCATCAAATGATGTAAGTAAATTTGAAATTTCTAGTGACAAGTGGAAAGAGCTTGTAAAGTGTTTGGAACCTCTGAAAGCAGCAACTACAGTTTTTTGCAGCCAAGAACATGTTACTCTTTCTAGTGTGCTTAAGTGGAAATAGCTGAAGATTTAAAGCTGCGCTTAGACTTAAGTTGCACAGACACAAAAAAGATTTCTAAGTCCGTTTTGATGATAGCAGCTGTCCTTGATCCGCGATACAAGCACTTACCATTTCTTACTAGTGAACGTAAGAAAGAAGTGCAACTTGCTCTTGAAACATTATTCATTGAAGAAAAGTCGAAAAGTATCAGTGACGATTCGAGGAAAGATGATCAAGAAATTCGTAGCGTGGTGGATATGTTGCTTGGAGATCAATACACTACTCTACAATCTTCAAGTCATGCTGATGAAGTAAACTCTTATTTGTCCTATCCACAAATACGACCCTCAGATGACCCATTACAGTGGTGCAAGAAAAAGGACACAGATTTCCCATACTCTCAAAATTGGCCAGAAAATATTTGGTTCTTCCAGCAACGTCAGTTCCCGCAGAAAGAGTTCTCAACAACTGGAATGATTGCAAGTTCGCGGAGAAGTAGAATCACACCTGAACACGATAATATACTGTTTTTTTTTTTTTTTTTTTTTTTTTTTTTTTTTTTTTTTTTTTTCATGAAATCTCAAGAGTAGTCCTTGTATAAGATGTATACTATTGGGTTTATTATTTTCAAATTAGTCCTTGAAACATAGTATTAATAATTTTAATTAATAGTTTTAATTTTTGATGTATAATTCTTGAGGTTAATTTTTCCAGCCCCGGGGCTATAAGAAACGTGGATAATAGGATAAAGTACGTTCCGCACCACTGTAATTCTTTCAATATTCTCTCACTGATCATTGAACCCGGGCCCACGTGCACCAAAGGCACATATGCTAATCACAAAGCCACAGGAAAGGGTTGAATTTTAATTATGTTCATCTATATCACAAGTCACTATTCAGTGAAATCACATTAAAACTATGTGTATATTTTTATAATTGATTTAAATTTTGTTTTAATACTTATTTATGAACAAACGTTGGAAACAGCAAAATCAGTTATAAGCTCCCGAAAATAAGTAACTTTGGATTTTATGTAGTTCAAAAACTATGAACCTATAAAAGGTTGTCCAAGGACTTCCTTAGAGTAAAGTATGTGCTATCCATTTATCAGAATCCTACGAAACATGTATAACTAATATGGTTGAGGAAGTCTACTTACTGAACACTGCATTTCCATTTCTACATTTGTTGCATAAAATGTATGTGCACGTGATGCAAGATTGTAAAACATGTACACATGTCCAAAATTATTGTCGCATACCTATAAATATGTTGTTGCAGGAATATCATTTGATAACGAATTCGCCTGGTATTTCTTACAATGTTACTATGTGTGTAATCGGCAAAGACATGCAATGTGGCAAATTTCATGTCAAAAGAGCAGTAAATAAGAATAAAACTTTCTTGTCCATTTAGTAACATTTTGTTTTACTCATTCTAACTTTCGTATTTATAATACTTTTCCTATGAAATTTACCACAAATATACATTTCCCGATTATACACATAATATCAGTATTTAAAAACCCTGCGAAACCATTACCAAATTATATTCTTACAAGAAGACAGTTATAGATATGCGACAATCATTTTGGACATGAGTGTAAATTTATATGGAGTTCATATTAATTAAGCTTCTTATTAGTTTGTATCAAAGGTTCTCGAACTACTTCGATAGGTACATAGTTTTAGAGCTACAACAGATCAAATTAATAACAATAGTGGTATTTCCGATGTTCGTGAGAGCTTTTTCTGTTCTTTCATTCCAAGTATTTCACTAGTGATTTTTGTATAAAATTAACACCCTATGTATATTAAAATCACTTTATATTTTAGGACTTAATACTAATATATATATACATACTGGTAAATATGCCAAGGATAATGTGTATTTTGGTAATATTTATTCATATAATGCTGATTCTTGATGTTCTTTAACAAGGAGTTAAATTAGCGTTCATGCAATTTACTTGGACTTTAAATTTTGCAAAGAGAATTAAGAACACTGTAATTTTAGAAAATAAACCAATTCGATCTTACTGTCTATAAAACGTCAAGAAATTAGGGATGACCACATTTTTTCGAAATATGAATTTTTCGAAAACGAAAAAAATTGAGAAAACGAAAAATAAATAATTTTTCGAAAAACTAAAAATGAAATTTCCGAAAATCGAAAAACAGATTCTTCGAAAAACGCCATCCCTAATACTAATATTCTTTCGTTCCTATTTATGTTTTCAACAGACCAGTATTTCATAGCATTTTTTTTTTTTTTAAGGTGTTAGTTCACAGTTAAGAAAGATACTAGAGGCAATTGAAAGCACCTCAGGTAATATTTGCTCTGCTCTTCTGGCCGGTATTGAGTACCAACTTGCTACTTTCATTTCGAATACTTGTATATTTAGTTTCGGATGTAAGCTTATTTTTATATTTTATTAATGGAAAGAAATCTAGAACGCCCTTATTTTTGATTACCTAGGTAGAATCATACTTGCAGCATTATTAGATTAGACAAGAAAAACTAACAGAATCAAACCACATATAAAACTCTAATACTACAAGAAATGGCTGTTCCTTCGACAAAAAGAAAAAATTGCACTTAAGATACGAACATGGATCAGCTGATTGATAGGTTAGTATGTTAACCACTACGCCACATATACTCGGGTGCTTGTTTCCTTGCTATACACTTTAAAAATTCAGCTTGTAATTTTTGCTTTTGTCGTCTTACATATTAGTTTCTCTGCTTTCCTTGCTTGTCACACTATTCGTGTTATTTGTTGTGTAAATTGCATTTGCAAACTTAATAGGTTTTTTTTTTTTTTTTTTTTACCAGGATCCGCAGCTTTTGAAGTTTTTAAGGTCGCTGGTTGCAATAACAGTCATTTTGCTTGTAGTATTAAGGTCCTGAGTTTACACACTTTGTCAAATGTATTGTATAGGTTACTTAGATTCGTGTTTAGTTTAACGTCTCACGCATGATTACTAAAAGTTTAGGATTATGGCCAATTAAATATTTGTTCTCTCCCAACGGAATAGAACCCGGGACCAGGTGCACCAATTCCTCAAGCGGTAGCCACTAGACCAGTGGAGAGTTGCTTAAATTCAAACTTGCAGACAAGAATCAAACCAAAAATCTGTACCTGAGAGAATGAAGTGCGTAACTCCAATTTCGGCGAAACTGAGTTAAAACCAGTTTTGTATATATATTTCGCAGGTCTGCAACGAATGATTGGTTGTGTATTGTTGTATACGGGTTGATGTAATTAACCAAGTATATAATGTAGTATGTCCAATATGTATTTAGCGCTTAAGTGTTTTTGCTGTTTTCTGGAAAACAAGGAATTGTGACTTACGCACTTCATACTCTCAGATACAGAAATTTACCCACGATTACGCCCATTAGAGGACACGGATAATTAAGGCAAGTGAATGATTTAATATGGAATGAGTATGTCGGAGGAAAAATGTCCGAGGAAACCCACGCACCAAAGGTAAGCGCTCTGCCACAGCCACCGTCCCCTCTGCATCATAAACCAACAATCAGATGCACACCCATGCCTATTTGGTATAGAACTCCACTTGCACATCGTTCTCAGTTTGGGAAACACTTGTGAGCTTCAGATACATATTAGGTCCTAATGTGCATTCAGTTTCAAAAATGAAGCCATAACACCTATTTTGGGTATGATGATAGTTTAATGGTAGTAAAATTGTTCTTGATATCCTGTTGGAATATATTTGAAGTAGAAAATTTTGTTGTAGTTTTAACCTTCTCTCGCTCGAATCTGTAGCCTGAATAAATTATATTATATTTAATCACTTGTTCCGCGTAACCTACACGCAATGGTGTCCTGCATTTTGAATAAAATAAAATGGAAAATAAGAAATAAGATTTAGTTTATGCATAAATTGTAAACGACATTTTTTTTCATTCAGTCTAAATACTACATCTACAAAATAATTATTGCCATTAAATTTTCTCAAATATTTTTATCAAAGAACATTGTTCTAATTGCTACAAACAATTCGTTCTATCACAAACCATTGAGTTCACCGATTTGTCCTTTTTACTATCGAGTGATCGATTTTTATTGCGTCAAGATAGAAAACGTACTATCGTTTCCTCGTTAAGGTTAAAATTAAAAAAAAAAAAAAAAAATATTAAACAAAACCGCATTGAAAAGAAAAAAAAAACTTCAATTTTTCCAAAAGAAAACTTTTCCAAATCTTTACACACAGTGCTCAGAAACTCCAACTACATGAACTACGCCATTACTGTGGTACGTGGACAAAGCCAGTGTCTACATTACAGAATATCCGCACTAGAATGTCATTTCTTATGAGATCAGCGAAGTCAAATCGCGTTTGACTTGGGCACAAGATGACAGCGTCCGTCCACACCAGGTGGGCTAACTGAGGCGTCCAACAGAATCGTGAGAACAATTGGCAAATTGCTTGAAAAGAACATACTCCAGTGTAGGGCAGCAAATGTGCTGACCGACCACTCATGCCCCCATCCCAAGGTTTGTTGCACCAAAATAACATTGTATAACACCAATTCCTCTATAGGTGGAAATTGAACTATATAAAGGAGTGAAACTCATCCCGTATATAACAATTTGCACCTATACAAGAATTGGCATATTCCTAGATTTATTTATTATGATTATTATTATTTTATTATTATTATTATTATTATTTATATATATATATATATATATATATATATATATATATATATATATATATATATATTTTTGCAACCAGTATGTCAAGTTGAATTTCGTAACGACCTTAACCAAACACGCACTATAAACTCAAACCGGACTAACCGGATTTCAAATATATTGCGACAGGATATCAAGAATAATTCTCAGCCTATTTTCTCAAAGAAAAACTGCGTAGGCAATTATACATTCATATAACTTCAGAACTTATGATTTGACATCTTACAGGGTTTTGTTGCACACCCAAGTATGACATATTGTAAACAAAATTTGGATTTCATTTAACACGTATTAAAAAGCTATACTCACTGTATCTCAATTATGCTTCACGGTGGTTAGAGACTAGTACTTTTTTCCTTTTTTTAAGAAATTTATTTCTGAAAAATATAGAATATAAGAACCAAGTACAAAAGTCAGTCATCGGGATTGAGTATCATAATAATTGAAAGACAAATGTATGGAACTCAGTAACAAAATTACATTACAAGCAACTTGGCATTTTAACGAATATACTAAAATAAAAATTAAGAAAAAAAAAACGTTAATGCTAAGTTACATAAAATTGCATATACAAACACTAAATGAAAAGCACTAATATATAAAATATATGTATCTTGGTCTCATTTAGGAATGAATTTATGGAAGCACAGCTTAATATTCCTCAGCACCTTCTCCCTCGCCTTCAACGGAATCCATGCCTACTTCCTCATAATCCTTCTCAAGTGCCGCCAGATCTTCACGAGCTTCGGAAAATTCTCCTTCTTCCATGCCTTCACCTACATACCAGTGAACAAAGGCTCTCTTAGCATACATCAAGTCAAACTTATGATCCAAGCGGGCCCATGCTTCTGCAATAGCTGTAGTATTACTTAACATACACACGGCGCGCTGGACTTTGGCAAGGTCTCCTCCTGGAACGACTGTGGGAGGTTGGTAGTTTATTCCTACCTTGAATCCTGTAGGACACCAATCAACGAACTGAATCGTGCGTTTTGTTTTGATTGCTGCAATTGCAGCGTTCACATCTTTTGGCACAACATCTCCTCGGTATAGCATGCAACATGCCATGTATTTACCGTGACGTGGATCACATTTCACCATTTGATTAGCAGGCTCAAAGCATGCGTTAGTAATTTCAGCAACAGACAATTGTTCGTGGTACGCTTTTTCTGCTGAGATTACAGGTGCATAAGTTACAAGAGGGAAATGAATTCGAGGATATGGAACTAAGTTCGTTTGAAATTCAGTGAGATCAACATTTAAAGCCCCATCAAAGCGAAGAGAAGCTGTTATAGAAGACACTATTTGCCCAATAAGTCTATTGAGATTAGTATACGTTGGTCGTTCTATGTCCAGATTTCTTCTACAAATATCGTAAATAGCTTCATTGTCTACCATGAAAGCACAGTCTGAATGCTCTAAGGTTGTGTGCGTTGTCAGAACAGAATTGTAAGGTTCAACAACCGCAGTAGAGACCTGAAAAGATGAAAAAATGAATTATTTCTTCACATATATACGTATAGTACACTTTCACTTTTTGTTTAGTTTCGATGAAAATAATTATCCCTGGATCCCTCTGAAAGAAAACCCACTTAAATAATAGAACTTTGTATTTTCCAGAACTGTATGAAAGCTAAGAATGCATTTTAATGAGAACAAAATGACTAAGAATGTACAAGACTGAACGGAGTAAATATATACAGGGTGAGTCAAAAGTCCTTGGACACCTGCATAAGTTTGAAAATCGACGGGAAAAGTAAAAAGTGATTATGGAAACAGAGGTTTGATGAGGGGCCGCAACTTTTGGAGTGTATGTCATTCATGGCCGCCATTTTGGATTTAAGTCAATTTTTTAAAATGGGAAGGGGGGGGGTATGGCACATCAAATAACACTAGCTTAAGCTCAGGAATTTAGTGGTGTAATTTTTTTTTTCTATCTTGTACAGTTTAGAAGTTATTAATGTTCAAAAGTGGGAAATTACCTTGATACTGACCCAGTTCTCTCTTTGTTCCAGGTGATCTAAAATGGGTCTGACACGTGAACAGAAGATCGAAATCATCCTTATATCAGGGGAACGCAGCTACCGAAAAATAGCAGCTGATTACAACAGACGGCACCCAGACAGAAAACCGGTATCGCACAGCACGGTGGCTCACGTGATCACCAAATTCCAGGAGACGGGCTCTGTTCAAGATAGGACATGTAGTGGGCGACCAAAGACTGCTACCAATGAGGAAACTGCAACGGCGGTTGTTGCGTAGTTTGTGAAAAGTCCTAAACGAAGTACCCGTCGTGTGTCGCCAGCATGTGCAATAAGCCAATCCTCCGTTGTCCGGATATTGCACGCCAATCAGTAGCATCCTTACAAGCTGCACATGCAACATAAACTGAACGAGGGTGTCCCTGATCGCCGGTTGGAGTTCTGCATGTGGGCTACTGAGCAACACGAACTGGATCCTGCGTTTGCCAAGGGCATACTGTTCAGCGACGAGGCGTATTTCACTTTGAACGGGGAGGTTAATCGACATAATTGTCGATACTGGTGCGACGCAAATCCGAACTGGGTTGACCCGAGTCGAGAACATAGTCCAGCGAAGATGATGGTGTGGTGTGGCATATGGGACATCCGCATCATTGGGCCATTTTTCATTTACAACACCTTAACTGCACCACAGTATCTGATGCTGCTGCAAGACCTTGTGTTCCCTGCCACACTGAACGCTGACGGCATTTTCCCCATCTTATTTTCAGTATGATGGAGCCCCTCCACACTATGGACTGTGTCCGTGAATGGTTGGATGATCAACTGCCAAGGAAGTGGATTGGTCGCCGTGGTCGCGTGGAGTGGCCGCCCAGATCCCCTGATTTAACGCTCCTTGATTTTTATATATGGGGACATCGTAAGCAGATAGTGTATGCTGAGACAATCCGTGATTTGAAACACCTGGAGAAATGCATCCAACAAGCCTGTGATCAAATTTCAGGAGACATTCTCCTCCGTGTGCAGTCAGAGTGGTTGCGGCGACTACAGTTGTACATTGCACGGGATGGACAACACGTAGAACGTGTGTTGTAGCATTCAGTATCAAGGTAATTTCCCACCTTTGAACATTAATAACTTCTAAACTGTACAAGATAGAAAAAAAAAAAGAAAAGAAAATTACACCACTAAATTCCTGAGCTCAAGCTAGTGTTATTTAATGTCATACACCTCCCTTCCCATTTAAAATAAAATGAATCCAAAATGGCGGATTTCAAGATGGCGACCATGAATGACACTCCAAAAGTTGCGGCCCCTCATCAAACCTCTGTTCCCATCATCACTTTTTACTTTTCCGTCGATTTTCAAACTATGCAGGTGTCCAAGGACTTTTGACTCACCCTGTATATATATCTGCCATAAATGTAGCTGAACGAAAATAAGAAAATCGTATCAAAGCATTACCAAATTAATGTAAAACTGCATGAGAGACGGTTAATAAAATAAGAAGCAGCAGCAATAATAATAATACAAGGTGTGGCTATTAATATCCAGGACTGACGTCACAACACGAAACCCATCACTCGCCCGAGAGAGGCGCTACTGGTATCCGGAAGGTAATAAATCTGCACATGCTCCCAGAAGCGCGCGCCAGTTGAAAACAAAAGCTTGGCTGGAAAAGACGCGTGCAAACTTATCTGGTGCAGTGTTGTGGAAGTGCAGAAATGGAGCAAAGGGTGAACATCAAATTCTGCTTCAAACTGGGCAAAAGTGCGACGGAAACACATGCAATGTTGAAGCAAGTGTATGATGAGCAAGCATTATCCCGTTCCCGCACATTTGAATGGTATGGACGCTTTCGGGGCGGGCGCGAAAATGTTGAAGATGACGCCCACACCGGAAGGCCGATTTCCATACGTACGCCTAAAACAATTGAGAAAGTTCCCGAGCTTGTAACATCGGATCGGCGACTGACTATTCGAATACTGGCCAGTGAACTAAAAGTCGCCAAAGAAATGGTTCGCCAAATTCTGACGCAAGATCTAGAGAAACGCAAGGTGTTTTCCAGACTTGTTCCGCACTGTTTATCAGACGAACAAACGCAACTCAGAATGGACGCGTGTGGTGAACTCATCGACAACGCTCACGCTGACCCTGCTTTCCTGGATTCGATAGTAACGGGTGACGTATCCTGGTGCTACCAATACGACCCTGAAACCAAGAGATAGAGCGCAGAATAGTGGTTACCCAGCTCCCCTAAACAGAAAAAGTTTCGATTTCAAAAAACAAAAGGTTGAAGCCATATTAATCGCTTTCATCGATAGTGAAGGACTTATGAATTTGTTCCACCAGGCACGACTGTTACAGGACAGTATTACGCAGAAGTTCTTGTCCGACCCCGTTTTCGACAGAATGGGAGTTGGTTTCCGTTGCACAACGCCCGCCTCCACATTGTGTTGCCAGTGAGGCGGTTTTTGGCCAAGTATGAGGTCGTGGAGCTGCATCATTCGCCATACTCTCCTGACCCCCGTTTTTTCTTTTTTGTTCCCACAACTCAAAACTGTGATGAAAGGTACACGGTTTGTGGATGTTGAAGACATCAAGAAGCACGCGACGTCGACATTGAAGAGCCTTCCGAAAGGATTTTAAAAGTTGTTCCCACAACTTTTACAGCCAAGCACAGAAGTCTATTACGCCAGGTGGGGATTACTTCAAAACATTAAAAGGGTACGTTTTTCATATGTTCTGGTGTTATTAGAGCAGTCCTAGAAATTAATAGCCACACCTTGTAATAATAATAATAATAAACTGTCGCCTGGTCTCTTACAACACTTTTTACCTACTTCAATAGAGGAAAACTCATTTTATTAGTTTCATGCAAGCCTATTTGAATATTTGCAAATAACTCAAAATTATGTCTTTAAAAATGTTAAAATTATCAAGAATTCTTAGTTCACTTCTACTCATGGGCATAATTATACGTAGAAAAATAATACATGAGCAAACTTCAATAAAACATTACTTCTCTACAAATGCTACGTAGAGTTAAATTTGTCATTTCACAGTAAAAGGCTAACGTTGTAGAATTAAGCCTTTTTCTACAGCCAGCGATGTAGTTACTAGCAGGGTTTAAAAAAAACTGGTATTTCTGAAAAAAAAAAAAAAAAAAAAAAAAAAAAAAAAAAAAAAACACCTGGGCCCATATGGGTTTTTTCGAGTGTTTTCAGGTTTAATTGTTTTTTTTTTTTTTTTTTTTTTTTTTTTTGTCGAAATATTTCAATGTCTTTGGGGTATAAGTGTTAAAATGTGATTTATATATCAAGATTGTCATTGTCGCAACTTGCAACAGTTTTCTGTTCACTACTGTTTTGGAAAAAAAAAAATGGCATTTTGAAAATTTACATTGGATCGGCGAGAAAATCTATACAGGAAATTTAGATTGTCTCTTGCTTCTACCCTCAATTTCCACTTAAAAGTCCAAAAATTACACCCTGCAGCGTGGATACCCGCTAGTTGAATAATGGCCGCCATTTTGAAATTTTACGTTGGATCGCCGCTAATATTTATATATATATATATATACTAGCAGCGTTCACCCCGCTTCGCTGCGGTCACCCCGGAACGCAATAAACTTTGTTACTTAGATAATTTTTACTTTTTCGCTTTCAAGTGATATGATAAAAACCATAGAAGATTGCACTAATGTTAACATTATATCGCCTGTCATTTATGTTAACCCGCCCCGCTTCGCTGCGGTCACCCCAACCCGCCCCGCTTCGCTGCGGTCATCCCGGAACGCAATAAACTTTGTTACTTAGATAATTTTTACTTTTTCGCTTTCAAGTGATTTATAGCGCCTGTCAGTTATGTTAACCCGCCGAGTCACAGGGTCATGCGGGTTGCATATAAATACGTTTATTTTTATACCTATGATGAACTAATAACAAAGGATTTGTACGTATGGACACCTGAATGGTCAATTATCTCAAGACACTGGTAATTGAAAATTAAAGTGATATGATAAAAACCATCTAGGGTCCACATCCTAACAACCCCCCAAAAATGAAAGAAATCGGTTCAGCCGTATTAGCGTGATGAGCGGACAAAGGATTTTTTGTACGTATTGACACCTGATTGGTCAATTATCTCAAGACACTGGTAATTGAAAATTAAAGTGATATGATAAAAACCATCTAGGGTCCAAATCCTAACAACCCCCCAAAAATGAAAGAAATCGGTTCAGCCGTATTAGCGTGATGAGCGGACAAAGGATTTTGTGCGTTCTCTTTTATATATATAGATATATATATATATATATATATATATATATATATATAGATATATATATATATATATATATATATATATAAAATTTAGAATGTCTCGTGCTTCTACTCTGAAAATTTCTATTTAAAAGACTGAAAATTGAGTTTTGTAGCGTGGATACCCGCTATTTTCTTAAAAACAGCTACCATTTTGAAATTTTACGTTGGTATGCCGCCAAAATCTATATAGGAAATTTAGTATGTCTCGTGCTTGTACCCTGATAATTTAAACTTAAAATATCGAAAGTTGTACCCTGTAATGTGTATGTGGTACAGGGAGAAACGAACAAATGTAGATCGAGTCATCTCAGGAGCCTTAGTAACGTTCGCCAAATATGAAGACCAAATATATTAATTTAAAACAGATATAATTCATGTATTATAAAATAAATGTTTCAAAATTTCTTACATGGCAAATATTTTCCAGCGTAAAATAAATGCTTTTATTGTTGAAGTTACTTCCGATACTTTGCGCGTTCAATTACGGGAATTTCCCTAGCATGTTCTTTTCCGAAAATGAATTTAAAACAATTAACAAAGAGATAATTCATATTTTATAAAGTAAATGTTTGAAAATGTCTTAAATGAAATTAAATATCTTCCAGACCCAATGCTTTGTGCGTTTAACCCGAGCACTCCTTTCACGACGAGTTTTCCCCGAAAATGCAGCTTTCTTCAGTCTACATCGACACTTCCACTATTTCCTGTTCAGCGTAAGCTCTAAACTCCGATAAACAAAATATTTGTATCCTTTCACTTGTCACATACGATTGGCCAGTGAGGTATCACTCCCACTCCCCACGGGGAGGAGCAAATTATACACGTGCATTTTGACAACACTGTCTCGTGTTGTCCAGATACTTCAGCAGCAGCAGAAAAGAAAGAAAAAAGTCGAAAGATTAAAAAATATTTGAATTTCGCTGGTAAACAATTCTTGCTTACTAGGGAACTACATGAGGTGGTACGCGGGGATCTGCAAGTGTTATATATCGTTGAAAAGATCACACCGCGTATACCTCATGTGAAATATCTCGCTTGAATGGGGCCTGTAGGGACCGTGGCGACCATTTCAAAATCAGAAGGTACGCTCCGAAACACCAGAAAACATGAACAAAATAGGAAGCTGTGATGTAATTGTTTTGAGACGCGGTGTATATAGGTTCGAAAGATAGCTAAATACGAATCTAACATCAAATGTTTACAAATCAAATTGGCGGACACAAATTACAAAAAAGCTATGGATCTAAAATTGGGTATATAGATACATTCGACGTAGCTATGAATAAAACGGATATAAAAAAATGTAAAATTCAAAATGACTGATCCAATATGGCGGGCAAAATGCAAAACACTGCTACGGAACTGAAAGCAAGTAGATAAATATTTTCGTGGTCGCGGGGCACGAATCTAATGCTAAAAGTGCAAAATGCAATATGACGCATCCCAAATGGCGGACAAAATGTGCAGAACTACAGAATGAACGTATATGTATCGAGACGAACCTGGGCTCCGTCTCGATTTAGAAAAGCACATCACGGTCTCGAATTAGAGACAAGATCGAAACTACTCTCGATGTCAGTATCATCCCCACTACGGAGAGTGGACATTTGTCATACGTATTTCCCACAAGTGTACACGGCATAATGTGAAACCGGAAAGACAGTTATGGAAGCATAACGATATTTTAAACACGCACTTTTCACTCACTGTTCGGATCTTCAGATGGTATCTGCCAATAGTCGCAATGTATCCTACAGGCGCCATTCTTGTGAGATATTACAGATGTAAAGTATAGTCGATGTGAGCTTTTCAACGATATATAACACATGCCGATCCCCGCATGTCTCTTCGGGGGGAGGGGAGTTGGTAGTAAAATTATTGCAATCTGTTCGTATCATAAAACTTTCATATGCCCTACAAAACCTGCCCTGTATTCTGTACCTCAATTTCAGCATGATTGTATAGCAAACCACGCTCCCTGTTTATCGTAAAACATCATCTGCCCCTATTTGCCCCCTTATGTACTATAGGTATTTTTCTACTATATGTCTAAGAATAACATGTCCGTTCTGTACAGTTTTTTTTTTTTTTTTTTTTTTTTCATTTTACGTCCTCCACATTGGATCCGTCATATTCCATTTTTCACTTTTTACATTCAATTCGTACTCAGCGACCACGAAAACATATATCCAGTTTCAGTTCCATAGCAGTGTTTTGCATTTTGTCCGCCATTTTGATTTTTAACATTTGATGTTAGATTCGTATTCAGCTACCTTTCAAACCTATATATACCGCGTCTCAAAACAATTACATCATAGCTTCCTATTTTGGTGTTTCTGGTGTTTCGGAGCGTGCCTTTTTCTGATTTTCAAATGGTCGCCACGCCCCCTACAGGCCACATTCAAGCGAGATATTTCACATGTGAGGTATACTTGGCATGACCTTTCCAACGATATATAACACACGCAAATCCCCGCGTACCACTTCATGTACTTCCCTAGTTAGTGAGTAAAGGTGTTTCAACACAACACTCACGGAACCGGGATTCATGTCAGACGTCATTCAGACTTAAGAGCCTGCCTTACTAAAAATAAAAAATTTACCATTTTTCTTTTGCTTGTTTATTCATAAGTGAAAGGAAATAATAAACTGCAACTTACCACAATCATAGATAATGTTATTCCACAACAGAAAATATAAGCCTGAAGAATGTTCAGTGTTGCCATCCATAGAAATTAGTGTTCCCAGAATAACAATTCCCCTAAAATCTAAGTTAAGGCAGCGACTAGAAGAACGAACTCAACTGCATTTGATTATGTATCGTTGTTTTGGCTTGCTGTGAACTACTTTTTAAATAGCATTATTATTTAATTTTAATAACTGTATGTTAAAACTATTTTGTTTCTTACAAACCAAATACAACTATTATTTAAAAAGTAGTTCACCGCAAACCAGAACAACGTGATACGTAATCAAATGCAGTTGAGTTCGTTCTAGTCGCTACCTTAACTTAGATTTTAGGGGAATTGTTATTCTGGCAACACTGTAATTTCTGTGGATGGCAACACTGAACATTCTTCAGGTTCATATTTTCTGTTGTGGAATAACATTATCCATGATTGTGGTAAGTTGCAGTTTATTATCTCCTTTCACTTATGAATAAACAAGCAAAAGAAAAATGGTAAATTTTGTATTATTTTTGGTAAGGCAGGCTCTTAAAAGCAGAACACCTCCACAGTTGAATTGGCGCCATAATTACTGCGCATGCTTATTGTTTATTTCTATTGTTTTATTAACCACACTCGATTACAGTTTTATTAGATAACCCGTATTATATTCTTGTCATTTATACACCGTAATAATGTAGCAATTTTATATGGAGATTCATAGTAAAAGTAATAATCAATTACTATGAACTATTTTGCGGAGGAGTGCAGGTGTCGGTAAGGCAACAGGAAGTCAGCGAGATTTAGTTTCACGTGGCTTTGTTTATCGCAGTTTAGAGCTTAGGCCGAACCGGGCTTAGTACGGAACTTCAAATTTAGCACTTGAAGTAGTAGCGTTGCATAGTCTTCGAACTCCGAGCAGTAAGCTTCTTAAATTTGACAAGAATTTTTAAGCTATTGCTGGTGTTGATTCTACAGAATGCTTATTTGAAGAGTAGCAACTAATGACTGAGCTAAACTACTGTTGTTAGAAAACCAAATGTAACTGAAGAATACTTGTTTTATCATCAAATGTATGAAATAATACTAATAGTTTTACTAATGTATTTACATATTTACTGCTGATACAGGCACCTATGGCCTTAAACTCGTCAAATGTCCGAGAGATAACGTCCCCCGGCGTCGCCGAGCACACTATTCACGGAAAGTATTTTCTAAAATATAAAAACGCATAATTTACTTCAAATAGGCTACAAACACAATCCATACATTAATTTGCTCTATAATTATCTCAAGCTAAGGCATGCGCGCCGACTACGTTCTGAAAAACATTTTCAGGGATTTCTGTTAGAATCTCATCATATTTGAGAGGGGGGGGGGTATAACCAAGAGCAGGCAATTAAAATATCCTTGTTTGGGACAATCTGTCAGAAATGCTGTTCAAAGCCGAACCTAAAATATTGAAATATATTGTTTTCAATTTTACAATCTGATAAATTCGGCTACTATTATCTTCAGAGTTCACCACTCAGTTTTTTCCTCTGTGGGAATTTTTTCTCGGAAAAAAGTGTTTCCATTTTGATGCCATTGTTTTCAAAAAAAAAAAAAAAAAAAAAAAAAAAAAAAAAAAAAAACTGAATTGACGTAATGTACTTTCCCAATTTCGTTACCAAGTTTTCAAAGTTGTTTTTTATGTTTAAAAAACATAAAATTGATGATTTTTTAAAAACTACTTTATTTCTATGTTCAGCATTCAGCGTTATTCGTTTTATCTCCACTGTTTAGCACTGGGGTTCCCCGGGCTCGAGGGCCCCTGGCAATTGCCAGGTAGCCAGTCTGGGCCTGTTCCTCGCTTTCATCTTTCCCTCTATGGCGGTATGAAAATTTCTCCGCAAGATGTGTCCAATCCAATTGGCCTTCCTACAAAGGATGCTGGCTAAAAGCAGCGTCTTCTATCAGTTTTAAATCATCGTTTGTTACTCTGTCCGTTTTATCTTCATTTTCCTCCAACACATTTTGAAGCTCTAAACATTTCTCTAACTCCCACAGTGTTTAAGTCTCTGAACCAAAACAGATGGGCAGATTCAGGAAATATGAAGAGCAAGATCACGAAATTCACTGTTGATGCAAAGGACGATAGATAAGAAACGCGAGGCCGTAAGCCGAGCAGACTCGGGGGGGGGGGGGTCTGGGGGCGGAGCCCCCTGCTAACCGAAGGCTAGTTACCATTTAAAAGGCGTACTGCTAATTAAGTCGACATAGGCGAAACATCCGTGTTATGAACAAATTTACTTCGACTTGACATACGGTATGAGAAATTACCCACATGGGCACTGAAACACACCGCGAAAGAAAAGCTACGTTGTCTGGAAGCTAAATTGTGGTTGTCACGAGAGCCCTGAATTAGTGTGCATAAATCCACGCTGTCAAGAGCTCAGACGCTGCAACAGACTCCGATATAAGCACAAGCGACAGCCTCAACACAAAGACTAAGAACAGTAGGAAGACCAACAGATTTTCAAGTGACAAGGAGGGGCAGTCGGTAATGGTTGGATGGGGAGGGTTTTGGCTTTTATAGCGCAACGATCCTAGAGCCTTTGACGTATCGTACGACAGCCACGTACCAAATATTAATCTGTTGCCATTTTCGATGCGAAGTGCTGATGCTCAGTCGATGTTTCAACATGTCAATGCTCCCATCCACGTCGCTGCAACCACTAGACTCTTTTCGGATTTCTTGTACTAGCCTGGCAAGTTAGGAATAAAATTAGATGCAAAACTTGTGGGGTATTTTCTGCCGTTTGGTGTACGCTAACTGAACCAACTACAATAATGTTCGTGATTTCCTTGTGTAATCCTTGCCAAATGGAATCTAGCACCGGTAAACCTATCGTAAATGCAGGTGGATGGCATCCTGAAGTGATATCAGGAGCAGCTAATGGAATGGTTCTTATTAGAAATAGCGCCCATATTTTGCCAACAGAATGTTTCGCCTTTTAATAATCTTATTTACACCGTACCTTCCCTTGGAAATAAACATGTACACGTCTTTTGCACAATCATGCAAATTCTGTATTAATTCGGTTCTACAAGTTTCGTAAAGATGTCGCATATTTGCAGTGTTCTTATTTTGCAACGCATCTTACGAATCCGATCTCTACAAATAAATGGACATACCTGTGGAGCTGGATATATGGCAAATTCCAATTTGCTCTTCTTGCCGTAATCAACTGACAATCGTTCCATCAACAATGACGTGAAGCCTGAGCCAGTTCCTCCTCCGAAAGAGTGAAAAATTAAAAATCCCTGAAGTCCAGTGCACTGATCAGACAACTTTCGAACTCTGTCCAGAACCAGATCAACAATTTCTTTTCCTATTGTGTAGTGGCCTCTTGCATAATTATTAGCCGCATCTTCTTTACCAGTTATTAGTTGTTCTGGATGAAACAACTGGCGATAGGTCCCTGTTCTAACTTCATCTGAAAATAAAGATTGTTTTCAAACACCTTGCATTGTATTTAAAAAAATGAATATTTTAAAGTAACTTAGTTTTAAATAAAACTGAAAATAATACTTCTAATTATATATATATATATATATATATATATATATATATATATATATGCAGAAACTGACTCAAGAATTACAAAAAAAATAAATAAAATAAATAAAAATCACACATTCTAACCCGCCGAAAAAAATACTTAAAACGCATTGCTATCGAATCGAAGTTGCCGTCAGTTTATGTATATAAACAGCATAACGCCTTAATAATCCCCACTGACTTTTTCAAAAAGGAAATGAAATATTTAAGTTTTACGTCCCATACTTATGCTGGTTAGGCTAAAGGAGAGAGAGTGATGAATGAAATTGTGGAATGAAGAAAGTGGGAGAAAACGGGAGAACCCCGACAAAACCCAAGAGCACGGTGTTTGTTCACCACAAAGTTCACACGGCGCGAACTGGAATCGAACCAAGGACCCCAAGCACCGGAGGTGAACGCTCTACCATTGAGCCACCGCGCCTCCAGTTGACTTTTTCAAGATTTTCCCTTGATTTTGTTAATTTTCTTGAACTTCGTGAAGTTTTCTGTGTTCTGTAAATAACACTGCATCAATAAAACAGGAGCTTAATATTTCAAACAACGAACTGCGAGCTCTGGAATGTTTCGTTACTACTAACGCTCGATGCACTGTAGCCAAAGTTCAAAATTCACAAGTGCAACTAAAATTTGGAAGAGTGAACAAGGCTACCAAACTTTTATCGGTTGCTTACAGTTGAAGATACTTAAATTTTTAACTTTTTCATTATCTGGATTCATGTTTCTCAAATCTTTACGGTGTCGCAATTAAGGCCATTAGCAGCTACAAGTTCGGAAAACGTTACATTTCTCGAGTGCTTATTTAACGTCTTCCGAAGTTGGTGATTTTAGTTGGAATGTATTCCTTGTTAGTGTAATATGCCTACAAGGAAGAGCGCTGGAGTGACATCAAGTGAATTTGGCAGAATCAAAGTGGTTAAACCTATACAGACAAAAGCTATCCATCCCTAAGATCATTAGGTACGATCTGGTTTGGACTTGCAACTTGGGTTTGAAAAGCGAGAGCTACACAGCTGAATGTCATGCTCATGCCGAAACTACGCCTCAGGCTACATTTTTTCATACACAAAAGGTGTACAGAAGTAATCCTTCAACATTGTCCACACACACACACACACACTTACACACAAACACAAAGAAACAAAAAACCGAAAATATAGTATGTTAGAATGCCGGATTGAATGTTTCAGATTAGAAGTTAAAGATTTCCCAGTAATCCTTAATGGTATATCAGATTTATTGACAAAGCCATTCTCAGGATTACTTTTAATATATTAACTTTCACTGCTCTAACTGCATTAGTCGTTCACTAAAATGCAGCATATCACTCTCCTAAAGAAACATGTATTAATACTGATCAAGTGCAGAATTTCCTTAGCTACTATATTCTATTGATGTGTATGTTTTTCTTGTCACTACACCTTCAATTGTTGCCGAAATAGAAAAATCATACTGTAGGTTTTAACACGAACTGGTTTTAGTGCCGCAATATGAGTTCACTAGTTTAAACGGGTTAGTAAAATTGATTTGACTTTTGGTGTTTTTGTACCAATCGGATAATAATCATAATCCAATTAATTTATACTCAGGTTCACCTAATTTGAATAAATTGATATGAACACTATTTGCATTAATTCCTGACTGAATAAATTCTTCGCGCATCTTGGGCTTCGCTAGTATAAATTTGATCGAAACAAGCATTGGGAAGCTAAAATGCACACCACGGGGAACGAACTTCAAATCCCTAACCCTATCGTTAATATAAAAGAAAAATTAGTAGCAATATTAATAATACTAAGATCAATCCTACTCTTTTCCAATACTATGTTTGCAAGGCACTAATTAGAATGTAATCAAGAAAATAATGAAGTCCTTCCAAAGGATGTTCACACGCTGCAACGATGAAAAAAATTCTAATTTAGTTTTTCTGCGATTAGTTGTGCTGACACTCCAATAGACAAATTAATCTGAAAATTCAGTTGCCAATACACTTGATTGAATTTCAATTTAAAAAAAAAAATAAAAAAGCCCACGAAAACTATGATTAAATAGTTTACGATCATCAGCTCAGCTATCTCCTAATGAGAATTAATATACAGTGAAACCTCTCTAAGGCGGACAGCCATGGGGAATCAAAAATTGTCCGCTATAAAGAGGCGTTCGCCTTAGAGAGGTTTCAATATTTTATGACAAATTAGTAAACAAGGTAATATGCAATTAGAAAAAATATTTTTGCATGAATCATGTATTTACGAATATTACAAAAATGCCTGCATTGTCTTCCGCCACCCAATACTCTATGTTCAAGGCACAACATGAAAATAAGATGGTATAGTTCCCTGCTCTTTACACTTATAACTACTTACTACATTTTCGGTATGTTGTTTTAATTTGTGAGTTGATTGCAGTCCAGTAGTGTCTTTTTTGAGACAATATGTGTACCCGCAGGCCAAAAAATACCAAACTTGTCTTCTGCTTGGTTACAGATTCCAGTGGGACAGTACCATAATGTGTCATTTCAAACGGTGGGTAACTGTCAATCACTTTTGTGTCTCAAACAGCTTGGGTGGGAGTGGGATGCAAGCAAAAGACATGAGAGTACTGTTAAACAGACTTCGTTTGGGATGCTGAGCAGCCAGTTGAGGCAAAATGTCACAATGCTTCCTTGATGACATGTATGAATTACTAAAAATTTATTTTTACTGTACTTTTCAACTTGTTTCTAGAGAAAGTGTCCGTAATACGGAGGTAAATAATACCTATAAAAGACAGGAAAGACTGTCCGTGTCCGTACTAGTGTGTCCGCTTTAGAGAGGTTTGTCAATGTTTTTTCCTATTACAGTGTTTGGGGATTACAAAATGTCAGTTACGGGAGGTGTCCGCTTTATAGAGGTGTCCGTTAGTAGAGGTTTCACTGTATTTAGCTGAGATCAGGGGCCCAATCTTAATGTTACTTTGCATAAAATAATAATAATAATAATAATAATAATAATAATAATAATAATAATAATAATAATAATAATAATAATAATGGCAGAGAATTTCATGTGATAGTGGTATCAGATTTTCAATGAAAAAACTGAACAAAAACAGCACCATTTAGTTACGTCAGTTATATATGAACAGTAATTTAATTGTACAATTTGAGTAAGATTGATTACAAATTCCTAGAATCTCTCAACCCTAACTCTGTAAGTAGAATCTGATAGATTCAATTTCCTGATGTGAAACGAGTATCTCGAGATTTAAGCAGTTGATCTTTCCAAATAGAACTGTTTCCGAAATACTAGCAGTGAGTCTGAATTACTTTAACTTTTTCAATGCAAGATCTCAATGGTATATCTGGAAATAGTAATATTTGATCTGTACTTGAATTTATATCGCAAATATGTTCATGGCGAACAGCTATTACACTTTTCAAGAAAACTATCAAAGGATTTGAGTGACGAAACAACAGTGTCAAAGGGAAAGTAAGCAAAGTAGAAAGAATGTTTATTAAGATTTTACATTCTTTTGCATTTTAGTAAGTCATGATTTGCTAACAAAAAGGAGTGAGTCAAATAATTGAAAAGACTGATAGAAGAGTTAGAGTTTAGTTTAACGTCCCTTTCACAGCGAGGCTATGAGACGGGACCTACTGATTAACGTGGAATCCGAACCACATGAGCTTCCGCCGGGAATCTAACCCAGGTCTCCCACGCCAAAGGCGCGCGCTTAGCCACGAAGCAGCTCGCTGATAGAAGAGAAGTGAATTCATGGAGTGTATAAGATATATATGTGTTCATGTATGTGAAACAGTTCGATACATAAAACAAGGAATGTGATGTGTGTGTGTATTGGCGCGATAAAACTTTTTTTATTATTATTATTATTATTATTATTAGACAAGCGTCGTTTTTCATCAGGACAAGATTTTCTTTATTTCCATTCATAAAATGGAATTAGTACAATGATTCGTTGTATTTTGACTTGCGCTAAAATTTGAGGATTGGCTTTTAGAAAAACAGGTTGTGCTAAAACATTTTCTTACTGGTGATATCTACGAAATACTAAGTATTTGAAAAAGATTATATATAAAATCGGACACATTACGAATGTTTCCAGCAGGGTGGAAAAAAATCATGATTTTTTAAATAAAAATCATTTTAGTTGATTTTTTTGATTTAAATCGATTTTTTTGATTTAAATCAAATCTTTCTCCTCGTATAATACAAGTCGCGAACTGGATAAAAAACATTAGGAATTAATATTAAATGACAATTATGCCATTTTAGTGAAAGTATTTTGGTTTAATTTCGAATTAATCCTCAATCGTTAACCTATTTCAATCCGAAACAATATTTCATAAACATTAAGGAAAAAACGTACAGCAACGTTTATCAACATGACACTTTTCTTTTCACGAAAGTTCCTGATATTTGGCAGGAGTATATTTTTAAAAAATCGAAACTAGCCAGCGGCACGAAATGCATGTAAAGCACATAAATTTCGCCTAAAATTAACTAATTAACTCTATGGCCTATGGAACCCAGAGGTTCAATGCCGCGTTCACGGAAACTCTCCACTGACTTCTATCCTTAGCCAACTGGATCCAGTTTCTATTTTGTATTCCTATTTCTGCGAGATTCATCTTAATATTGTCATCCCATCTGCGCCTAGATCTTCGTAACGGTCGTTTTCCGATTGCTCTTCCAGTTAAGAATTTGAAAGTATTCCTATTTTCTTCCATCCTGGCTACATGACCTGCCCACCTGAGTCTCGTAGACTTGATGACCCTAGCAATGTTTGGTAAACCGTATAAATTATGTAGTTCCTCGTTATGAAGTTTCCCCCATTCCCGCTCCTCTTGGGTCTGAATATTCGTCTCAGGATCTTGTTTTCAAATACTTTCAGTCTATGTTCTTCCCTCAGAGTAAGCGACCATGTTTCGCAACCATACAGAAGCAGGGTGTCTACCAGTCAGGGAAAGTCAGGGAATTTACAGGGTCAGGGAAAATGTCAGGGAAAAATCTTTTCCAGGCTGTGAGGGGTGAAGGAATGCCAGTAAAATAGTCATAAATTACAGGTAAATGAATTGGTTCGTTTGTACTTTTGTAGAATATTGTATAAGCATATAAACAATGGTGAAAACTAACAGTTTACTTTAAATATAAGTTGGGGGCGCGGTGGCTCACTGGTAGAGCGTTTACCTAAGGTGCTTGGGCTCCCTGGTTCGATACCAGCTCGCGCCGTGTGGACTTTGTGGAGGACAAACAGCATGGTCGTGGATTTTCTCGGGGTTCTCCCGTTTCCTCCCATTTTCTTCATTTCATTCATCACTCATCACTGTCTCCTTTAGTCTAACCGGCATAAGCATGGGATGTAAAACTGAAAGATTTCATTTTCATGATTTAAATATAAGTTACTTTTCATGAGTTACTACGAAAAAAAGAGTGAGAGTCAGGGAAAATTATAATTTTGTCAGAGAAAGTCAGGGAACTTGATTATGCTTGCTTGCTAGACATCCTGAGAACAACAGGCATATACAGGGTGTTTAATAAGTAATGGTCATAAATTAAACCGTAGATAGTACACGCCAAAACTAACAAAAAAGTCTTAGTAAACATGTGTTTGAAAGCTTGTTGTTTGAAAGCTTATTACATCTAGTTTCACATACACAAAAACTGTACTGGGCCATCCAAGCACTAAGGAGATATCCCAGTCAGTGTTGCCAACTGATTGGGAAACATTTTCCAATAACTTCCATACGATTTAACATACCCCTTCCCCCCAAATATATATATATATATATATTGGTATAAGCATTCCTTGGTATCCTGGAAATACGCCTGTAAACATTACCACTCATCCCAAGCAACCCAGTTATCAGTGTTGCCATCCAATTTCAGGCTTGCCTGTCACAGCGTTAGACGTATCTGTGCCACATTTTACAGTAATCTTATTATATCTATTTTCACTATACAAAAATTGTGATGGGCTATACAAGCACGGAGGAGAAATAGTGTTCCGAAAACTTATAGGTAAGGGAAAAAATACAATAATCTAAACACTAAATGGGCATTAGCATTTTTAAATGTTGATCAGATTAACTACCAAAGAAGCAAATATATATTATGTTTTTACGAAATTGGTAGTTCAGTAATTAGCGGTATTAGGTCCACACGGTTTCGTATATTTATAATGTCGCACGTAATAATGCAAAGCGTGGACACATACGTTTAACGCTGTGACACGCAAGCCTGAAATTGGTTGGCAACCCTGATAACTGGGTTGCTTGGGAGGAGTGGTAATGCTCACAGACGTGTTTCTAGGATACTGAAGAGTACTTATACTAATTTTGGGGAGGATATGTTAAATCGTATGGAAGTTACTGGAAAATGTTTATTTCGCAATCAGTTTAAACCACTGACTGGGATATCTCCTCAGTACTTGGATGGCCCATCACAATTTTTACATACGTGGAGCTAGATATAATAAACTTTCAAACAAAAACAAATTCATTGAAATCCATGATGGGGATTGAGAAATAAAGGTTTGAAGCTTACAAAATGCTGTTCTATTTTTTTTTTTTTTTTCCTCCTTATGTTACCTTTCAAGTGACTTGATAAATTTTCTATCAGCTCTAAATAAACTTTTCATGCTTTTAATGGTAAACAACTTCAAAATCTGAATAAATAAAAAAAAAAAAAAAAAAGAATATTTCTGGCATTTTCAGGAAACGAAATATGATTGTTTTAGTGTTCTTCCAAAAGGGAAAAATATCGTGTCACGACTGTTAAAAATGGATTTTCCTCTCATTTTTGAAATGCAATAACTTCTGAACTACTGATGCTATTGCAATAAAATTTACACACTTGTTATCAGCATAAAAAGTTTTATAACACTACCAAATTTCATCCAAATCTAAGATAGTGGGTTGAAAGCCTTGGTTGATCTGACGTGGAATGACCCTTAAACGAAATAATGTGAGACGACTGCACTAGCATTCCGGATGAATGTTATTGCATTTTTTTTTTAACAAATACGCATTTGCCCCAAAATCCTTAGAAATAATTATTGGAGAACTGCCTCCAAAATTTAACACTGATTCTCCATAAGGAAAATTAACTGTTTACGCCCCCAAAAGGGGGCTAAAGTGATTTTCTCTTTTATACTTTAAAAATTGAAAAAATTTAGACATTTTTCAATAAGGATGCCAAATTTCACGTTAATAGTGTGAAGATGTTTTCACACTATTAATATGAAATTTGTCATCACAAAACTATATCAGCGTGTTTAAAATCTCCTCTCACATAAATTACAAGCTACACGGAAAGTCAAGAACCGACACTAAAAATGCTCCGAACTTAAATTCTGTATATTTGATAGTTGACACTTCGTAAGCGTACTTGTATCTGCTTTGCTCGGACAAGTCGTTGCTTTGCGAGAATAGGCACATGGGGCAGTCAGTTGTGGAATAACAAACAGCAGAAAAGTAATCTTATAGTTATGACCTCGAAGTAGGTTTAGACACCAGAAGTTATGGATGTTTATAACCCTTTTTTAAGATCTTGGGTTTTTGGAGTATTTTTTAGACTTTCAGTCAAGCAACTACCGCATCGCCACTATTCATCCTAAGATTATGGTTCATACCTCATTCTCTTCAGAATAGAGCAGGCTTTCAATTAGTACCACTTACATGCCCATATTATATACCAGAAGAGGGAAAAATTGGGGGAGAAGGGGAAATTTCTGGGATTATTTGTCACGCCTTGGGCCTCTCTGGAACGGCCCTGTGTGAACGTAGATATCTGAAAAAAATCTTATAAATACTACTCGGTATACTGAATGTGTGCACCAAATTTCAAGCTTCTATCTTGAATAGTAAGGGCGGGAAAAAATTACCAATAATCCCTACAATGCCCCAGATTACCGCAAAAGACCCTGATCTCAGGTTAAAAAAAAAAAAAAAAAAAAAATCCTGAGACATCCCTGTTTATTCTAAGATCATGGTTCGCCTATCATTCTCTTCAGAATAGCCTTTCAAACGCTACCATTCACATGTCTCCATGTATCTGAGACCGGAAAATAGTGAAAAAAGGGATTTTTGGTAAAAAAAAAAAAAAATCCCCTTTTTTTTGCCCCTCTGGACCCCCCTTGTGCTAACGCAGAGATCTGAAAATATCTGATAAATACTATTCGGTGGACTGAATGTTTGTGCAAAATTTCAATCTTCTAGGTGCAAAAGGAAGCCCGCCAAAAAAATGAAAACAGGCCTAACAAAAGAAAATATTCTTTAAAGTTATGACGTCATCACCACCTATGTCGACGCAGGAAGGCGTGAAACCATACGTAACATTCTAGACTTGAGGAGAAAAAGAGAAACCCGGACCGAAAAGTTCAAATAGGAGAGTTATAACGCAAAGTACCATAGAATACCCGTATGGTATAGGCCGCAGCAACCATGAGCATGTTTGCGAAACTACGCCTAACAGCGAAGGGAATCAACATAACGTCTAAGTGGCACGAATCACGCCAGGAGAAACCTCGGCGTCGTCCCCTGCACATTTAATTTGGAACAGAAGATTTCGTCGTTTCACAATAAACTTACATGCTTTTTTTTTTGCTGTGGACTGTACAAATTGTACTAAAGATCTTAAAAGGGGTAATAGCCATTTGGGAGATCATCGTTGAAAAGAAGTTTACAATTGGTTTCGAGAATGCCGTAAAATGTGAACACCAGAAACCGCACTACTGCTGAGAAAGTCCATGATCAAGTCATCAGGAGGTAAGACCAGAAGCAATATTAAATGGTTAGCATTGAGTACGATATTACATAAAAATTTCAAGGTTGAAAAGTTGGCCAACTGGCCAGAACCTCACTGGGAACACTATATGCATTATTTGAAAGAGAGTTTTAAACACGTTGCAAGGAATTTAAAAACAGGAACTCGATCTATGTCTATTCCAGATACACTTCAATACAGAGGAGTGATCGCTGCAAGAAATGTGAGCAAGATATTACAGCCAATAAAGCCTTGAAAAAAAGTAAATTGTCCACATGTTCAACGGCGAAAATGTACGAAGTAAATCTGGGTGTCGGGTTCTTGCATGCTTGAAATGCTCCGATGACATTCGTGAAAGTAGTTTCCAGTCTTAAAAAAAAGTGTATTATACGATCGAAGACAATTTACTAATGCATAACTTAGAAAATTACTTTGTTAATCTGCCATCGCAACCATACCTTTTCAAGCAATACTAATATGTATTGTTATACTTAATTCTGTACCGGAGAGAGAAATGGTCGGCCATCTTTAGATAGTTTTTATTGGTCTATATGTAATTTTACACATTCTTTTCTATGGAGTGAAGCCTGACGTCACAAATATACATATAGATAGCAAGTAATAAAACGTCACATATCCTTCATTAGTTTCGTGGGAAAAAAAAATAGTTTTTCTTCTACTGTAAAATTTAATGTGACAACCGACCTTATATCTCTGAGGTACGGAATTTGACCAAGTAATTTTATCTTCGAACTCGTATAGTGTTGAAAAAATTAACACTGCTCAAACAATTTTACAATGATCAAAAATTATAAATGCTTTCAAAACCTGCCTAATTGCGAGCGTGCCAAATACGTTTACACTCCCAAGCTCAAATTGCGTATCAGCAGACAACCAAAATGAGAATCTGAGCTACAATTTTGATTCCCGTCTTAGAGAAAGCAAGCTACTTTTAGTGAGTGCTATGCAGTTTTAATGCCTCACTGTACATTAAATTTTCTTCATACTAAATTACTACAAGTTATTAATATATACAAGTCACCTAACATAAGAGGCTGTTCGACTACCCTATATAGGAAGATTTTTCGTAAATATACAAGCCGCTTTAACTTCTGATATTCTGTACAAGAAAAAGAATATGATTCTATAGTAATATAATTTACAATTTCAATAATATGCATGTAATTAACCAATACGAAGAAGATATTTCTACATAAATCACATTTCACAGCAAGTCTACGCCAAATTTTATTTCAAGGTTACACGTTAAAACACGTGTTTTATAAAAGACTACTTAGTTTCTACTTCGGCCAGTCATACTTAAAACTCTTAGTAACAAAGTAACAATTTAAGCACTATGCTCAAAACTATCTTTATCCTTCTGTAAATTACTAAATTAAGTGTCAAGTCACTATTATGAACTAAATTACACAAGTTAAAAGATATTTCGTATCTTCAGCTCCTCCGAAGATATATTACCAAGTTCAAGGTTCAAATGGACATCAAGCTCTGGGACAATAAAAACCTGAGAATAATGAACCCACACAATGGTAAAATCCTGTAAGCCATGCTAAAGAATTGCTGAGCACCCACTTTCCAGTTTCCAGCCCTGAATTTCTAACGTAAGATTGCATCTCATGACGTCCTTGGAAGCCACAAATACTACTGTCTATAAAACGAGTCTAAAAACTGAAAGTGGCGGGTGTCTCCAGTTATTCTGAACACGAATGCACAACATGATCAATAATATTGGATAAATTACAATGCTAACAGTTCAAAAGACCATACTTACCCACTACAGTTGGTTCCAGATCGACAAAAACTGCTCTCGGCACATGTTTGCCTGCACCAGTTTCGCTGAAAAACGTGTTGAAGCTGTCGTCCCCGCCGCCAAGTGTCTTATCAGAAGGCATCTGACCATCTGGTTGAATTCCATGTTCAAGGCAATACAGTTCCCAGCAGGCATTACCAATCTGGACACCAGCTTGTCCAACGTGCACACTGATACACTCACGCTAAAGAAAGAAAAAAAGTATAACCTAAGCGTACATATATCTTTGAACCCTCAAACTATTTTACGTGACCATATTCAAGCAGTGGCTTGGAGAGTGGCGAATTAACTTTTGTTATACTTCCATGGAACTACTTTAATAAACTTAACCATTAAAGGCTTTTCATTAAACCCATTTTTCAACAAGTTCTTAAAGATCAATATTCCCGTCCGTGTCCTATGTTTCAACACGTTGAGAAGTAAAATACTAAAATTTCTTTCAATTATTTAGTGTTTAGAAAATGGTATTCAGTAAAATAGTTTGTCGATATATTATTCTCCACTGTCAATAAATCAGAAAAGCACTGATGTACTAGGCCTAGAAGAAACTAGGGAAGCCCCAACTCCCGCCGGGGCGAAATTTGAACGTGTTACGGTGGTCCGGATTCCACTTTAAACTGCAGATCCGTATCTCATACACCCTCGCTGCCGAGACGCTAAACTAAACCCAATGAACTAGGCAAGAATGAAACTCGCAAATACCTTTACTTACTAAGCAGTACTTTGCGCTTTGGAAAAAATTACAGAATATTCGGGAAACAAAAATTCTGATTTCAGCAATATAATGACTGAAGTTAAAAAAGGAGGAAGGGCTGCTGAACAAGTTTGTCACATAAACCATAGCTGGCTGAACCTTATGTTCAGAAACCTCATACAGTGAAAGCTTACTATATTAGCTATCATCCGTTCAATTTAAGAGCCGTCTTTCCTCTCATCTATGACGGCACATCCAGGTAAGAGTTCCACGAAATATTCATTTCTGACACTTTTTAGTAGCGAACACCAAAAGTGACACCTTTGTGCACTTGGAAACATTTGCTACTGTGTTAGCGAGCAAAAAGTTGAATGAAAATATACTTGCCCTGCTATCTAATTTTTTTTTTTTAACACTTGGAAACTTGAATACGATAATTTGTAAATTTTTGCCAGCCACCAAGGAAAATGATTGAAGCGCGTGCGAAAACAAACAGCAAGCTCAATAAGTTCATCTCGACAAACATTTTAAAATTTAGAATATGAAGCCTTAGTGGCATCAATTTATACATTAAAAAGACAGTCGACATAGAAACAAACAGTACCACTGCCTCTATTTCTGGAAATGTTCCTTTTAATAGACAGGATTTCCACCAGATCTCCGTGGCTTTATTGACCAACCGAAATAGTAAAAGATGTTCTCGAAGGGTTTCTAACAAAGATCTCGTAGGTGTCTAACATAAGGAAGTGAATTTAACAGGATAGGAATAATGTTTCAATGCAACTAAGTTGGGAGTCAGGCGAGCAACTTGCAAAGTAATGACTTAATGGAGCCAAGTTAATAGGTTTCACTACATTAAATAATACTTCGCAGGGTTGAGATCCAGAATTACTTTCGTTTAAACATCTGCCCTGAATAGCAAATCTACTATTGGCAACAGTTTTGGCTGAACTGGTCTTTTCTACACACTCCCACTTTCCCAGTACAAATCAAGCACAAGTACCGAACACAAGACAACCACAACAACTGGAGTGTGTTTTAAGGTAACGATATATATATACATATATATATATACATATATATATATATATATATATATATATATATATATATATATATATATATATATATATATATATATATATATATATATATATATATATTTCATATATATATATATTTTTCAACATATTTAGACATTTTCTACCTGAAAACATTACATAGCGTTCAGGCAAAAGTAGCGAGCTTTTTTGGATCAAAAGACCCAATATATTTCAGGCAAAAATTTTCTTGTAGGCCTTATATTTCGAGAACTACATATAGTGTAGCCAAACCACAACTAACAATTTACTCAGTATGATGTGCTTATTCCGTAAAAAAATACAAAAACTCGATGTAGGGACCGTTCAAAACTTTTGCGGCCCCTGACCCAAAAAATTCAATATATTTCATACAATCAAACATTTTCTTGTACGCCCCATATTTTGAGAACTACTTAGTGTAACCAGGGTTGTCAAAAAACATTGTTTTTATTGAAAAGAACAAGAAACCAGTTTTTTTTTTTTTTTTTTTTTTTTTTAATAATTTGCTCTATGTGTTTATATCACATATGGACAGAAATAAGTTTGTTTCGCCTTGGTGTTGTGCAACAACCGGGTTATGCTGGAAGGGGGGTCACATAAGCTTAAAGCTGAATCTAAACAGCTTCTCGGCTTACATTCGAGAAACTATTCTCCATTTGAGCTGGAAACCGGGACTAACTGGCCACAAATGCGGTAAGTCTGCCGACTCACTCACGAAGGACTCCTGATAAAAGTACGTTGTACTGATCTTTACATACTTGTTAATATAATTCTCAAGAGTCATTTCTGAAGTACAAAAAGATAAAGAATTGCACAAGTGAAACCATTATACAGAATTACATATGGACAATTTCAAAATACTGCAGAGTACAGAAGAACTAATTTAGTCCAAGTTTGTTCACTACAACTTTTATTGGTCCAAGTTAAATATAACGACTTGAAAAAAAAAAAAAAAAAAGTATAATCTCCTTGAGTAATGAATGGGGATTTTAGGTCTGAATACTATACGGGAGTGAAACGTGACTCCACAAATGTGTGTTCATCAAGATTTTACGAACACTACATTTTTCGTTTTTTGGTTTAAACCAGTCAACCCTGAGTGTAGCCAAACCAAAACTAACAATTTACTCAGTATGACGCGCTTATTTCGTAAAAAAATACAAAAACCCAATTCAGGAGTCCTTCCAAACTTTTATGGCCCCTGATCCAGAAACAAATTATTGACCAAGACCGCAATCTTTTGATTCTGGATTATTCCTAAAATTCTTGTTTGATTTATTTGTAAGGAAAGCGTTACAAACACCTTTTTAACAAGTCCGATTTACCGAAACTCCTTTATGTATTGAGTAACTAATCCGTATCTTGCACACCAGTGGAGATTTACAGTGAAACCTGTCAAATTGGCGACCTGCTCATCTTGGCCTGGTTCGTCTTGAACCTGCATTCTCCCATAAGAGATTCGTTATTTATTACTCTATTATTATCGAGGAGTTGGCCACCTGTATCTTGGAAGTTAGCCGCATTGAAGCAGTGTTATCCTATGAAGAGAATGATAAATTTACCTGCTTATGTTGGCCTCGCAAAATACCGTTTTGTTATTTTCCTTAACTTTTTCGTACTTACATATGAGAGATGTTCTGTATTTACAACTGGAGACAAGAAGCATAGATTCCCACGATTTGTTCTTGGAGGTCAATGGCCAGAACGCTACCCTGATAAAGGGATGGTGAAGGAAATGTGAATAAGAAAAAGCACGTACAGGAATTCAGGAAATGGTTGTACGTATTTGGTTACCCTAACTGTTCTGGTAAAACCATTAGCTATATCGGCTCCTTTCATCAGTGGGGAGCTTTAGTCATTACGGAGAATTCTCAAGGTTAAAGCTAACCACCTCAATCGTCAACTGTTGGCTCCTGAGAGCTTGTCGAAAGGTAGCGGAGGTTCTGAATTCCCATAAGATCTCCTCGAAATATCTTTTGCTCCGAGGGAAACACTTGTAGCTCATTAACAAGATGTAGACGATACTATACAAGAATTACAAAATTAGAATGTGCATACGTGCCAAAAAGAATAAAAAATATGTCCCGAATGAACCACCATAAACTGTCACTAATCAGTTCAAATGAAAGTTTCTTATTCTACAGATGGCAAGAAAAAGCGATTTCCGATTTCTGTGTGTGTATTCAGTGGAAGGGGACGTGTTGAGTTCATGAACTCATAATGGATTCAAAACGTAGAAAGCTGAATGAACTGCGCGTAAATAAAAGGAAGAGTTAGATTTGATAAATAAAGATGTGAATCAACGCCCAATATCTGTATAATTTGGGGTACCAATATCTACGGTAGGGAACATTAATAAAAACAGGGACACAATTATTAAAGTCGGGGAAGAAAACTGCAATAATGACAGGAAAACAAAATAACGAAAAACATCACGAAATAGTCAATTCGTTAACCCCTGAATTTTTTCACAAGTGTCGAGCGATGGACATTCCTGTTACGGGGCCGATACTGCAGGAAAAAGTAAAGGAAATTTCCCGAAGATTTCAAATTGAAAATTTTCATGCTAGTAATGGGTGGTTAATCGTCTCGATCCCGTCATTACATTAATTTTCGTTTCCTTTCCGGTGAATCTAAAGGAATAAATAAAAGTAGTCTAAGACTGGAAGTCAAAATTGCATGAAGTTATTAGTGGTTACCCATTAGAAAACATTTAATGCCGATGAAGCGGGATTATTTTATTGCCAACTCCCAAAAGTTTGGTGCAGAAAGGCGAGAAATGCAAAGGAGCAAATCTTGCTAAAGAAAGATTGTCCTTTTGAGTTCCAGAGCTACTGGTGAAAAGCTGGAGCCGTTAGTGATCGGTAGTGCCGCATGTCCCACGGTGCTCAAAGAAAAGCGAATCGACGTGAAGAATTTGCCAGTTCATTGGTACTCGAACAAAAAGGCATGGATGACATATGACATTTTTGAAAACTGGCTTGAAAATTTGAACAGTTCAATGAAAAAGCAAAATTTTGTTGATTATTGACAATACAACCAGTCACCGCAAAACAAATGACTTCAGCAATATCAAAGTGAAATTTCTCCCTCCAAATGTAACAGCAGAAGTTCGGACTCTTGACCAGGGAATAATTCAGAACATGAAACCTCGGTATCGTCAGCACATGCTACAATATGTTGTAACTGCAGCTGAAGCTAGTAGCAATAAGGTGGACTTTGTAAAGTCGGTAACAGTGTTGGGCGCTATCCGTTGGTTAGTCAGTGCCTGGGATCAAGTTTCAAAGGAAACAAAGAAGTGTTTTGGTCGTGCAGGGTTTTTCACCGAAGTGCAAAGTACCGAATCTGGCGATGCTGAGGTTGTTGAAAGACTAAATGAAGTCATCAGCACTTCCCTGTTAAACACTCAAGCAGATTTAGTGCCAGTGGGTGAAATTAATCGTATCGACGATTGTTCCGTTGTTCACGAGGAAATCCCAACTACACCAGAAGAAATTTTAGAAACCATAATAAAGGAAAGGCAGCATAAGGTGTCAGTGTCTGAAGATAGTGAAGATGAGGAGGAATCACAAGAAATAAAACACGTCCCACTAATGAGTCATGCAGAAACTTTGTAATGTGCGTCTCAACTTTTTGCATACACATCCACTTATGAACCTCAGTTTACAGATGTTTCGTCTGTACAACAGAATTGAATCACATTGGATTTTTTCAAAAATGAAAAGAAAGCAAACAAAAATAGGGACTATTTTGCAATAGACAAGAACAGTAGCAATGAAAAAAAGTCAAACTGCATATGAATTGTTTAATTTATAATTTTATTTTTATTGTTCTCAATCTAAACAGTGTGCTACAACATCAATTTCAATGAACTGCGTACATGTGTTTCTATTTTATGGTTGTGTTATTGTTTTCAAAGCGAATAATTCAGTGTACCAGACTGGTTTTCAGGAAGGGAAAGGTATGTGCATATATTAAATATTTGTAGTAATTTTTCTAGTACTATATATTGTCGATTACTCTATATACATTATTTAAAAGTAGCTCTCGAGCCATTGCTTATTAGAATTTTAGAATCAAGTAATACTAGAAATCCTATTCTAAGAATACACCAACCACACTTATTTTCTGTAAGCTGGCCACTTTTCAATGGAACCGATAGTGGCCAAAAAGACAGGTTTCACTGTATTAAGTTACTTGAAAGATTTCACACATTCGTAATGTCAGTGACCAATATTCCTAACGAAGTCGAAAAGAAAATGCAGTCTCTCCGGCCATTCTTCCCAACTGAACACCCTGTGGAGATCATTGGTATATTCATTGATTTAATGTGCATTCTTTTTCAGCATCTAATTCTTGAAGTGATCACGCTGTACTTCATTTACCAATGATAAAATTCCCTGACATTACAGCCCTGAACTGTGGTCTACCAAATGACTTTACGGATAAAATACCAAGGTTATCACGGAGAAGACTTTCGCTTAGAGGGACACCTCGAATCGCTACTTGGTTTACACTTGAAAGATGGGTTGTGGTTCGACCGAGAATTGAACACGGGATCCCCTGATTAAAAAGTGAAAAGTAGATAAACGTAATGCTCATGGTTTGATATGTGGAGACGTCACCATGAAGTTCACACGATTTGAAGCATTTTTCGTCTTTTTATTTAATATTATTATTATTATTTTGGTTTAAACCAGCCAACCCTGCTTGCTGGAATTCCAAAATTTAGAAGTATGTAAAACAGCGGTAATCTGCACGCGCAGCTTTGACTAACAAAATTTCCGCAAGATTTCACTAACTCGTATAGTGACTTCAATCGGTTCTTATAGGTCCAGTCACTTCCCGGAACTGTTTGAGTCTTTGGTGCTGTCCAGTGAGATATAGTGCACTTTTCACACAAAAAGTGACTTACGTTAAGAAATACAGCTGAGCGAGCGAAGGAGTTTAGAAGCTCGTTGTATTCCACCTTTACCCCCATAATACCACGTTACATTACGTCACGATCGGGTGTAGCAACTACAATGCGATTCCTAAACTGCTCCGAGAAACCGGTCAGATGAATTGGTTGCAGTCACTGTCCGAGTCAAAGTAAACATTTACCCGATTTCCACGTAAAGCAAACACGTACCAAAACTATTTTGCCCCATTAACTTACAGATTACAAAAAAGTCCTCCACTCTTGGATAACCTTCAACTTTGCTCATAGGGCAATGTATCTCCAATTTGATTATTGCATGCTGTTGCAAGAACTAACTCCATTCATATACTGTATAACGAAAATAAATGAAATACAATAAATACGCTCGCTCAGCTACATTTATACTACTCGTATGTATCTATATATATATATATATATTCGCGGTTTACAGATTGCAGCTTTCACCTTGAACGTACACTTATGTCCAAAATGATTGTCGCACATCCATAACTAACATAATTTGATAAAGATTTTGTAGAGTACTTTTAATACTGGTACAATATGTATAATCGGGAAATGTATAATTGTGGTAAATTTCGTAAGAAAAGAATTATAAACACGAAAATTAGAATGAGTAAAACAAAATGCTTCTAAACAGACAAGAAAGTTTTATTGCTTTTACTGGTCTTTTGACAAATTCGCCACATAAATGTCTTTGCCGATTATACACATGCTAACACTAAGAAATACCGGGCGAATTCATTATCAAATTATATTCCTACAACAACATGTTTATAGACATGCGACAATTTTGGACATGAGAGTACACACGCAGTAATACTCAGCCGTCCTAAAGTCAGTTTGCACCCATTAATGCAACTACTCTAATACAGAATGCTTTTCGTGCTAAGACAAGCTGGTATTTCATGAATATAACTAATCCTTTCTGTGGGAATCTAGCACAGAAAAGTATTTTTGTATACGTTATGAGATTTTAGATGTCTCAGGGACACTTTTTTGATAAAAGTTCAATTTAACAATATTATAGTAGGGTGTTTTTACAGTCGTTGGAAACATGAGAAAAAGATTCATTGTCTCCGTTATTTCTCAACACACTGCAGTATGCAACTAACACTTGGAAGATACTAATTCTGCGTAGCAATGTAATACATAGGAATACGTATTTAATAAAGTAAAAAGAAAAAAGAAAAAAAGGAATATTTATAAATATTAGTTATGTATAACCTACGCAAATGAAAGAAGTAATTTAGGGTAAGGTATATTAAAACACAGGCAAATCTTTCCTTTAGGCAATCCATTGTTTCAATTCAGTGATTTGGTTCAGTTTGTTGAACGATTCCGTTCCATTCGCTACAGAGTGATCTTGTTTGTACGAAAATAAAATTTTGTAGTGATGCCAGTATTAGTGAGAAGTAGGTAATATTTATCAGGCATGCAGCTCGAATGTATTAGTCTATGTAATTTTTTTTTTCGGTTTGTAGTTATGTTTTAAATATACTTTTTTTTTTTAAGTTATGCATGTAGTAGTAGTAGTAGTAGTAGTAGTTAGTAGTTAGTGTTGGAGGTTACGAGGGCTTCCACCCCTCAAGTGAATAAACTCGAGTGTATCATTTCACTTGCTTCTGTTACATGAATTCTGATATAATGGTTAGTCTTACTCTTAAGTTTGTTATTTTCAGGGTTTGAAAAAACCCGGGTATTTTTGAAAAAACCCAACCCACCTGGGCCCATGTGGGTTTTTTCGGGTTTAATTGGGTTTTATCGGGTTTAATTAGGTTTTTTCGAAATATTTCAACGTCTTTGGGGTAAAAATGTTAAAAATGATTTACATTTCAAGATTGTCATTGTCACAACTTGCAACATTTTTCTATTCTCTGCTGTTTTGAAAAAATGGCCGCCATATTGAATTTTTTTTATTGGATAGCCGAAAAAATCTATACAGCAAATTTAGAATATCTCGTGCTTCTACCCCCAAAATTTGAACTTAAAAAGTCCGAAAATTGTACCCTGTAACATGGATACACGCTATTTTGAATAATGGCAGCCATTTTGAAATTTTATGCCGCCAAAATATATACAGCTAATTTAGTCTCTCGTGCTTTTACTCTGAAAATTTCAACTTGAAAGACCGAAAACTGCCCTTTGTAGCGTGGATATCCGCTATTTTTTTTAAAGAGTCATTTTGTAATTTTACGTTCGTATGCCGCCAAATTCTATGCAGAAAATTTAGAGTGTCTCCAGTTTATGTCCTGAAAATTTAAAAGACCGAAAGTTGAACACTGTGTAGTACAGGCAGACAAACGAACAAATGTAGATCATCCCAGGAGCCTGAGTGACGTTTGGCAAATATGAATACCAAATAATTGTATTAATTTGAAACAAAGACGTAATTCATCAAAATGTCTTATATGAAATAAATATTTTTCAACGTAAAATAAACGGTTTTATTGTTGAAGTTCACTTTTGATGCTTTGTGCGTTCAATTACGGGAATTTCCCGAGCACTTGTTGCAAGACTGTTCTTTTCTAGTGTTTGCCAAGTATGGAAAGTAGAAAAACCGCACCCCCGCAAAATTCCCTATGATATAGGTCTAAGTGTAACGTATCTCTGTTCGGACTCCCTCCTCCATGGGGAGGAAAATACTATCGTGAACAAAAGTGCATTAGCACCTGTATTCTGCATATCCTTGGTACATTCAATAATAAGCTTAATGCTATAAATTAGGAATGGCAAAAATTTTCCGGATTCCGGAAATTTCACTTTCCGGATTTCGAAAAATTCCAGAGCTCAGAAATTTTTCCGAATTCCAGGATTGGCCTTTTTTTTTTTTTTTTTTTTTTTTATAAATGAGAAACTGAAATCGGCATTGATCATTTTTTTTTTTTTTTTTTTTTTTTTGTATTTATCACCACTTATTTAATATTATCGAAACAAATGAATAAATTAATCTTTACTTGACAATTTTAGATTTGGAAAATGAAATTTATTCTTTAAACTTACACTTCAACTAAAGGAAATTGCTTTAAGAAGTCCTTATTTTACTCTCAATAAATGTATAAAGTTCCTTACAAATAAATTTCAAATTTTCCGTGATACAGTCCCTGTCATCTCTTCAAAATTATGTAAGCAGATGAACAAAATATATTAATCGTTGATAGATGGTGAAAGGTGAGTTTTGGATTTACAGAATGAAAGTTACTTTTTAAATCTATACTTTGAACTAGATACAAGTTCGAAAAAACCGGTCATAAATGGGCTGGTAAAAAGTTTGCACCGGTCACCGGCTTTAATCAAAATAACAGCAATATTACCGGCGAGGCCGGTGAAAAACAACCCGAAAATTTAAAACAATTAACAAAGATAGGCCTATAATTCATATTTTATAAAGTAAATGTTTCAAAATGTAATAAATGAAATTAAATATCTTCCAGCGTAAAATAAATAGTTTTATTGTTGAAGTATTCACTTCCGATGCTTTGCGCATTCAATTGCGGGAATTTCCCGAACACTTCTTTCACGACAGGTTTTCCCTGAAAATGCAGCTTGCTTCACTGTACATCGAAACTTCAATTAACACTGAAGTTTGAATTCAGCACTTGAAATAGTAAACGTTACGTAGTCTTGGGAGCTCCTTAAGCTTTAAGCTCCTTAATTTTACAAGAATTTTTATGCTATTGCTGGTGTTGATTCTACAGAATGCTTATTTGAAGGGTAGCAACAAATGACTGTTGTTGGAAAACAAAATTTTACTGAATACTTTTGTTACCACCAAAGGTAAGAAATAATACTAATAGGTTTAATAATGTATTTACATATTTACTGTTAGTACCGGCACCTATGACCTTAAACCCGTCAACGTATAAGGGATAACGTCTCTCGGCGGTGCCGAGTCAGCAAGCACACGATTCACGGAAAGTACTTCTCTAAAATATAGAATTGCTTATTTTACTTCAAACAGGCTATAAGCATAATTCACACATTAATTTGTTCTATAATTATCTCAAGCTAAGGGAAGTTTTTTATTCATTCATTCAGTTTATTCAGAACTTTATCAAGGTCTTATGTTGAATGTTGTTGTCTACCTTAAAGTAAAAGCATCTAATTCGCCCAAACAAAGTTCAAAATCTGATGAAAATAACTTTCAATGTGATCACCTTAGTTGTAACAATAATATACTAACAAAAAGCTCAAAAACCCAGGTGGGTTTTAAGGCGGGTTTTTTCAGGTGGGTCCAACCCGAAAAAACCCGCTGGGTTTTTTCGGGCTGGGCCCGCTTGGGCAAACCCTGGTTATTTTTGTTCTAGAACTTGCTGGAATTGGGAAATTTGGTTGTTCCGGGTGTAGTCTTTTCATTAATCACTTGAAACATTGAATGTTTGAAATATCAGTTTAGGACTATCGTAAGACTGGAAATTAGAATATGGTACATTTTTCATTACTTCAAAAAACAATCCCTAAAGTAATTAGTGAAAGATTGATAGCAGGAACCACGATGATTCCTATCCCAATTCCGATTTGGAGGAGCCGGTTCGTCGGAACATTACAAGAACTGTTGCGCGGATCAATTCCTCTGGAAGCGGAACTGGAATCATTGAGCGAATCGAAAATGAACTGCCTAAAAGAAAAATTTGCCAAAACAAAGGTAATGATTGAGAGATTGGGGGCCAAAATTAATGAAAAACAGGATGATTTACAGAAGCGAGTTGATAGTAGTGAGAAAATATCGTACACAATTTTTTGAAGGTAGTAGGGGACTTATACAAACCATAAAGGTAAGTGGAAGTGATTTATGTGAGAAAAGAAAGTGAACTGTTCATAACGAAGACAGAAAACAACGTATCCCGCAGGGCTCCAACCCGCCTTCACTCGCTAACGTTCGCTTGGCAACACTGAATTAAATGTTGTTGACCTTATGTAATGTATCAAAATCAAAACGACCGAACCGGAATAGAATACTGCAAAAAAGTAGGTCGTTCAATCGCTAAATAGCCAAAACAAATACTAAATACAACATTAAAAACACGCTCATGTGCGTGCCATCTCGGCCCGCCATATACAACTTCCTTCTTACTAATCTACTTTTAGTGTGATACCAAATAACGAATTTTATCCTGATTTCGTAATGGGGTGAAGTTCGTAAGTTGGTAGTCCGTTTACCACGAAGGATTGGAGAGGAAACTTTACAAGACACGCTCCAGCTGCGCATCGATAAGTACAGCCCTTTTAAAAAGGTATATTAGAGTACGGTAGGGTAGAGTAGAGTAAGATATAAATAAGTAGGGTAGGGGTTAGGAACGGTTTGCTTAAGATTAAATTAGTTTTGATACATTTTCATAAAATTATTAGCGTGTAATCTCTCGTTTGAGTGAGTATATCTGCCGGAGCAGGCATTGTAAAGTTAACCCGAAATGGATAGTTAGCTAGTTTGTTTTCTTGATAATTGCAGGGCTGGATTTACCCATCTGGAGGCCAGGTGCTAGAATAAAATGTGGCCAATATTCTTTACCCTAATACATTTCTGTGAAAGTGCAGCAGAAACTAAAGAGAATATGTTTTATACTTTATTTTATGATGATTGTAAAAATGAAAAAAAATCTTTGAGTTTTACGTCCCACGGTTATGCCGGTTAGGCTAAAGGAGACTGTGATGGAGAGTAATGAATGAAATGGCGGAATGAAGAAAGTGGGAGAACCGAGAAAAACCCACACACACGGTGTTTGTCCAGCACAAATTTCACTTGGCGGGGGCTGTGATCGAACCCGGAACCCCAAGCACCAGAGATGAAAGTTCTACCACTGAGCCACCGCGGCCCCATGATGATGATAATTGTATCCTAATGATTTCTTTAGATAGCCAGTTGAAATGTTGGTCGGAGAGCGATGGGCCTTATCTAACTAGAGGCAGGGGGCTATAGCCCCACCCTTAACCCGGCCCTGGATAATAGGTAAAGAGAGCGGAAGTCGTGTTTATCTTTTATACTCTTGTTATAAACATGGAACTATTTGATAAGCGTAAGGAACTACTTAGTGCAAGCTTACCGCATGGTTGGATTGTGGGAATGTAACGAGCATTTGTATTCTGAACTTAGCTACAGACGTACAAAATACTCCAATTGGTACCCTTACACAGAGACGAGAAATTGCATTCTATTAATTTTAACAAAATGGGTCAAAACTTCCGTAAGTTAACCCGATCTTACCCTACTCTAATCACTCTCTTTTTAAGCGGTTCTACAAATTGATAATCTTTAAATTTTCGTAGCTGTTAAGCTTTTTGTCGAAAACCAGGCGGATGACCAACTGCGGAATAAATGTCTCGTAATGAGTTTAAAAAAAATACTTGGTACAAAAATGAAAACTGTACCCTACAAAATGCAAAACTTTATCCCACGAAATTCTACAAATAACATCCTTTTTTTCTGTGGCAATGAACTTTTGCATTCAGTAGATCATATAGTAACCCTATTCCTTTTCAAATGTCTACTCCATTAATGTAGTATGTAATGAAATCTTTGTCCCACAAGTCTAACATATTCATGGGTACATCAGTTATATTTTTCCAACTTTTCTACTTACACTATGCAAAATATGATATTAATTACAATTTATTTTACACATACTATATTAATAGTCCTCTACCTTCCAACATTATACTTTCAAATTAATATGGCGCCTAACACAGAATACCACGTGTTCAGCAAACAATTCACCTAAGTTGAAGATTTACTATTTCAGAAAATAATACTTTAATTAATAATCACTTCACTGCATTACACTATAATATTATACACTTGGCCAAACTAAAACTTACCATTTTTACTTATTAGTATACTAAAACTACTATTTTCCACGCTAACAGTGCAAACCGCACTCACACTCCCGCCTAACCTTCAACGCAATCGCTGTTCTCAAAACCCTGCACAACTCACTTTTCCACGTGACTCACCGCTGGAATGTTCGTTACATTCTAAGAAAAATCAAATCAACCTCCTCCCAATGTTGCCAACTACTGTTTGTATTATTTCAGGTTATATTATTGAATATTTGCCTAATAAGAATAAATGATAACCTTAGAATGTTTTCAGGAAGGAGTGGGTTCCCACGTACCAGATGTCCCAAAATTCTGAGTACAGCACCGTAACGTAAATGATGCAAAAAGTCATTATAACTACTGAACTGATTATTGCAAATTAAATTATAAATTTTCCATTGCAGTGACGCAGATTGTTATGGAAGGTCCTTCAGAGTCAGTAATTTCACTCCAGAATTAGTCCCGAAGTGAAGACGCAATTTTTAGCCGAACTTTTGCGAATATACTGAATAAGCAGACGCGGACAAACGACTAGGAGTGGTCCTTCACCTTGGGGGTTTCGGTAAGGCTAACAACCTCATCCAGTAAAAAAAATGTATTTGTTCAGAAACATTCACAAAAGCCTCAGACAAGGACTGATAACTTGGCACGACCTCAGCAAAAGAAAATGGACATGAGATTTGGAACATGGAATATTAGAAGTCTTTATAGGGCAGGCGCATTAAAATCCGTAACGAGTGAATTAGAGAAATACAGGATGGACCTAGTAGGAGTTCAGGAAGTTAGGTGGAAAGGAAATGGATCTATGAATTCCGGAAATTTTACGTTCTTTAACGGGGAAGGGAATAAAAATCACCAGTTAGGAACAGGGTTTTTTCTTCACAAACGAATATTACCAGCAATTAAACGGGTTAAATTTGTTACTGACAGATTTTCTTTTATTACTCTTAAGGGACGGTGGTGTGATATTATTGTTCTAAATGTATTATCTGTCAGGAAAGTAAATGTACACCTATTTTTCGAGTCTGGCATTCCTGCGCTCCATCCGTGGAGAGTATGAAAATTAAATCAATCAAATATTTACTGAGGGGCAAAAAGAAAAGTTTAATCTGAATAGGACATTGCCAGGGGCACAAGCTCTAAATACGAATACTGCATAGTGTAAATAAAGGACGACATTGAAAGAGAAAGCCAGAAACAGCTGTTAAACTTAGAAAAAAGAGTAAAAATTGTCGAAGTGGGAATATAAAACACAAATACAACAAATACGCCGATAACTAAATGTTCACCATGCCATGATCTTGTTGTAGTGGTTAAAGTGCTGGATTACAACTGCAAAGGTCGTCAGTTCGAATCCCCGTGAAGGACATTTTTAAAAATTTTTTGTTGATAATACATACAGCTCATGAGAGGTTAAAAGAGGTCGTATTTAGTTTTACGTAGCAATTATTATTGGTAATGTTTAGTACTGATAATATTTTTTGTCTTTGCGTATTGCTTTTATTCTTTTCTTCATTTCGAAAGAGAAGAATATCCGAACAAATGCCACCAAAATTTCTCTTATTTTGAATGTAAACGCCATTTGCGATCAGTGAAGAATAAAAATTGAACGTTCCGAAGTAGCTGCAAAAAGTAAAAAGAAAAACATGGAAATGGACCTTACTCATGGTTATTAAAAATACAATTTCTACATGCCTTACACCTCCCGACCACATTTCTACGTTAGCAAGTAAGAGGCTTGTGTTTAGGTTAGGCTGGTCAATACGTTTTGCAAAGGGGCCCGGTTCAGCTCTGACGCACAACAGGTGCGAGAAGGGAGCAAAACAATTTTTTCTCTCTCCCTCTGTGTGTCTATTTATCTATCTATCTGTGCATATATATAACGCTATTTGTGAATGCCATAACCACCCTAATTTACAGCGGATTGAGACGAAACTTGGCACAAACATTAATTGTTGAAATATCTTGATGAGTTCGTTAACCAGAATAATCAGATGAAAATGTTCAAAATGGCGGCCCTTCAAACTCTTAAAAAGTTCCAAGGGAACCAAATTTCGCCCATAAATAGGTATTCAGAAAGTTTGAATATTTGTGTGCAGGGACTTATTGAAATATTGGACCCGATTAATCGCCTAAAGAAGGTTCACACCCTTTCGCTACGGTCAGGTTTTTTTTTTTCAGGAGGGGGTTATTTTCGTATCGGAACAAGATGATTGTTAGTGATGATATGAAATTACACATTGAAAGTGAAGTAACTTGTGAAACGTGGTATTTGAAAGAATAATAGAATAAATGTGCTTTCCTCTAACACAGAGAACTGTAAATCATGTATTTCGAGTTGAGTTGAGTTGATTTTGAGTTTTACGTCCCTTTTCAGCAGCGAGGCAATATGAGTTGTTGAGTTGATTTTGAGTTTAACGTCCCGTTCAGCAGTGAGGCTATATGAGACGTGGACCTACTGATTAGCGGGGAATCCGAACCACATGAGCTCCCGCTGGGAATCGAATCCAGGCATCATGTATTTCGAGTTCGGGAGCGTGAATGGCGAGGAGTGTTATTTGATTTGCTTTTTAGTAACACATTGCAATGCAAATAATGGTAGGCAACATTAGTGGTAAGTAAAACAATAATAATAATAATACTAATAATAATAATAATAATAATAATAATAATAATAATAATAATAATAATAATCATAATGATAATAATAATAAGTGTTGTTTGTGGCAAGGCAATATCTTCCTCAATTTTTCTTCAAACGTAATGGTTGTAACGCCATATCTCCCTTACAAACAAAATATTAGCAATTTATATCGAGAGAACGGGAAATTGTATAGTGATGGGAGCAACGTTGGACAGTATGCACTCATAGTACTCAGAAAAATAAGCGATTTCAATGCAAAATGAACGAAGAGTCATTGTCATGGGGAGTCAAGGGGCCACGGCAGAGCTCTCTTTAGGCAAAATGTCGATAACTTATATCGAGAGAACAGGAGGTGGTGGGATGGGACCAACGTTGGACATCATGGACTCATAAGGCGCATCGAAAAAATTCGGGGGGCGGACGCCAGCGAGCCTTACTTATTTCCACGTAATAATATAAAATTATATTGTTGAAATACACACACGAGTTAGCTACTAATATTTTATATTATTATTATTGTTATTATTATTATTATTATTATTATTATTATTATTATTATTATTATTATTATTATTATTATTATTATTATTATTATATCAACACCGTGTATAATCTTTAAAAGATATGCGGTTTGTATCTGAATAGTAAAAGCTAATTGACTGTCGATCTCGGTCGTCGAGAAGTCTTCAGGAGGCAAGGACATCGGTCACATTCTGGGTTTGAGTTCCGAAGAGGCAAGTATTCGGGCTAGAGCCAAAAATTGTTAAAAGTTATAGGCTTCAGCCAAACATGTTCAAAACAGCTGGGACTGGGTTTAGGCTTCTCAACGGTTCGAGCGGCTCGGCTTACAGCCCATTCACTATCGAACCGAACCGAGAAGTGAGCCGAGCCAACAGCTCACCCAACCGAGCCGATTTGAGCCATCGGCTTAGTTGAGCTGAGTCGAAACGTGCCGATGGACTAATTTCAACTTAGCTGTCTCGAACCGGTTCACATGAGCCGAGTAGGTGACCCATCCCAACCGAGAAAGCTCGACCCATCGGCTCAATTGGGCCGAGCCCACGGCTCATCCCAACCGAGCTGACTCGAGCTGTTCGCTCAGTTGATACGAGACGAGCCGGCTGATATCACTACCCGAGTTGGTCTTCTGCTTGGGGCCGTGCAGGTCTCAGCCTTGATTTTAAGAACTACAGTATATACTTATATTGGTGATTACGGCATTTGACGCTGTCTCGTAATAATGAAAAAAAACTCTTGTCTTCTCGTTATCTAGACGAGACGAGATATACTAAAAGTGCCCCACGAGATGCACTAAAATTACGAGACAAGACGCATCGCTGTCGTGAGCAACACTAAAAGTATTCCACGTTACTGCTTACATTTCTCATGGCTTTCGCTTTCCAGTCTAATCAGGCCATCATTTCTAAACGAGTTAAAACGAGCTGAACGAGCAAGCGAGCCATTATCAAACTCAACTCAACTCGAAACTCGACCTCGGAAACAGCGACTTGTCTCGGAACTTAACTCAAAAAAATTACCTTTGACTCGACTCGAATTGAACTCGAGTCGAGTCGAATTTTCTCTCGACTCGTGCTCATCCCTATTCGTATTTGTATTTTATGTTTCCACTTCAACAATTTCTACCCTTTCTTCTCCGTTTACCTGCTGTTTCTGGATTTCTCTTTCGGTGTCGTCCTTTATTTAGACCATGCACTATTCTTATTCCCAGCTTGTGACCCGCTTCAATGTCTTATTCAGTTTAGGCTTTTCTCCTTACCTCGACTAAACATGTGATTGATTTAATTCTCACTTTCCGCGCAGGACTGATGAAAATTTATTATTATTATTATTATTATTATTATTATTATTATTATTATTATTATTATTATTATTATTATTATTATTATTATTATTATTATACTATTGAACTTGCACGGCGAAATTACTGTATAATACGATATTATTTCTGTAATTTTACTCCATTGTATGTTATTTAGTTTATTAATGGGCACTAAATTGTCTCTAGATCAACGAATAAATTAACTACGGCATGCACTTTGGTGGAAATATCATTACAGACACATTATTGGTTCGTTCCAAACATGTTCATGTAATGATATTGGCTGAAGCCTATAACTTTTAACACTTTTTGGATCGAGCCCGAATACTTGACCCTTCGGAACTCAAACCCAGAACGTGACCGATGTCCTTGCCTCCTGAAGACTTCTTGACGCCGAGATCGACAGTCAACTAGCTTCTACTATTCAGATACAAACCGTATATCTTTTAAAGATTATACACGGTGTTGATATAATAATCTATTATATAAAAGAGAACGCACAAATCCTTTGTTAGCTCATCACGCTAATACGGCTGAACCAATTTCTTTCATTTTTGGGGGGTTATTAGGATTTGGACCCTAGATGGTTTTTATCATATCACTTTAATTTTTAATAACCAGTGTCTTGAGATAATTGACCATTCAAGTGTCCATAACGTACAAATCCTTTGTTAGTTCATCATAGGTATAAAAATAAACGTATTTATATGCAACCCGCATGACCGTGTCACTCGGCGGGTTAACATAAATGACAGGCGATATAATGTTAACATTTACTGGAATCTACTATGGTTTTTATCATATCACTTGAAAGCGAAAAAGTAAAAATTATCTAAGTAACAAAGTTTATTGCGTTCCGGGGTGACCGCAGCGAAGCGTGGCGTGTTAACATAAATGACAGGCGATATAATGTTAACATTTACTGCAATCTTCTATGGTTTTTATCATATCACTTGAAAGCGAAAAAGTAAAAATTATCTAAGTAACAAAGTTTATTGCGTTCCGGGGTGACCGCAGCGAAGCGGGGTGCACGCTGCTAGTAATAATAATAATAATAATAATAATAATAATAATAATAATAATAATAATAATAATAGGAAGTATTTTACTGTATGTTTTAAGGAAAATAACTGTAATAAATATAACTGAATATCACGCAACAGTAAGGTATATGATAAACTAATTTTTAGGATATGCAGAGGTAAATATAAAAGCTTTGTTACAAAATACCTACACAGAGCATAATTCAATGAGCTCTGAAATATAATGTAACGAAATAGCCTATGAGATTCAGTCTACAGAGCAATTGTTAGTTAAAGAATGGACATACACTATTTAGAGAATCGAGACAAGACGGGAAATGTTTACGATACTTTTCGTCTCGTCTCGATTCTCATCTCCAAAGAGAGACGAAAATTTTGAGTTAGCCTTGACCCGTCTCGAATGTAAAATGTTAATTCTCATGTTATTTTATTTATTTTAGAAACAAGAAGAGAAATTCCTCTTCTCGTGAGCAACATTAAACCAAACCAAAATATTCTTTCCAAATGTCACGTTTCTGCTTGTAATGGTAGGAGCGATAATTAGCTCCTAGCTTTTAATCTTGTACGAGATAATAATAACTATTATTAGTTTATTATTATTACTATTATTATTCCTGAAGATTTGATAGTTCAAGTATTGAAACATCCGAGTATTCAAATATGTGAATATAATAAAACGTATGTTATCTCGGATCAATCGCCATAAAAAAAAAACTGCATTCGCACAAGCACCTCGACCACTGAACCGCGATCGCTACGCGGTAAACGATTCGTTTTTAGTCTGGTTACGTTAGGTCTCTTTGTCCCCGCTTGCAAACTTGTATGTTATATTTGTTCGATTCAAAATTTCTTTCGTATTTCTTTTATGAAGTCGTTTACATTAATAACTTGACTTGTTCTTGAACCGTTGGTTTACAAGTTTGTTTCTTCTCCACACGAAACTACAAATATAACAGATTGAATTCTCATACTCTCCATTTCTTTCAAAGCAGTCGCCATTACCTGGACAAAGACTTATTTCCGCCACGATTCATATTAACCAAAATAAATTCATTTTTCGGAAGCGGAAATTTCACTTTCCGGATTTCGGAAACTTATGAAATTCAGTTAAACTCCGGAATTCAGAAGAATTTCGGAACTCGGGAAGAATTCGGAATTTAGGAAATTCCGGAATTGAGAAAAACTCCGGATTTCGAAAAAAAATCCGGATTATTTCGAATTCCAGAATGTTAACGAAATCAGAAATTTCTATATTCCGGATTTTTCCGAATTCCGGAATTATTCCAAAATCGGAATTTTCCGAATTCCGGAATTTGTCCGGTTTTACTTTCGGGAGTGCGAAAAGTAATAATTCCGGAATTGGCTATCCCTAGTTTATACACAATCTTTCAGAACACTAAGCTAGTAGCTGTCTACAAACAAACAAGTAATGCAAAGCATTTTGTATCCTGCAATACGTCATGTATTAAAATCCGACAGCAGTTTCAGTATCTAACCAGAAATTGCATGTATCTAGCTACTGGAAGCTAAGGTATGAAGAATTGTATTGTGTCTTATACAACCCTGCAAACCATAGAATATCTAAACGGCTTTCGTTAAATCCAAGTTGTAGTACTCACAGTTACATCCATTTGTGTCTACATGATCGTGTTACTAAAGCTTACCATATGTCAGTAAGTCTTTCTCTGCTCTCCCGTAAAGTTGTGATACGATCTACTACAGAATAAAGAACCAATTATAAATTTAACCAAGTTGATGTATTACTACACATCTGCTTCCGCCTCTGTCAACACTGATCGATCTCGTTGACGCGACATATTTGCTTTTTGTTATACCCCATTCTTCGTTTACTGAACTAAACAGTAACTATTCTGAAATATACTACTGCGCATGCCTCGTAGATAAATATTTCTGATGCCAATAGTTTCCATTTTGTCCAAGGAATGTTCTTTTTCTTATTCCCAGCATGACCCTTTTATTACATTATATGAAGAGCATGTAGGTCTAAATACCTCATGTATTACATAGAATGTAGGTTTAACTCATCCAGCAAAGAAGAAACATGTGATCAGTATACAACCCACAGAAACGATAGCTGGCAATACAGTGGACGTAATCCCTAACGACACAGGGGGTGAACTATGCCCTCCATGCTGGTCTAGTAGCTAGCATGTGTGCCTTTGGTGTATGGTGTCCCGGGTTCGATTCCCGGCGTGAGAGAATTTATGATTTTTAACTGTTCTCAATGTTTCTGTGTTCGCGTCCCTGTCTTTATAAGATATTAGAAAAAGCAAGTTAAACGAGTGAAGCAATTAAAATTAGCAATAAGTAAGTTACTGAAACACGTTCGGTGAGTCAGTTAAAAAAAAAGTGGGCAAAGCACTGGCTTTTCGCGCCTTCCATGCGAATTCGCATCTATCTCGGCTTGATTCTTTTAACATTTGAGAGTAAGTATTGTTCCAGGTAATCACTCTTTTCGTATTTTTCGCTGTCGCTCACAGTTAAAGTAACTGACTATTCTTATTCTTTCTACGAATGATGGATGTTCTCTTTGGCTTCATGTCAAACATGCTCACGTAATGAAAAGACGCTGTCGATAATAATAATAATAATAATAATAATAATAATAATAATAATAATAATAATAATAATAATAATAATAATAATAATAATAATAAATATTAGTAGCTAACTCGTGTGTGTATTTCGAAAATATAATTTTATATTACTATGTGGAAATAAGTAAGGCTGGCTGGCGTCCACCCCCCTAATTTTTTCGATGGGCCTTATGGGTCCACGGTGTGCAACGTTGGACTTATCCCACTATCACCTCCCGTTCTCTCGATATAAGTTATCGACATTTTGCCTAAAGAGGGCTCTGCGGTGACCCCATGACTCCCCATGACAATGACTCTTCGTTCATTTTGCATTGAAATCGCTTATTTTTCTGAGTACTATGAGTGCATACTGTCCAACGTTGCTCCCAGCACTACAATTAGCCATTCTCTCGATATAAATTGCTAATATTTTGTTTGTAAGGGAGATATGGCGTTACAATCATTACGTTTGAAGAAGAATTGAGGAAAATATTGCCTTGCCACAAACAACACTTATTATTATTATTATTATTATTATTATTATTATTATTATTATTATTATTATTATTATTATTATTATTATTATTATTATTATTATTATTATTTTACTTACCACTAATGTTGTCTACCTTTATTTGTATTGCAAAGTGTTAATAAAAAGCTAATCAAATAACACTCCTCGCCATTCACGTTCCCGAACTCGAAATACATGATTTACAGTTATCTGTGTTAGAGGAAAGCACATTTATTCTATTATTCTTTCAAATACCACGTTTTACAAGTTACTTCACTTTCAATGTGTAATTCCATATCATCACTAATAATCATCTTGTTCCTATAGGAAATAACGCCCTCCTGCAAAAAGAAAAAAAAAAGCCTGACCGTAGCGAAAGGGTGTGAACCTTCTTTAGGCGATTAATCGGGTCCAATATTTCAATAAGTCCCTGCACACAAATATTTCAGTAAAAGAGGAAAAGTTATTCAAACTTTCTGAATACCTATTTATGGGCGAAATTTGGTTCCCTTGGAACTTTTTAAGAGTTTGAAGGGCCGCCATTTTGAACATTTTCATCTGATTATTCTGGTTAACGAACTCATCAAGATATTTCAACAATTAATGTTTGTGCCAAGTTTCGTCTCAATCCGCTGTAAATTAGGGTGGTTATGGCATTCGCAAATAGCGTTATATATATGCACAGATATATAGATAAATAGACACACAGAGGGAGAGAGAAAAAGTGTTTTGCTCCCTTCTCGCACCTGTTGTGCGTCAGAGCTGAACCGGGCCCCTTTGCAAAACGTATTGACCAGCCTAACCTAAACACAAGCCTCTTACTTGCTAACGTAGAAATGTGGTCGGGAGGTGTAAGGCATGTAGAAATTGTATTTTTAATAACCATGAGTATGGTCCATTTCCATGTTTTTCTTTTTACTTTTTGCAGCTACTTCGGAACGTTCAATTTTTATTCTTCACTGATCGCAAATGGCGTTTACATTCAAAATAAGAGAAATTTTGGTGGCATTTGTTCGGATATTCTTCTCTTTCGAAATGAGGAAAAGAATAAAAGCAATACGCAAAGACAAAAAGTATTATCAGTACTAAACATTACCAATAATAATTGCTACGAAAAACTAAATACGACCTCTTTTACCCTCTCATGAGCTGTATGTATTATCAACAAAAAATTTTAAAAATGTCCTTGACGGGGATCCGAACTGTGGACCTTTCCATTTGTAATCCAGCACCTTAACCACTACACCAAGATCGTGGCATGGTGAACGTTTAGTTATCGGCGTATTTGTTGTATTTGTGTTTTATATTCCCACTTCGACAATTTTTACTTTTTTTTCTAAGTTTAACAGCTGTTTCTGGCTTTCTCTTTCGGTGTCGTCCTTTATTTACATTATGCACTATTCGTATTCATAGCTTGTGCCCCTTGCAATGTCTTATTCAGATTAAACTTTTCTTTTTGCCCCTCAGTAAACATTTGATTGATTTAATTCTCATACTCTCCACGGATGGAGCGCAGGAATGCCAGACTCGAAAAATAGGTGTACATTTACTTTCCTGACAGATAATACATGCTCCAACTGAAGATAAGGGCGACGATATAAAAGATAGTTTTTACGAAGAAGTGGAACGGATATTTGACCAACTCCCGCGATACCATATGAAAATTCTATTAGGGGATTTCAATGCGAAGGTAGGACGAGAGGATATTTTCAAACCTATTATAGGAAACGAAAGTCTGCATCGGGAAAGTAATGACAACGGTGTTAGACTCGTGAACTTTGCAACATCCAAAAACCTAATCGTGAAGAGTACAAAATTCCCACATCGCGACGTTCATAAATACACTTGGACATCACCAGACGGAAAAACACAATCAAATTGATCACGTTTTAGTAGATAGAAGAAGGCAATGTAGCATAATTGATGTCCGGTCGTTTAGAGGGGCTGATTGTGATACTGATCACTACCTGGTAGTAGCGATAATACGAGAGCGATTATCGTTGAATAAAGGTAATATTCAATGTCCGAAAATGGAGAGATTTAATTTAAAGAAATTAGAAGAGAGACAGGTAAGAGAGGAATATCAGATTGAAATTTCGAATAGATTTTCGGTTTTAGAAGACTCGGAGTGCACTAGTGTTGAAGACACTTGGATTGAAATTAGAGATAGCATTAAAAGTTCAGCAATAGAAAAAATGGGACACGCGGAAATACGTAGGAACAAACCATGGTTCGACCAGGAATGCCTTAATCTAGCAGAGAAGAGAAAACATGCAAAATTACGCTGGCTACAAAATCCGAATGAAATAACTATACAAAATTTCGCAGATATCAGGCGGGAAACTTCCAAAACTTTTAGAACAAAGAAACGCGATTTTTTGAAAGCTAAAGTTAAGGAACTCGAAGATAATAGTAAAATAAAAATATTCGCAAATGTATAAGGGGATCAGCGAATTTAAGAAAGGCTATCAACCTCGTGCTTATATATTAAAGAAAGCTGACGGAACAGTTCTCACTGATACGGATAGCCTCTTAAATAGATGGAAAGATTTCTTTGACGATTTGCTGAACACGCAGCCAAAAACTAATGTGCGTGGAGAAAAGGAAATACACACCGCAGAACCGTATATTCCAGAACCCAACCGAATAGAAGTAGAAGCCGCTATAAAGAAATTAAAGAAACACAAATCTCCGGGTGTAGATGAAATTCCGGCTGAGTTAATTTTAGCTGGAGGCGAAAAATTGTGGAACAAGATACACAAACTCATTCTCCTTATCTGGAACAAGGAAGAATTGCCACAAGAGTGGAAAGAATCAATCATTCTTCCAATTCACAAGAAAGGCGACAAAACTGACTGTAATAATTATCGAGGCATTTCTCTTCTGTCAACATCCTATAAAATCCTTTCAAATATTCTCTTAGCAAGATTGACCCCATACGCAGATGAAATTATTGGAGATTATCAGTGCGGATTTAGACGAAATCGATCAACTATCGACCAAATATCTACCATTCGCCAAATACTCGAAAAGAAGTGGGAATACAATACCCCGGTACATCAATTATTTATTGATTTTAGAAAGGCGTACGACTCGGTTAGGAGAGAAACATTATACAACGTTCTTACAGAACTTGGAATACCGAGAAAGCTAATTAGATTAATTAAGATATGTTTAAATGAATCCCAAAGTAAAGTCCGGGTAGGAAAATTTTTGTCCACGAGCTTTCACGTCGAAAATGGCCTGAAACAAGGAGATGCGTTGTAGCCATTATTATTTAACTTTGTGCTGGAATACGCTATAAGGAAAATCAAAGATAGCAACCAGGGCCTACAGTTGAACGGTATTCACCAGGTTATGGCATATGCTGATGATGTAAATTTAATAGGGGATGATAGGAGAACAGTAGAAATAAATGCAGATATCTTATTAAACGCTTGCAAGGACATGGGCTTAGAAGTAAATGCAGAGAAAACTAAATACATGGATGTGCGTCGGGACCGTAATACGGCAAATTGTGGATGCGTTAAAATATTAAATAATACTTTTGATAAAGTGGATACTTTCAAATATTTAGGATCAATATTAACAGACGAAAATCATATTCACGAAGAAATTAAATGTCGACTAAAAGCAGGGAATTCGTGTTACTATTCGGTTCAAAATCTCTTGTCGTCAAAATTTCGAATTCTTTCGAGGAATTTGAAGCTTAAAATATTTAAAAGTATAATCATGCCTGTTGTTCTGTATGGTTTCGAAACATGGTCCCTTACTCTGAGGGAAGAACATAGAATGAAAGTATTTGAGAATAAGATCCTGAGACGAATATTCGGACCCAAGAGGAACGGGAATGGGGAATGGCGGAAACTTCATAACGAGGAACTACATAATTTATACGGTTTGCCCAACATTGTTAGGGTCGTCAAGTCTAGGAGGCTTAGGTGGGCAGGTCATGTAACTAGAATGGAAGAAAGTAGAAACGCTTTCAAAGTCTTTACTGGAAGACACATCGGAAAACGACCATTAGGAAGACCTAGGCACAGATAGGAGGACAATATTAAGATGGATCTCGAAGAGATAGGAATACAAAGTAGAAACTGGATCCAATTAGCTAAGAATAGAAGTCATTGGAGAGCTTTTGTGAACGCGGCATTGAACCTCCGGGTTCCATAGGCCATAGAGTTAGTTACTATGATTTATATATATATATAAGGTTTTTCAGCTGATCTTACGCTTCTTTCACATTGAGGCGGCAATTTGCCGTCGCCGCATGCGGCAGTTTGCCGCGTGAGAACTGTACCCTTTCATATTACGCGGCGTTTTGCCGCGAATGAAAAATATGCGAGCAGGGTTGATGTGCAACTGAAGAAACAATACCTTGTGACTCTTATCGTGTTGTGGTGGTTGCAATGGAGAGACGCTAAAAGTGTCTTCTACTCGCCTTGTTAAGACAGAGAGAAATAAATAAATAAATAAATAAATAAATAAATAAAACAGTAAGAGAAACATATAGGTTTACTTTTTTTTTTTTTAGGGAAGTGGTACCTTGAAAGAGATTTTTCTATACTGTTTCTACAATTGATAGACTTGAGCAAAATAGCGGCAAGGTTCTGGATATTTAAAATACCATCCCGATATTCACAAGTTGTGACTGGGAAAACCAGAATAAAGTCCTTTCGGGATAGTCGGTGGTTGAGATCTATTCCAGAATCCCAAGTCAACACTCAGGCACTGAGCCCAAGGCTGGTCTGTTGGTATTATTATTATTATTATTATTATTATTATTATTATTATTATTATTATTATTATTATTATTATTATTATTATAGTATTTCGGGTTTATTAGTTTGTTTTAAGCGTTCCGACTATTGACTCAAGTCTCTTTAAAGCACTGCTCTAGTCCCTGAATTAAAAGGAATATTCAAGAAATTACAACCATAGAAGTGTTAAGATAGTTATAAAATATATAAAATATGGTATATTTATCAAATATCACGTAATGAATTCTCTCTTGCTTTGCTAAGGTACTGTACATGATGTTTGCAAATCTCATGTCACTGCTCAAAAAGTACCGTGAATCGCTACAATTAAAGCAGATTCCAGATTAAAACATGAGATTAGTATTGGAGAACAGGTTTTAATTAGCATATATATTCATTATACTGCTTTCATATTGTAATGATGCTCTTGAAGATATATTGCTCTTGAAGATATATGTTATTTAATTCTATCTTTTTTTTGTAAAATAATAATGGTTATGAGCATAAAGAAGTAAAAAAGGAAAGAAAAATATCATGGTTTTAATCTTTTATTGTCATTTGTGTGTGTTTTATTATGTAAGAAATGATTCTGCTTCTTCTTTTTTAATTTCTCCAGTGGGGCCTCCGTTTGAATTCTTCGTATAAATCTTTCTTCTTCTTCGATACCGATATGAAATCGATCGTCGACCTCCCTATGTAAGGATTATCGTAAAGTCTGTAATTGCTACATTGAGTTATTTATCCCTGCATGTAATACTTTTATAATAATTCAATTGTTGATGTGGTCTATTTTAAATGCAAGTAAGGTAGGTGACAAAATATTATGCAACATTATTTCTGTTAAAACATACCGGTTTAACAGACATCCAACGGATTTAAGTGGAGGATGAAATGAATATTAGAATGTACATAGTAGTATATTGACCTACTTAGTTTTTGGCGTGAATGAACAGTATGTTTCTAGGATTACTCATTTTTATGTTGGGTACTATCATCATTGTTATAATTTTTGTAGTATTTTTACTGTGAAAGTGGAATGAAATCTTAGTTAAAATAATACTGATCCAATACTTTCATTTTAATTTTTACTTTTCTCAAAAAGGTAGATTTTTGTTTTGAGTAAACAGAAGGAGTAGGTGAGGATATAACGTATAGTAAATACGTTACAATTCATTAAGTTGTCGTTTATTTTTCCTCAACATATATTGGTATATTCAGTTAAATGTAATTTTTGCAAGTGGTTCAAATTCTAACTCAGACAGTTATGTGCCAATGGACCCGTGACCCATAGTTTGAGAACTCTCTGCAGTTTTGAACACTGGGTTACGTAACATCTACTAATGTTGCCGTCTACAGGCCATTTCTGAGTAAGAACTTCTAGCACTTGAGTTAGACATTGTATCCGGAAATGTATAAAGAGGAAGGTTTTCCTGCGATGGTCTTATTGAACGTATAGTTTGAATAGATAATTATACGATGTTTGTATGTATCGCAACCAATTTCCTTGCAAAAAATGTAAAGTGTCTACAAGAAAGTCATATAAGTAATTCAGATTGTTCGGCGGATAAAATAGTCATATTAGCCGAAGTAATTAATATATAAAATATGCTTTCTCCTATAACTTGAAAGTGTGAGCCTTTTTTGACCTATCCATTAACAGTGGAGTTGCTCTTGAGTGGATCAGCCACTATGCCGGCAACTAAGTACAGATATACATATGCATATTTTTTTATTAGTAACTTTTCGTAATTGCTTTAAATGTTCAGAATATTTTGAGAGAAGTAATTTTGTAAGGCTATTTGAGATTCGAGATTTAGCTATTTTCTTTTGGAATTAAAATATATGCTGCAATATTGTCTGAACCTCAGTTAAGAGTCCCGGTTATTGCGAGGTCAAACGCGGACATTGCAATCTAGGATTTTGGCTGTATTTGATATTTTAGCATATCGTGATTTCATATTCAATTTGCTAATATTATTGAAGTAATAATTTTGAACATTCTATTTTTGATATTTAGGTATTGATAGTCGCATTTAAACAATCCTTTCATATTTGTTAAAAACCAAGTTTAATAATTGGTTTGGGTAATATTTTTTTTCTGAATTCCTAACCTTTATGTTTCTTTGTTGGTTTAAAAATATACTTGCAATCTATCATTTGAAAATTGATCTTACAGTTATTCAACAATGAACTATAATCTTACAATTCCATATTCTGATAGTGTTTGTAACCGCTTTCCGGATATGCCCCCTGCTGTTCAGTAGAAATTGACAAGATTTTCTACGGGTACCGTTATGTTTAAATTTAGTAGTGAAACTCCGTGTCCTTCTTAAATGGATGTGTTGGCAGAGGGTCGGGTAGGTCATTAGGGGTTGATGCTCTGATTACGTGTGTGTATTGTTGGAAAGGTCGTGTCCTTTTTTTCGAGTGTGTATACGTGTCTGTATATGCTGTATACTGGATATTTTTAAAAATAATAATGGAAATTTAAATTTGAATTTTAATTGGTTCGATTTGAATTAAATCTGTTGATATGTTAGTTAATTAGAATATTGGTAGATATGATGAAACGTTATTCTGTATTACTTACTTCCGTAGCAGTGATTAAATTAATAATATTGAATATATTTACATTATTGACATTGAGATCAAGACCCGCGTTCGAATTTCGTATTATACAGCTGGTTTTTGAGTAATAGAAACTTACAATGAGATGAAGGCCCGTGTTCGAATCTCGTATTATACAGATGGTTTTTTGACTAATAGAAACTCACAATGAGATGAAGATCCGTGTTCGAATCTCGTATTATACTGATGGTTTTTGACTAGTAGAAACTTACATTGATATATATATATATATATATATATATATATATATATATATATATATATATATATAATTTGGAAAAAATGAAATATTTGAGTCCCACGGTTATGCCGGTTTTTATATAGCTTCGCTTTACAAAGAAAGCTCTTAAAAGTTTATAGAAAGTGGGATGAAACCATTTTATAAAAGGTATTGAAAAATATATATTATAAAAGTTTATGTGGTGGGTGCTGAGAATGAGCCCGGGACCCTTAGCACCAGAGGTGAACGGTGTATGATGGATGTGAAATATTTATTTATTTATTTGTGAATATTCATTTTTATTGATTTGTTCTTGGCTTATAGTTAACTTAGTTTTTACAACATGTTTTTAAGTTTGAAAATGCAGAGAGACTGAATTGTTCTTCCGTCTCTCACAGATGCTATCTTAGAATGAACACTCAGTTTCATTTTTTGCAAATGGATTGACTTCCGGGTACTTGACCTATAGACGGTTTCCCTTGCCCCCGTTAGAGGTCTGAGTGGCGACACAAATAGTTATAGAGTATCAATGCACTTTCTAATTTTATTTCCGCTTTCTAATATGTACTGAAATATCCTCCATTAACTATGATTGACACTGCGATAGTTATCTGCAGTGATGAAGACAGATAGATAGATAGAAATTTAATGTTTCCCCCTTTACAAGATGTTATGGACAAACACATAAATGTATTTTGTGGTAATATCTGATTTTGGCAATGTGAAAGTTTTACTTGTAACCATTTCCTTAATTAGTTGAGAAAGTGTGTATATTTCAGAACCGTATGGTATCTTGTAGTTGTACATGACCCAATGGCGACACCATGTCCTGAATGATGAAAAAATGGTAGCTTTCCCTTGAAAGGTCATTTAATGTTAAAAACCCTACAGCGGTTGATGAACTTGTAAAAAGAAATTTTTAGATTTCCTGGTGGAGCACTGAATACTTTGATTCTATCGATTTTTAAACATGATGAACGATGTTATCGGACATGTTGACTTTATTTATAATTAATGGAAAAACGGTTTTCGAAAACATGATGAAAAGATGATAGAGGGGGGGGCACATTGAAATGCCTTATAAATACCAGCGAAATAAAGTTGATTATTATTAATATATACCTACTGCACGAGTTTATTTGTTCTTGTGTTTGTTTTGAAGTTTTCGGTCTTTGATTCTGACAGAAGGAAGTTTGATTTTTAAGGTGAGAATCATTTAACTTTTTTAAAAAAATGCTAAACTTGATTGTATTACCCACTTAATTATTTTCGAACTACACGAATCGCATTGTAGGTGTACTAGGAAATTGAACTCGGGACTAATTGTGTTATCAGGAAATAAACCTAGGACCATTTTGTAATAAATTGCAAGAGGGTTAGGATTGTGACAGACGGGGAACAGTGGAAATGTAATTGCGATTTTCTATTACTAAAGTTATTATTATTATTATTATTATTATTATTATTATTATTATTATTATTATTATTATTATTATTATTTTATTGTAGGAGTACATATTTTGGGGGAGGGAGATGAGATATTTTTTATTGGTTTGTATGCCAGAGTATACTCGTAAAAAATGAATATACGGACATTTTTCCCTTAAGAACCGCCACTATGATTTTACCAAGGGCTAAAGACGTATCATTTACCTGTAGAGTTTTATTTGGTTAATTATAGTTTGCTTAATTACAATATGTTTGATTCATTTGTTACGAATTTTAACTGTTACACCGATTGTGTACTGAAACATGATCACTTTAAAATCACTTATACCCGATATATATGTACGCCGTACAGATGGGGCTTGAACTGCTTAAGTAAGATCATTTTGTAACTTTCGATGTCATACAAGTAAACTTGGTACCATAGTTGATAATCTTTTAGGAAAACAAATGTTTGAACATATTTATATATGTACTAGGACTAGTATTCGCAGAAAGAAAGAAAAAAGTTTCAGTTTGGGGGAGGGAGCGCACTGTCTTAGAGTTTTTGTAACTTATATGTGGATGCCTAGTACTTTTTTTAAATTTTCGTGTTTTAATAGTAAATATTACTGAATGTTAGTTATTTGCGGGGGTGGTAGCCACATAGCGCAAACAATAGCTTTAATGTTAAGAAAGAAAGGATAAAATTTTAGGGGTGAAGCCCTCCCCTAAATACATTAGTTATTGGACACTGTTTTTTGATCTTGGTTTGTATTCTCGAAGTGAAAAAGAATTATGTACTCCTATTTGTATACACGACTCCAAAAGTGCATTACCAACTGCAATTCTCCCTTTCCTGCAATAGCAGGCAACCCAAAACGCTCAGTGGTTGGGTTGGTTGCACATTCGAAAGGCGTTGGACCAAACCTCAATTTTGTTACAAATATATCAGTGTGGCAAACTGCAAATAAGAGAATAAAATAAATTGTTAAGACTTACCATTTTATTATCGTGATGGCAATGGATGACATAAAAGTTACAAAATCATCTTACCTAAGCAGTTCAAACAAGGTGAACTGTAAGCAACACACATAAGAGGAAAGCAGTTTCTTTCCTTTTTCCAAAAGAAAATCTCGTAAACAAGAAAAAGATTTTATAATGTAAAGGTTTAATATAAAAGCCTAACAACCCCAAAACAAATATCCACACGACACAGAAAGAGAGAGAAACACAGAATAAGGAACACCAATGGCTTAGCTGACTAGCGGGCCTCTCATACAAGATAAAGAGATGGGACCCTAGTTGTAAACCTAATTGTTATAATACTAATAATAATAATAATAATTATTATTGTTATTATTATTATTATAAAATCGTCTACTTTCCCAATCTCTGACCGTACCTAAGAGCATGTCTGTATATAGCGGTCATGTGAGTACCTTTTGTCAATGACTGGCCCTAAAGGTCAAAAGGGATGCAAATCTCTTAGAGAGAGGAACACAAAACATTCTTATGATAAATTCTAGGAGAAAGTTCGAGGAATTGCTTTTGACGGGTGCTTTCTTGTTTTTCGCGGACAGAAAAAATGTATCGGCTAAGAAATTACAATATATAATATTGCAAATTTGCAAGTGCATTTATTTGCAATGCAATTTGAGGTAATAAAGAAATTGAAGAATTCGGGGCAAACGACCTGTCAGGTTCAAAAAGTGAAAGTATAAAGGAGATAGCTTCACAAGGATTTCTCTTCATCTGCTTTTCTTAAAACTTGGCACATATATACTAGACCGAAAATAAATGCACACATGTTTTTTTGTTTCTTTCGGAGAACAGGTTAAAGGAGGCAAAGGGTTCCTTTTAAAAAAGGGTACCTTTGATTTAAAAAGACCAAATTAAAGAAACGAAACTCTGCCGATGCAAAGATGACTTCCAAGTACAAACTACGGGTTTTGAAGTTTTTCACAGAGAAGTTTTGCAGAGGCAATGCTCCTTCGAAATGAGAAAGGACCCCGAACAATCTTTATGGAAATTGGATTTCGGTGGAATTGCTTGGAACCGTGTTATGTTGTAGACATGATGTTCCTGAGAAAAAGTCTCAATGGGCACAACCAAAAATCGTTGGCCATTTGGCCACCACGAGGCCACTTTCTTAAAAAAAGGCCGAAGAAAACGACATTCGAGATTTTGGACAAAATTACTAAAACCGTGATGTTGTAGATATTGTGATTCCGAAAAAGTCCTAATGGCCATTACCACCAATCACTGATATTTGCCCACTAAACGGCCACTTTTTTGAAAACAGCCAAACACAGTGATATTCTGGATTTCAATGAAAATCAGTAAAACTGTGATATGTTGTAGATGTTGTGATCCTGAGAAAAAGTCTCAATAAGCACAATCACCAATCACTGACCGTTTGGTAACTACAGAGCCACGTTTTTACAGCAGAACTTAACGTTATTTTGGATTTCATAGCAAATGCTTGAAACGGTGATATGTTGTAGATATTTTGATTCTGGGAAAAGGTCTTAAAGAGCACAACCACCAATCACTGATCGTTTGGCCACTACGAGGCCATTGTTTTGAAAGTAACCGAAGATGGTGATGTTCTTGATTTCGGTGAAATGACTAAAACTGTGATATGTTGTAGACATTGAGATTCTGAGAAAAGGCCTTAATCGGCACAAACACTAATCAATGACCGTTTGGCCACAACGAGGCCACTTTCTTGAAAGTAACCGAAGATGGCCATGTTCTGGATTTCGGTAAAAATGACTGAAACTGTGATATTTTGTAGATATTGTGATTCTGAGAAAAGACCTTAATGAGCACAACCACTAATCAATGACCGTTTGGCCACAACGAGGCCACTTTCTTGAAAGTAACCGAAAATATTGATGGCTTGGATTTCGGTAAAAATGACTGAAATTGTGATATGTTGTAGACATTGTGATTATGACAAAAAGTCTTAATGGGCACAGCCAACAATCACTGGCCGTTTGGACACTACGAGGCCAATTTTTTGAACCTAAGCGAAAATGATGATGTTCTCGATTTACGTAAAAATGACTGAAACTGTGACATGTTGTAGATATTGTGATTCTGAGAAAATGTCCTAATGGGCACAACCAATAATTACTGACCGTTTGGACACTACAGGGCCACTTTTTTGAAAATAACAGAACATGATGTTCTGGATTTCGGTAAAAATGACTGAAACTGTAATATGTTGTAGATGAGGTGATTCTAAGAAAAGATCTTATTAGGCACAACCATTAATCATTGACCTTTGACCTCTACAGGGCCACTTCTTTGAAAGTAACGGAACATGGTGATGTTCTGGATTTCGGTAAAAATGACTGAAACTGTGATATGTTATAGATATGGTGATTCTAAGAAAAGGTCTTAATAGGCACAACCATTAATCACTGACCTTTGGCCACAACCAGATCACTTTCTTGAAAGTAACCGAAAATATTGATGGTCTGGATTTCGTTAAAAATTGACTGAAACTGCGATATGTTCTAGCCATTGTGATTGTGAGAAAAAGTCTTAATGGGCACAGCCAATAATCACTGGCCGTTTAGCCACTACAGGGCCACTTTCTTGAAAGTAACGGTATATGGTGATGTTCTGGATTTAGGTAAAAATGACTGAAACTCTGATATGTTGTAGATCTTGTGATTCTGAGAAAAGGGGACAACTACTAATCACTGACCGTTTGGCCACTACAGGGCCACTTTTTGGAAAGTAATCGAAAATGTTGATGTTTTGGATTTCGGTAAAAATTCCTGAAACTGTGATATGTTGTAGATATTGTGATTCTGAGAAAATGTCCTAATGGGCACAACCAATAATTACTGAGCCTTTGGCCACTACCGGGCCACTTTCTTGAGAGTAACGGAACATGGTGATGTTCTGAATTTCGATAGAAATGACTGAAACTGTGATATGTTCTAGATCTTGTGATTCCACGAAAAGGTCTGAATGGGCATACCCACTAATCACAGACCGTTTGGCCACCACCAGGCCACTTTCTTGAAAGTAACCGAAGATGGTGATGTTCTAGATTTCAGTAAAACTGACTGAAACTGTGATATGTTATAGATCTTGTGATTACACGAAAAGGTCTCCATGGGCACACAAACTAATCACTGACCTTTGGCCACAACCAGGCCACTTTCTTGAAAGTAACCGAAGATGGTGATGTTCTGGATTTCTTTAAAAATGACTGAAACTGTGATATGTTGTAGATATTGTGATTCTGAGAAAATGTCCTAATGGACACAACCAATAATTACTGACCGTTTGGCCACTACAGGGCCACTTTCTTGAAAGTAACGAAACATGGTGATGTTCTGGATTCCGATAGAAGTGACTGAAACTGTGATATGTTGTAGATCTTCTGATTCCGCGAAAAGGTCTCAATGGGCATACCCACTAATCACTGACCGTTTGGACACAACCATGCCACTTTCTTGAAAGTAACCGAAAATATTGATGGCCTGGATTTCGGTTAAAATGACTGAAACTGTAATATGTTGTAGATTACTGATTCTGAGAGAAGGTCTTAATAGGTACAACCACTAATCGCTGACCATTGGCCAGAACCAGGCCGCTTTCTTGAAAGAACAGAAAATATTGATGGCCTGGATTTCGGTAAAAATGACTGAAACTGTGATAGGTTGTAGATGTGGTGATTCTAAGAAACGATCTTAATAGGCACAACCATTAATCATTGACCTTTGACCTCTACAGGGCCACTTCTTTGAAAGTAACGGAGCATGGTGATGTTCTGGATTTCGGTAAAAATGACTGAAACTGTGATATGTTATAGATATGGTGATTCTAAGAAAAGGTCTTAATAGTCACAACCATTAATCACTGACCTTTGGCCACAACCAGATCACTTTCTTGAAAGTAACCAGATAATATTGATGGTCTGGATTTCGTTAAAAATTGACTGAAACTGCGATATGTTCTAGCCATTGTGATTGTGAGAAAAATTCTTAATGGGCACAGCCAATAATCACTGGCCGTTTAGCCACTACAGGGTCACTTTCTTGAAAGTAACGGAATATGGTGATGTTCTGGACTTAGGTAAAAATGACTGAAACTGTTATATGTTGTAGATCTTGTGATTCTGAGAAAAGGGGACAACTACTAATCACTGACAGTTTGGCCACTACAGGGCTACTTTTTGGAAAGTAATCGAAAATGTTGATGTTTTGGATTTCGGTAAAAATTCCTGAAACTGTGATATGTTGTAGATATTGTGATTCTCAGAAAATGTCCTAATGGGCACAACCAATAATTACTGAGCCTTTGGCCACTACCGGGCCACTTTCTTGAAAGTAACGGAACATGGTGATGTTCTGGATTTCGATAGAAATGACTGAAACTGTGATATGTTCTAGATCTTGTGATTCCGAGAAAAGGTCTGAGTGGGCATACCCACTAATCACATACCGTTTGGCCACCACCAGGCCACTTTCTTGAAAGTAACCGAAGATGGCGATGTTCTAGATTTCAGTAAAACTGACTGAAACTGTGATATGTTATAGATCTTGTGATTACACGAAAAGGTCTCCATGGGCACACAAACTAATCACTGACCTTTGGCCACAACCAGGCCACTTTCTTGAAAGTAACCGAAGATGGTGATGTTCTGGATTTCTTTAAAAATGACTGAAACTGTGATATGTTGTAGATATTGTGATTCTGAGAAAATGTCCTAATGGGCACAACCAATAATTACTGACCGTTTGGCCACTACAGGGCCACTTTCTTGAAAGTAACGAAACATGGTGATGTTCTGGATTCCGATAGAAGTGACTGAAACTGTTATATGTTGTAGATCTTCTGATTCCGCGAAAAGGTCTCAATGGGCATACCCACTAATCACTGACCGTTTGGACACAACCATGCCACTTTCTTGAAAGTAACCGAAAATATTGATGGCCTGGATTTCGGTAAAAATGACTGAAACTGTAATATGTTGTAGATTACTGATTCTGAGGGAAGGTCTTAATAGGCACAACCACTAATCGCTGACCATTGGCCAGAACCAGGCCGCCTTCTTGAAAGAACAGAAAATATTGATGGCCTGGATTTCGGTAAAAATGACTGAAACTGTGATATGTTGTAGATATTGTGATTCTGAGAGAAAGTCTTAATGGGTACAGCCAATACTCACTGGCCGTTTGGACACTACGAGACCACTTTTTTGAAAGTAAGCTAAAATCGTGATGTTCTGGATTTAGGTAAAAATTACTAAAACTGTGAGATCTTGTAGATATTGTGAATCTGAGAAAACGTCCTAATGGGCACAACCAAATAATTACTGACCGGTTGGCCACAACCAGATCACTTGAAAGTAACCAAAGATGGTGATATTCTAGATTTCATTAAAAATGAGTGAAACTTTCATATGTTGTAGATATTGTGATTCTGAGAAAAGAACTTAATATTCACAACCACTAATCACTGATCGTTTCAATACTACAGGGCCACTTTTTCGAAAGTAACGGAACATGGTGATCTTCTGGATTTCGGTGAACATGACTGAAACTGTGATATGTTATAGATCTTGTGATTTCGAGAAAAGGTCTCAATGGGCACACCCACTATTCACTGACCGTTTGGCCACAACCATGCCACTTTCTTGAAAGTAACCGAAGATGGTGATCTTCTGGATTTCGGTAAAAATGACTGAAATTGTGATATGTTGTAGATATTGTGATTCTGAGAAAATGACCTAATGGGCACAACCAATAATTGCTGAGCGTTTGGCCACTACCGGGCCACTTTCTTGAATGTAACGGAACATGGTGATGTTCTGGATTTCGATTGAAATGACTGAAACTGTGATATGTTGTAGATCTTGTGATTCCGAGAAAAGGTCCGAATGGGCATACCAACTAATCACTGACCGTTTGACCATTACAGGGCCACTTTTTTAAAATAACGGAACATGGTGATGTTCTGGATTTAGGTACAAATGACTGAAAAGTGATATGTTGTAAATCTTGTAAGGTCTCCATGGGCACACAAACTAATCACTGACCATTAGAGATGCAAAAAAGCCGGCTTTTTTTGAATCGATGGGTTTTTCACATAAAAAGCCGGCTTTTTTGGGAAAAAACGAGAATATTGGAAATTTTGTTTTTTTTCATTTCCATGATTTTTCTATCTAAATAGCTTTCTTATAGTATATTCTATAGTTAGATAAGAATTCCATGACCTAAATGCCATATTTCGCTCTAAAATTCACCAGCAAGGTGGATGGAGCACATGTTTTACGAATTAAAGCTAACGTGAAGAATGTAGTATTTGAGGGCAATTTTAGAGGCTATTTAACTTTATTTTAACTTTTGAGTTATCGACATTTTTTTTCTTCTCGGGATCATTTCAGTTTGTCATCCGTGTTTCATTTCTAAGAGCTTAGTACTCTAGCGCAAAAGTTAAACTTACGTTTTTCTATATATCCGTCAAAGCGTACGTTTTTCAATATATCCGTCAAACCGTACTTCCACATTTCTGTTATACTGTAGCTGTGCAACGATTTAGCAATAATTTTCTGGATACAAACTTGAATACTAATTTATACAAATAATCTGTAGCGAATTTAGAAAAGTACTTTGGGGGGGATAGTCACAGCACACGCACTATTTCTACTTCACAGATGGAATGAAGAAAAACTTTGTCAGAATGATCGAATGCTGAGTTGAATCCCGGACTTCCCGATAGAAGCGCAAAAGCTCCTAATTTAAGAAATTTACTGACCGGACTTATTTAAGCTGATGTGACCTCTTCCAGCACAACTCCATTGTTGCATAATAACACCGACGTGAAACAAACTTATTTCTGTCAATATGTAATATAAATACATAAAGCAAAATATCTAAACCCAAAAAAGCCTGGTTTAAACCAAAAAAGCCTGGTATAAACCAAAGAAACCTAGTTTAAACTCCTCCCAAAATACGGGGTTTTGTCATTTTTAAAAACAACCAAGGTTCTTGCTAACTCAGCTTACTTTTGTATGTAGAATGTTAAAAAAATCTTATTATATACATTGGTTAATCCTTTGGAATTCATAATGTAAATATGTTGAGAAGTAAAACTGTTTGAAATATCTTTTCGAAATTCATGATTTATTTTCGAAGTTTTATATTATTATCGACATCAACCACTAATTAAATGACTTTTTGTGTTATAGAGAAGCGAAACAAAATCTCGTTTATCAATTTAAAGCAGAATTTTGAAAAAAAAAAAAAAAAATTCCCAAGCAAAAAAGCGAAGCAGAAAAAACCGAGTTTTTTTTCAAAAAAGCCGGTTTTTTTCCGAGCCCTTGCATCTCTACTGACCATTGGCCACAACCAGGCCACTTTCTTGAAAGTAACCGAAGATGATGTTCTGGATTTCGAAAAAAATGAAACTGTGATATGTTGTAGATCTTGTGATTCTGAGAAAAGGGCACAACCACTAATCACTGACCGTTTGGCCACTACCGGGCCACTTTCTTGAAAGTAACGGAACATGGTGATGTTCTGGATTTCGATAGAAATGACTGAAACTGTGATATGTTGTAGATCTTGTGATGCCGAGAAAAGGTCTTAATGGGCGCACACACTAATCACTTTCCGTTTGGCCATTACAGGCCACTTTCTTGAAAGTAACCGAAAATGTTGATGACCTGGATTTCGGTAAAAATGACTGAAACTGTGATATGTTGTAGATTGCTGATTCTGAGGGAAGGTCTTAATAGGCACAACCACTAATCGCTGACCATTGGCCAGAACCAGGCCGCTTTCTTGAAAGAACAGAAAATATTGCTGGCCTGGATTTCGGTAAAAATGACTGAAACTGTGATATGTTGTAGATATTGTGATTCTGAAAGAAAGTCTTAATGGGTACAGCCAATAATCACTGGCCGTTTGGACACTTCGAGACCACTTTTCTGAAAGTAAGCTAAAATGATGATGTTCTGGATTTCGGTAAAAATGACTGAAAAGTGATATGTTGTAGATATTATGATTTTGAGAAAATGTCCTAATGAGTAAAAACCAATAATTACTGACCGTTTGGCCACAACCAGGCCACTTGAAAGTAACCAAAGATGGTGATATTCTGGATTTCGGTAAAAATGAGTGAAACTGTGATATGTTGTAGATATTGTGATTCTGAGAAAAAGATTTAATAGGCACAACCACTACTCACTGCCCGTTTCGCCACTACAGGGCCAATTTTGGAAAGTAATCGAAAATGTTGATGTTCTGGATTTCGGTAAAAATGACTGAAATGATGGAGTGTGTCAGTGGGTCAATTGAATTAAGATTTTTAAGTGGGTTGTGGGTCAACAGGATATGACTCACTGCTACACCACTTTGACCCAACAATCTATTCTGACCCACACTGACCCACCGAACCACTGTGACCTACCAACGCATTCTGCTCAGTGCATTGTAGACAGCTTCTTCTGAGCACTGGTGAATTTGTCTACGTTTTACTTTCAAGGCCTTCTTTTTTCTTCTTTTTTCATTTGTTTCTATTGAAGAAAGAACTTCAGGCACTCTTGAAGAACTTCAGGAAATTGATCATATTTGCAATTGTAATAATAGCAATAGGACTTACTTCTTGACTTTTCAGACCTATTTTAAGAATTTTTAGAGGAGCTAACTACTGGATTTTTTTGAATCACCTACAGTACAATGTATGAATTATTATATAAAAATTGAATATAACTATGTATGTGTGGTCATCAACATCAAAGTAAACTGAAATGACATTTGGCATATACATAGTTAGACCCTAATCTCAATATCATTTTTTAAAACTCCCTTTTGTTGGAGGGGGGGGGGCATTTTCTATATATAGGATTGATTTCTAAAAATAATCGAAAACGATCGATATTAGTTGACTGCCTAATATTGATATTAGGCAGTCCTTGATATGAACCACGGTGACTGCCATGATATAAAGTTAACTTCAACTGCTTCTTCAATGTTCTTCTTCTTTTTAGTTTTTAGTTTCTATGGCTAGAGTCGAGGGTGAAAAAAATATGCTGTTTACAATGCAGTGAGCAGAGTGGGTCATGATGGGTGATGGGTCGCAGTGGGTCACGGTGGGTGGTGGGTCACATGCTGTTGACCCACGTCCCACTCAGAAAACTCGACCCACTTGACCCACCGACCCACTGACTCAATCCAACTCTGGTTAACGCTTCGGCGTCTGGAGTAAACAAGTTCTGCCAGGGGAACTTTTTTCTTTCAAAATATATTTTTATATGCTCATATTTATTATTATTATTAATTACTTTCTTGCATTTTTTCCTACATTATCTTAGATTAGTGTCCGCGGTTTAGGATAGATTATGTAAAGTCAAATACGGTTATGTATGTTTACATTTTCGTTTCTTTCTTTCAAAATGCACTCCTATCTGTTCACGTAGTCCAAACGTAGGCATACACCTCTGTATTGATCAACTATAACATTTTAGTTTATGAGTTTATTTGCTTCGGCTCTTCTGAGCTTAAGATGTAAGTAAAAACATATTAAGAACAAATAATAAAGAAACTAAGTCTACCTGACGGATAAAAATAAGAAATTATATAAAATGCAATGAGCTGATCAGTACGGTACTGTATACGTACTTTTGGGCCACCCTGTATATTATTAATAATTTATTTCTTGCATTTAATAATAACTAGCTGAAAATAACCACTTTTCGCATGGGTAAGATAAAATATCTATGTAAACAAACTGAACAATGAAACGAAAATATATCGGTAATTTTCTACTACTTTTACATATCGCGGGAAACGCCCCTTGAGACCCCCGGTTCAAAATTTTAAAAGAACGCCTCTGGCTCCCAAGCGATGGGAGCTGTATTTAGAATTCAACGCCTCTGGAAGAATCACCATTCATCTCAGCGACCGTGAAAACTAAGGATTTGATACTAATATAGGTCATTTTGGATTATTTTTACGTGTTTCGATACATCTCCCCCCTTCCGGTGACCCGGCCCGCACGCAATGGTAGCTGATTTTGAAAGTCATCGCTAATTGAAGTGTCACCATTGATCTCAGTGACCGTGAAAACAATGAATTCGACACAAATATCGGCCATTTTCTAATATTATTACATGTCTCGGTAAACGTCCCCCTCCCCTGAGACCCCTGGTTCATTTTTTAAAAAAATAAAATCCACTTGGTCCTGGTCTGGGGCCTGGACAAAAGTATCCGTTATTAAAATTTAGTAACTTTTTGTCAACTCGTCTGATCCCCAGGTCGCACAGAGACAGACACACAAGCAAACTCGAACAGATAGAACAAACAGCGTTCTTTCGCATAGAATGTTGTTGCTTCCACCCAGCCTAAGTGCCGGAGGGCTTCTTTTATACGTAAACACGTCTATTGAATCTGCCTCTCCTATCGAAGTAATGGGTCGCGTGTAGTGCTAGTATTAGATATTTTGTTGTTATTGACCTTGAAGAACTAACAAATGGTTTCACATCAAGTCACAAGTCGCTTTGGTCCGTGAAGTTGATATACAGTAGAAATGACCTATGCATTACTCACCCGTTGTGAAATAGAAAGATTATGTTGGTTTTATCTGAACACACACAAATCTGTTATAGCAAGAGGCTTTTCCACAACTACTTCCAATCTAGATTAAATTTCACGGCTAACTTTTTGAATCATACACAAGAGTATCATTGATATGTTAGCGTTAATAATATTTATGGAGCCAAAGACAGGTTTTAAACTTCCAAACTGTGCTGTGCATAAAGTCGGAAATCTTATAGAGTGTCTGTTGGCAGATATTAGAGCAAAGACAGAAAATTATATAGAGAAATGGTTTTCTGCTATTGATTCTTCATCCAATGAATAGAATAGGTTCCATCTCATCCGTTAACTCTATATTGAACCCAGAAGTGGTTCAAATTAGCAATTTCCGGTTCTAACATTTAACCCATAGATGAAAACGGTAACATACATGAAAACGTTTTTTTTTTTTTTTTTGTAAACGATTGCGCGTGTATAGGCAACATATCATGGTCACTCACAATCTCTACTAAAATTGAAAATGGTTTAAATTTATTATTACTTCCGGTTTCAACAACAGTTTCAACTTTTATCGTCATAGCATAAAATGGTAACAAAGCGAGAACTGATTTTTGAAAACGAATTACCATGTAGAGACAACATCATGGGTACACAAAATATTCTACCGAAATTATAAATGGTTGAAATTTACTATTACTTCCGGTTTCAATTTCCGCCTAATAGAAATAGTAAATGCTTCAAGATGTGGTCTTTTGCAATTAATTCAGTATCCAAAGAATATATTTTATTTCCTCCGTTAACTTTCTACTCAAACCGGAATTGCTTCAAATTAGCCATTTCCGATTTCAACGTTTGTCGATATATAAAGAAAATGATAACGGATAGTGAGAAGTGGTTTCTGCAAACGATTTAGAGTCTAAAGACAATTATCTACAATACTAAATTCGGCTGTAGTTAGAATTTATTATAACTTCTGGTTTCAATAACGGTTTCAACGTTTATCGCTATAGAATGAAAACGGCAGCAGATAGCTAGAAACAGTTTTAAGCAAACGTTTCAGCCTCTAACAAACATATCGTTACTATCCATATAACTCTACTAAAACTGGAAATTGTTCAAATTTACTAGTACTTCCTGTTCCAATACTGATTTCCGTAGAGCAAAAATGGTAAAAGATATCAAAAAGTGGCTTGTTGCAATCGATTCATCGTCTCAAGAATAGCCTCGTCCATTTCCGTGACAGCTTTGATCAAAGCAGTATTTGGTAAAATTAGCCATATTCTGTTTGAACGTTCCTTGCCATAGAGCAAAAACACTAACATATAGAACATTTTTGTCCAAACGATTTACCGTCTCTAGGCAACATACCATAATTATTGTCAACACCCTACCGGAACAGGAAGTGGTTCAAATTAACTATTACTTCCTATTTCAATTCTTTTTTCCATAGATCAAAACAATAGGAGATATCAGGATACGTTTTTTTTTTAACGATCAACAGGAAGTGGTTCAAATTAACTATCATTTCCTATTTCAATTCTTGTTTTCAGGAATCAAAACAATAGGAGATATCAAGACACGGCGTTTTCAAATGAACTCAGGGTCGTAAGGAAATGTTCCTCCAATAATTCAGCATCCGAAGAATATTTTCCACCAATTCCTATTCAAACCAGAAGTAGCTGAAGTTAGCCAAGTACGGTTTCAACGTGTATTGCTACAAGTTTAATCTATGACTAAGAGTTTCAACTTGTTGCATATATTAGACGAGTTACCAGTACCAATACCAAACTAAAAGAAGTGAGTATCGTTTCACAGTGTGAAACGAAGATTTCGAAACTATATGAATTCAATAGTGAAACTTGAAGTAGTGTTATCATCTGTCAGAAAAGAAAATGCACGTTTTTCGCGGGATAGTATCTTTCTATCACCTCTCGATTTAATTAAATGTTTTAAAGGACCAATCCCTAACCATAAATCGATAAATGTATTACCTATCGTTTTGCAGCTCAGACAAGATACGATAGAAATATCGTAAACCTTAATAGAAAGACAAAACAGCTACGTTCTCTTACAAGCTTGAAACTTACGAGTATTAGCAGTATATATTTACAGAGTAGGAAGTTTCTGCTACGTTATTCCGTAGTTCATTGGATCCATACAGAACTACCACCCAGATGCTATGTGAGCTTTGTGGTGGACAAATACCGTGTGCGTGGGAGTTTCCGGGGTGGTCCCGCTTCCTCCCACTGTTTCCATTCCACCAATTCATCCCATCATCATCCATACAGCTTGAGCCTAGTTACCTAAAGAACGTGTGACAAAGTCAAGTACTTGACCTACTAAGTAGAATTTGGTACGCTACCATAAGACCACTGAGGCCAAAACCGTGAACTGGCGTGCTCATAAGATCAGTGCAATTTGTAGTTATGTTCAATTAGCAAGCCAAATACAAATTATGTTACATGTTCCTGTATTCTTTATATCATAGTATGATACTACAAATATAACAAAATATTATGATGAAATAAATCACCAAGACGCCATGGTCAATTAGGTGTTCCTGGAACGGTGGCTCGTGATTGAGCGTTCACCTCTGGTGGATGGGGTCCCTGGTTCGATCCCAGGTCTCGCCAAATGAAATTTGTGGTGGACAAACACCGTATGTGGGGGTTCTCGACGTTTTCCCGTTTCCTCTCACTTTATTAATTCCACCATTTCATTTATTTCTCATCACCACCGTCTCCTTTAGCATAGCCGGCATAACTGTGGGACGTAAAACTCAAAGATTTCATTTGCATTGTTTTGTTTTCGTATTACTAGTAATAGCAGTATTGGTATTCGCTGTCGTATTAGTACAGTAATAAGTAGTAGCAGTAGTGGTAATAGTAACAGTAGCAGCAGTGGCAGCAATAGTGGAATTAGCACTAGCATTCGTAATCGTAATAGTAATAATAGTATTAGCAGTAGTAGTTGTAGTATTAGTATCACATACGGTATAGAAGTTTTACATATCTTCTCTGTTACTCGTAATGCATTAATAGTGTAGTATAAGACTTTTACGTCCATGAGCTGTATTATTGTATAATAAACATGGCTGGACAGAGCAAGCACAAAAAACAAATAGACAGACAGAATAGGGATATACAAAACAAACCTTGGGTAACTTTTCACACGATTTTCCCATTTGAGAAGGACAAATAGACATTGCAATATTATGACGACACATTTCTCATTTTTCATTGCATATTGAAGGATTGACTTGACTTATCAACTTGGTTGTTCTCAGGCCGGTTACGTCCGGCCCGTTTAGAGCCCGGCTCGTTTGTGCCAGGCCAGTTTAGGGTCCGGCCCGGTTAGAGCTTGGCCCATTCTCTGCCCGGCTCGAGATTCGGGCCGGATCGGATCGAGCCGGACACAGAATACAGATCCATCCGGGCCGTCTTCGGGCCTGGCTTTGCAGGGCTCTGGTCTACAGACACACGGATAAAGCCGTTTTATAAGACTTCCAGCATTTATGCACAGCATCGGTTTGAAGGTCATTCCTATATTAACTTCATGAATTAAAGGGAACTTGTATTCCTCGAAAGGCATTTGTTGGTCCTTCAAGGTCAATCGAGCAATGAAAAAACTGATACTAGGAGTATTTTAACACGCCACTCACTACAATGATATAACAGAATGCTGCCTCCGGCTGTTAATAAAAGGCTTACAGGAGCAACGTTATATGCCAAACAACGTTGTACTGTGTAAGAAATGCTAGGGGTTGTTCTGTCCATGTGCGCCGCCTCCTTGGTGTTCCCTGGTTCCAGCACTCACACAAATAATCTTGTCAGGGCGCTGCAGGCAAGATTTTTAGTTTCGAAACATAATAAACATAATAAAATAAATATTTCTGGCTTGACACTATCAAAAAATAAACAATTAAAACATAGAGATGGGAGTTAAAATTTCTAACCCCTAAAACCAAAGGAACACACTAAGTTAGTCACTTTATACTTTATGTCCACAACAAAATCCTTGCAGGGGACGCGGTGGCTCAGTGGCAGAGCATTCACCTCTGGTGCTTGGGGTCTTGGGTTCGATCACAGTCCCCGCCAAGTGAACCTTGTGGTGGACAAACACACCGTGCTCTTGGGTTTTCTCGGGGCACTCCCGTTTCCTCCCACTTTCTTCATTCCACCATTTCATACATCTCTCATCATCACCGTCTCGTTTAGCCTAACCGGCATAATCGTGGGACGCAAGACTCAAAGATTTCATTTTCAAAATCCTTGCAAGTTCTTTTCGCAATACCATTAAAATTATTTTCTTTTATGATGATATTTTCATTTTAAATTTTATGAATGTAGTATTTTGTTTTAGTAACGTTTGATAATATCACTGCGTCTTGCACTCATTGTGCATCATGTAAGTTGTTGAAAATACACTAAATACCACGATTATGTATGTTGGGAACATGCATTACAGGAATTAAACTTGAACCCGGGTTTCAACCTGTTTCTTTACGTTTAAGTCAGCCGTGTTACCGACTGAGCTAGAACAGTCCCAACTTATCCTTATATTACCGGTATGTTTTACTTTATCAGAGCACAGCCCTTTATGACAGTGTTCATAAAAGATTTTAACTAAAAAGAAATCAATAAAAAAATCGTGACTCCCCTGAAAACATATAACTTGTCCCGCCATTTATATGCACCCACATACATTTTGGAAAATCGGCGCCGTTGGTTCTATCTGTTGTGTTTGAAATCAGTGTTTCTTTCAGAAACTATGTTCCGGGGGGGGGCACACTTCGTATTCCGGGAGCACTATTGATAACATTCAATTTTTATTATATTATAGACGTATTATTTTGGTCTCTTCCGGGGGGCACTCTCAGAGCACCGGACGGGCAGTACCCCCTAAAACACTTTTGGAAGAAACACTGTTTGAAACACACCTAATCTAATATGAATAAGATAAAAAGTTTGTTTGTGTGTCTGTCTGTCTGTATGTATGTATCTGTGTGCTGCCTGGAGACCAAACGAGAGGACCAAGAGTTACCAAATTTTGATCTTGGGTACCTTGGACCAGGTTCCGGATCAAGACGAAGCGTTTTTTTTAATCGAACCAGGAAGTCTCATGAGACGTTTACAAGGACATGTAAAAGGAGTAGAAGATAACCGATATTAGTGTCGAATTCAAAGTTTTGGCGGTCACTGAGATCAATGGTGAAACTCCGATTGCATTAAATTCCAAATTAACCCCACTTACGAGGAAACGGTCTTAAATGTAAACAACTGATTTGGCTGGGGTCGGGATATGTGTTACGGTAGACCAAAGTAGGAGACACTTATTTTGTCGTTTGGTCCCATACGCAGAAATTTCCGAAATACGGGGCCCCAAAGTGGCCCTACATGCCATAACTAGGAAGCGAATGACGTTACTTGTACACAACCGATTTGGCTGGGGTCCGGATATGTGTTACGGGAGACCAAAGTAGAAGACACCTATTTTGACGTTTGGGCCCATATGCAGAAATTTCCGAAACAGGGGCCCCAAAGTGGCCCTACATGCTATAACTAGGAAGCGAATGACGTTATTTGTACACAACCGATTTGGCTGGGGTCGGGATATGTGTTGCGGGAGACCAAAGTAGGAGACACGTATTTTGGCGTTTGGGCCTATACGCAGAAATTTCCGAAATACGGGGCCCCAAAGTGGCCCTACATGCTATAACTAGGAAGCGAATGACGTTATTTGTACACAACCGATTTGGCTGGGGTCGGGATATGTGTTACGGGAGACCAAAGTAGGAGACACGTATTTTGGCGTTTGGGCCCATACGCAGAAATTTCCGAAATACGGGGCCCCAAAGTGGCCCTACATGCCATAACTAGGAAGCGAATGACATTACTTGTACACAACCGATTTGGCTGGGGTCGGGATATGTGTTACGGGAGACCAAAATAGGAGACACGTATTTTGGCGTTTGGGCCCATACGCAGAAATTTCCGAAATACGGGGCCCCAAAGTGGCCCTACATGCTATAACTAGGAAGCGAATGACATTACTTGTACACAACCGATTTGGCTGGGGTCGGGATATGTGTTACGGGAGACCAAAATAGGAGACACGTATTTTGGGGTTTGGGCCCATACGCAGAAATTTCCGAAAAACGTGGCCCCAAAGTGGCCCTACATGCTATAACTAGGAAGCGAATGACATTACTTGTACACAACCGATTTGGCTGGGGTCCGGATATGTGTTACGGGAGACCAAAGTAGTCATTCGCTTCCTAGTTATAGCATGTAGGGCCACTTTGGGACACCGTATTTCGGAAATTTCTGCGTATGGACCCAAACGACAAAATACGTGTCCCCTACTTTGGCCTTTTTCTGTACTGAGTTTGAAAGGATGCTGGTTTGACAATAAAATTTAGTTTCTTTTTATTGTTTTATGATGTTATTCGAACCAAAGTCATTCTTGAAATCAGAAAGTCACATAGGCCTTCTTATTTCTTGAAGTGGCGCCAGAGGTTTTGAAAAAAGGATTTCAGAATAAGTGGGGAAGGCTTTCCTTTCGACTGTACCGACGATATTGACAAATATTCCTGTCGTAATAATTCATTACTGGAAACCATTGGTGCCCAAAGAAATTTTGAAGGGGGTCATCTCCTTGATTGCTATATTACGCCTGATATTTAATATACGCAGTTTGCTATATTACACATATATTTTCGTGAGCAAAGGGGGCCGGGCCCCTTCCCCCTCCCTTCGGGCACCCGTGGTCGAAACTAAGTAGTCGTTGTTTTAAGCAGTGTTTCTTCCAGACATGTTTTTGGGGTACTGCCCTCTGGAACTCTGAGAGTGTCCCCCACGGGGAGACCAAAATAATACATCTATAATAGAATAATACCAGCAGTACGGGATAAATGGTCTCAGATGCCGAAAACCCAGAAATCTAAATCCTAAATCATAAATTTACAAGGTTACTTCTGGGGAACATTGTTCTTTCAAAATATATTTCTATACATTGATATTTATTATTATTAATTGCTTTCTTGCATCTTTCCTACATTATTCTAGATTAGTTACCATTGGTTAATTTAGTCAGATTATGTATAGTTAAATACGGTTACCTATGTTTACCGTTTCTTTTCTTTTTTTCAAGATACATTCCTATCTGATCACATGTATTGTTAATAATTTATTTGTTGTATTTTTAATAATTTATTTCATACACACAACAGATAAAACAACTCATACATTTTAATTACACAGCACATAGTTCTTTGACATGAAGGGAAATCTCCTTTGGTTATAGGAACATATAGTATTACCAATGGGGATTTCCCTCATCCCCCTTGTAATTCGCACACCGTCAACAGATATAGAACATTGTTGAACATTTCTCAAACCACTTCATCACACTCCCGGCTGGCCTTGTGACATGGTGCATTATTTTGTCGAAAAATGCCACTACCGTTGGGAAACATGGTCGTTATCAAGGGGTGTACGTAGTCTGGAAGCAGTGTGCGATACTCGTCGGCCGTCATCGGGCCTTGCTCGAGCTATACTAGATACATGCTCACGTGTATGTCGCCTAGAGCATTATTATTATTATTATTATTATTATTATTATTATTATTATTATTATTATTATTATTATTATTATTATTAATATTATTATTATTATATTTGAAGTACAATCAAATATCACAACATTAATTATTAGTTTTAGTTAACTGAATTGAACTGAAAATTAAATCTTGATTTCGAAAGATTAACCATTAAGTTTATGCGTTCGGTACCTTTCTAAAGTAATAAATACTGGAATTGGTTTCAAGGCTGTTTCTGCCTGAATACTTTCTTCAAAATAATATTAAAAATTATAGAAAGATTTTCGAGACATTCGAGTCGAGTCGAGATTTTTACGTAAAGTCTTGAGACGACTCCTGTCTCGGCTCGAAAATTAGAGTCGAGAAATAAGTTTGTCTTGACTCGTCTCGAATTTTACAAAGTGAGTCTGAACTCGAATTTCAGTCCAGATTCGAGACATGTCTCGACTCGTGCGCATCCCTAAATATTCATATTTTAAATGTGCAATACTGCCTCGCGAAAAATGACCCCGAAGTTAAATAACCAAAGTCTACTTTCATCTTGTTAGATTAGTGATCGTGGTTTAGGATAGATTATGTAAAGTCAGACATGGTTATGTATGTTTACACTCTTGTTTCTTTCTTTCAAAATGCATTCCTATCTGTTCCCATTTAATATTAATAATTTATTTCTTCCATTTATTAATAACTATCAGAAAAAAACATTATCCGCATGGTGGCTGAATTTGGAAGTCAACGCCGGTATTTGTAGTATCACCGTTGATTTCAGCGAGTGCGAAAACTTTGGATTTGACATTAATATCGGCCATTTTGGATTATTTTTACATGTCAGGTATCCCCTCCGGTACCCCGGCCCGCAACTAACGAGGAAACCGTCTTAAGTGTAAACAACCGATTTGGCTGGGGTCGGGATATGTGTTACGGGAGACCAAAATAGGAGACACGTATTTTGGCGTTTGGGCCCATACGCAGAAATTTCCGAAATACGGGGCCCCCAGTTTATTTATACTGTGTGTGTTCCGTAACGACGCTACGGGATGTCATTACTAGTGCGACCACCTCATTCAAGACCCGTTTTGTAAATTGATCTGGGAAAAAAAAGTGAACAGAGCCCGTCTCTCGGAATTTGGTGATCACGTGAGCCACCGTGCTGTGCGATACCGGTTCTCTGTCTGAGTGCCGTCGGTTGTAGTCAGCTGTTATTGTTCGGTAGCTGCGTTCCACTGATATAAGGATGATTTCGATCTTCTATTCACGTGTCAGACCTATTTTAGATCACCTGGAACAGAGAGAACTGGGTCAGTATCAAGGTAATTTCCCACTTTTGAACATTAATAACTTCTAAACTGTACAAGATAGAAAAAAAACAAATTACACCACTAAATTTCTGAGCTCAGGCTAGTGTTATTTGATGTGACATACACCCTCTTCCCATTTAAAAAATGAGTTGAATCCAAAATGGCGGATTTCGATATGGCGGCCATGAATGACACACTCCAAAAGTTGCAGCTCCTCATCAAACCTCTTTTCCCATCATCACTTTTTACTTTTCCTGTTGATTTTAAAACTTATGCAGGTGTCCAAAGACTTTTGACTCACCCTATATATATATAGGCGGAAAGCATCGTGCTTTAGAAATACATAGATACCAAAAATATCTTCCTAGGTTAATTAGGGTCTGAGTTATTGAGGTTTGAATTGAGTCACATTAAGGAGCATCCGGAATATGACTATTTCCACCATTAAGCGGTTCAATGGTCGTAACTCTGTAATGATACATTTCCCGACATATGGTCATATGAACGATTTTGCTTGTCTACCCATAAGGAATCCACCTCTGAAATTTTGCCGTACCTTTTTGTTACACCCTATATATATATGTGTTGGTGCAATAGTAAGTTCCCAAGAACATAGATTAATTCATTTTTGATTTTAATCTACACAACAAATGCTTTTTATGAAAGCAAGGAGCCTGCGAGTTAAAGATGGTTAAAGACCGTAAATAAAATTGAAGATCTGAATTGCAGAACATCCGAAGTCCACCGGAGTACTTTTTTTGTTTTTAGAAGAAAGACAAGAAGATTATACTTTGAATGCCATTCTGTTTAGCTGAAATTATTTTGATTTTTTTAAAAAAAGTTTTGATTTGGACTTACGTATTATGCAAGTGAATAGCCCTGAAACATAGATGCTAACATAAAAAACAGAAAACGAAAAATACGAAGAAAGTAAAGTGGACTTAGGATGTTTTGTAATTCTAGTTTTCAATTCAAACTTCAAATGGAACTGGGGTAACTCGCAGACAATGGCTGACTTAACACTTTGATAATAGCGGGTGTAATGGCTGATTTAAGAACACAATTGATAGGGCCTGTGTAGCTATGTAGACTCCCACCTTTCCCCCTCAACATTGGATACGGAAATATAAAACTTATTTAGAATTTGATTGTTGATTCCAGTATATTTCAAGCATCCTTTCCCGGAATCTGGGCCTGTGATATGTCGATATATCGCTATCATCGATATCTATATTATCATATATCAACATTCGATATCTCGAATATATGGACATGAATGTATCATTCTAAATTTTTGATATCGATATTCGGGGAGTGGGGAGGCGAGGTATAAAGGTCCCCTAAGACTTGCGATGGATGAAGAAATTAAACTTACTTTTTGCAAGATTGTTTTCTAATCATAATATCTTTATTACCAAACATTGCAATGTAAATACATCCACTTGCAAATTTGCAATATTATATGATGTAATTTCTTAGGCGCCAGAACTTTTTTGTTCAATGAAAAAAGAAACAAAAAATCACGTGCAAAAGTAAGTACTTCGAACTTTGAACTGGAATTTACCATAAGAAAGTTTTTTGTTTCTCTCTCTTGGAGATTTCCATCCCTTTTGGCCTTTGGAAAACGCTAATTGACAAAAGGTGCACACATGATCGCTATATGCATTCATGCTCTGAGGCAGAGTCAGAGATTTAGAAAAGAAAACGACTTTAATAATAATAATAATAATAATAATAATAATTATTATTATTATTATTATTATTATTATGGGGTTTACAACTAGGGTCCTGTCTCTTCATCTTGCATGGGAGGGCCGCAAGTCTGCTACGCCACTGGTGTCCCCTATTCTCTGTTTGTTTCTTTTTCGTTTCGTGTAGATATTTGTTTTTGTGCTGTTAGGCTTTTATATGAAACTTTTATATTATGTAACTTTTTCTTTTTGTTTCTTTTTTGGGTGGGGTGGGGGGAAAGAGAGAAATGCTTTCTTCTGATATCTGTTTCTTACCATTGATCTTGTTTGAACTGCTTAAGTAAGTCATTTTGTAACTTTTGATGTCATCCAACTCCGTCACAATAATAAAATTGTCATTCTTAACAATTTGTTTTATTCCCTTATTTGCAGTTTGCCACACTGATATATTTGTGGTAAAATTGAGGTCTAGAACAACGCCTTTCGAATTCGCAACCAACCCAACCGCCGAGGTTTTGGGTTGCCTGCTATTGCAGGAAAAGGAGAATTTCAGGTGGTAATGCACTTTTGGAGTCGTGTATACCATGTCCCCTACAATTGTGCGGCTTTTGCTTGTTAGTTAGTTAGGCTCTCCATAGACTTTAGCAGTATTAAAAAATATATTGAACATATATTGTATTCTCGAAGCAAAAGAGAATTATGTACTCCTATTTGTACCATGTCCCTACAACTGATGGAGGGCCTTTGCCCCCTTAGTTAGGGTTTGCCTTAGATTTTAACAGTATTAAAAATAAATTGAACACATATTATAGCAAAATGAAATTATGTACGGCTATCCCTACCATGTTCCTACAACTGATGGGGGCTTTTGCCCCTTAGTTAGGGTTTGCCTTAGATTTTAACAGTATTAAAAATAAATTGAACACATATTATATTATATCAAAATGAAATTATGTACGGCTATTCGTAGCATATCCCCTACAATTGCGGAGTTTTGCCCCTTAGTTATGGTCCCTCTTAGATTTTAACACTATTAAAATAAATTGAACATATATTATAGCAAAAGGAAATTATGTATGGCTATCCCTACCATGTTTTTTCCAACTGATGGTGTGTTCTCCATTAGTTAGGTAACCTACAAATGCAGTGCTTTTTTTCTGAATAGGTAATAACATGATGATAATTATGCTCAACTGAAGGGCCCTATGTGTTGGTAGCTAGGTAGGTCCCCCTAGGGTTTGTAACATAAAGAACGTGTGGTGGATTACTGATAGAAGAAGCTATGCCCCCACAAAGTACGTTTATTGACAGAACACAATTGCGAGAAGGGTTTATGCCTCACAAAGTATGTTTTATTAACAGAACACAATTGCGAGAAGGGTTCATGGTACTTATTTAATGCTATCAGTAGTATTTTACGGTTTAAAAAGAAATATATATCATACTTTACCTTTAAAATATAGAAATATATTCGGGACCATCGACGAACTACGTCAACACGACACACGGGGTAAACTAAACTAAGGTCTAATTTAAAATTCTTCCGCTAGGTGTCACTGTTAGTGGTGGTGGGAGAACACTTGATAGAACATGATATAACCTGCATTTGATGTGTACGCTTATCATTTTTTCTTACGTCGGCGTGCGTTAAAGATCACAGAGAAAGCTTTCCTGATTATTAAACCTATTTTAATAGTATTAAATAAAGTATATTGGATTATCACTATATTTATTGAAGCCTGTTTTATTACAGACACTGAAGCTTTGCTAGTTATTGTGTGGTGCTATCAATCACATTGAAACACCCAGACATTAAAAGTACCGACGCAGAGTCGAGATTTCTTCTTTTTTTGTGGATTTGTGAACGAACAACTAAGCCTTGAAAGGTGTGTATTTCTTATAGTTATTGTGATATTTTTAAAGAAAGAAATTATATACTTTCTAATTGTACTTGAGTAGTATTTAACTAATATTAATGAACAGAGAGAGACTTTTTTTGTGTGTGTGGATATTTTTAATAGAATAGATTACAGCTAATATAAAGTGAATATTTACACATTTTTTCATAAAGTAACTTGATTGATTTCTATTTACATATCAATAATTAACTAAAGATGATTATTTTTTTCTTTTATATGATATTATCATGCGACCGTTGCTTAAAAAGAAGTATTTATTTGATCTTTTTATTAAAGTGGAGTTGATTACTCAAAATAGTTTTTCTTTGTTTTATTTTTTAGATGGATTTCTTCTGCCCAGCTGAAGAATTAAACATAATAGATGAAATCTACCTGCAAGAGGTCTTGCGCGGTCTCAGCGAGTACCCTAGGGTTTTTAGTACCTGGAAAGCCATTATGGAATTGAACAGACTTGGCCATAGGGGATCGGTGAGATGCGAGGCCATATTGCGGACCCTTCGTGCCTTTGAAGGTAATGACACACTATTTCTCCAGCACTGCGTAAGCAGTGCTGACGTACTAGATTTATTTGTGTACGGGTTTTTCCGTACTAAAGAAACGTATGAATTGGCTCTAGATAAAGTTATGTATTTATTAGCTTGTGGGGAAGGTCAGGTGGATAGGATAAATGATACATAGTTATCTGAATTTTTTGATTTTGGCTCGCGATTTGTTTTGGAACCGTGCTTAATCCCATCTGAAAATAATACCATAGTCATGACCCCTCAAGAAACTCATAACTTGAGTCCTAATAACTTACATTTGTTAACTAATGAAGATTTAGCTTTTCTAAATGGTAAAGCAGATGGGATTGGCAATCTAAATTCCGTTGAAATACCAATTGAAGAAGAAATGAGGAGATTGGTTGAAAATAAGGGCAATGCTGTGGTTATACCCACGCAACAGGTCCAGGGAGAAAATTCTGTATACAATCCAGCTCAATACTGTGTACAGGATAATCATGATTATGGGAACCAAATGATTTTTTCTCCTCAGCCTGGCCCATCATATGCTAGTGTCCCACCAATGGTTGGACATGGCAACATGAAGAAGAATAGTACAAGTAGTACTACTGGTAGTCCTAATAGTGGTAGTACAAGTGGTAGTAGTAGTGATAATAATAATGGCGGGGATAATCAAAGAAATAGTAATTTCGAAGTTGTAAGACAAAGCAGACAAACGTTTCGTAAAATTCATCTTACGGGCCATGAAATTGCCGTCAGACCTGTGGGTGATGAAAGGAATATTAATAACCCAGAGGCCTATATTGAAAGTTTAATTGATTTTGCGTTGGAACATGTGATCTCCAATGCACGCCTCATGGATTACATTGGTTTATACATAGAGAGTAGTAATAGTACTAATAACAAACCTGTGTATGTGCCGTTTAGAAGAAAGGGCAATTTCACTGCTAGAACAGTCCTCACTTCAATCGAACGAGTACTAAATTCGAATGAAGTGTTCCTTTTAGGGGAAGAAGTATTGTTTCGATTTCACATAGCTGAGAATTTGCACGGACAAGGAAGACCTAATGCAATGAGTGCTGTTCAAAAATATTGCAAATACCAAGATTACTTGGAAAAGCGATTAATTCGCATTGAAAATAAGAATATGTACTGCCTCCCCATGGCCATGATGTATGGGATAACAAAGCATACCTCAAGTAGTAAAGTTTTATATAATTTAAGAACAAGAGAGTATAATAAGTGGCTTTTTAAAGCAGAAGTTCTCTGCGAGATGGCAGGAGTTAACGTTCAAAGTAAGCAAGGTTGTGACTTGTCTGATTTGGACCTCTTTCAAGCATATTTGAAAGGAGAGTATCAAATCGTAGTTTATGAGGAGATTGAAAAGAATAACCGGGAATATATAGTACGTTACCCGGGAGAACATGCAGAAAATAAGATTTTTATCCTGTATCAAAGAGGTAACACTATTGGTCATTTCCAACCCATTCGTAATATTACAAGTTTTCTTGGCAAACGGAATTATTGTTATTATTGTTTGGAAGCTTATGATGAAAGGTCACGTGCACACAAGTGTAAAACTCGTTGTACTTTTTGCGAACATACTCACGAACGGGACTATACTGCAAACAGAATTAAATGTAATGCATGCAATAGAGAGTTTGCTGAGGGTATATGTTTTGACAATCATGTGACACGTAATAAAGCGGCTAAATCCGTATGTGATAATGTAAAGCTCTGCATCGATTGTGGTATCATCTTCTATAAGAGGAGGCGAAAATCTGAACACATGTGTGGTGAACATTTCTGTTCAACATGCCGTGCGTATGTCGATACAAACCATACATGTTTTGTTGAGAGACAGCAACCTGTTCATACGAAAAGGTTTATGTACATCACCTATGATGTAGAGACGATGTTGAAGGCACCGAATGAGCGCGTTGAAAGGGAACATGAAGTTGTACTGGTGTGTTGTCATCATGTTTGTTACGCCTGTATAACGAAAGGTATTGATGAGCCTTGTAAAACATGCGGTGACAATATTGGAAATCGTTCGTTTTCTTTTAAGACAATGACGGATTTTATTAACCACGTGTTAGTAGAACGTCCTGTCTTTCAAAAGATCGTGGCAATCGCCCATAATGGATCCCGATACGATGGCCTCTTCTGTCTTAGAACTCTAATAGAAGACCAGCATATTGTACCTAGTGTTCTTATCCAGGGTCAAAAGATTTTTAATATTAACATAGGTAACCGTATTTTTTCGCGACTCTTTCCTTTTTATTGGTGTGAAATTATCTAAATTAACGAAAACTTTAGGCCTTAGTCAAAATTTAAAGAAGGGAGATTTCCCATATTTGTTTAATACTGAAGAGAATCAAAATTATGTCCGTCCCTACTCCCGCTTGAGTACTATGACCCTGAGGGGCGAAGTACGGAAGAAAGAAAACAACTGGAAGCCTGGCATCAAGAACGTACGGAAAGTGGCGAGGAGTTTAACCTGCAGAAGGATATGCTGGCTTATTGTGAAAATGACGTTAGAATTCTAACAGAAGCGGTCATTAAGTTTAGCGATATCATTGAAGAGAAAACGGAGGGTTTGCAATGTTTCATAACATCATCCACCATTGCAAGTCTTGCAATGCGTACATATCGTACCTTGCACTTACCGGAAAATACTATTCCTATCATTCCCGCGTTGGGATTTCATCATAAGACCAAGTATAGTACAAAAGCTATGCAATGGCTTATGTATATGGAAGACCAATTAGGGATAGAAATCCAGGAGAGGTGGGGAAAAGTATATTGGTAGGTACAAGGTCGATGGATGGCACGAAGGACTCAACGCTGCCTTCGACTATTACAGGTGTTATTTCCATGCTTGTCGGCTTTGTTTTCCCTTTAACCGTGACGCGGTTTTGCACGATGCTCAAGACTCGTACAATACGATGGAGAAACGATATGCGCAAACCATGCGCCGCCGTAGGTACCTGAAAAGTATAGGTGTAAACCTATATTAAATATGAGAATGTTCTTGGGACAATAAGGTAAAGACGGACAAGGAAGTGCAAAAGTTTGTTCAAGAACGTTGTACTAATCTGCCTGATTTTCTTATTCCTAAGAACTGTTACAACGGTGGTCGCACGGAGGTCTTTCGTTCTTACGTCAATTGTGCGAGTAATGAGCGAATTTCTTACGCCGATGTAACTAGTCTTTATCCATGGGGAATGGCACGTAAACCTATGCCGGTTAAAAACCTATGCCGGATCAAGATTTACACGGGGCCGGACCTTCCAGATGTGGAAAGTATTCACGGTGTAGTTAAATGCACAATCCTGCCCGCAAAGGACCTCTATTTTCCGGTGCTCCCATACGTTGCGGGAGGTCGATTACTTTTCGGTCTTTGCCGCACATGCATGGAAGAAGAAAACACTAACGAATGTACCCATAGTGACGCAGAGTGTGCTCTCACAGGAACATTTTGCACTCCAGAGTTACACCTTGCTCTTAAAAGAGGTTACAAAATAATCGATATACATGAAATATGGGAATTTTAACTCTTAGATCCTGAGGAGGGGAATTCAGGTGGGCTGTTCGGGACCTATGTGAATTCCTTCCTTCAGATGAAGCAGGAAGCCTCTAGTTTTCCTGCTTACTGTACCACTGAAGAAGACAAACATAAATATATCGATGAATATTATGCCCATGAAGGTATACGATTCAATTATGACAATATTAGGATGAACCCGGGATTGAGGCAATGTGCAAAACTATACCTCAATTCATTGTATGGAAAGTGGGGGCAACGCACAGACATGTCACAGAGTATAATCGTTAGTGATGAGGTCACATTTCTTAGGTATTTAACTACGGCAAGGTATGAGATTCAAAGTGTGGTACCAATTGATGATGACCATCTCATTCTCACATACAGAGACATTGAAAATGAGTTTTCCAATGTGATACTAGCCGCATTTATTACTTCGTTGGCTAGACTTAGACTTTACGGACTACTGACGACTGTAGGACCTGACAGAGTAATCTACTGTGACACTGACAGTATCATGTACCTACAGAAAAAAGATGAGGAACCCTTGTTACCGCTCGGAAACTATTTGGGTGATCTGACAAATGAAATTCCTGAAGGTTGGGAGTTTACAACCTTTATAGGTTTAGGCTGTAAAAATTACGCGATGCGGCTAACAAACGCCCAAGGGGATGTTCGAGATATATTCAAAATTAGGGGGATAACACTAAATGATAGGACCTCTCAAAAAATTAACTTTGAGAGTTTCTATAAATTAGTGTCTGGACAATTAGAGTCCACAGAAATAGAAAACCCAAATAGCATCGTTCGTAGACCGGGGTTCCGTATCTTTAGCTGTAGAGAGACAAAGACACACCGTGAGGTCAACAAAAAACGAAAACGTATTGACGATCCTGACATAACTGACGATGAACCAATACAAAAACGTGCAAGTGTACCTTACGGTTATAGACCCACAAATGAGTGAATGTGAGTTGTATGAATGTCTCTTTTGTGCAATGAAACCCCGAACAATCATCGATTGTAAAAATATTTATTTTTTACTTTATTTCTAATTTATTTTAATTTATTCCTAATTTACTTTTATATTTTCGTTTGCTGTGCAGACAATATATAAACTAGTCATTTCAAGCTTTAATCTTATATCCCAGTGATTTTCATTTCGTTTGCTGTGCAAACAATATATATATAAACTAGTCATTTCAAGCTTTAATTTTATATCCCAGTGATTTTCATTTCGTTTGCTGTGCAAACAATATATAAACTAGTCATTTCAAGCTTTAATTTTATATCCCAGTGATTTTCATTTCGTTTGTTGTGCAAACTCATTGTTAAAAATAGATTGTGAAAATATTTAATGTATGAGTGTGAGTGTGTATATAAAGCAGAGTCTCTATTGTTTGCATTCATTTGATTAAAAGATGTTAAAGTTTCAACATCCCTCTACTATTTTAATTGCTGGTCCTTCAAGGGCTGGTAAAACTTGTTTTGTAAATCGTTTACTTAATGAATGTGATCAAATGTTTAGTATAAACTTTAATGATATTGTTTGGTGTTATGGTGCAGTAATACCAAAATTAGATCCAAATGCAAAAATACGTTTTGTAGAGGGAATACCTGACATGAATAATTTTGAAATTCAAGAAAATTCATTATTAATACTTGATGATTTAATGTCGGAAACTAATGGCGATGTTGCTAATTTATTTACAAAGTATCCACATCATAAAAAGTTAACTGTAATATTTATTATTCAAAATTTATTTCCAAAAGGAAAACATGCACGTGATATTAGTTTAAATGCACATTATATTATAGTATTTAAAAATCCACGTCATAAATTACGAATACAATATTTAGCAAGGCAAATTATGCCTCGGTATAGTAAAGAAGTCGTGAGTGTGTTCGAAGAAGTAACACGGGAGCCTCACACTTATTTATTATTTGGGGGCGCGGTGGCTAAGTGGTAGAGCGTTCACCTCCGGTGCATGGGGTCCCTGGTTCGATCCCAGCTCGCGCCGTGTGGACTTTGTGGTGGACAAACACCGTGCTCGTGGGTTTTCTCGGGGTTCTCCCGTTTCCTCCCACTTTCTTCATTCCACCATTTCATTCATTTCTCATCACCGTCTCCTTTGGCCTAACCGGCATAACCGTGGGACGTAAAACTACAGATTTCATTTCATTTCATTTTTATTTATTATTTGACTTGACAAAAAACAAACGATGCATTGCGAATACGTACAAATATTTTTCCGAATGAAATCATGCATGTGTACGCTAACGTAAAAGACATGCATACAGAAATTTTTGTTTAGTTTGCATCAAGATTTTGAAGGTGAAACAACACTACAGCACGCTCCGTGCTCTGTGCAAATGGAAAAATGCAAAACGAAAACAAATTTTACAAAATGCTTCAGGGGATTTAATAAGAACAATATCTCAAGTAGCTAAAAACACAATAAAAGGAAACATTCCTTTAAATTCTCGTCAGAAGCAACGTTTACATAGACATAAAAAGATCTTAAGTGCTCTATCTCAACAACGTACTGCACTGAATAAAAAGAAGTTGTTACTACAAAAAGGTATTTTACTCGATTCAAGAGTTTATTGAATGTCAAGACATTGTGTCCTAGTTTGCAGTATCACTTTATTTCAAATATTATTAGGTTGTTCATAATAATATTAACCAATAACTGATTGTCTGTATGTAATTATTATTTTATATATATATCTGTATCTATAGCTATGTATATTTCATTCGGACGTTGTCTATTGCTTGTAAAGCTCAATGACAATAAAATATTCTATTCTATTCTATTCTATTCTATTCTACAAAAAGGTGGTGCGCTTCTACCATTAATCTTGGGAACACTTCTTGCAGCAGTAGCAAGTAGTATTTTCAGTCGTTAAATATGTCAGAATTACGTAAAATGATTTTAGTTCTTGAAAATGCTGTACATGAAATTCAATCAAATCTTAAATCCATAGATTCACATCAGTCACGTTTAGATGAAGAAATGAATAATATCTTAAAACGTCGTGATCTTAGTGTACAACAAAAGTGGAAATTATATCAACAAGCTTTGCATCGTTATTTACAGTATACATCTTCTTCACATAAGCCTATTACTTTACCTATCATTCAAGAAGAAGAAGAAGAAGAATCATCAAGTTCCAAACAAGATAGCAATACTTCTATTTTACCATTTGTATCAGACATTTTACAATCAGTACCGATAACACTTCGTAGGAAAACAGATCTATTATTAAAACAGTTGACAAGTTCTGATAAAATTCAGTGGGATAAGTCTGGCATTGTACGTATTCATGGAGAAACAATACCAGGTTCAAATATTATAGATTTAGTAAATGATGTTGTTCGTACAAGAAAATATTCAAGAAATCCTATAGGTATTCATGAATTTAAAAATTTATTAGAAGATCTTAATGTTCCTAAAGAATTTATTGGTACACCTATTAGCACACCAGCATCAAAAGTAAATAGTAGTAGACAACGTATTCGTAAAGTAAGAAAATCTCCTAGTCCTGCAGTAGTTGCTAATTTATTTAAAAACTGGAAAGAATACAGTATGTAAAATGACAAAATTATCAAAAATATATTATGATTATTCAAATCCTGATTCTTTATCAGGTATACAAACATTACAACGCAAAACAAAGTTATCTAAAAGAAAATTAAAAATTGGTTAGCTTCTCAAGATGCTTATACATTACATGCACCAGCTCGTAAAGTTTCTGAACGTAAAAAGTATTATGTTAGTGCACCAAATGAAACATTACAAATAGATTTAGCAGATATGCAAAATATAGCAAAGTATAATAATAATTATAAATATATATTATATTGTATTGATATTTTTCACGTTATGCATATTGTGTTCCGTTAAAAACAAAAAAGGTCCTGAAATGGTAAAAGTAATAACAAAAATTTTTAAAAATATCAAGTTACCCGTGTTTAACGTAAAACAGATTTAGGCGGTGAATTTTATAATCAGCATGTAAAACAATTGTTTAAAGAATATGAAATTAATCATTATAGTGTTCATTCCGAAATTAAATGCGCGTTAGCAGAACGTTTTATACGTACATTAATAGCAAGATTGTATCGTTATTTTACTGCAAAGAATACTTATCGTTATATTACTGTATTAGATCAAATTGTAAAAAATTATAACCATTCATAAAATTCAAGTATTAAAATGGCACCTGCACAAGTAAATGATTCGAATGTGAATCAAGTGTGGGAAACATTATACGGGAATAAAAAGAATAAAAAGAATATAACATGTAAATTTAGTCCGGGTGATTATGTACGTGTTAGTAAGTATAAACATATATTAGAAAATGAATATTTACCTAAATGGTCACAAGAAATATTTATTGTTGACAAATGTATTAAGTCAGATCCTGTCACTTACAAATTAAAAGATTGGAACGGTGAAGAAATTAAAGGAATATTTTATGCACAAGAATTACAAAAAGTAATTATAAATTCAAAGAAAACATATCTCATTGAAAAAGTATTATAACGTAAAAAAGGGTGGATATATGTAAAATGGTTAGGATATCCATCAAGTATGAATTCATGGATTAGATCAGATTCTGTTCAGTCTGCAAAATGAATTCGAACTTTACACACGACTTTTACGTTACTCTTCCTTCAAATGCAAGTACCAATCTTTTTAATAATAATACCACATCATCATTTCAAGTTAAATTGGCACAACCTATTGATTTAAGTGATGGGGAATGGGCTGTTGCATTAACACAAATTAATATTCCATGGAGTTTTTACAATGTTGGTGAAAATGAAGAAGTTATAATTACTAGTGTTATCGATGATAAAGTTGAACGCTACCATGTTCCAATAACACCTGGATATTATTCATCAATTGAATCGATTCTACAATTAATTCCTGAAAATGTTCGTATGTTACACTATTTACAAAATAAAAATCAAATTGTTTTTAAACATTCTTTAAAATTAGAAGATCAGTGTATGATTGGGGTTACACCAGGATTACAACAGATTTTTGGATTTATTAATGAAAATACGCTTGTTGTTAAAAATGTTATATACACAAAAGTTAAAATGTTGATTTAATATTAGCACGTGGAAAATTTCCATGTGATTTAGATTATAATATTCCCAATACAATTAATGTTTGCATTGATATTGTAAAACAACAACAAAATATAGGTCCATTAGTTCGAAAACTTAGTGTATATAATGTACAACACGGTCATGTAAAATCTTTTGTGTTTCACACACCACATTATGTTAAAGTTGAAAAGAAATATTTTGATACAATAGAAGTAAACTTAAAAGATGAACACGGGTTAAAATTACCATTTCGTTTTCGAACTTCAAACCTAACACTTCACTTTAAACGAAAATGATTTCTGAAAGTATTGATGATAGTTTTTACATTACATTAGTTTCAAATGCTAGTGCAGATGTATATCCTACAAATAGTTCAACACGTTTTATTAATCAATTAAAAAATAATATTCGTTTATCAGAATCCGATTGGCATGTACGATTAAGTGAAGTACATATTCCATTAACATGTTATAATGTTACCGCGGGTGAAAACGTTATATGGTACAAATTTAAAAATGCAGAACCTATGAAAAGGAAAATTCTTGTTGGATATTATCCATCCATTCATCATTTACTAGATGAATTAAACGCAATATCGAGTTTTATAAGATTTAGTTTTTCAAATGTTGTACATGTTGAATGTGAAGGACGTGTAGAATCAGTTACATTGTCGCCTACATTAGCTTTACAATTAGGTTTTTCTGAAAAATCAGATCTTGTAAAAGAATCTCATGGATTCAAACAACCATACATAGATATCGGATATCCACATCAAATTTTTATTTATACAGATATTATACAATATCAATTTTTAGGTGATACAAAAGCACCATTATTACGTAGAGCAACAATCTCTGATATTAAATACGGAAAAGTTCAAACAATTACATTTGAAGATATTCATTATATGCCACTTGCAAAATTTTGTTTTAACACAATTGAAATACTATTAAAAGATCATGCAGGGCGAAATTTGCCATTTCGTTCTGGGACACTGACCGTAACACTACATTTTAAACGCTCTCCTGCATCTTCTAAATAATAATAATAATAGTAAAATGAGAGCAAGACGTGTTACTTATCATCGTGGGCGTGGAATACCATATTTTTCAGGACCTGTATATCAAAGGGGACATGGTATAGGTAGTTTCTTTAAAGGATTATTTCGTTTTGCTTTACCATTTCTTAAACAAGGTGCAAAAACTGTAGGACGTCAAGCATTACAAACCGGTATGCAAGTTGCGGGTGATGTATTAGAAAATCGACCATTTAAAGAATCGGTTCGTGCGCGTGTAAAAGAAGCTGGTAATAGTTTAAAGACAAAAGCAATTAATAAAGTTGGGCAGTTGCTAACTGGTAACGGGAAGAGACGGTCACGCAAGAGGAAAGCTCCCGCAATTGTAAAGTTTGGACCACCAACAAAACGTAAACATATACACGACATCTTTTCATAATGGCGTTCCTAAATTCAAATAGTTTTGAATGTTGTACCAATGAATTTGATTTCTTTTCTATACCAATGACACAAACAGCTATTGAAGCAACTACAAATGCTGAATATCGTCCTATTTCCACATTAACCTCAGAAGGACCTATTGAATTTGTTATTCCGGGAGAAACAGGGGAATTTATTCATCCCGCATATCTATATCTTTATGTTCGTTGTAAAATTACTAAAGCTCATGGTACAACTTTAGCTAATGATGATACTGTTGCACCCGTAAATAATTTCTTACATTCTTTATTTAGTCAAATTAATATTTCGTTAAATGATAAATTAATTAGTTCTTCATCAGGATCTTATCCTTATCGTGCATACATTGAAACATTATTAAATTATTCTTATGATGCCTCTCAAACACATTTAGCATGTGCCATGTGGCATAAAGATACTGCAAAAAATTTTAATAAATTAGATAATACAAATGCTGGTTTTCAAAAACGTGCTAATATGGTGAAAAATAGTAAATCTTTTGAAATGTATGGACGTCTTCATACTGATATTCTAAGTTTAGATCGTATGCTCCTAACAAAGTAAGTTTTCGTGTAAAACTACATCGTAGTAAAGATAATTTTTGCTTAATGTCTCCTGAAAATACAAGTTATAAAGTTGCACTTGAGGAAATTATTCTTCATGTACGACGTATTGATGTAGGTGCAGATTTAGCTATGCAATTAAATACACGAATGGGTTCGGAAACAGCCAAGTTACCTCTGACGAGAGTGGAAACAAGATCTTATACTATACCTGCACAAGTAAAGTCTTACAGCATTGATAATCTTTTCCTGGGTAATGTTTCTAAAGGCCTGATTATTGGTTTCATCTCCAACACAGCCTTCAATGGGAAATCACATCTTAATCCCTTTGAATTTCGAAACTTCAACGTTAACAAACTGCAATTACAAGTCGGTTCAAAATCAATTCCTCCCAACCCCCTCACTCCTGATTTTAATAATAATTTATACCTTCTAAGTTACTATACTTTGATTTCAGGTACTGGTATATATTATCAAAATTATTCACATACTGTTACTCTTGATGCGTATCCAAACGGATATGCTCTGTATGTTTTTATTCTATCTCCAACAGGAACTTTAGATGATAACACGTGGGATGTAGTACGCGATTCCCCTGTAAATTTAAAAGTATCATTTACAGAAACTTTAACTGAGCCTGTTACATGCATTGTGTACGCACAATTCGATTCTTTAGCACAAGTAGACAAAGACAGAAATATTTATACTGATAACACCTTCTAATTTATTCAGTTGAGTACGATGAGGGTTGTTGTTCACTTCTCGGCGTATCATGATAACGAAGATGACTTTATTATAAAAGAGCTAGCCATTGTAAATCCTGACGTTCCTTTTTTTCAAAATTGGGTTTTTAAACCACCATTTCCTTTAAATAAGTTAGCTGAGCCAATCGTAAGTACAAACAAATATCTAGGTGAAAATGTGTATGGCATTACCTGGCACGATGGGGATGTAGAATATTCACATCTTAAGGAAATACTTCAAACATATTGTTCAAATACTACAACCATATACACATACGAAATTAATGGAAAATGTTTTCTTCAAGAAATTCTTCAAACAGAAGTTACAAATTTGGAAGAAATAAACTGTCCAAAGTATACTGCATTAAGTTTTCACGTTCATCGGTGTGCACATAATAAGCATCGTTTCGGACGATATAGGTGTACTGTTCATGAAGCATTACTGTATAGTGAATATGTGAAAGTGTATGATTACGTGTTACATGTGAATAACAGTGATAATTACATACCTACTACAATTAAAAAAATAATAATAATCTTCATGATGTATAGTGACGAATTATTAAAAGTGTTACTAAGTGATAAAGTAACTGGTGCAAGTGTTACTGGAATTTACCCTATTGACAAACTTCCTGTAACGGTAAAACCTCCTGCGGCACTTGTGATTAATCTTGATACATCTGATTCTGCTGATTCCCACTGGGTTGAAGTGTACATCAATAAGAAAAAACATGGTTTCTACTTTCACAGTCTTGCTATGGACATTCCCAAGGAAATAAAAAACTTTTTGTCTAAAAATACTAAAATGTACTTTACAAATATTCAACAATATCAACATGATAATTCTGTGTTATGTGGCTATTTTGTCTTATATTTTCTGCATCATATTATTCGCACTCAATCATTTGAAAAGTGTTTAAAATTGTTTAACAAGAAAAATTTGAAAAAGAATGATGATATCGTTTATAAACATGTAAACAAATTTTTAAAAAGAAAACAAATAATTTTTTTTATTTTTTATTTTGATTATATATTTACATTTTTAAATTACATTTTTTTAAATTTACAATATTTTTTTTAAAACTTACACCCATGCATTTTATTTACAATTCCTCATTACAATCTTGATAATGCATTAGTTAATGCTCTTGATCTTTCATATTTCCACCAATAATTCAACTGTTGTGCATTACGATATGCACATCCTGATTTCTTTACAATAGTTGTGTGAAAAGAACAATATTCATTAAATGTATTTCCACATAATTCATTTAATGAAGAACAATGTTTTGTTTCTAAATCAATGACATTATCTAATGCAAATATTCTTTTAATCCAAAGAGATTTCTCTAAACCTTTACAATAAAAGGTTGAATTCTTTGCGCATAATTGATATACAAGGTTTCGTATGCATGATACAGTATATCCAGTTTTGCTATTCCATTCCAATCCATGCAAATTTAATGTTAACCAGTCAATTTGTTTTTGACATCCTAGTGATAATAAATTATATTCTACTGGTGATTTTACCAAGCAATGGAAATTTACTGTATCATCGCATGCAGTTAAACAAAACTCACGAATAATAAATTCGTTATCAGACATTTTAAAACCTTGAATATCGATAATATACTGATTTACACATGGTGAAATTTCATTTGTATGAAAAATAAAAAACGGAATTATCTGTCCAACAAATTCTGTATTTTGTAAAAGATCACAAGTTTTATGCATAAAGCATAGAAATGAGATTTCACTATGTTCTTGTTCAAACACTTCAAAGAGTTCACTAAGAGTTTTATCAAGAGATAAATACTTCACTGCAAATGATCCAGTATTATGAAAATGTCTACATTCATGAGGAAGATTTAACTTGCATTCCACGCATTCCATTGGATTATTGTTGTGTAAGTATACTTTTTATAGTTTTTAATACACAGTTCACATTAATGTTTTCACCAGTACATAGCACACATGAAACACTAGCACTATTCGAATACATTTTTTTCAATCTGAAATATTCGCTTTCCGTTTGTCTTTTCTTTTGAAAATCTCTAGTAATTCTGGTAAATAGTCTGTATCACTTAATAATTACACATAGGCATCATAAAATTTTTCTCTTGTTAATAGTCCAATAATATGCGAGTTTGCGTACAAATAAAACACATCATCTTCAACACTAGGAGTTGCTATAATACTCCAAGCGCGGGTTTTCCAATAATTCTGGACGCACAGTCATACAATCATGAGCAAAATCATGATTAGATCCTGTCGTACATCCCTCACATATTAGTGTTTCATTAAAATTCCATTTTTCAATAGCCTTCTTTATACATTCGCGATCCACTTTTTCACTATTACAGCAATAATCTAAAGCCCAAAATCGTGATGTTCTTGATAATACAACTGGAGATGATGGTGGTGTTGGTGAAACTGTTAGCGCCGGTGAATCTATTGCGTCAAAATCAAATTCTTCATCTGACAATGATTAGTATATTTCTGTTTCAGCATCAGATATGGCTTCAATATTGCTATTGCAATGATCCTTCTTGTCATACGACTGCATGATGTATCTTTATATATTTTGTCTCTTATAACCTGTATTTAAAGTATTTTCATAACCGCAAGGTAATCACGTGTTCAGCATTCCCAACATCAAAGTTCTTTTCTATTCTTAAATACCATACGGACATGTTTCAACATGTCCACCTACCGTGGCAGCAAAGTTATTTCTATTAGTCTGTCCCCAATTTGTGATGCTTATCTTCCACGTCCGCAATCTTTCTTTCTTTTATGTTTTTCACCGACAATGTCTTTTGTTCACCTACCGCGGCGCCAAAGTTATTTTTATTAGTCTGTCTCCAGCCTGTGATGTTTATCTTCCACGTCCGCAATCTTTCTTTTGTTCACCTACCGCGGCACCAAAGTTATTTCTATTAGTCTGGCGGTATTCTGTGATGTTTACCAAACATGTCAACGGTCTTCTTTTGTATTTGAATTCAATTTTTAGCAACGCCCTGCAAGCACACATCATCATCATCACTCCTATCCAAGCGGTTTTCCAAAAGCGCGCGAAAAGTTCAGTTCATGTCTTGAGTTCACCAGCAAAAGATGTACGGAAACCACGCTCCGTATATGTACCAACATGGCGTATCGTACCGGAGTATACATATTCCGTACACAACGTCTTTCAGACGGAAAATCCACAATGTGTCCCGCATAAATAAATAAATATTTCACATCCATCATACACCGTTCACCTCTGGTGCTAAGGGTCCCGGGCTCATTCTCAGTACCCACCACATAAACTTTTATAATATATATTTTTCAATACCTTTTATAAAATGGTTTCATCCCACTTTCTATATACTTTTAAGAGCTTTCTTTGTAAAGCGAAGCAATATAAAAACCGGCATAACCGTGGGACTCAAATATTACATTTTTTCCAAATTATATATATATATATATCTCAATGTAAGTTTCTATTAGTCAAAAACCATCTGTATAATACGAGATTCGAACACGGATCTTCATCTCATTGTGAGTTTCTATTAGTCAAAAAACCAGCTGTATAATACGAGATTCGAACACGGGCCTTCATCTCATTGTAAGTTTCTATTACTCAAAAACCAGCTGTATAATACGAAATTCGAACGCGGGTCTTGATCTCAATGTCAATAATGTAAATATATTCAATATTATTAATTTAATCACTGCTACGGAAGTAAGTAATACAGAATAACGTTTCATCATATCTACCAATATTCTAATTAACTAACATAACAACAGATTTAATTCAAATCGAACCAATTAAAATTCAAATTTAAATTTCCATTATTATTTTTAAAAATATCCAGTATACAGCATATACAGACACGTATACACACTCGAAAAAAAGGACACGACCTTTCCAACAATACACACACGTAATCAGATCATCAACCCCTAATGACCTATCCGACCCTCTGCCAACACATCCATTAAAGGAGGACACGGAGTTTCACTACTAAATTTAAACATAACGGTACCCGTAGAAAATCTTGTCAGTTTCTACTCTGTTCCACCAGCGAGTACTTTCAGGAGTCCTGAACTTACCTGGTTAAGACATCTAAGAACATTTCCAAAAAGGGATTACAGAACTTTTCCCAGATCGCCCTCTGATCTCAACAGTGAGATGAGCATCAAGCACCGAGAGGTTCAAATGTCTCGTCTCAAAATCCTCAGGGACATCCAGATGATCGCTCAGATCACGACACACAAAAATATCATTGACACATGCAACGAAAACATATTAAATAGAATAATACTATGCTTATTTATTAAATGCACTATGTGTAAAAAATGTAGAAGAAAAACAATCACAACACTAGACACTGATACGGGTATAGACATGAAAGATTATATTTGTGGGTTTACCACAAACACTTTTTTCACACCACTCACTAATGCACGTGGGGTTTAACACTGTGGGGTAACACTAAAGTAATATGTGAGGTTTTGGCTGCTGCGAGAAAAATCCATATCCAGCCGAACACATACAGGTAGTCACAATGTATAATTAGGACAATTGAGGACCGTTTCTACTTATACACACAGGGTCAGCGGACAAGCAACTTCACTAAGTGGGGGTTAGCCGTGATACCAGTCCTTGATCGGCTATGAGACATGTGCCCCTTTACTTACTTGTATGGAGAATTTCACGAACGTATTCGCTAAATCGACGCATGGAGTAAACTCCTAGAGTTGAGGTATTCCAGGTGTAATGTGGATTGACCGACTGGTCAATGTTGGCAGTTCATTTTAAAATGTAATTAGCTTACGTCAACTGTATGGATATTCAAATTAAATGTCGAAAAATAATTTGCGTTAATTCACAGTTCACTGGCCACAATGTTGGAGGGGATGAGTAGTTCCAATCGTGAGAACTTCTAGATAAAACTAGCTGAACGATATGTTTGGCGCTAGTGAGTCGTTCGAGCGTGAGAACTTCTAGATAAAACTGGCTGAACGACATTGCTTGTCAACGGTCTCACTAAAAAAAAAAAAAAAAAAAAAAAAAGCTTGCAGCTGGTCGGATCTCGCCTGCCACAGTATTTCCATAAACAATTGAAGAATGAACTTAATTTAGTTCCAAATAACTATAGAACGTAGTCTTTGCATATTAATGAGTAAGGAAGAAACACTGAGGCTCCAATAAGAGAAATACAATTATCATATATGTAGTTCAGATAGTGAATGTGGTCTGTATTGCTCACTAAAATCTCACGGCAAAATAACGTTTCACATATGTATGAGTGAACAATGAAAGACTTTTGTTCTTGGTTCGTGGGAAAATTTGAATTATCAGCAGTTCCCACCAAAAGAAAGAAATTATTTGCGTCGCAAAAATAAAGTATAAATTGAAGAATGAATTCTGTCTTTCCAAAATATACAGAGCGTTTACAAAAATTACTTATATAACATGGTGACGGTTATATCTTCACTGTCGTGGCGTCTGTTTTTGGCTAAACATGATTAAATCTAGAAAATCATAGTTAATTTGCTATCCCACGTATATATATATATATATATATATATATATATATATATATATATGTGTGTGTGTGTGTGTGTATATATATATATATATATATATATATATATATATATATATATATATATATATATATATATATATATATATATATATATATATATATATGGGGATATTTTAAAGATTTTCCCATTCCCTGTATAATTTATGGCCAAGATTCGATCCCGTAACCGACATTACAATCTCTGTACAAAAACCCAAAGAAGCCCACTTTTCCACAAGAATATAGGAAAACGGAAGAAATGTCACAGAAAATGACTGATTCGTTGCAACTACAAGACTATGTAAACGTCTTCACATCAGACAAAATTACTATTCCAGCAAAATTCGCACTTCTTCCTTCAGCACCGATTCAAAAGGAAAATTACTATGCAGCAATCTTTATTGTTTCTCCGCTACAAACATTATTAGACATATATGGATTGGAAGCAATAAAAATGAAAGTTACAAACAACGACCTTTTCTTATTAATTTTAAATCCCATGTCACGTATTATCACCTTGATTAAAGGAACTCCAGTGGCGTATACGGAAGAAAACATGGAAGAATTTTCTTTCAAAATGGATGAGGTAGAGAAAATAACTAATTTTAAACTACACGAAATACAAGAAAAAGTAAAGTAAAATGACAAAACTTTCAATGTAAATCTCTTTGATGTAAACTCTCACGTATCAGAAAACCAAAAACCCATTGTACAGTTTGCCCCTTATAAATTGTTACAAAAATTTTAAGTCCAAATTAATAACTAACTCTTGCCCGATTTGCTTATGCATTCAGAAATGCATGTCTCCATCGATTAGTTATTCCTTGTATTCAATCGTACTCACTCCCTCCTCCTCTCAAAGATTTCAAACTCCCTCCTCCACCTCTCATTGTCTAAAGCAATGTGTGTAACGTAATGTAATTTTTCCATCCAGACGGAAAAACAGGAACCAGGTTTACAAGGTTTATAACTCTATATCAGTCTCCTCCATACGTTTGTTTTGAAATGTCTTTTCAGAGCCTGAATAAAAAAAGTTACAAAATATTCCATAGTTTCAGGAACGCCTTTTATTTGCATTCTTTCCCTTCTTCAAAACTACAAGCTAGAAAGAAGCTCCTTGTGAAATATATAGAAATTTTCAATCACGGCCTTTGGTTTTGCGCTTCCCAAAGTTTGTAATGCTGGCGCAGAGCTCTAAAAACTACTGATAGAAATAAGTGTTATTTAATTTATAATTTTATTTCTTGTCAGTAATTGCAACAAATGTTCCAGGAGCGTCATTTATGAAGAACAGGACAGTGTAATTCCCCCTCTCTTAAGCTTGGTACAATAATTTAAAAAATGAAACTCTTATCTCCCCGGAATATCTCCATCCCTCCTCCCTGGGCAAAATCTAAAACGACGCTGTTTTTAACAACAAACCTATAGAGTTACGATAGCACATTGCTAGATCTCTTACATTTAGTTTCTAGAGTCGAAGGATTGATCCCAAAACATACGAGTTCATAGCGGACGACATTAAGAGAAAGAGATTCAAATATGGAGACTGAGAGGGATGAATTACATATGAAAGTTTAGAGTTGGAGAAAAAATTATCGGACAGCATCCATATTACATCGAAAATTGTGATTTTGCGAAATAGAAGAAGTAAAGGTTCCGAACTGCGAGGATCACATTAGACAGTGTCGAATTAAATTGGAGAACCCTTTTTAGAGCACCAGATGATTGTGAAAGGAGAGAAAGATCTTAAGATCTGTGGAATTAAGAATTTAAAAACCTTCAGCTTCCGAGACGGGTTTCGAACCAGAAACCTTTTAGCTATCAAACCATGACTTTATTCAATCAGCCACGGAGACCTCAATGCAGTCATTCATATAGCTTAGTTACAGGTTGCATAATGAACTTCCTCTTTTTCAGGAACACGTTTAAAGGTAGTACTATGTTAATTGAGTTGATGAAATAGTGCCAAATATTCAGACATAAATCACCTTGTGCGAAGCTCTAGTGGAAAATGAAAAAAATCCTCGTAAACATGTTAGAATTTTGAAACGTAAAAGTTTTAAAAAAAGGAATTGAAATGTGCATAAGTGTGTGATTTGGATGTGAACGTATACCTTTAAAACGTAACGTGTTTACTGCATTGTCTGTTAGGTGAACGGTTACTGTAAAGGACTCCTACGCGTTGGTTCTAGGTTCGAATCCCGCCCTTCCTAGTTGTTTTTTCTTTTAGCTACCCTCATACTGTGCATTCCAGAAGTTCAATTTTTACTTTAATGTAGTCGCAGCTAATTTAAGCCGGAATTATTTCAAATATGTGATTTGTTATAGCACGTTTTTTTTTTATATATATTTTTTTATTTTCGATGTTTCAATTTTGATATTAAACCTTACAACTTTACTTTAACTCATTTCTCTACGTTATATCGTCATGAATTTTTGCACAACGGCAGTCGGGCGGTAATATAATATTCCATTGTAACAGTAATATATATATATATATATATATATATATATATATATATATATATATATATATATATATATATATATATATATATATATATATATATAAGGAAGTTTGACACAAAAAACGTACAGTTGACTGTACAATGCAACATGGACCCATGGAGGAATTTCAGATGAATTTCGTATACGAATAAATTACCATCTGAACAATATACTGGTGGTAGAGTGTGAGACACAGAAACCAATCCTTGGATGGGAAGGGGTGACGTAAAAGTAATTGAATGCGAAATATATTGATGTTGAATTCAGTTTTCAGGTTCGAAGAGATGTAAAGTGGCACTGTAGATGAGCACGCCTCACTTCTTTTTAGCCAGGTATAAATGGAAAATGGTTTTAAAATTATATTTTCCTTTCAAGTATTATTGTTTGAAAACACTTGTCTTTCAACTTTGTTTTAATTTTTTCTATTTAGTTATAAATACATATATTTTCTATTTATATTACATTCTATGTTATACATTCATTATTTACATTTTATGTCTTATACATTTGAAGAGCAGCTTATAATAGTTCAGAGCAGCAGGGACATACACATCGTCCCTCTCGAGACAAAGGGTCGTATCTCATTTTTTCAACTTTTCTAGGAGAGAAGTTTAAAGATGTAATCATAAGTTTATTTGATCGTGTTCTTTCAAAATTTAATTTGATCTCATAAGTTACATACCTGACACGAAGGATATCAACCTAAATTTTAAAAGAAGCCGATAGAATAAATAATGAGAAAAAGGTTAAGGTTGTCTCCTGGAAAGTTAAGAAAATAAGATACGCTCTTTTGTCTCGAGAGTGACGACATGGTCTAGACCTTGATAATCTTGAGCCCCCGTTCCCCCCGAAATAATTTCTTTTCTGTATATTTTACCTGGTTTTAGAAATGATGTTAGACATTTTAGTACAGTATGTCCTCATATTGACTTTGAACACCTCAAAAAGCTTTCGATCTCTGAAATAAATTCGTGCCTGTGCCTCTGCAAAGCAGTAATGATTTTAGAGAGTGATCTGATAGTAATGCCTCCCTGAGGCAACGACACTTATTCAGAAGTCACATCTCTGATAGTTCCCGATATGATATCAGTATTTGTGCATTACCACTTTTCATTCTCAGTGTATTGAAACTCACCCCAAAAAAACTGTTCTGAAATCTTCACTAGTTCCTCCTTTGACTCCCATGGCAATGGGGCCGACCTTGAACATATACCATATCTGGAATATCACTATTTATGTCTGTGACCCCGAAAACAATGTATCGACATAAATATAGGATGTTTTCAATTCTTTTTGCCTGCCACCTTCCCAATCTTACCTCCATGCAAAACAAGGCTTTACTTGGACTTAAGCAGCATTAACAGTGTCACTATTCATCTTTGCGACCCCGAAAATTATGAATTCGACATTAACATCTTTAGTATTTGATTACTTTTACGTCACGTTCCCCGTTAGTAGAGATGGGTTTCAGTGTATCGCCCTCACAACTATGGAGAAATTGCAACCAACTTAAGAATACTTGTAAATTACCATCTGAAAAACAACTGTGCGGGTGATCTTTTTTGGAGACGAATTCGTTAACTACTTTTTCAATATCAATTGTGGTGGCTTTTTTCACTTTCCATGGTGAAGATTGCTAAAAAGTTCAACTGCATGTGTACCGTTGTGCTATAAATATAGGTTTTAATGGCATTTAGTTCACTGAATGCTCACATCGGTATTGCTCTCATCACAGGAAAAGTAAAATACAGTTATAAAAGAGTAGGGATCTAAACAAACATGGAGCACTACTAGCAATAACTGTAAGATTAAAACTTTAGCTAATCCATTCTAAGTTGAAATTTCACGCAATCTTTTCCTTCATTATTGTTCGGAAACTTAAACTTGTTACAGCAAAGAGGTGATAAATCATTTGAGTAGACTTCACAGTCTGTAGTTCGTTCCACTGTTTTTCATCTAAGGCTAAAGTAGTGTGCATTTTAGAAATTGAAGAAAAGTGTGAAATTATATGAAAACCTGCAAAACGGAATTACGAAACTTAAGTGGCCCCCTTTAGCTGTGAGCCTCCTGCACCTTGTGCCCGTTAGTTACGCCAAGGATGCATGATTCAGTTTCCCCTTTTTAAGAACATTTTCTAAGGCAGTAAGATTTTTTACTGCTGTGCGAATTGAGTTGTATTTCGTAAAACTGTCTGATAAGGGAGACAATATACTCAGACACAAATCATCTATTTGAAAAATGATTTGTGGAAAATGAAACAGATCGTCGTAAATATTTAACGTTTTGGAAGAGTAAAAGAGGAAAACAGTTATTACGCAAGTCGTTCCTTCAAGAAAAGATGTTCCGAGGGGGGAATACTTAATGTTTCGGGGCGCCCTGCTGGTACTAACCTATTTAGTATTAAATTGTAGACGTATTATTTTGGTCGCTGCCGGGGCACTCTCACTGCTCCGGAGAGAGGAGTGTTCCCCCAAGAAAACATGTCTGGAAGAAACACTGATTGCACATACACATAATGGTGGCTCTTCGATGCAAATCAATAAATTACAAAAAGTTATATTTACCTTATAGTTTATCAGATGAAGGGTTGGTTAAGGGAATTCCTACGCTTGTTGTCCTGCGTTCGAATGTCGGCCATTCTTGTTACTTTTTCCCTTAAATTACACTTAGTTTGTGTATTCCAAACCTTCAGGTTTCAATTAAATATAAAAGTAGCTGTGAACTAAATGTAGCTGAAAATAGTTTCAAATGTGAGACATTATTATTACATGTTTTTCTTTAATTTAAAACGTTTCAAATTTGATATCAAATTTTGCAATCTTAATCCTTTCTGACCGTGTGATTCCATTTGGAAACACAAGCTTCCTTGGCTTTCATAGCGCATATATCGTGCCGAATGATTCCAAGTTTTCTCATACGTTGTAGTTATAGCCAGAGATGGAGTGGGTCAAGTTTTCTGATTGGGTCAGTGGGTCGTGGGTCAACAGCATGTGACCCACTGTGACCCACCACCCACCATGACCCAATGCGACCCACCACGCACCATGACTCACTGTGACCCACCACCCACCGTAACCCACTGTGACCCACCACCACCATAACCACTGCGACCCACCGACTCAGTATGATCTATCATGTCCATGAAGTTAACAGGCCACCTATGGCAGGCCAAAACTTCGACTTCACACATCGTTAGTGCTTCGTTAGTGCTCGTTAGTGCCGTAAACCACATCGTTAGTGCTACGAAAATAACGCCTCAATTTTCACCAGTCACTATTGGCCTGCTAACTTCATGCCACCAGGCCAACATATCAAAATCACACCATAAGTGAAATTGCCGGTTAGAGCAGCGTTAGTGCTCGTTAGTGCTATAAACATTAACGTTAGTGCTTCTATGTATACAGTTTTTAGGATAACAAAATGAGTCCGTTTTATGAAGCTGGAATGAACTTAGCAGGCCACATATGGCAGGCCAGAATTTCAACTTCACACATCGTTAGTGCTTCGTTAGTGCTCGTTAGTGCGCAAACCCCATCGTTAGTGCTACAAAAATAACGTCTCAATTTTTAACAATCTATTGGCCTGCTAACTTCATGCCAGTGAACTTGGCAGGTCACCTGTGGCAGGCCAGAATTTCGACTTCACACATCGTTAGTACTTCGTTAGTGCTCGTTAGTGCCGCAAATCCCATCGTTAGTGCTAAAAAATTACGTCTCAATTCCTAAAAGTCACTATTGGCCTGCTAACTTCATGGCAATGAACTTGGCATGCCACCTATGGCAGGTCACAATTTCGACTTCACACATCGTTAGTGCTACGTTAGTGCTCGCTAGTGCCAGAAACCCCATCATTGGTGCTACGAAAATAACGTCTCAATTTTAATAGTCACTATTAGATTGCTAACTTCATGCCTGCAAACTTCAAGCAGTAACGAAAAATTAGTACCTTCATTAGTGCATCGTTATTGCTTCTTAGTGCGCCAACCAATAACGTTAGTGCTTCAGTAGTGAATTCTCTAGAGACAAAACAATGACAGGGGATAATTACACTATGAGCCCCACTTTAAGCACTAACGAAAAAAATTAGTACCTTTTCATAGTGCATCGTTAGTGCTTCTAAAAACGCTAATAGTTTCGTTAGTGCTTCGTTATTATTGTAGATATAGCCAACTATATGTCACGGAACTCCCAAAAGAAAAACATTTTAGTTTTTCTATTGGTCAAATTCTCGCCAAGTTCAAATGCAATAATGATCTCTTCTACTCCAATCGTTAGTGGTTGCTAGTGCACCAACTTCGAACATTAGAGCTTCTCATCGCGAATGTTTTTGTAGGGAAGAGCTAGCGTGTAGCTAGCATCTCCTAAGTTTTATTTTATAGTGTCCATACTATTGAAGCACTAATGTCGGGAGTTTTGCAATAAGTTCTACTAACGAAGTAGTAACCATTACAATAGTGGTCTTTAGTGCTTTTAAATTTGGCCTTAATTTTACAAAATGAAAAATGCTACGTCTCTAAAGTTAGCCCTGTACGGTTCTCAAATGCTACTAAATCCTTTTACATGTTTAGTGCACATTAGTGCACTAAACACTAACCTTAGTACCATGGCCAAGTTCACGAACGTACTTCAGACACAGTTCAATTTCACTCATCGTTAGTGGTTCATTAGTGCTCGTTATTTCCGCAAACTTCAGCGTTAGTGCTCCACAGAATACACCTATATTTTTTTTTAAAAAAAAACTTCATTACTGGTCTACTAACTTCATGTCAAAGGGCAGGCCAATAATAATGTTTGTAAGCTAATAATAAACTTGTTAAGCGATATAGGTGTTCTCTGTGGAGCACTAACGATTAAATTTGCGCAACTAACGATGTGTGAAGTTGAAATTGTGATCTCAAGTTGGTGTCGTCCCAGGTCTATTGGCAAAAAGTTAGAAGGCCAATAATGGGTTTTCAAAAATATAGGCATTATATGTGAGCACTAACGATAGTGTATGCGGCATATGAAAGCAGTAACGACCTAGCCGTAGGCGTTATCTGTGGAGCTGTAACGATGCGATATGCTGCAATAACAAGCACTAACGACGACTGTAAATGAAATCGTTATTAGCAGCAGGTTTCGTCCTTGGTCTGTTATAGCGAAGTTAGCAGACAAATGATGGTTTCTAAAAAAAAAATATAGCTGTTATGTGATTAGTATCTTGTTGGCCCCACTACTTTTGGACCGAGAAAAATAAATAATGCTATTCGTTTGTGCGACGTTAGTGCTGGTTAGTACCCAAATTTCAGCGTTTGTGCTATCAAAATAACAAAGTTATGAACGATTTAAATTTCGGTGCTTTTTTCCTAATTGAGATACAATTGATAATGTCAAACGTTTGTGCTACATTAGTGCTGGTTAGTGCCCAAATTTGAGCGTTAGTGTTGTTCTAATAACGCCGGTATAACGATTTTTTTCCCGTCAAGCTGGTCCCCCTTTTCATTAATTGAGGTAGAATTTAATTTTATAATGCCATGCGTTTGTGCTACGTTAGTGCTTGGTCGTGCCTCTATTTGTCCGATAGTGGTGTTTAAATTTTTACGTTCGTGAACTTGGCCATGGTACTAAGGTTAGTGTTTAGTGCACTAATGTGCACTAAACATGTAAAAGGATTTAGTAGCATTTGAGAACCGTACAGGGCTAACTTTAGAGACGTAGCATTTTTCATTTTGTAAAATTAAGGCCAAATTTAAAAGCACTAAAGACCACTATTGTAATGGTTACTACTTCGTTAGTAGAACTTATTGCAAAACTCCCGACATTAGTGCTTCAATAGTATGGACACTATAAAATAAAACTTAGGAGATGCTAGCTACACGCTAGCTCTTCCCTACAAAAACATTCACGATGAGAAGCTCTAATGTTCGAAGTTGGTGCACTAGCAACCACTAACGATTGGAGTAGAAGAGATCATTATTGCATTTGAACTTGGCGAGAATTTGACCAATAGAAAAACTAAAATGTTTTTCTTTTGGGAGTTCCGTGACATATAGTTGGCTATATCTACAATAATAACGAAGCACTAACGAAACTATTAGCGTTTTTAGAAGCACTAACGATGCACTATGAAAAGGTACTAATTTTTTTCGTTAGTGCTTAAAGTGGGGCTCATAGTGTAATTATCCCCTGTCATTGTTTTGTCTCTAGAGAATTCACTACTAAAGCACTAACGTTATTGGTTGGCGCACTAAGAAGCAATAACGATGCATTAATGAAGGTACTAATTTTTCGTTACTGCTTGAAGTTAGCAGGCATGAAGTTAGCAATCTAATAGTGACTATTAAAATTGAGACGTTATTTTCGTAGCACCAATGATGGGGTTTCTGGCACTAGCGAGCACTAACGTAGCACTAACGATGTGTGAAGTCGAAATTGTAACCTGCCATAGGTGGCATGCCAAGTTCATTGCCATGAAGTTAGCAGGCCAATAGTGACTTTTAGGAATTGAGACGTAATTTTTTAGCACTAACGATGGGATTTGCGGCACTAACGAGCACTAACGAAGTACTAACGATGTGTGAAGTCGAAATTCTGGCCTGCCACAGGTGACCTGCTAAGTTCATTCCAGCTTCATAAAACGGACTCATTTTGTTATCCTAAAAACTGTATACATAGAAGCACTAACGTTAATGTTTATAGCACTAACGAGCACTAACGCTGCTCTAACCGGCAATTTCACTTATGGTGTGATTTTGATATGTTGGCCTGGTGGCATGAAGTTAGCAGGCCAATAGTGACTGGTGAAAATTGAGGCGTTATTTTCGTAGCACTAACGATGTGGTTTACGGCACTAACGAGCACTAACGAAGCACTAACGATGTGTGAAGTCGAAGTTTTGGCCTGCCATAGGTGGCCTGTTAACTTCATGGACATGATAGATCATACTGAGTCGGTGGGTCGCAGTGGTTATGGTGGTGGTGGGTCACATTGGGTTACGGTGGGTGGTGGGTCACAGTGAGTCATGGTGCGTGGTGGGTCGCATTGGGTCATGGTGGGTGGTGGGTCACAGTGGGTCACATGCTGTTGACCCACGACCCACTGACCCAATCAGAAAACTTGACCCACTCCATCTCTGGCTATAACTACAACGTATGAGAAAACTTGGAATCATTCGGCACGATATATGCGCTATGAAAGCCAAGGAAGCTTGTGTTTCCAAATGGAATCACACGGTCAGAAAGGATTAAGATTGCAAAATTTGATATCAAATTTGAAACGTTTTAAATTAAAGAAAAACATGTAATAATAATGTCTCACATTTGAAACTATTTTCAGCTACATTTAGTTCACAGCTACTTTTATATTTAATTGAAACCTGAAGGTCTGGAATACACAAACTAAGTGTAATTTAAGGAAAAAAGTAACAAGAATGGCCGACATTCGAACGCAGGACAACAAGCGTAGGAATTCCCTTAACCAACCCTTCATCTGATAAACTATAACGTAAACATAACTTTTTGTAATTTATTGATTTGCATCGAAGAGCCACCATTATGTGTATGTGCAATCAGTGTTTCTTCCAGACATGTTTTCTTGGGGGAACACTCCTCTCTCCGGAGCAGTGAGAGTGCCCCGGCAGCGACCAAAATAATACGTCTACAATTTAATACTAAATAGGTTAGTACCAGCAGGGCGCCCCGAAACATTAAGTATTCCCCCCTCGGAACATCTTTTCTTGAAGGAACGACTTGCGTAATAACTGTTTTCCTCTTTTACTCTTCCAAAACGTTAAATATTTACGACGATCTGTTTCATTTTCCACAAATCATTTTTCAAATAGATGATTTGTGTCTGAGTATATTGTCTCCCTTATCAGACAGTTTTACGAAATACAACTCAATTCGCACAGCAGTAAAAAATCTTACTGCCTTAGAAAATGTTCTTAAAAAGGGGAAACTAAATCATGCATCCTTGGCGTAACTAACGGGCACAAGGTGCAGGAGGCTCACAGCTAAAGGGGGCCACTTAAGTTTCGTAATTCCGTTTTGCAGGTTTTCATATAATTTCACACTTTTCTTCAATTTCTAAAATGCACACTACTTTAGCCTTAGATGAAAAACAGTGGAACGAACTACAGACTGTGAAGTCTACTCAAATGATTTATCACCTCTTTGCTGCAACAAGTTTAAGTTTCCGAACAATAATGAAGGAAAAGATTGCGTGAAATTTCAACTTAGAATGGATTAGCTAAAGTTTTAATCTTACAGTTATTGCTAGTAGTGCTCCATGTTTGTTTAGATCCCTACTCTTTTATAACTGTATTTTACTTTTCCTGTGATGAGAGCAATACCGATGTGAGCATTCAGTGAACTAAATGCCATTAAAACCTATATTTATAGCACAACGGTACACATGCAGTTGAACTTTTTAGCAATCTTCACCATGGAAAGTGAAAAAAGCCACCACAATTGATATTGAAAAAGTAGTTAACGAATTCGTTCGTTCCAGATCTAAGGCCTACAAGAAAATTTGTAATTGAATGAAAAACAATGTTTTTTTTTTTTTTTTTTTGATCAGAGTCGATAAAAATTTTGAATTATCCCTTAACTGAGATTTCGTATTTTTTTATGGAATAAGGACATCATACTGAGTTAAGTGGTAATTTTGATTTGGCTTCACTATATGTAATTCTCCAGATATAAGGCGTACAAGAAAATATTTGACTGAATGAAATATATTGGATTTTTTAGATCAGGGACCATAAAAATTTTGAATGAATCCTAAATGGAGATTTCATATTTTTATGGAATAAGCACACCATACTGAGTTAAGTTGTAGTTTTTCTTTGGCTACAGTATATGTAGTTATCGAGATATAGGGTGTACAAGGAAATTTGTAATTGAATGAAAAACGTTGGATTTTTTGGATCAGGGGCCTCAAAAATTTTGGATGGCCCCTAAATCAAGTTTTCGTATATATATATATATATATATATATATATATATATATATATATATATATATATATATATATATATATATATATATATATATATATATTACGGAATGAGCACATCATAGTGAGTTAAATGGTAGTTTTGGTTTGGCTACACTATATGTAGTTCTCCAGATATAAGACCTAGAAGAAAATTATTTATATTTGCCAGAAAACCAGTAATTTTATTTATATTTGCATCTGGCAGCCAGAAAGCCAGTTAAATTTACAAGGCAGCGAAACCACATAATTGCTGCAAATGGTGTTAATTCCTCACCTACATTTTTTTTCAAATACGAAGACTTTGAAAAAGTGATTACGGGATCTTAAATTTGCCTTCACGTCATACGATTAATTTTAAAGTTGAATTTCGGAAACTTTCTGCTACAGACGATATCAATTTTACCCTCAACCTTCAAAATCTTCAATGAACTATAACTTCTATGTATTCTTTGTTAGGACATGAGGAGAACTCACTTCCTGATCACTTTTCAGATTTTCATTTGATAACAACTCTCCTCTGTACACTAATCTCGATAGCACAAAAGTCACAAGCCTACCTTCCAGAGTTGGCGTGGGTCAATGAAAACTTGACCCACAACTCACTGATCCACCACCCACCGTGACCCACGACCCACCACCCACGGTGACCCACTCTGACCCACCACCCATCATGAACCACTCTCATCCACTTTGACCAACTCTGACTCACCAAAATCCATTGTCATCAACTCTGAACACGATCCACGGCCTCTTCTTTACTGACTAAAGAGTTTACACTTGTAATAAAACAAGACTGTGAAATTGTCACTAATCGGAGTTTGAATTTCTAGTTAATCGCTCAAGCACCACTCTGTTACAATAACAGTGGATCTGACCTTTACGATATAAAATGGTAAAGTGTTTGCCAGTGAGGAAATTGAAACAGTTCGAGGTGGGGGGAAATTAGTGTGTGCCTAAAATATACTTGTACTAAGAGAGTATTCTTTCAAGTGTTAATTTCTGAACGCATTCCACAAGAAACTTCTATTCGCAGGAAAAACCCCTGTACATTATGGAAAAGGTTATGGTTTCTCAGTTCACAGTATTTTTCTCACAAAAGACTTGAAAAATCAGTTGTTCATAGGGTATAAAGGCTCTCGGTTACCCTCTGTAAGAGCATCTCCATAAAGTATGCTCATAATTGTAATTTGTGTAATCACTAAAACACCATGTTAAATTTAAGTTACAAATATGCATATTTGCAATTATTGTGAATATTTATTCAAAGTAGTTTACCTAAAGCAAAGAAGAGACTTACTAAAAATTAGGTACAAAATTGAATAACACAAATAAGCCATTAGTAATACAAGTATACATTTTCCGTAACACGTAATTTTCCACGTTAAAACAAATCTGAAATCGGATTTATTTCCTGTTTGTAACTTTTTGGCGGTAAATCATCCGCAGTGGATTGATGTCCATCCTTCAGCCAAGAAATAAATAGCTGGTCTACTTTGAGCTTGTCTAGCGGTGAGCCATTAACTTTGATGAACAAGTTAGACAATGTTTGAGCACTTAGTGTATTTCTAATATTAGTCATCTGTAAATTCATAAGGGGAAATTCCCGTTCGCACTCTGTCGTGGAAATTGATAATATTTCTACCCTATTTCTGCAACTTCTCATCGACAATCTACTTGTTAGACTTAAGTCTGATAACGATTTTTCTTGGATAGGTTTGAAATACTCAGCAAGAAGTATCACCTCTCTATCGCCATACAACATCTTTTCCATATCGACCATGTCAGTTGGTAATGTCGACCCATGTAGAACAGAAACTTCATCTACCACGCCTTTGATAGGGAATCCTGTGAATAAATTATCAATTAAAGCCTGATAAACTGATGATTTCTTATTTGTTTATAAATTTAATTTTTGTAATTACAAATGAAGGTTTGATACCATTACCAAGTTCCCTCCCCCGTCTAGAAACCGAAAGGGAACGAGGTTCCTGGAAAGTGTTCAGAGTTGAATGGGAATTTCCCTCCTTTTTCAACTTCAATTACCACACTGCTGTTTGCCATGTGCCAAATTAAGATGAATTTCAATTAAATTATCATAGTATAATTATTTCCTTGTTGAATTATCAATACTTTTCAGTGAAAAAAAAGGATCAAATTCCAAAGTTCCAAATCAAGGTAAGTAGACCAACGTAAAGGGGGAAAAAGTGTAAAATTTTCCATATAATTATGCGTACAATCCAAACTTCAAATTTCCGTGTAATTAAGCTTACAGTACAAATTTTATGCCTATTTTTCTCAACTTTATGGGTTGATTGCCCTGTGCTGTAAGCGCTCCATATAATAAACATAAGCTTCAGCAATTATTATAGTAGAAAGCAATGGATATATGAAGCCAAGCACTGTATTTTTTGTTTCTATTTTTTTATTAAATAACATCGATCATTTTTACAAACCAACTCACTACCAATTTTCCATATATAGAAAGTTCCCCCCCCTACATAAAGGAGAATTTTAAAAAAATGCTAGAAAACACACTGTTTATTTTCAATAAAGAGTTAATACACTGAATTTCATCTCCGTAAGTTTAACGGCTTGCGAGATACTCATTTTTTTTCGCAAAAATTCGGATCCTCACTACCTCCTTAGGATATTATGCATTATAATAAAAGCAATATAACATCCCAATTTGGATTAAGGCCTAACTATATACCAAAAGTAATTTAATTTGACTTTGCAATTTGACCGTGATGATTAGGCACACATACCCAGATAGCATGAATACTTGCGGCAAATTTTTGCTTCGTTTAGTGGAGCAAACAATCTGAAAGTTTGTGAAGGCAAAATTTCTTAATATTTATTAAAAGCTTTCAATATGAACTGCAAATTTTCGCTGATTTGTAAAAATAAATTCACCACTGCAATTAACTTGCATCTTTTTTGAAATATAACGTTGAAAGTTTGCCGTCGCAAACAGTTTGCAACTCTGTAAGAAACTTGTTTCGAAAAACTTGCTGAAAGTAAATATGTGATGATACCGAGTGCGGGCGCATCGTATCCAGAATTCACTGCGCTACATCAACTATGACAAAACAAGCGGGAAGTGAGAATCGAGATAAACCAATACACCAGAGGACTCCAGAATAAACTCACTTGTCTCTTATCAGATGTTTTTATTGACCCAGGCAGCCTGACGTTATTTTGTGAATGTGTGTGAGAGGAAGTACAGGGATATGGTCGTTGAGTAAGTAGATAAATTGCGATATCCTTTGTCTGTGCGTTTATCGTTTGTAAGTTTCTTATCTTTGGCAAGTAGCTAAAGATGTTTAATGCTTGCCACTAAGAAAAGACAGATCCACATTATAAAAATTTTGATGTTTCATAAAGTTAGGTTTCACTTTATAAATTTGCAGCAAACATTACCTGATACATTTGCAGCAAACATGATCTTGCGATCGTGAAAACACTTTCTGCAATGTTGCTGCAAACCTTTTAATATTTTCACCAAATTTATCAACTCATTTTCGGAAATTTTGTCAAAGAAAATTTGCACAAAATATTTGCAGCAAAGTCCTGGCAAACTTTCTTGCTGTGCAGTCGCAAACATTTCGTTTGTATTGGCAGATGTTTTCATTTTCTGAGGCAACTTTGCTGCAAACTCAGCCAGCGTCAACTTCGTTATTAGCATTGAACTTTCGGCAAATTTTCTCATTTGAAAAGGCAAGTTTTTTGCAAACTTTTTAGTTTGCCTTTGCAAATTTTTAAACATTTTTAAAAAATTTTCTGTACTATCTGGGATAGTTACATTCATTTTTTATATAATAACTTAATTTATATATTACAGTGATTCAAAAATGTATTTTTTCCAGTAGTTAGCTCTAAAAACTCACAGGTCTCGAAAGCCAAGTAGTAGTGTAAGTCCAATTGCTATTATTACTATTAAAAATATCAATATCCAAAAGTGCCTGAAGTTCTTTTTTCACTTGGTTAGATATACTCACCTCAGGTAAGTAGACAGAAACAAGTGGAAAAGAAAGGGAAATGAAGGTCTTGAAAGTAAAACGGAGACAAATTTACCAGTCCTCAGAAGATACTGTCTACAATGCAGTGAGCAGAGAGGGTCGGTAGATCATACTGAGTCGGTGGGTCACAGTAGGTGGTGGGTCGCAGTGGGTCACGGTGGGTGGTGGGTCACATGCTGTTGACCCACCCAGAAAACTTGACCCACCGACTCACTGACCCACTCCATCTCTGCTACCTTCTCTTACACTTTATAAAAACTCCTTCCTATCGCTACAACAGCCGCCACAATCATTCTATTTTTTGTGCTCCTGCGTATCCTATATCAACGTCTCAGAAACCGACTCAGATAAGTCCATCGTGATCTCTCCACATATTCCGATGGACTTATTTCATTTAACATCTGCAAATGATATGCAAACCTCGCCACGACATACTGCGGCCATTACTATCAGGACCTAGTGTACAAATATTAATTAAAAACGCCAAAGCTTCGACAGCCGCTCCTCCGAGGGAGATGATATACTGTATTCTACTGATCCTGCTTAGGACAGGAAAATCTGTTGATTTCTTCTACTCTCAACTTTATATATATATATATCAGTGTTGGGAAGTAACGTAACGCAAGTAACGCGTTACTTGTAACGCGTTACTTTTTAAGTAACGTTTCCTAGTAACGCGTTACATCTTTTCCAAAGTAACTGTAACGGTAACGCGTTACAAATTTTTAAGTAACGTACCTAGTTTGCGTTACTTTTTCCGCGTTACATTTCGGATGAGTAACTACAATATATGTATATTTTTTTCGGAAACAAATGTTTCTTTCCTGTAAGTGAATTTCTCAGAATGAAACAATCGAGCATGAACTACGTATGTCAGTGACCAACAGTCACAGACACACAGAGAAACAGATAAGTTCGTAGTGCCACTTGCTGTTTTTTGAAGATGAGGACAGCCTTAGGGAAATCACGTGTACTGATTGGAAGCACCTGGAAGATTTTGTCGTAGATTTTGACAGCTCCAAATCAATACATTCAGTGAGTGAACTAGGAGTGCAATGATACTGGTAGGCTATTTTACTTTGATAGGTGTTGTTTTTATAAAGATGGAGAACGAAAATATTTTACTGTTCGAACATTTGAAAGAATACTTTTTCTTAAGAGCTGAGGATGATGGTGGACAGAATTTAAAAGTAGTGTCTGAAGTGCCCCGGCGGAAAATATTTATCAACAACTAGGGTGCCATAATTAACGATTTACAGTAAGGGGTTAATATGAATAAACTGTGTTCTGATGAGCAGGCCTACTTTATTACTAGAAAATAGTTTGCTGATGGTATGTAATATTGGAGTTCTTTCAGATCAGTTTGCTTATCCTAGTCTCTCGTTGATTATAGAGTAGTGTAATGCTTCTCTATATTCTGTATTTTTAATTTTACATAACAACATTGTTATTATTATATAATTAGTTTAGCAGAATAATAATAAGCAACCATTTTTTCTAACGCATAGGGATGAGCACGAGTCAAGCTAAAACTCGACTCGACTCGAATTCAAGTCGAGTTTCGAGTCAAATCAAGGGTAATATCCTCGAGTCGAGTTCCGAGCCTATTCAGTTTTTCCCGTCGAGTTTGATAAATGGCTCGTTCGTTTTAAGTCGTCTTGAAATCATGGCCTGATTACACTGGAAAACGAAAGCCATGAGAAATGTAAGCTAAACAGTAATATGGAATACTTTTAGTGTTGCTCACGAGAAGGGACACTGCTCGCATCTCGTCTCGTCTCGATAGCGAGACCACAAAAGCTTTTTTTATAACAAGCTCAGCTCAGCTCGGCTTGACTCAACTGAGAAGATGGCTCGAGCCGGCTCACTTGGGGTGAACTATCGGCTCCAGCTGGCTTGGTAGGGATGAGCCATTTGCTCGGTTCGGCTCAACTGAGCCGAGTCGATTGGGTGAGCTGTTGGCTCGGCTCACTTCTTGGTTCGGGTCGATAGTGAATGAGCTGTGAGCCGAGTTGCTCGAGTCGTTGACAATTCTATACTCGGGCCCGAGCAGTTTTAAAGATATTTGGCCAGTGCCCTATAACGTTTAACAGTGTTTGGCTCGAGCCCGAATACTCAACCTAGACCCTCAACCCAAATTCAGAAGCTCGTGAACAATGTCCTTGACTCCTAGACTTCACGACTACCGAGGTTGGTAATCAACTAGTTTTTTAGTATTCAAATACAAACCGCCCATCTTTCATTTTTATATACAGTGTTGTTATAATTAATTAATTAATTAATAATAATAATATAAGTTGTAGTAGTAGTAGTGTCATTGAGAATAATTATACTGTCTATGTAATATACTTGAAGAAGTACTCGAAACTACACATCGGATTCGGCTCGAGTCGACTCGAAACTTGACCCCAATTCGAGTCGAGTTTGAGGAAATTTTTCGAGCCTAGTTCTCGGTTCGAGCTCAAAGATGTCTGTTTCTAGTCGAATCGAGTTTCAAAGAAAACTCGCACGTGTCCATCCCTACGAGTAACGCAGTATGGCATTTTATCAATGTTACATTATATTGAAATGTTCATATATCAAGTAAAAATTTGTCCTTACATTTACATGAAGCGATTCAGAACGTGCAATAATAATAATAATAATAATAATAATAATAATAATAATAATAGCGATAGTAATAGTAGTACGGAAAATTGAAGTCATATTTTTTCACATTTTTAAAGTTTCGGACCTAAAAGTAACGCGTTAGTAACGCGTTACTTTCGAAGTAAAGTAACAGTTACTTTTTGGGGCAAGTAACGCGTTACATTTTAAGAGAAAGTAAAGTAACTTGTAACGCGTTACATTTTTACGAGTAACTTTCCCAACACTGATATATATATATATATATATATATATATATATATATATATATATATATATATATTGGTGAATATTATATCCGGTGTTGCATAAATGACCAATGTTTCTATTATTATTATTATTATTATTATTATTTTGTTTTTGTGCTCAGTGTTCTAGTGCTTCTTTCCAATTTATACTGCAACTAATGTGCGGATTCCAAACAGAAAAAAAAAACAATCCGGTGGCTTACTTTTTTATTTATGCCAGGGAGTGCAAGGTTCTACATGTAGGGGAGACCGGGGCACATTTTCCAACTTTTTAAAATTGCATGTGTGGTATTTTATCTGAAACCTATTTAGAGGTAAACAGGATATCATTTTCTTCCTTATACCTTTATGAACGAAGTGGAACAGGTATTTTTTCCACAAAATGAATATTGAGTTTGACTACCAATGGTTAAATGTGATCATGTGACGTTGAAAAATGTGTCCCGTATGCAGGGCAAGTCGGCCAACCTACTAAAACTATACAGGGGCAAGTGTTCCATCTACTTCACATGCTAAAACACAGGTAATAAATCGTTGCTTTTACTGAAAATGTACCTTTTGTTTATTGCTTGCACAGTATAGAGAAGTGAGATTATGGTAGGACTCATCAACAAGTTAACAAAAGTCATCACTGTCTGAATCACAATGAACGCGAACAAATAATACATCATCTCCCTTTGTACTGTTTTTGTGTGCCCAGTTGTTGCATTTTGTGTACCTGACCCACTTCTCCTTTGCCTGAGAGTTGGAGAAAGGTTCAAAGCAATAAATGCATAAACAATCTTCATCATCTTCATCACTCGAATTAAAGTTTTTTACACAATAGACTATATGGTCAATGGCAAGCACGTATTCGGTATTGTTTTTTGGGGGAGGGATAGGGCCATAGCCGCTTCGATATTTCCAGAGGGTTGTTCGGACGTCATTTAAAAAAAAAATGTCAGCATGGAATAACATTAGCTTCTTTTACGTTCCCCCTGGCTGCGTGCCTGGTCACGGGCTATGTATTTTGTACCATACATTGTTATTTCGGAGATTTCTTTACACAGTAGACCCTACATGCATTTGTTATAGTCCTATTAGAGAAACTAACTGAGACCGGAAAAATATTGGAATACGTGACCCGTATGTTGTTAAAAAACCGTCCCCATCGCCATTTTTGAACTTCAACATAACCTTGACGAGTAATGGTGCATACTATTTGCAAAACAAACACATCATTGCGTAAAGGAAGAGCACCATCTTTAGTACATGCAATGTCAAAGCAGAACGTTTAACACTAGTACATTTAAGTTTTAATGCAGACCTGCTACTTTACTCTTTTTCGAAAAAAATGATTTCACAAGATCTACTGCCTACGTCAACATAGCTACTCAACTGAAACTTGCGTAGATGGCGTGCCAAGCATTGCTGCTTCAGCCAGTCCACCCACAGGAGCGATCTACCAGATCCTTTCAGAACTAACGCCAGTTGGAAAACGTGCCTCGGTCTCCTCTACTGCCAACACAACGTGCTGACCGTAAACACATCTCAGATGGCAACCACGAAGAAGATGTAATCAATCACCGTTAATGATCGTCAGGTGACAAAGGATTAATGAAATAAGAAACATTTCTAGCTAAAAGAAGCCAGAACAGCACAGAAGGCATCAATCTTCATCGCTTCCATTCTCTAGGATGCCTGGTCTCTGAGAGGTACCTATACAGACTTCTTAGCCGCAAAGAGCCTTGGATCCTGTTACCATAGGACACATAGTCTCTGGGTTTCTACAAATTCACCAACAAACCACACAATATCTGAGCGGAACTTATATTTAAACTGTAATTATTATTATTACTATTGTATATAAGAATAAATGTTATAATAAAGTGTTTTGGAAAGTCCAAAAATAACCGTGTACCACTTTTAGCTCTACCCTAAAATGACAGAATTTTACAATACACTATGGAAGATATTCTTTGTAGGCATATTATGGACTTGTCAGATGAGATGTCAGAATTACTTTCTCAAGAACAATGGTCCAAAATATGTTATAAAGATTAATATTATGAATTCGTGAGTATATTACACAAGATTTCATTTGTAAATAACAACATAAAGTCAATTGGAAAATAAGCTCATGGAACCAATTATTAGAAGATTGCATTAGAGAATTTTCAGATAAGGTTAATTGAAAAAGAATTTGTGAATATTCAAAATTATCAGATTTTATAAGACAATTTGCAGATAAAGTTGATTGGGAAGAGGTATCCTTAAATCAACACTAGTCCTGTCTCATTTTTTTCACTATAACGCCGAAATTAAAGAATAATACCTAAACTTGTCTGTAATTGGAATACTAGTCCATAAATTAATGTTTCTTTGATGGTCTTTATTCTTGAATACTTTTTTATCTGACCCAATGACATATTTGAATACGTATTTAACAATGAAGAACACATCGGTAACAGAATTTAGTTCATTAATTAGTATTTTTTAAATAACTAGCTGCAATGTCCTCTGCGCGGATAGGTTTATGGAAAATATTTGAACCTCTTTCTCCTCTGTAGGATACACGTTTTAATGAAAGTAATCTATGCGATAAAATCCTAGCTCAAAGTAGGTGCTAATTATGTTCCAAAATTCAGTTCAAAATTTTCATCCGTTTTCCTGCGATGCGATCACAAAACACCCCGCTTTTCATGTGGCGAATATAAATATAATGCCTCCTTGCTCCCCTCAAAACGAAAATTTTCGTAAATGCAGGTACATTTCTTCTTTGTTTTAAATAAGGAGTATATATACCGATCTTAATCTTCGCAACTTGTGAGGTCGTAAGATACTTCATTAAACTATGACCTCCCTCCGCCCCTTCTCAGGTTATGCATTTTAGTCGAAGTGGCATGATAAGAGCAGTTCAAGTTAGCTGAAAACTTAGCTCAAAAATTCCTTTGAAACGGTTTATCTATTTTTCGGTGATTCAATCACACACAAGATCAGTTTCATTTGTATATATTAGATGAGGTTATATAACGAATTCCTCATGTCAGCAAATCGCCAAATTCGCACTAGGTGAATAATTAAAAGAAAATATTACTATAGTAGAATTTGTCCCCTTTCCAGCTTTAGGAGCAGAAGTTTCAAAAACAATCACATATTACTTTTATTTTTAATTAAGAATTCATATACCGAATTCTGCATCTTCCACTTAAGAAAATCTTGTAATTGGGCACTTTCTCAATAAAAAAAGAAGGGAAATTTGGATGATATAGATTCGACCCCAGTATTCCATTTTAGGAGTTATTTCTTTTTGAAAAGGCTGGAACACGTGTTTCATTCTTTTCATTTAGGAGTTAATGTATCACATTTTTAACCTCCAACTTAAACGAATTCCTACATTCGGCATTTCGACGAAAATAAAGAAAATTTTCATTATACATTTGCCCTTCTTTCCATCCCTACGGGCGGAATTTTCGAAAACGCTGAAACATGTATTTTCTTAATTTTATTTATTTAAATGTTTAGACACTGAATTTCACATCTCCAACTTAAGCGAATCGAAACATTTGGCACTTTGGGAATAAAGGGAAATTTCGATATTAAAATTGGCCCCCTTTTTCACTCAGGAGCCGAATTTTCAAAAACGCTGAAGTACGTGTCTTCTCATTTTTAATTAAAAGTCTATATGTCGGATTTCGCATCTCAAGTTTAAAGAGGCTCACATTCCGCACACACTAATTAACCCTTTTAGGATTTCCACTTTTTGAGGTAAAGTTTATACTATCACTCAAACAGCTACGGCTTCCTTACTATTTATCACAACATCATGGTTCATACCCAGTGTGCGAATTGAAAAATTTTCCCAGGGGGGGATGAATTTCACCCAGTCCCCCCATTATAATTATTTACTAACAAGTACAAAACAGTTGAGATGTGAGATCTTTCATAAATTTTCACTCAAGTAATATTTAGGTTAGCTACGCAAAGTAAGAATTGTTCCTTTTTCTATCTTATCTTCATGTCCATTTAAAAATACTCCAGAGGGGGAAAAAGTTATCCCTGCCAGGGATAAAATTTTTCTTCTCCAGGGGGGAAAGATTTTTGTCAGGGGGAAATCCCTGGCATCCCCCCGTCAATTCGCACCCTGTTCATACCTCGAGGGATGAAGCATACTTTTCAACGGTACCACTCACTTGTCCGTATTATACACCAGAAACGGGAAAAACCTAGAGATTTTTCGAAACAAATGTTTGCGCCCCTCTGGCCCGGACCTGGGTTCACGTAGGCATCTGATTTTTTTCTGAAACAATACATTGTTATGTGCACAATACGTCTGCAAAATTTCGATCTTGTATCTTTAAAACTGAGGTCGGAAGAAATTTTTGAAAGTATGGTGGTGGCCCATTTCTTTCATATATATATAGGGGCCTACATAAAAATGTACTGCGTCATTACTATTTGACCTAGACTCATAGTTCTAATGTCATTGTCTTCAATATAAAAAGCCCTTTCCAACGGTAACACTCACATGTCCGTGTCATACACCTGAACCGGAAACTTCGGGAAAAGCCCGGAATGTTTCTTTTCTTAAATCCCGCCAAAACACTTTGCCCCTCTGGCCCGGGCCTGGGTTGACGTAGGGATCTGATTTAAAAATTGTTGAAAGTCTGAATTTAGGCCCCCTATATATATATATATATATATATATATATATATATATATATATATATATATATATATATATATATATTATAAAAATTACTGCGTCATTACTATTTAAGCTAGAGTCATGGTTCAAACGTCATTTTCTTCAGTATAATAAACCCTTTCCAACGGTATCACTTACATGCCCGTATTTTACACCTGAACCGGAAAAATCAGGAATTTTTCTGAAAAACTAACCTCTTGTAATACTTGCGCCTCTCGGGCCCGGCTCCGATTTCATGTAGGGATCTCAAAAACTTTGAGAAATATCCAAAGGTACACACAATCAGTATGCAAAGTTTCAATCTGATATCTTGAAAACTAAAGGAGTGAAAAACTTTTGAAATTTGCCTTAAGAAAAAATAAAAAGTCACGCCCTCCGCTCCCACTTGGCGCCGCTAAGTTGAGCATCCGGTTCCAAAGTGCATCTGGGGTGTTCTTTGGTCCATCCTTGACTTGATCAATAAAAAAAACGGCTTTAATACCTGTTGGGCCATTCCATCGTCACGGGCAGGACATTTACACTACATTTTTGATGCTTTAAAGTTGTATATTTCTAAAAATACAACATAAATTCTGCTAATTGTATGATACGTGAGCAGTACAGACTTAGGAGTATATGTAGCTGATGTTTTCAGTATTTTTTTTCTGTTTAGAGTAGAAAATATTAATTCCTAAACGTCTGTCACGGGCGGGGACAAAAAAGAGAAGTGACTTTCGTCACACCAAGTGAATATTACAAAACTCTGTGAATTCTTAGCTCAAAATGTTTTTATTTAAACGGAAATGTATAAATGATTAAATTTTTTTACCAAACTTCACTTAAGAGAAATTTGTCAAATATTTATATTAATAAAAAAATTCAACTTTACTGTGTCACGGGCGGGACACATGGTTGTCACGGGCAGGACACCGTGTGAATCAACACACAAAATCTCAATAAGAATGATTTGAAAACTGAAATAAAATCGAAAATAAGTCAATTTCTGTTGTTCTGTTATATCATTGTACACAAATAATTATATTTACTTTACTTGGGGCTCGTTTTTGTCACATAAAATAAAAATATATAAGTACACTTATTTCTAACCACCTACACTTTAGGAAATGGTTTTATTTGCCCATTTACACCCACCTTGTAGGGAACTTCGTACAAAACACTGTCTAACAGTATATAAAATAGGTGCTGGTATCCAGTGCCCGTGCCGTGGAAAATCAGCGCCCGGGGCGAGAGTATACGACGGCGACCCCGTAAATATGAGTGAGGTCGACAGAGCAGCCGCAAAGCGTCACGTGGTTGGCACCATGCGTAAGAAAATTTTCAAAAATAAACCCTGGTTTTCCTTGATATTGAGCACTATTTAATACTTCCGTTTTTATATATCTTTTATTTTTTCCTCCTGAATTTTGCGGCCCCATACTTTGACACCCGCGGCCGTTGCCCCGCTCGCCCCTTTCCCCCAACGGCACGGCACTGCTGGTATTAAAGGTATTATTTGATTGAAATGCATGTAAGACACATCTTCAACAGTCTTGAAAATTTTACCGCGCTTACGGTCTTCATACGAATTTCCTTGACTTCTTCGTCCTCTTCCACTGGGCTATGTGCGGTAGTTGCGTGTCTATGCATTCTTTTTCTGTCCACTAGAGAAAAATTTCATTAACAAAAATGTTCCTTGTGCTATCTTCAACAGCTGACCTAACGCAAGCCTTGTTAACATGCAAACCTAAGTCGTCGCTCAGGATAGCTTCATTGGCTTTCGGAATCATCATTTTCAGAATTTGATTAAAAGTCTTAGGAATTTAAAGATTTTACACGGATGAAGCTCTGATTTAAAAGTTCGACAAACTACTCAATTTTCGTTGTCAAATTGCAGGAAAAAAAGTGTTTTGATTGGAGACATTCAATTGAAAAGAGCATTTTCCCGCCTTTTATTCAAAGCGTTTTTTTTTTTTTTTTAAATTCTGCTGATGATAGTAGTAAAACAGATATATTTTGAAACGAAGAGCTTAAAGCTGCTACGAAATCAGCAGCACATTCTACAATTACTTTCTTTTGTTTCATAAAGTTCCATACTGGCCTTCTTGTACGTACTCCAATCCCATCCACTTCTCCCTTGAAATGAACAAAAAGTTACGCTAATGATAATATTTATATGATACTTATTTTACGTTAAAACGTCATACTGACAGTAATAAATAATCCTCTATTTAAGTAAATAATGTTCATGCTTAGAAAATGTTATTTTAGTACACATGGAATCATTTTCTATCATGAAAAACCAATGTACACAAACTTTCTCACCAGTGACATGCCCACTGTCACGGGCAGGACAAGTTTTCAAATTGAAATAAATCGAAATATATTATTAGCATTAGTCCAAAATTTGGTAAATGTGAGGTACACGTGCAAATTGTTACTTCTACTAAGTGCGAACCACATTCTCAAATTTAGTAGTTCAGTACAATAACTTTTGGTAGTTTTCTGTCACAGGCAGGACACTCAAGTTGACGTTTATATCTTTAATGATATTATAAACAATTTTTATCCTGTAAACTTTTTTCAACTGCAGCTTGTAGCAAAGAGAAGCATCTTGAATAGCTCGAAGTTACTTCAGCCAAACATGCACAAATTACCGTAAAATGTTGCAGATAACAAGAATAAAAAATTTCCTCGCAGCTGAGAAGTTACAAATTCACAATTTAGACTTAAAATTTTACGTGAATTCTAAGCATAAATAAGTTTTTCTTTGTGGAAAAGTAAATTTCGTTCTATTTGCTTCATATATATGTAAAAATGCATTGGTTTTGACAGTTTTCGAAAATTTGGGTTCAGGCTCATTTTTGCGTGGAATGGCCCTGTTATAGAACCTAAATAAGTGGTCAAGAACGATACTACGCCATGGTAACAAAAGTTACCAAAAATTCTAAAACGGTTAAACAAAGGGAAATTTGAGTAGTTTAAATGAAAAAGAAATATTTCAGCTTTACGCGACGCGATTAAGTCATTTGGGCTGAGAGACAGATGATTAAGGAAAATTAATGTTGGTGGAATGAGAATGTGGGAGGAAACGAGAGTACCCCTAGAAAACACACGAACACGATGTTGTCCACCACAAACTTGAATACAGGGTTAGCATAACTGATTCATTCGTTTTGAAAGGGCTATACTTTCAAAAGTTTTACATGTACACACATGAAAGGCATATGAAAAGAACTACAAACTCACCAAGTTTGTATTGTGTGGAAGCACGAGTCCATTATCTTTCCGATCGGGTGTGGCAATGTGGAAGTACGAGGTTAGTACCTGTCGAAAATGAAGGGAAAACACTGAGTTGATTTTGAGTTAACGTCCCTTTCAACAGAGAGGCTATATGAGACGGGACCTACTGATTAACGTGGAATCCGAACCACATGAGGTCCCGCCGGGAATCAAACCCGAGTCTCCCACGCCAAAACGCGTAGGCTAACCGCTTAGCACGAACGAGCTTGGAGGAAAAACAAGAAAAAAGTTTTTGTGTGTTTGAATATGCCAGATGTTCGTCTGTTATAACTCTGCAACGCGATTTCAGAAGATAATACGGAAAAGAACCACCATATAAACAAAGCATTTCTCGATGGTATCGGTAATTCAAGGACACGGGTTGCTTGTGTAAAGGGAAAAGCACCTGGCCTCCCAGATCCCCTGATTCAACGCCCTGCGACTTCTTTCTGTGGGGTACGTTAAGGACCTTGTTTACGTACCTCCACTACCTCAATCCTTAGTCGGGCTTAAAGAACGCATCAGTGCTGCATTGCAGACAATTGACAAGATTATGCTACAAAATGTATGGAATGACCTCGAGTATCGTCTGGACGTGTGTCGTGTCACCAAATGGACACACATTGAACATTTGTAGTGTGTGTATAAACTTGGTGAGTTTGTGGTTCTTTTCATATAGCTTTCATGTGTATACGTGTAAACTTTTAGAAATATAGCCTTTTCAAAATGAGTGAATAATTTCTGTTAGCCCTGTATTTTAGAAATGATTCCGTTTCCTCCTTTTAGGAGCAGAATTTTCAAAACATACGAACACTTATTCCTTTATTTTTAATGAGTTTATATGCCAAATTTCATTTCTGTACTTCACGGATTCATGAGAGATACTGTCCTTGGCAAATAATTTGAACCTCCCTCAAAATGAGCATTTTCAAAGTCTTTCTTTAATCTTTACTTTCGTGACAAAACAAGTACTCTGTCAAACTTTACGTTTCTACCTACAGTAGTACGGTCTACTCTTTTCACATAATAGTATAAATTTATTTATTTATGGCTGTTCGCTAGGTACCAATCCTGTACGCAGATTTGTAGGAACTCAAAAGTATCTAGGCTAATTTTTCTGAGGGAACACTGCAAGACGGTATAGGTTTCTGGACCAAGAGTACACCATCATACCTCACCTACTTGTATATAACTATAATCCTCTTTACTTTTAAAATAAAAGGTACAGGCCACAAGACCAATTTTCTCGCTCCAATTTCTGAAACTAAATCACGTCATACTTTAGTCATGTATTTGCCCGAAACATTAATTGGTGAAATACGAACAAAATTACAGGAATTTTTCAAGGATGTTTGAACCGAAGAAAACTAATATCCAAAATCAAACTACCCCTTGTCGATGTTTTCATAAGAAATAATTTACATATTTTAGGTTATACTAAAATATTTATTCATGAAATGGAGAAAATCTTCTGAGTCGTTTTTGAAAAAAAAAAAAAAAAAAAAAAAAAAGTCCAAAAAGGAACTCATTCTCAATAGTAAACTACTCCTTGTTGCACTGCTTCATGAAGAATGGCATATAGTGAATTGTGGTTATTAATGAAACACTTAAGAAATGTAAAAATTATTAACTGAGACGTTTTTGACAGAATCAGCCGAAAAAACAACTTCAAGAGTAAACTGCCCGCTGTGGAGTTTTATGTAAGAAAGAGTAATGCCACATTATTAGGATATATATTAAATATTTATTTACGAAGTATATATAAAATTATCTTAACTGCTTTTTGAGAAAATTGTCCGAAAAAACTGAGGCTAAGAGTAATAAACTATCGCTTGAGTTTTTTTTAGAAACGAGTTATGCCACATTATGAGGTTAGTAATGCCATATTTATTTATGAAATATGAACAAAATGGTCTCAGTTGTTTTCCAGAAAATCTTCCAAGAAAAAAACACCCTCAAGAGTAAACTACCCTTTAGACATATTTGCAGGATAAATGAGTTAGGTGTATACTAATGAAATGTGTATTTATGATACATATACAATATCGCTTTGAGTTGTTTTTGAGAAAATCGTTCTAAAAGAATTCAAATCTAACCTGAGAAATGCCTTACACCACAGCATTGGCTTGTTAATGAAATATGTAAAATTTAAACAAAATCGTTAGAACCGTTTTCGACAAAATCGCAATGTTAAATTTTCACCCTTCAGCAAACTACCCTTTATTTTGGCTGTAGAAAGGAAATTCGGTAAAGCTTCCTCGGGAATCTTGTAAAATCTTTTGGTGCGGATACGTCGAACATTTACATCAGGACAAGCGGACGAACAGACATCGAAAAATCACTTTTACAGTATAGAGAAGCCGTGAAACATGTAAATGAGTGGGAATGTCAAACTTTTTTTTCCCCTCATGATCACTACTTTCTTCTCTCCCATCATCGCACAAAAGTAAAAACTATACTATTAAGCAAATCATTAACATACATATACCCATATATGAATGCATACAAGCTGATTATCAGCTATCCACTGAATTCACTGTGAATAAGGAAATATGTCAAATGTGGTAGTAGGCACCTTTATTGAATCACTGTGCAAGTTGACTAAGAACGTTGAACATGAATTAATGTTCTCGGTTCGGGGTCAGGTCCCGAGGCACGAATTCTAAGTACGAGGTACAAGCCCATCCCACCAAGTTTTTCCACGGTTTTCCTCAGCATCAACAGGCAATGGTGTGATGGAACCTTTAAAAGTAGACACTCCTTTTCAGTTTTACTTACGAGTGACGATAGGAGAGAAGTGTGGAAATCGGGAAAAACAAGTCCAATTGTAGATGTCAGCAGATTAACATGCTTCTTGGCACCTACAAACCGAAAAAAGTGATTTTTGTAGTGTGTCTGTCTATGTGTTCGTCCCGCCTTGCACTCGTCTAGAGGCTATAGTGTTCTATATATCCGGACCAAATTTTAAACTTACGGTTTCTGCAAATTTCTCTCTCTCTTTTTTTTTCGATTTTCTTCATATCCCCCAAAATAAGTATACTTTAATGGAGGGTGTAAATTAAAACAAAAAAGACGCTAATTTCTCGAAAATGGTTTAAGAAATTCATAAACTGGAATTTTATTAACAGCCTTGTCATATGCTACGTCTTTTTTTAGGGGTGGGGGAGATCCAGAAGAGGCATTTTACCCTATGGAATAAGATTTTCAGCCATTTTCTCAAAAACGACTGAAGTGATTTTGTTCATATTTTAAAAATAAATGCTTCACTGACCCTACAATGTGGCGTACATAATTTCTCCTAAAAAAACAAAAGGTAGTTTACTCTTGGAGGTGAATTTTCGTCACACGATATTTTTCGAAAACGCTTATTATAACTGTGTTCATACTTCAAAATAAAGGTTGCAGCAACTACAGCATGATACAATATAATTTAAGAAAGTTCACTGCGTTATATTCTACCTTTTATATCCATATCACTGGCATTTCGAGTGGAAAGTCGTTTGAAAGCTGTACAGAACTACGTTACTTAAATAATATAAAAGCACTTACCCAGAACAAACTTGCAGTCACAGTATTTTCGGGAGTCATAAACGTATTCTCACTAAAAAGAATACTTTGTTCTACTGAATACATTAGTCCTCCCCGTTGGTGGATAGTGTGTATGCCTTTGGTGCACGAGGTTCCGGGTTCAATTTCCGGCGGGAGAGCATTTGAACGCATTACGGTGGTTCGAATTCCACCTCATAGCCTCGGTGCTGGAAAGGAACATTAAACTCCTACACACAAATAAAACCTTATTCCTTCTCGGTTGGGAAGTAATGTGGTTTGGATTCAACGTTAACCTGCACGCCCACGTCTCATATAGCCTTGATGCTGAAATGGACGCTAAAGTTCAAATCAACTAACCAAAACTTTACTCTTTCATGAGATACAAATTACCAACTTTTAATGAAGTAGATATTGTGTTAGAATAGGCAAAACAGTTTCAGTACATACACAGGATGTATTTCTAGGTACTTCTTGACAGGTATTCACACAACACTCAAAACACACAGATATCTATAAATTGGAAGGTTGAGTCGCCTTCGAGCTGAAATAGAAATTTCTCAGTTAGGCCCACGAACCGCCCCCTAGATGCAACTCTACCCAGAGAGACTTAACCTATCGAGAAATATGACTCATTCAGTGCTAGGACGGCGCGGTGATTTTTTGTTACCTGTTAAACTTATGGAGAAGCTTGATATTAAGTCCAAATTTCTCAAAGTTATGTATGTGTCACAGAAGCTACGCTGGCACTCAACCCTTCAAGTAAGGATAATTCTGGACTTTATAATCCAACTACCGATTGCTGTCGATATGACATCAGCATAGTCAGGTATAATGGGTTTCCCTGAACTTCAAATGAGGAATTGGCAGGTTCAACACAGACTTCAACAAATTGAAAAACGTTAGGCGATCACAGTTTAAAATGTTTTTGAGTACAGCCAGTAAGAATTCTTGTAGAACGGAAGAAGAACTTGCGAACGTACTGCGCTTGCGCGACTCTAACCAACAATGCCTCTTTTGGCCGTACTACAATCTACCAAGTCTCTTGCAAAGCAGTGCGTTTAAGTGTTCAGTCTTATTAAAAAACTGGCTAACCATCTCAAGTTAAAAAGCCTTGTACTCTTACCTACAGTTGGAATTAAATCAAACAAATGTGGATTTTCTTTGGCAAGCTGAGATTATTTAGAGCCAAAGTATAAGAATTTCTTATGTATGGTTGCCAGAATATGCCTTGTAAAGCAAAATGGTGACAGAGATTTTTTGAACAAGACTGTACATAGTTATAAAGCAGTATTGAGGAAGTCTATGTTACTCTTCTAATGGGAAATCAATTTTCTTCTCGTGCATGATCTCCCATTTACTTGTATTGCTGTTTCTGTAGGTACACTTAAAATATATATCACACAATATCATTTGGTAATTAGTATTCTTCGTTCGATAAGTTCTGTCAGATATCATAAATTGTATGCACACTAACACGTGTAGAAAATGATAAGAGTTAAAATAGAGATACTGTATTTTTACCTTTGTTGACGTTTTAGTTGGTGAACTTTTTCTCCGAAAGAAGTTGTCTGCTAAGAAGGTTGTCAAGAAACCTCGCGTTCTGTAGAAAAAAGATACACAATTCTGCTGCGAACATTAATGATTAGTTACATTATATTACGCATGTTTTCAAACCATTACACAGTGGGCCAGGAACCCCGAAAACCTGGCCAAAATTGGAAGTTGTGTTTTCATTTTTATGAAAGTTGGTATACATAGGTTTAGAAAGTCGCTCAGTACGAATTGGATACCAAAAGGGTAAAATTCAAAATGGTGGATACAATATGGCGGTCACAAATTGCAAAAATATGTATGATTTATGATTTATATCACAAAATAGTGTCTTTTCTGTGCGAATTGTCTTTATAAATTATGTTTTGGTACCCCACCTATTTCCCATGTTAATTCTTTTTTAAACGTGCTGTCTGATTTCAGGTTTGCTGATTGAGGTCTTCTTGTAACTGTTCATATCTTTAGGTTTTGTGTCGCATACATAACATGTTTGTGCAGACTTTGTATGGATGATAGCGTTGCAGACTTTGCCGTCTACCATTGTCAAATGGAGGTTGTGTTGGACTTGAAACGCCATATCTTCAACGAACGGCTGACATTTGTTCTTGTACTCGCTGCACCTCTTCTCGTGCCAGCTCCTCGGTTTCTTTCTTGAATTGGAGCCGAACTGGAATCTTGGTGGTGATGGGTGGGGATTCTGCCACACTACAATTCTTTCACCTTTCTTGTCGAAAAACAGCTGCAATGACACACATGAAATGAAGAAAATTTCTGAATCCTGAAACCCAGCTTTACTTACTGACTGCTTGTTTTGGGCCTGACCACTAGACCCATCACAGCCTCACTTGCTGATCAACGTTAGACACATACGGTGTATCCGTGGCATGCTCTCGAAGACTGGTTCTTGAACCTGCAAAAGCCTTTTCACAGTGTGATCTAGTAGGTACTGAAGTAGCACTTCCGACAACGACTCCCTCACTTGTATGCCCTCTGGGTAGCACTTCTTCTTTGCGCCTCGTATATGATTATAAGTGGGATAAATATCATGGCCCAGTTCCTTCACTTCACTCCTAAGAAGTTGGTATTGGTGTTTAGTTAGATTGGTATCCAGAAATAATGCTAGAACCTTATCTGAATCGCACGACATTGCAGAGTGTTTTCAGATTGTGTCCAGGACTTCCTAATCTTGGTCGTTCTAGTAGGATTTGCCTCGATTTCTTCTAGTATTTTTGACTTGTCAAGTTCTCTTTGATCTCTGTACTTCATCGCGGCTGAGTAAGCAAGAGTGGTTCCACTCTCGGCTGACCGAAATGCGTCAGTCTTCCTCCACTTTTATCTTTTACTGCTTTCAGCAAAGTCTACCTGTGGGCATCCGACTTTCGCCAAGGTCGATGGTTGTGGTTCACTATCACTCAGATTAATATCAGTAGCCAGCCAGTCCCCATACTTTTCCTCTACTTTACCGTACTCGCGATTGCATTTGTCGAGCTACCGGAACATCTGACAGGAAAAGGCGACTACTGTGTTTTAGTCAGCACTACATAACATATCTCCATCTGATATTTCATCTTCCACAAAGCGCAGGAGCTGCTGCTATTGGCTTCTCTGTTCCCTTTTGCATTCTTCAGAAACTCAAATAGCCTTCTAGTTATTTTATGTGGCATTTCACTGAAAAGAGAACAAAATTGCTATTAAATGCTGTATTTTGGTTAGAAAATTTCACACATCTTTCGCAGTAAATATGCCCTTACAATTTAAACGGGCAAAATTGGTTCACTGTTCCAGAAACCTAAATAATTGAAGTACCATATTAACAATAACAAAAATTGTATCCGCTTTTCCCGGATTAAAAACCTATGAAACTGTAAAAAATGTTTTTCTTTCTGATTTACAACGTACTTCTTCATAAGCATCCATAGAATTGATAAATTACATATAGCGTCAAAAATAGATGTTTATCATTGGATTATAATATATACAGATTAAATAAACAATAGATACCCACTCGTGGATATGACGCTAATATCCGTAAAAATATCGCAAAATTAACCTTCTCTAACAGAAAATACACATGAATACAGAACATTTATAAAGTTTAGATTTGGCTTTTTCTCCTGACCAAACCAGTGAACATATGTCAGTAACAGTTATATCTCTGTGCGATTGGAACCTTCCTTGATCATATGCGTTAGGTGATAGATCCTTCCATGAACTTTCATTTTTGGGGTTTTGGCCAGGTTTTCAGAGTTCCTGGCCCACTGTGCATTAGTGAAACCTTCAGTGCTTGTATACTACTTATTAACTGAATTGTTGTTTAGCTCCAACTCACTAAACTACCATATCTCATCACAACTGAGAAGTTAACTTTCAGAAGTTGGCATGCTCATTCATACATTTGCGGAACATGAAAAACTTATTCTCATATATGACGAACATTTAAGATATTTGTTACCGCTGGTTATCATTCTGATTACTTACGAACTTTAAAATTCTATTTCTTCTTTCTGTTTCAAAATACACGTTAAGTTTTCATGTCTGCAGAGCTTCTATGAATATACATGCTATCTTTTGGAAACAAACTTCTCAGTTAATGTATGAAATCTATTAACAGAATATTCATATAGATAGCTAATATTAGGTAAGTTTATATTAGTATTGGATCACTTATAGCTCCCATTAGGTGATGATATAAACATTTCTGAGAGTTAATTTCTGGAATATGCTTTGTTATAAAATATTTTACAATACAATGATTACTCTAGTTTTTCTTTTTGGCAGTCTCACCGTAGAGCTTTAACACATCACTGACTACAGAAAATATTGTAGGAAGTAGCTCTTTATTTTATTTTATTTTATTTTATTCCTAAATGAATGTCTTTACATTTAATAATCTATATGTGCTATGTATATTCCAGAAACTACGACAGATTGCATCTAAATGTGCTTCTCGTTTATCGTCTGATAAAATTACTGCCACAGAGTATCATCTTGTTCACCTTAACCATAGGTTGGTAGGCAACATGAAAATTTTAAAATTTTTCTCTCCCTTGGTAGAACTGTTTTATACTGTGATAAGGTCTCTTCTCTGTAACTGCATCTAGATATTCTATTCTTTCTCTTCCTGGTTTTCCTTCTGCCTTTCTCTCTATCAACACTGTGATTCAATCGGAGTGCCGAATAAGATGGCCAAGCATGCTGTTTCTTCTTTTTTCTATTATGTTCATGATCTGTCGTCCTTCGTTAACTTCCCTTAGTACACCTTCATTTCTTTTTCTTTCGGTCCATGATATGCGCAGCATTCTGCGCCAACACCACATTTCAAATACTTCCAGTTTGAATATTTCAGCTTTTCTCAATGTCCACGTCTCCGATTCGTAAAGAGCCACGCTCCATATCAGGGTCTTCGAGCGTCCAACATTTCTTGATGTTAGTAGTCCTCTTTCCTATTGAATGCTTGTTTAGCCTGCGCTATTCTAGTATATTTAAAAAATAAACCAATAAAGTATTTTAAACAATAAAATAGGTCATTCTTCTCTATTATAATGGTATGACTTAAAAACAATGATACGGCTCCTTGCAGCTTATTCTATCAGAAAAAAATCAAAGGAACAGTAACGCAAGTTTTGGGAATTTCATTTACGTCCATGTTCAACCTTTTAGAACAACTTCATTTTCCAGTGCATAATATAAATTGCGAAAATAAATTACATGGAATGCAAATATATAAATACATACTTTCTCAAGGAAATTATCAAAATCACAGGTTTGGCAAAAAAAAAAAAAAAAAAAGTTACCAAACGCCAGCGTCAATTGTCACCTAAGAATATAAATAACTGCCAGTAATGGGAGAAAATAAGAAAATAAAAATATATCACTGAACATGAGAAGCAAGAATTTCTAGAGAATAAATAGTTGAAAATGAAATGAAATCTTTGAGTTTTACGTCCCACGGTTATGCCGGTTAGGCTAAAGGAGACGGTGATTATGAGAGATGAGTGAAAAATGGTGGAATGAAGAAAGTGGGAAGAAACGGGAGAACCCCGAGAAAACCCACGAGCACGGGAATAAATAGTTGGATAACAAATATAAGATATGAAACGCAAACGACAATCAATCATTTATCATATTAATTGTTGGCGATGCATTTTCACTTTGATTGTGATAAAAATTTCACACTTCAAGGTGCCCATGTTAATATTAAAAAATTCCTGTAAATTTAGAAATTAATGTAATACTGTGACAAGCGCTTGATATTTAGGAGTAACAATTCCACGAGGGAAAAAGAAAAGATAAAAAAGAAAGAGAAAGGAACTGCCATTTTTCTATCACTTATCTGTTGTTCTCCATGCACCTCATATCGTCCCCTAGTGGCTTCACATTACAGTAGGGATAGTAATATCGGTCTATCCTTTCTATTTGTGGTTTTAATAACAAATTTAACTGCTGTGTGTTTTGTAAATAGTTCATTTTTCTAGATGTCAGAATAAAATCAATATAATGCTTCTATACGTATCTAGTACGTTAGAATTCTATTATATTATCAAATTATTGTGACTTTTGGATAGCTCAATCTGGAAAGGGGGTTTCTTTTCGTAGATTTGGACTCAATGAGCCGACCCGTATCGTCAAGTTGCTTCCGTTATTAACTGAGAATGTGTGTAAATAATTTTACTCCAGGGATATTAACAAAAGAAATGTGTCAGGAGATAAGATCTTCAGAAAGATGTATTTTGTATTGAATGTAGTTGTATGTACAGGTTAGTCAAGTGTTCTTTCTTGACAGTGTGTTATTATAGAATATTTCAATGGATATGAAAATAAAATGAAAATATTTCTATTTATTTCTTAGAATATTTCTACCCTATTAACGTGTTTCTTATTTCATTTTTAAGAATAAAAAGACTTTCTGCACTATTTCCCAGGTATACTGTCTTCTCCCGGTGCTGCTGACGAATGAACTACCAGAACCGAAGGCAGGATTCGAAAGTACGTAGAAGTAGAGCGTGCATAACTTTCTGTGTAGAAGTCATTACTGGAATTCAAAAGGAAGAAACTCTCGAGGAGGAGAAGCAACGAAAAAAAAAAAAAGGAAAGTTAAGTACTTTGATGTGAGATGCTGCTGCTTAATTACAATTCATCTATAATAGATGCAATACTAAAATTTAATTACTGAACATTCGGTAGCAAACTGCAAACACTATTTAAATTTGAGCTCTCAGAAAACAAGATTACTGTATGTTTAAATGTACATGCCTAAACATTTATTCTATTGAATACAAGCATAAACTAATAAAATAAAAAAGCAACAGTAAACAGTTCCTAAAGATTGCTTTCTGTTATTCTATTGGAAGTATGTCATAAATTGTTTCTTCCCTTTCCTTATGCACACACACACACATACGGTATATACAAACAGGATCAACATTGAAATAAACTAAAACGAAAGAACTTTGAACAGATATTTATTTCCATCACACAATCATTAACCCTGAAACCTGCCAAAGTTCTCATAATTCATTGAACAAATGCTGCACAATTTACCAATCCAAACAACCCGCAAAGAGATTACGTTCGTATTTTGTGAACCTTATATATATATTTCATAATAATTTATTCTTCAAAATGTACATTATTTAGCAGTGCACGTTATGTGCCTGCTGGCTAATTCTCAAAGCTTACATGAACTGTAAGAAAGGAACATGCACATGCATATATTGTTCAAACCAGTCAATTTAATAAAATTAATTTCTGTGAACTCAACACAGAATGAATCTAAAACAATATATTGTTAACTTATTCACATAAGCATGACACACACGAAACGAGCACTGACGCTGTAAATTATATTGTACAACCAAACCTCATATAAATGACAAGATGTCTCTTTATATGTATATATATAGAATATATATATATTTGGGATATTTGTCATTTTCATTATGGAATTTCATCAGAGAGGTTCACTACCAAGAGACTCAGCTGCAGGGGGTGAAAAATCACAACTGCATTCGTCAATTTATTACGATGAAGCTAATCCCAAACCTCCAGCTGTTCATAATAAAAGCATAATTAGCGTTTCTACAGCAGGATTATCGTTTGTTCACTAAAATAGAACCGAATTCAGCTGGAAATAATGGGATTAATTGAGCAGTGGTACAAATTTAATATTATACAAGCAACACAACTGTAAATTGTGAAAATTCCACAATGCACAGGAACAGTTTTATTATTATTATTATGCCTTCCTCTTCCTCGTGTATATACAACCAAAAATAGTCCGCCACTTGCAAAATTAAGCATTATGTCAGACTTAAAATTTCTCGTCTTATCTAGAAATATTAGAAGCTTTAGCTTTCTTCTGCGCCATCGTTATTTTCAGAATCGACGAATTCGACGTGCGTAAATGGGAAATGTCCTACTTTTCCATTAAGTTCGCCTTCCCACTGACCATTGATGTTCATCTTCGTTACTTTTATTATGTCCCCTACTTCCAACTTTAAAGCAGTTTTATCATAGGCATTTGGAACTCTGGCCTGTTTTACACGGGCATAGGCCGGAAGCTTTCTCTAAGGGAAAGAAAGAAAAAAAACAAAGTCAAAACAAGAAACAAAGAACAAATTCAGAACATAATATAACACAAAGACTCAATACATAAATGAACACATTCAACAGCACATTGTAATTTCTATGATAATATTTTAACTTTCATGTATCGCTGAGAAAGAATTACATTTCTACATAATCTTCTGCACAAAATTTTAAAATAACGTCCACAGCATTCATTACCATTCCTAGAACTTGACAGAGTCTGATGAACAACAACATCACTATTACCATTGCCGAACTTGCCTTATTCCTGTAGAGACTATTTTCTTATAACATATGCATTATTTATTACTCTGTAAGTTGGTCACCTGTTTATATTGGAATTTGCCTCATTTAACGAACTTTATTCTTACGCTGCTAATGTTAAATTCACCTCTGTATGTAGGACACTTAGTACTGAATATTCAACAGTATACATGAACTTTTCATTCTTTAAACAGTCTTTCTTGTTTTGGAACGATCTTTCAATAAACCCAAGGAAGAAAGGGAGAAACTTGTTCACTGAGTGTAACTTGTCCCAAAATACAAGAGGCGATGGAACTGTTTATTACTATTATGTCTACTGCCAACAATGTATTAACAGATCGTTACCATTAGGAATTCCCATTCATATTTTACAATTTCCAGATATTTGATACTTCAGTACAGACGGATTTACTCAGCTACATAAGCAAACATGCTCTCGGTTTTTCCCACTATTCGAAGCATTTTCTTTCTGCAGAACGACTATGCTAACAAATGAGACAGGATTAATGTTGCACAACGTAACAATAATAATAATAAAAAGTAACGGCTCAAGCTCTTGTCACATCCGCTGCTTGCTTGTCAAACCCCATTAATAAAAGAAATGCAGAATTAGTGGGGCATTTTTGATGTTCCGCTGCTTAACAGGGATGGAACAGTATAGATTTTCCGAAACATAGGCAGGCGGGATAAAAAAGAAATAATATATGTAGCGTTCTATACGTAATTGGAATGCTGGAATACATTATTTAAATCACAGTGAACGAATGCCACACTTAGATAGATACAATATCTATTATTTGCAACATTTTATATTACAAAAACATCTTTCCTACATTACATAACTAATTTCTGCATCAGAAATTCATACGCTACAGTCTAAAATAGATTTTGCCTCGAAATGGACTTCTTTTATGTGAATTTGTCACCTGTCTATGTTGATGATGAATCTTTTAAAGAGAATCCGATGGTGGTTAAAATATAGATTTTATTGTAATTTAAATTTTTGCCCGCCGTGGAAAAATTGTCCACAATTTTACTACAGGAATTTTACTTTCTATTTGAATATATATGTAAATTAAGCAAGTACACCACAACTTTTTACAAAACTTGAAATACTCGATTTAGACTAACATTTCGTATCACTGTGCTAAATTGAAACACAAGCAACTCTTATAAACATCACTTATATTCCACCAAATATACCGTGTCAATGTTATTATATAGCATCAACTGTTCACCACATGTAATCATTTCATTTCATATTAAAGAATGGGAAAGGAAGAGTCGAACCTTAACTCCTTCTTGACAGAAGATAACAATGGAATCCATTCGTATTACTTTTAAATGTTTGTAGGTGATGTGAAATCACATTAGGGTTGTTATTTATGTCATTTTCTAGTAGTAAGGTCAAAGAAGGAAGTCAATATTGAAATGAAAGCAGTATTGACTTCAAGTTTTTAATCCCACCAGGATTTGAATCTGCGACCTCACAAATTAACAGCACACGATTTATAGCACGAGATTAAGAAGAAACGCTCGCCTATTGAGTTTAAATTGAGTCTGATTCCAAGATGCGTTATTCTGAGATGCGCCCTACTTGAAAACCTCTTACGTCAATTTATGCAACTTTTATAGGTCACAACACCTTTATGAAAAGAAAAAAAAAAAAAAAAAACTTACTGCAATTTTGTTATCGGTTTACTGAGTTCTGTGATTGCCTACTTAAGGCAGAAAGTTGTCTAAAAATATACATGATTATTATTTACAAACAGTTAACCTAACTGCTTTCTATTAAGGTTTCAATATTGACTGTTAATGGCTTCCACTACTCTTGAATGTAAACACATGCTAACGAAATCTTATGTAAGTTACGTAAGTTCTTCCTTCTCCAGATTGTAAGAAGTTGATGTAGAACGCCAACATGTACACCTTATTATCATTAATATCTAGTCTCAACTCTTTAAACCGATTTTGATGCAGCTATATGTTGCAAAACAATTCATACACAGCTGCACCATGATATTCTCAAATGAGTTGGTGCGATTGAAATGTCATGAAGCCAATATGTTCAGTTGGCGAAGCTGTTACACAATTATTATTTTAAAATAAACGTTGATTTGTTCAGTGATTTGTACTTCTAGTTTAAGTTACAAATACTATGTAACTTTTTGATAATCTTTATATTTTTCGGCGGGAGCTCATGTGGTTTGGATTCCCCTTTAAGCTGTAGGTCCAGGTCTGACATAGCCTCGCTGCTGAAAGGGACACTGAACTGAAAATCAAAGCGAATTAAATTTACTTTTCAGGTAGTGAAACTCATTATGAATTTTTACCAAGATGATTATGGTCTACCACCTACAGACCATTATTAAATATGGCAGTAAAAAAGTTGTTTCAAGAATTTGGTATATTGTTTTCAGCAATGTTACTGCTGCTCAGGGAACTTTAATCTAGTAATTTCTCATTATGCCACCTCACAGGCTTTTAAACTTGCTACCAAATCAGAGCAGTCGTTAATTGCAATTTTTGAAAGGATAGTAAGTGATCAATATATGCAGTGCACGTTTATAGGACACTGTGGAAAACAACTTCTTATCAACAAAAACAAGGAACAATACTTTAAGAGTCTGACAGCTAAAGATTTATAGCTTAGATTGCTTCTTCGGAGTCAGATAAAATGGAATTGCAAGTTTTACCCATCTTTTAGCAAACCACATGCAATTTATACTTGAAACTGTTGCGATGCAAAAACAAAGTAGTTTTCAAAATCGCATGAATATATAAATAATTCAAATGTTTAACTGATAATTGTACTATTTAGTTAAAAAATGAAATTGCATAGAATTCGTGAGGAATAGATGAGAACAAATATCTTAACAGGGAGTATCTTTAATTCAACAAATTAGTAGATTTTTGTAAAATAAAGCTCCCACCAATTTCTCTATGCAAAGCAATATGAAAAGACTTGCTTCGAAACTGATTTTACGCTGCCAGCAAACACTACAGTACATTAAAATGTCATATATCTAAACAGAACTATTTCCTTCATAGGGTGACACCCAACAAAAGAACACCATGCACTAAGAAATGGGGAAACATTCTGGACATCTCATGAATCGACTGATCTGTGAAGTAAGTTTCACAATCGAGAAAAGTTGTAATGCGAAAAGCAAATGCATGACCCTCAGTTCTAAACGTAAATAAACAGCGAACTTATACGCACTAAACACCACAGAAATACGTGCGTAAATATGTATTAACAGATACAAAATAAAATTCATATACACGGTATTAGATTATGTTTTAACTATAGTGCTCTCCAATATCATCGTTAAGTTTAGAGCTAAAGTGCGTAATATTATTTTACTTGTTTAGTTCTTTCTCTATTTTTAAGTCCTGAAAATAAGCAACCAGTAGTAAGTTCCAAATATAGTGCATAACAATAACAGATGGCAAGTACAATAAAAGTGCAGAAAATATGTATAGCGATGTTTACAATTCGATTTTGGCAAGGCAGACCAGATATTTTTATGGGTGGTGGGTCTATTCAATTTAGTGGGAAGCTTGTACATGAGGAACATTTTGGTAATGCAAAAGTTAAGAACTGTTGATTCTCTAAGTGTTCTACAACATGAATACGGTAAAGATATATAAAAACTATGAACACAGTTTCGTTATTCTAAGAACAATCTACAAAACAACGTGAGAAAAATCTTTTTTTGATACTAGACAATACTACTGCCTGCAACAATGGTTCCCGACCTTGTTTAGCTCGCATCCCCTATTTTCGTAAATTATGTACACTTTACGTCTCCCTTCTCTCAGCTCCTTGGCCATAGGTTTTCGTCTGCTCCTTTCTGCGCTTTTAGGTGAAACACTGAGTTTTCAACTCTTAAATAATAAAACTTATAATAATAGCAAAACAGATAAAAAGGTTGCAGAAAATTCTCTCAGGGGTACAGAGAACACTTAATAACAGACGAGGTAATAACAAACCAAGTTTATGATAAACATAGGACCACACTATATACACAGCGTACATAGACTACTAGAAAGCATACGACTGAATACCAAATTTCTGATTCTTGCACAGTTATTAAAAAAAAAAAAAAAAAACTATGAAATAAATAAGAAATTGATGCACTTTGTACAAAACAACATGGACAGAGAGAATACAAAACTATACTTGAAAGATAATCAGGCAGAACTAGATAGAAAATGTATAAATTAGGAGAGAAATATTTCAAAAGCCTGAGTCCAATCCTTTTCTGTGTAGGACTCAACTTACTCTCTGAATTATTGGATAACACGAAGTATGATTCAGCATAAAAGTAACCAAATAAACAGAATTAAAAATAACAAACCTAATGCTTATGGATGATACCAAACTGTACGCGAGCACGGAAAACCAACTCAGAAATCTGTTGAAGAACACTGAACTGTTCTCGACACATATAACGATGGAATTTGGAATAGAGAAATGTAAAACACTAGAGGTTAATCAAGGCAAACAAACAATCAAAGAACAGAAGGTAACCACAGAAGAGAGAATGGAATCTATGAAGCCGAAAAAAAGTATTACAAGTACCTAAGTTTCAATCAATCGAGAAGGGTAGAACAGAGAAAACAACACAAAATTACCAACGGAGACGGAGAGATATACGCAAATCAAATCTCAACAGTAAGAATTTAGATAAGCTATTAATACATTTGGTGCATAAGTTCTAACATATTTGTTCGGAATAATAAAATGGACAGAGAATGAACTAGCAGCACCTGAAAGAAAAAACAGAAAAATATTGACAAAGAATAGAATACTACTCCCACAAGAGGCTGTAGAAACAATATCACTGTAAAGAAAGGAAGGAGGACGAGGACTAATCAATATCAGGAATTACAAAAAAACTCACACAGTAATAAGAGCTGCGGACCACAAATATGAACCATTCCATCCAAAATCAGACGGAGGAATCGAAAGTAATACAAACATTACAAATAGATGATATAGTTGGAAAATTATGAGGCGGTCAGACGTAGTACGTCAGTAGGATTGTGAATTCTATCTTTGGAGTTTTGCTAAAGCTCCCGCATATACAAACAAGCGAACAATTCGCCAGTTTGAGGAAAAAATTCGAGGCACCATTACGTAAATTGAAAAGTATTACGATAACATGTACTCGTAAATTTCATCGAAAGATCAAGTATGTGGCAACAGGATCGCACGGGCAATTGATGGAATGCTGTGTTCCACATTTAATTATACGTATGTAGTATATTACATTTAACACATCAAAACTTATTTTTAAAAAGTAATAAAATTTGAGCTTTAATCGGACACTAGATTGTAATGCAGTGAACTTAAATGTGCTACTAAGATACAATTAATTTACTTACTTGAATATTAGTTCTTCGAATTGATGCCTCTTGCTGCTGGGTTACTACGTTTCCCCCTCCTGAACTGGGTCGAATTCCGTCCGTTACACAGTGCTGACTATCTTCACACTAAAAGCACAAACGAGTTTCTGACCAATAAAAAACTAGAGTTTACAAGGCATACTTAATGTTTGTAAAGTTAATGTATCACTCGTGGTGGATCAAGTTTTCACGCACTATCCCAATTGATCATACGTGGCCCTAAGCACCACTTCTCCTTTACATTCAAATATAATACATAAATAAGTAAAAGACTGGAATTAAAAAGCATAAATATAAGGTTTTCTCCAGTATTTTTTATGTGATTAAAAGCAGGGTAAATACGGATATAACAGATAGGGACAAGAAAACGGATATGTAATCATTCATTGCACACAGGATTACTTTTTGCACTTGCTTATGTCTCATTTTTCTTTCTTTCGATTCAAAGAAATAAAGTCTACAATTAACCGTATGCCGACTCAAAGAGATCAGAAGGTTGAAACTAGGATATTTTGCAGTTTCCTTGATCTTAAGCTTAATCTTCGAAATTACGTAATAGGCATGCAAATTTAGTTTCGTTATTTTTACTTAACTGAGTCTTGAATTGACATATTCCGTAAGCTTCACAGTGTCACAAATTAATGGAATTCAACATTAGAAATAGGTATACCAAAGACAGTTGCAAGGTTAGATAAGACGCTTCCAAAGGGAATACGTGATTATAGTAAACTATAGAATCTTCAGTACCCACATTCTCTTGCTAGGCGTCAAATGCACACAGTAACTGAATATCCTTAATATTGTTGCATTCTTAACTGTGGCTACTGCTAATAACATTAAATTTATGGAAATTACTGACCTATGATTCGATTTCCAACATTAACATTTCTAGACCATTTATTAAAATCAAGATCCAATTTTCATATTTTCTCCCAAACTAGGCATAACACCGTTACATATATTGGACTAACTTAAGTTGCTTTTATGTTATGTCCAAATACTAGCTCCATAACCTATTATTTAATTATCTTTAGGAACTCTTTTGACAGCACGAGAACGGATTCAAATAAGTGGTAGCTTGTTTCATGTACGGACACATAAATCTAGTCTGCTAATAATATAGAGTTGTATGCACTGTTTGCAGTTAAGTCTCAACATCTCACTCTGTCAAACATGTGAGATTAATCACTTCATGGAAAAATTGCACTAGAAGGCAATTACAATTCACATAGTGCACTTGAACTGTTCTTATTTTATTTTTATTTTATTTTATTTTTTTTTAAGTATGCTTTAGAATACTTTGGCGGATGTTGCAAAGCTACATCCTCATCCTCTAAATGGTCTTTGGTCAACTTTGGAATTACAGGATCAACTTGAGTAGTCTTTGATGGATAAAAGAGTATATACAGAGTGTAACAGAATACATGTTACAAGGCTTGGGAGATGATTCTATACATGGAAACAAAGAAAGAAGTTCATGTGATTCATAGTGAAATCCGACGTCGTAACCGAGTTATGAACTGTCGCAAATGTTGGAAAATGCATGTAATATCGGATTTCAGACAAATGAGAGGTGCGACAAGGAGCGATTCCACACACTTGGAAGGAAGTAACACCTGACTGACAAAGGGAGAGTAGTAGGGACGCGCCACAAGGATTTGCACAAAGAAAGGACAAGGATTCGGTGTGTGTATGCACTGACCTGGATAGACTTAAACACAATAAGGGAACAAAAGGGCGGATAAACTGCGAACTATGCATGTGCAATACATAACGACCGGACGTGATCAGCGCATTTACTACACAGAAACCAAGAAGTATCTACCACCTCCCCTTTCCAACGGGAGACGAATGACCTAATCTGGAACAGTTTATTTGAGGAGACTGGAAACACCAGAAACAGAAGTGGCGTTAGGCATAGGCAAAGTAGGCAATCGCCTAGGGCCCCGCATCGGCACTTGTAATAAAAAAAATACCCTTATTCTTAATCTTAAAGGAAGATGTGTTAAAGCTCTCGAAGATTTCTCAGAAATAATCTGACTTGCCGAACATGCTGATATTGAAATTGCTTTGTACCTTGCGGTGCTCACAGCTGGAATTTAATATTTGGAGATGCTGCAGCTTCTTGCATTGGAGCCAAATTATTCTTTGGTATTTTACAGAGACTTTTTACTTTGTTCTCTGGTTCAAGCGCCAGATGGGAAGTTCTGAAAGCCAAAGTCGAATTAACTCTGAAACTTTTCTGTGAAACTAGGTGGGAGTGCAGAGTGGAAAGTGTGAAAGCCGTGAGATACCAACTGAAAGAAGTTTGTGAGGCTTTAGTAAGTTTAAGTGATAACTGAAGTGACTGTTTTGAGGCAAGTGAATGTCAATCCCTCATCAAGGAAGTAAGACTTATGAATTCATTGTTTCTCTTATTATTTGGTATGACATTTTGGTACAGATTAACACTATCAGTAAAGTTTAGCAAAGAGTAGATTCCCAGATACAGTAGATGTTGCTTTAAAGCATGTGATTGGTTTTCAACAGTGGCTTCAGACGTACAGAGATCAAGGTTTTCAGTCAGTTCAGGTCACAGCAAGTGAATTAGCGAGTGGTATTGGCATCGAGTCAAAATTCAAAGAAGTTGTTACACATAAAAAGAAAAGGATGTTCACATACGAAGCGCAGGATGAGGTAATAGGTCAAGTGAAGACAAATTCAAAATTGAATATTTCTATGTTGTTATTAATACTTTGGCACAAAGTTGTGAACCTCGATTTCAAGTGCTAAGGAAGTATCATGAGATATTTGGATTTTTATATGATGTTGCTTCTCTAAAAAGTTTGACAGAAGAGAAACTGCTGGCTAATTGTAAAGATCTTGACCGTCAGCATGGCCACAAGGTTACACTTTTGAACAGACTGTGTATTTTCTTAAGTTTATTCATCATGCAAAATTATTATTTTATTCACGGAAAAGGTGAAGTTATTTTACTTGCTTGGCTATGAACGGTTCCGAGATGGTGAGAAACTCTGTTCTTTCTTTACCCGCAGGTGTTCCTCAGTCTTATCGTCTCTCACGATAATACAAAGAAATCGTTGTTTCTAAACCAAACTCTTATCTCATTAGCAAAGTGCTTTAAAACAGCAAACTTTTTTTCTTTCCTTGAGTAAAGTTACCAACTAAAGGTTTTCGCTACTGAAACTGTTTTGTATATATTTTTCATAACAACAATTAAAGTTTGGAAATCTTTTTAAACACGAAGTTGTTACAATGTAAACAAGTGCGCGTTAAACATTGCATTCCCATGCATTAACGTTTCGTCATCCCACCTTTCGTGGGAAAATGCTCGCAGCCTGCATAAGTCGCAGGCAGAATGGTAAAGGCACATAATTGCCAATGTGCATTCTTTTTTACTGAACTGCTTTGCATCGAACTATACGGTGGAAAATCCATCAGTCATGAACTGAACCTTCAAAGTTGGTCTGCAACACTTGTTTAATTGCAATCTCCAAGTTTTCGTTCCCACGAAACTAAAACACGTGTTGCCAGAGCTATTAAATCTACCACCACTATATTTGTATTATGTAGGGATATACAAACTTTGGCATTTCTCCTATTTATTTTTACAATATACTGCCAACCAGAGGCACGATGACCGGGATTTTCCCAAGTGTTGGCAGGAGCGAGGAGTTGGCGCTTAGCATTGAGTAAAAAAGAAACGAAAAGTTTCCTGCGGATAAATTTACCTACATGTTAATACGGGACGACTATGAAAAGTTATTAAGTATGTGGTAAAACTATTATTGCAGTATCAACTGGAAAAGTGAACAAAGTGATGTTCCAATAATTATCTCCTAAAGTACAGCATCTTCAGAGTTTCGGAGCCTCTTCAAAAGTTAATGTTCCCTCCAATTCCCACACTCATTGTCCCTACTTCGCAGTGAAAGCCCAACGTCAACGTGAATCGTGATTTAGTGCAAGTATTTACAATATAACTAAAGGGCTATATTCTTAGTGTTTTCATCTACCATATACATATCTACGTATATTTTCGTGATATTGTGTTTTATCTTTTTCAATTTCATTCGTTCAGTTTGTGTGCGTAATTTCATTTATTCAAGCATCCATGCTATATAAAGTAAAAATTTTGTGTGTTGTTAATATCTTTTCGTTTACTTCGTACATGCATATATCTATTCAATAAATAGGAGTTCATCCGAGGCAATATTCTCTTTTTTATTTGTATGTATGCAAATACTTATGAATCGTCAGCTTGCCAATCGTATATATGCAAATATATACACAAAAGTAAGTATAATTAAACCTAAGTTCCCAAACCACTAAGGCTACTCATTACAAACAGGACACGAGCTCTAGCCTAAATTGTTATCAACTGTTTCTTTAAAAAATACTCTAAAAGCCAATACCCAGGGGAGACGGTAGGTAGCAATATATAATTTTTATTCTGGATTAGTGTCTGTAATATTAGTTACTTTTGAATATATAAGTTGAAAAGCATAGCTCCATACATCTTAACCCTAAAGTGCATATTTGAAAGTGATTTTGCCATCTTATTAAAATATAGAAAAATCTCTCTTTTTGGGGAAAAAAAAAAAGTAAAAAGTCGTGACATGCAAGTGAATGGGATATTTTGGAAAACAACAAGAAATGAAAGGCTTTTAAGGAAAAACTGGTTTGTATAAATCTTACTCGTATAAAAGGACTAGGAAGATCTTGGGCGAAAACGTTTCCCTAGAACAGTAGGAAGAGAGACACGATGGATGATTAAACAGAATAAAGATAAGTTTCTACTTAAGTGTATTGGTATGTGTAAACATATGTTAGTGGCTTTATTTAAATATTGCATGTTATTATTAAGAACACGTTGGGTTTCGTCTAGAGCTTATACAACCCGAACAGATTCTTCCGAAACCAAAACTTGTGGGTGCGCAACTGTTGTTAAACACACGTTATACTTTGCCTGGAACTTATGTAACCAGTCATGGCCTGCTTTAACTAACACTGTTAGTTAAAGCTGGCCATGAACCAGTACAATTTTCGCCTGAAACGTATGCAACATGGGACGTTTTTTTTTACGGGGCCTCGCTTTAGGGTCTCGCCTAAGGCCCCGCGAAACCTAACACCGCCTCTGACCAGAAATGTCTGAACTCCTATCAGAACGCAGGTGTTTTCCTCCAGACAAGCGTCGTCGATGCCAATAGACGGAAACAGCAAAGCCGACTCTTTCCAGATTGCTGAAATTGTGACAGTTGTGTGCTTAATGGAAAGGAATTAAGTAATCTTTTAAGATTGTATTACGCCTGCCCGAAGATCCCTGGCCAAGGTGAACCCATGGTGGTTTGCCATTGCTTTCCATAGAATGATGATGTCCTAGCGAAGGAACCTACAATTTACAGTAGAATCCGAACCATTGGTATCCCTATGGGGAATCGAATCCTGAGTACATGGACACCCCTTGATTACAAGGGGATGAAGTTATCCATTCATGCACCAGGGGCACTGTCATAGCATATGGCACTTTAATATACACTGGAGTACTGGCCAGAAACACTGGGAAAGTCGTTTTAGAATTACCTTGCTTTCGTTTCTGACTGGGGTTTCTCTTAATGTATTCACAGTCCCAGCAGATGAATGATAGGATGACACCTTCAACACAGTGTTTTGGCTGCCTCCTTGTCACATCTTTAACGCAGCGTTTCCATCAAATTGTCAATCTGCAGGGGTATTATTTATCTGGGAGGAGGGGAGGGAAAAGACAAACAAGTCAAGATTGGGCAGTCTCCCACGGCACGGTGTTACCACCTAGACACTGTTTCGTCTTGCATAGCCACAGGGACAAATTTATTGGTTTACCGCCCCTAGACTAAAAGGTTTCCACTGCCTCTCATCCCCAACGTACCAACTTGTAGCACAACGTAATATCAATTATCTTACGCATATTTTTGTTGCAAAGCTTTTGTGTAAATACCGATGAATTGAAATTTTGAATCTGCTGGAAAGATCTGAATTTACAAATTTACGTTCTTTATTTAAAAAAGACGTACGGAGAATTATGTTTCTTTCTTTCTTTCTTTCTTTTTCTTCTTCTTCTTTTTTTTGTAATACGCAATAGTACAAATAATACAAAACATTTGCCAATATTCGTTCGTAATATTGTGAATATTCAAACACTTGAAATACGAATAAAATACGTAATTGACTTGTTGGCTATTTTATTCTACTGTAACAGAATATGATTATAGTACAAGAGATTAAATCATTTTTTCAATCTACGCACACTTTCAATATTTGTACAATTCTACTCGAACCACCAGTAATTGAAGTCAATCGACTCGCTAAATGCATGATTACTTGAAAGGCGTTTATTCCGACTTTAAGCATGTTTTCATCGCCTTTTTCCTCCTCGTCTTTTTATTACTAAACTTCAAAGCTTTCTTGTATTGCTTATTATATTTTCGTAGAATGTTCGGCCGTACGCCCAGGCCTAGTACGCATAGTGGTAAATTCAGCCAATCAGCCCTTCGTACTAGGATTTTTAAGTATCTTAACGGAGATTACCACTTTTGAAACGCAAGAAAGAAAGAAAATAAAGGAAAGAAATCAAACAGCATAAAAACAAGATAGAAAGAAAACATACGCTCTACCTCTTTCTTTCATCTCGCATACCTTTGAAGAGCTTCGCCTAGTATATTTGAATTGACTACACACAAAATCCGTAGTCATGATGCCAGCGTAAGCACAACATACTCATCCTACCGTTCAGGAGGTGATATGCCAAGCAGCACATTTTGACAAACAACGCTTCGTGGTGTGATTCGTTCGCCTTGTACATAGGCATACCTCACAAACCCGGCTATACCTCACAAACGTTGTCACTGCAGTGTGTTCAGACAATCTTGTGCAACGGTACAATGGCACCGTATACGTTTAGTGAGTACACCGATACGCTCCTGGTCTACGGCGAATGTTGATGAAAATAGACGAACTGCCAGTTCTTGTATGCGGAACGCTTTCCCGATTGTCCCAAGCCAGCACACACCATGTTTGCGAGAATCGAAGTGCATCTAGGAGCTCCTTCATGGCTAAGCGGTTAGCGTATAGCCTGTTCGCTTTCCTCGTATACAGTTGCTGTCCGATGCCGACACACCGCGGGTGGTGGAGGATGTCACCAAACTCAATACGATGAAACGCTTGCGAAACTGCTAATATATATAAAAGTGGTTAGCAAGGGATAATAATAATTATTATTATTTAAATATTACCTTTGTCCTACAGATTGCCTAAGCAGGTTTTAAATTAGCACCTATGATTTTTTTTTAATTAACTATTAAATCCGAAATGATTTTAAGAAACAAGCGGATCAGGATATAAACCTTCATAATTATAACAAAAATACAATAATATGAATTCACGTAATGTTTATTTCTAATTTATATTTCTGCCAAATGATACTGAAACTTTTTATTTTATATTTTTTTCACTAGTCCCTAGAGCAGCGTTTCCCAACCTTTTTCAACTTGCGGCACACTTCAGGGTAACTTGAATTCTCGCGGCACACATATTATTATTATTATTATTATTATTATTATTTGAAAATATAAAATACTGTAGTAGTTTTTTCTGATTACTGACATCCTTCTCACAGAGAAGAAAGCTAGGCCACTGTTTTTTCCCCGTGGTAAATCATTATGCTTATTTTTCATTTTAATTTAAAAATAGAAAACAATTACAATCAGATATAGGGCTCAAGTTGTTAAAAATACACTTTTTTTTTTTCGAAAACTGTATTCAACCTTTCATTAAGAAGGAGGATCACTAAATAACGAACGAACAAACGAATCTCTTTTACTTTTAAAACACAAATATAGGTAATTCGTATGCATGTTTACTTTGCCGGAAGGATTGAATAATATTTTAAAATTTCAAGTTACGAAATAGTCTGCAACAATAAAGAAGCAATAATGGTCATAACAATGATAACAAATACTTTTTTTTTTCAAAATTAGAAATGTACAGAAAAATGTTCTACAGAAAAGTAACACAGTATGAAACTTTAAATTTTAGATTCATAGTAGTAATTTGAAATACAAATATACCTTTTTCTGTATGTCTTGCAATTTGATTGCTATAGAATTAATAATTTTGTTCCGATTTCCTCGCGGCACACCAGCGACCCATTCGCGGCACACCACTGTGCCGCGGCACACCGGTTGGGAAACGCTGCCCTAGAGTTTTTCCTAGTGTTGCTTTAATTCTACGTCTTTCCTACACGGCTAATTAAGCGTAATTTATTGTTAAGATATATAGTATCAGACTTAGTGTTGCCTCCGAGATGATAAGTATTTTGTAAATTCGAGATGAGATTAGAAAAATGACAATTCTCATCTCATTTTCGAGATGAGAAGATAAATTTCAAGAGTCTGGCGGGCAACTCTAGTTTAATTTTTTAAAGATACGCAAGTCATTAAACCATATACTCCAATCATAAATATCACTCCCTTCATGAACCTCTCTTTACGCTGAAGGACTCTGATAACTTCCAGATAAAATCTTTGAGTGTTATGTCCCATGGTTATGCCGGTTAGGCTAAAGGAGGCGCTGATGATGAGAAATGAATGAAATGGTGGAATGAAGAAAGTGGGAGGAAACGGGAGAACCCGAGAAAACCCACGCACACGGTGTTTGTCCACCACAAAGTTCACTTGGCGGGGGCTGGGGATCGAACCCGGGACCCCAAGCACCAGAGGTGAACGCTCTACCACTGAGCCACTGCGGCTCCCTAACTTCTAGATTAAATCAAGACAAGTGAATTTTGAAACTACGGAAGACTTCCCAAGCGTCTGAATACAATACTCAAGCTTCGAAGTAGTCGGTTACATCTAGAACTACTGGATGTAATAGAGGAACAATATCAAAGAAAGAACCTGTTCCTGAATCCATTTGGCAAGACCCAGGATTTTCTGAGGGGGATGCACCGATAACTACCGGTACATTTAAACTAAATTTCAATTCTGTGTTATGCTTTTAGGCTTCTGTATTGTGAATGAAGAATACTGTTTTGCTTCGTGAATCCTTTTTCTTAAACGGTGGCTTAGTGGTGGAAAGCTTACTTCTGGTGCGTAGGGTCCCTGGTTCAATTCCCAGCTAAATAAGCTTGTGGTGGACAACATCGTGTCCGTAGGTTTTCTCAGGATACTTCCCTTCCCTGCCATTTTCTCATTCCACCAATCCTTCCATTATCCAAATCGTTAATTCCATTATCCAATCCTTCCAAATCGTTAATTTGAACCTTTTTCAGTTTGAATAGAGGTTAAGGAAGGGTATAGAACCTATTCTTGGGACGCTGAATCGATTGCAAAAAAAGTACTTCTCAATATCTTTTACAGTTCTTGCTCTATGAAAATCTGTATTGAAACCAGAAGTACTGTAAATTGAATCATTTCCGATCTCGATCGTGTGTTGAAGGTTGTGATATATATATATACTCTTGAGACCATGAGGCGATAAATATTGAAACCCGAAATGATTAATTTTAATTACTTCTTTTTTGAATAGAGGGTTAATGGAGAACACAGAATCTGTTTCTGGGACGCTGAATCGATTTGTAGTAATACCACTGACCACGCCCGGTCGTTATACACTGCACATGTATGACCCGCCGTTTATCGCCCTTCTGTTCCGTTATTGCGTGATAATCTGCCCAGATCAGTGCACACACATACCGGATCCCTGTCCTCTGCGCAAATCCTTGCGCCGCGTCCCTACTACTCTACTTTTGTCAATCAGGTATTACTATCTTCAAAATGTTTGGAACAGCTTCTTGTCGCACCTCTTGTTTGTCAGCAAACCGATGTCACATGTCATTTTCCAACATTTGCGACAGGTCATATCTTCGTTATGACGCTGCATTTCACTGAGTCGCGTGGACTTTTTTTCTTTATTTTTGTATGTATAATCATCTCCTAAATGATGTAACATGTATTCTGTTACACCCTGTATAATATAATGTTCATAAAAGAACTGTTTTCTCCATGGTTTTGAAAAAAAAAAAAAAAAAAAAAAAACTTTCATGATCAGTACAGCAACATCAAAATACATAAATAAATAAAAATAAATTAAATTTTAAAAAATCACAGTCTTTGGTAAACTGAGGCTATAACTTTTGTACTAATGGACCGATTTGAATATTTTATTTTTTAATGTTCCACATTTCCGCCACGTAAGTTAATTGAGTGTGTTCCTAGAGGAAAGATAATCAAAAGAATAGCAAAGAAGGTAAGAGATATAGTAATTTTTTTGCAGTCAGAGAGTACTATATTAAGTAGCGAACTCAGAAGGTGTCACAAAATAAACTACTTCTGAACGGAATATACAGGTGTCCTTAAGTGAGAATACCCACCTGGTACATGCTATTAATTATGAAGACAAAGTGATTACATCAATGCTAAGTTATTCTAAATCTATTTGAAACGGAGATGCCATCTTCATCAATCGGTGAACCTTCGTGTTAATAGTATTCACGTCTTTATTTTACATGTTGATCACTTCACAAGTTAGGGTATGAATAGTTTCGTATTAGCACGAATATTCACCAAGCTGGCCAAGTTGGTGATATCCGTGGAAATCATTTTGAATAGATTGAGAATAATAGCACATGAAGGGAAGAATTTGATTTTTTCCAGGTTATAACTTATCACACTTCTAGAGCAGTGGCGCCTCCTGATTTCGAATTTAGGGCGTTGGCAATAAAGAAAAAATCTGTTAATTCCCGCAACCTCTAAATAAAAAATCTCGCTTAACAATTTAACGTGTAAACTAGTACAAATGAACCAAGGAGAAAGTTATTACATAAGTAATAACTTCAATTAAAATTATTATGTATACAAAATATAAACCTTCGAAATTTGAAACAAAATATCAACAATGAAACAAGAGAACAAAATATTAACAATTACTTCATTTCCAGCTTGAGTGGTCTTCCATTCTGCAGGAACCTCTGGATCACTGCTTCACAGAATTTGGATATACAGAAAGCAAGCAACATGGCATGGTATTAAAAAGAAATAAGACTATAATATACTGAAGACGCTGTTTCCCCCCGAGCGAGAGAGACTGACTGACTTAAGGGAAGAATATTGACTTTAAAAAAGACAGTATAAGAGAGTGGACAATAAGGAGATAATATATTGGAATTTTGATTCGTTTTCCTCTTATAAGTTGGAAAGCAGCTCTTTTTCGATGAAAATTAGGCTTAAATTAGTCATTCCAGGCTCACTTTGAGCAGAGCGGCAGAATGTATGGATTCTCTTCAACGACGAGAACGATCTTTCGACGGATGACGTTGTGGAAGGTATTGTTGTAATCAGCGTGACTAATTTGTATTTTTCCGTGAATCCACTCACTAGATTCATGCCCATCAAATAATTAATAACCTGAATGGGCGTTTTACTTTATTCCTTATTAGAAGCGTGTCACATCGTGCATGTGCGAAAACTTGTTGTAATTACAGCTACTGAAAGCTATTGCTGTAATGCTATACAAGAGAAGGGAAACAACAATCATTTTAAATATTTGCCACAAATACTCCATTTTCAGCAGTGTTGCGAACTTTATCAATAAATCTCCGAAACGGTTTGAGATATCGAAGTGCTGTAAACGGCAAAATAATTTACACATTCATTTCAAACCATACAAGTAACTAGATATGATATTTATCTCAGCATTTTTTCGAAATAAAGGCTTTTAAAAACATTAAAATTTTCGAGCCCTGGTAAATTCGTTCCTATTCATTCGAAACAAGTCATACCATGACCATAATACCCAATACTAACGTACTTTTGATGTGCATTATGTTTTGCATCTCCGTTGTGCTGTATGTGCGTTACAGGCTTCCGAACTTTGGATGTTTGTGATACTATAACATCCTTAGTTTGCAACACTGATTAATAAAAGTGGTATTTTAAGTTTACGTTTGACATGTTAATTTGAAATATGTAATAACCTGACGTAGTGCCATTTGAAAAAAAAATAACTTTTTATTGGGTTGGAAACACTGTTTGTTATGGCTTTCTGTATAATACATACAAAGATGTTCCCCTCCTTATAGCTGTTTCGTACAAAGTTTTGCTTCTCTCTCTCTTCTGGTTTCTCCGTTAAAGTGGATGATCAAAATAAGCTGTCCACCCGGTATATATATCGGGTGTTCTAAAAATGGCGCCCACGAACCACAGAGCAATATTCAACAAGTCAAGATAAAGCATATATATATATATATACATATATATATATATATATATATATATATATATATACCTCTCGAGTCCTCGTCTGGAGACACAAATTGTACTATGTGCAGTGGCGAAGGGTAATAGTTTCAAGAGGGTAGGCCCAATGATGTTGTTGTTGTTCTACTACTACTACTACTACTACTACTACTACTACTACTACTAATAATAATAATAATAATAATAAATAAAATGAAGAGAACAGACAAACATTTTACTACAGAAACACAAGAAGACAAATTCACATAAATTTAATGTAACTGTAGTCCATCGACAGCACTTGTTCGATCCGGATCTCAATTTTCATAATGAAATTCACGTATATGACTCAGCTGATCTTAATTCGCCGTAATGCAATTTAGTTGTTTTAATTGGGCGTGATCGGGTGGGGAAGATGGACTATCACATTATCTGCGCTTTACAAGAAACATATGTAGTTTAGTCTAGTTGTACTGAAACAAACTCTGCTTGAAAGTTTCGTATTTAATTATATTGTTCAAAACATTCAATCAAGTCATTTTGTGTGTAACTTAATTCCCCTTTAAAAACAGAATCAGAATTATTTTTTCATACGCTGCTCTTTATTTCAACAACTACTTTTTTTTTTTTTTTTTTTTTTTTTTTGTACCGATACATGCAGAACTCTCTTGCCCTCTGTTTGTTCTATTTTCAACACAGGAGTTGGTATTCGTTCCTTAATAACACATTAATTTTCAAAAGACCACTGACATAGATTCTTTAATAGGAATTATATCATGTTCATATTCTCCACTTATTGACATTTTCTCTCACTCACTTTTGCAAATGTTAAGGAAAAATATGTCGTTCACAATATCTCAAAAACACGTACTCTCTTCTCAATTCTAATGAACTCAACGAGTCTGATTTCGTACAGATATGCGCCAACGTAACGGAATAAAGAGGAATTAGTTTGCGATAATAAGCGTAGCACCTTTAGAATTGCTTGTTCTAGCTTTTGCATTGTGTTAGAGTCCGCAAAATTAAGCAAAGTTTGTAAGGAATGGGACCCAAGGATGTTATAAAATAGAGGATCTGCCCATACAAGAAAATCGTGAAACCATACGTCACAGCTTCGCCACACCTACTCTGCCCACTCGGCGCTACTAATATCGCAATGTTTCGAGCCAACAATAATGGCGGAAACGAGAGTAGCCAATCAGACGTGTCGGCTCAGACGATGCTCGTTTTTTTTTCTTCTTCATTGAGTTCATATGATGAAGATACGTATGGGCAGATCCTCTATTTTATAACATTCTTGATGGGACCCTACGTTCTCTTGCTCTTTATTTATCTGACATATCGAATCGGAATCGAAATCGAAAGTCTCGAGAAAAACGCTTTATGTAGAAACGAAAGTCGATCAGCGTTGAGGCCGGTCTCTTCCACAGGCTATTACCAACACGTTCTCTCGCGGGATTTTCTGAGTAGCTTGGCGGTAGTTCTGCCGCCCGAGGCACTGCTCGGTGAGTCTCCCAGCAGTGGTGCTAACCTCGATTTCTTTATCTAACAATAGTTTTTTTTCTTTTTCAACTTAGAAAACTATCATACATTCTATGCACGGAGAATGAATTAATTATAAATTATAATTTCTGACAGTAAATGAGTAGGCCTGACCTCTTACGACCATTCGCCACTGACTATGTGGCAACGTTGCAAATAAAGAACCATAGATTAGATCTACCAATCTATCAAATAGTTATATTTATTCGTTCCAGATAACAACTAAAATCGATACTGATAGGCACTAGCATTATTTGTTAGTGTAGAACTAATTCAACTGCTGTTGTATTCGTAGAGTAATGCTAATGGCTCCAAGTTAATCTGCGACGTTGCCACATTCTGAAAATTTAATTCCCCATAGCGGCTGAAGGAAGCTTGCATAACAATTTTGCTTTATTTTGGCCTGTAGAATAGGGCTCTGTGGTCCGGAGGCGTCATTTTTGGAACACCCGATATATATATATATATATATATATATATAAAATCAAAATCAGTCAGCCTTCTTCACTTTAAAGATGGGGCATTGAATTTTGACAGAAAATAATATTCAAGTCGAAGCATTAAGGTTCTAAATTTAAATATATGGTTTCAAAATATTCCTCTAATGAATAATGCATCTCCTGTCTATAGGATACCGCCACTGCTCCAAATAAGTTGAAATATAAATAATCTTTAATTATACCGTTCAGAACATTGCTGAAGTATATACTCCAAAGTTACTTCAACAGATTCCACATAAAGAATATTACTTTTCAATGTATTTTTAATTCTTGCATTAGTCTCTTTTTATTCATGAAACATGCTACGAAACATTACAACTCGCTTTAACTTAAAATCCAAAATCTGAGCAAAGTAAACATATTGCGTTACAGTTTCGGCAAAATATAGGACCTTCATCAAACCATTTATAAGACGATTATTTGAGATATGTGTGATGAATGAAACGATATATTATCGGAACTGTAACACAAATAACTGATTGATTAGATTTTTGTTTGGTTAGATACTGGGCTAGAATAAGCGACATACAAACTACAATTTACCTTCTGTACATATGGCACTGGTATCGATCCGGTTTGACCCAAACTGTTTCTAGCGGTCCACCACTGATCTTCATCCTTTGACACAACTGTCAAAATTTCACCTTTCTTGAAAGGTAAGTCGTCTGGATCCTAAAAAGGGAAAGAACACAATTTTTCTTACATGACAATATTGCGCGAAGATTAATATTAAATCAAATTTATAAACATCAGAATACACTCAATATTTTCAAACATGCAAATCAGCCATAACCTAAAATACGTACTTCTCGCATCACTTCGGACGGTTCTTGAATGATAATACGCAATTCTGGAAAGAACAAAGTATAAACACAACGTTCTAATCAGCTATCTAGGTTAGTTCAGACGTAATCCTTATGACTCAATTTGTTGAGTTTTATGGACTCAAATGAAACAAATCAATTTGAAAACAAAAGAGAGGTTATTTTAGAAATCTGATATTGTTCACATACTTCAGGAATAGATTAACAAATGATTCAGCTAGGAGAACTCGTTAGTTGGCTGGTTACTGGTAGAATGAGATTTCGTTGCTTCTGGTTAAGGTGATCACACATTTTTGCAGAGTGTTTACGAGATCGATCAGAAACCATGTCCATTTTATAATGACAATTATCACGTTTTACAATACAATTCAAGGCCCTATGTTTCAAAGGCAAGTACTGTGTAGTTAAACTAATATTTCAGATCCAACAAACACAACTGGGTGTATAAAAACGTTCGCGTCGACTATGCAATTAGTCAAAAAACAGCGTAAAAACCAAATTAATATGTCTCGGTTACTGAAGTCAGAAATTAAATATTTCCTCTTACTGGAGATTAAGAAAAGAATGTAAATGGCGTTCGTATTTTCTTTTGCTGGTAATGGTGGCAAGTCTCTTTTACCAGTACTTTACTGCACCAAATTCTTGTCAACAAAGCCATGTATATACAAGTTTAATAACAAATTTTAATTCCATTTTCTTCTACTTTGTATAAACTTTGGACCCAACCATACGAAAATTGCATATTATTTAAAAAATACACTTGACAACAACGTAACTGTATGCTCCAGCTGGGTTTGCCTCGCGTTGGAGGCACAATATTTTTGATAATCCAGAATCGCGATGAAATTGGAGACCCTCTTAAAAAGCAGAAAACTTTGACCTAGAAAGCAAGACATAAGGACGACAGAAGTCAATGTCCGCACTACACACTATCCAGCTAAAAGCAATCAGGCTGGTCTAAACCATTCATTGGCTTAATACCAGAGTTTTTTAACTACAATAATATAAAAATTAGAACTGAAATTTTCTCTAAATATCACACTATTTAGTTTGTGAAGGTTTTTCTAAAAGGCGATGGTACTGCAAGTATAAAACGTACATGGAATTTTATTTCAGGTATTTAGGTTTAAACAATAACTTCCACGAGTAACATGACCCATTTTAAGGAATAAAATATTAATTTCACCTTAACACTTTTTTTTTTCCGCTCCAAGTTTCGAAGTTTCGCTATGGTACTATAATATATTTTATTATGTGGGTCGACAACAAAAGTGTGTACTTTCCCCTAACTGTTCTTTTGTCAATCACTAAAAAGTTAGCGCCTATTTGAGTACATTCTATGGTACAGAGAAAACGTAATTCCACCAAAAACAGTCTTCTTCTATTCGTTCCAAAGTTATTGGTAAAGAACATAAATGTAGCCAAGTATGCACCTTTACTTACAAAAGCAGTCATCAGCAAAAGTACTATCATCCAACAGTTCATATTATAAGTAACACCACAATAACTACACCAACTTCAGATATATTTTATTACAAGTTATGTATTTGAGATACAACGTTGATTTAAACAAACAATGTATAAGAATAAATACTGCATTATAAGCACAAAGCAAAAAGTACATTTTGGTATTTAAGGACGTATCGAATGTTTAAAAGTAAAGAATCCGATGAAATTAGTCCGACTATGCAACGCATACGCTGATACGCAATTTTATCAGAAATTTTCGTAAACTCATAAGCATTTCCGAAGTAAATCTATTTGTGAATTCAAATACATTACAAAGAAAATACAGAAGCTAAAATACGAGTAACCGTATTTCAAAATCTTTTCATTTGTGTGATAAGTTACACTCACTTAATAAGGACAGTTCTGGTAAAATCGAAATTAAAACGGAAAAGAGAAAAAGGTTAGAATTATGCGTGCGTCGAAAATGAATTTACCATTGTATTGCTGATGCAACTGCATTTTGTTGATGATTCACCAATATGATATTCCACAGCACAAGGGAAAGTAAAAGATAATGTGCATGAATTATTGTACACCGCTAGTGGAAAACACATATACATTTCTAAGTTATATATACGGCCTGGCAAATACGGAGGGTAGGGAACAATAGTCTACTCGTGAGAGCCCAAATATCCAAATCTTGTGTGAGCAAGCGAGGAACAAACTTAGGCGAGGAATTTTCGAAAACGCTGGAGCACGTGTCCACTTGCTTTTGATATGGAATTTATATACTAAGTTTCATTTCCCTACCATGAGGAGCTCTTTAGACCTACATTTTTGGCATAAAATTTAAGCTCCTACCGACTTCATTTTGATGGAAGTTTGATAAAAACCCGACTCTAGAATAGCGCCGTGTGCAGTAATTAATTAAGAACAGTTCAGCCACCTTTTCGTGATGATGAGAGAGTGAGTATGTCGAATTGAATGTAGAGAAAGAATTAAATTTCCCCTTCTATTATTTAAAAGGGAAATTTCGAAAACTCCGAAATACATATTCCATTGTTTTTAGTTTAAAGTTTATATACTGAATTTTACTCCTTAAACTTAAAGGAATCAATGCTTTTACCACTTTCTAAATAAATAGTATGAAATTTTAATATTATTGAAATTGCCTCCTTTTTCCTTCTATAGGAGTGGAGATCTCGGAAAGCTGATACACACATTCAATTATTTTTAGTTAAGACGACAAGTGCCAAACTTTACACCTCAAACTTAAGGAATTCCTTACATGTGGTATTATCTGCGTAAATAATAGGAAATTTTAATATCGAAGACACTGTCCCTCTTTCCCCAATTAGGAGTGGAATTTTCGGAAATGCTGAAAAGGGTATTCCATCGTTTTTAGTTAAGATTTTAAATGGCAAATCATACATCTCCAACTAAAGTGAATCCTTGTATTTGAGACTTTTTGAATAAATATTGGAAAATTTTAATATTATTGAAACTGTGCCCTTAGCAGCAGAATTTTCGAAAGCTCTGAATCACGCATTTGCTTATGTTTATCTAAGAGTTTCAATTCCAAATTACACATTTTTAAATTTCAGTGAATCCTTACATTTGGCATTTTCTGAAAGAAAGACAAGAAATGAGAAATTTACATACAGTAGTTCCCAATCTAGGGTGCGTAAAGAACAAGTGAGATGGGCGCTAGCTACTGATAGAAATAATCTATGTAATTACCATTAACAATTCAGCTTGAACGAATTTCACAAACGCTACGTATGTGATATTTTGTCATAGGCAGGAGGGGCGTAAGGTATGCAAAGGTAGGAAGGGGGCGTCAGCTAAACCAGGTTGCGAACCAATATTTTAATATTGTAGAAATTGCCCCTCTCCTATTTAGGGACGGTCTCGTTAGAAAAGCTGAGAAACATGTTCAGTTATTTTTAACACTAAGTTTATATACCTAGTATATCTTCCTAACTTCGGGGATTCGTGTGTATATATATATATATATATATATACATACTTGCCTAGGATGCAATTTCCCCCCAAATATTCTTCCTTATTAGTTTCATGTACCTTTAGTAGTATGGCCTGGGCGATAATGAATCATTGACTTCTACTCCTTTATAATATAAGCGCATATTTTATATATATATATATATATATATATATATATATATATATATATATATATATATATATATATATGTATATATAGCTTTGGGTCATGCGTTATTCCTGGCAATTGTACAAATTACAGGGTGCATCGGATTTAAAGTGACGTACGTCGAAAACTATTAGTACAATACGTCATTAATGACGTAATGAAAGCACACACTTGAAATTACTTAATGAACGTATGAAACATATTAAAAAAAAGAAAAGATTTAGAGTATTATTAAAAGCTATTAATTAGCAAGATAAATAACTGGTTGTGGACACATCATATAAGGATGTTGTTTTAAGCCCTGTGCTCTGAAGAAGAATGACTGCTAGTTCAATTGAAATCTAGGTTTCAATACTTCAACTGAAATATAGGCTTAAAAGAAAATCATATAGAAGGAGCATTACTGGTAGGCCATTTACTAGCTGAATATACCATTCTTCGCATGGGGGCTGCATTTGGAAGTCAACGCCTGTGGGAGTATCACCGTTCATTTCAGCGACCGCGAAAACTATGAATTTGACACTAATATCGGTCATTTTGGGCTATTTTTACATGCCTCGGTATCCTCTCCCCCGCTGACCTCCCGCCCGCCTCCATTCAATGGTAGCTGAATTTGCAAGTCATCGCTAATGGAAGTGTCACCACTGATCTCAGCGACAGCGAAAACTATGAATTCGACACTAATATCAGTCATTTTCTACTACTTTTACATGTCCCGGTAAATACCTTCCTGACACTCCCCTGGTTCGAATTTTGACAAAAACGCTCGCCTTGATCTGGGCCCTGGACCAATGAACCCGTGACCAAATTTTGGTAACTCTCGATCCACTCGTCTGGTCCCCAGGCCGCAAACAGACAGACAAACAAACACACAAACACTCTTTATTTTATTTATATTAAATAAGATATAAACATCTGAAAGTTTAATTTCTCATATTCGCAATCTTAACCCGTCGCGGCAGATGACAGCATAAACCAATTTTCCAAAAAAAGGTGTCTATACGGCAGAAAGCATTCTGTGTTTTGGAATATAAGTGTTTTATTTTTATTTTATTTTTTTTCATTGTTACCGCATTGTCTGAATTCCGTAGACAGTTTGCAACTGCATCGGCAGGTCACGAAATCATTCTGAGATGGTATCAATAGTTTAAGGGCACTCGCTGCCTGTATAAAGGTAAAAGTGAACGTATCTGCTTGCATGTCTTAATCAAACGTGTATGGTATATTTTCCTTAGCGGAGAACACTGTGGCGGGCATGTCATTCCTTGATATGCTACAGTTGTGATTGTTTCCAGAAGTGAAAAATGATTCCAATAACTTCATATTCGAACAAGGTGGGGGGGACTGCCGCATTGAATAGCGTCGCTATCTGAACAAAGAACTCCCACGCCGTTGGATTGGAGAATGTGGTGAAGATGATGGCGCTTTTCCCATGACCTCCTGGATCTCAGGAGCTAACATTTACTTTTTTCCTTTGGGAACATGTGAAAAACACAGTGTATGTATCACCTCTACTACCAATAACTTTGGGTAAGCTCCAGAACGCATCACAGCTGTATTTACGACCACCAGCAGGAGTATGCTAGAGCATGTGTGCGGTGAACTGGACTACCGCAAAGATGCGTATCGTATGACGAAAGGATGTCACATGAAACAACTGTAACAGTATGCTTGAAACTTGGAAACCACATCCCGAAGAAATTAAACGTCGACTGAAAGCGAGGAATTAATGTTATTATTCAGTCCAACATCTTTTGTCTTCGCGAATTTTATCGAAGAATTTGAAACTTAAAATTAAAAACTAGAGTGATGTATGTTATTCTGTATGGCTGCGAAACATGGTCTCTTACTTTGAGAGAAGAACGCAGACTGAAAGTATTTGAGAATCCTGAGGCCAGTAGCGTACGCAGGAATTTATGTCGGGAGGGGTCCAAACTCAATATGAGGGTATTTTATTTCAAAATTTCTAGAATTGACCTTAAAATTAGGCTAAATTTACACAAAAGTCGAAATTTGGGGGGGGGGGGCGGACGGCCAGGACCCACCCCTTGCGTACGTCCCTGCCTGAAGCAAATATTCGGACACAAAAGAGTCGGGAATGGGGACTGATGGAAACCTCACAACTAGAAACTGCATAATTTATACCATTTACTAAACACTGTTACAGCGTTTGCACACGTCCCCGGCAATGCCGGATCCGGTTCCGACAATGCCGGCGATGGAGTCGGCGGCAATGTAATCAAATGGTAGCTGGCACACGCTTTCCGACCCGGCAAAAAAGCCGGTGGAACTCCCGGCTCCGGCAAATGCAGCCGGACTAGCCGCCGACATGTCGGTGCCGGCTCCGGTTTTGTCGGCGGCAATGTTTTATTATGCGTAGATGCACACGCAGCCGGCAAAGACGGAGCCGGCTTGTTGATAGGTTTCTTCAATCTAGCTACAGTGAGTGAGTGGCAAGGCGTTGTGTATTCTTGTTTCTTTTCCTGTATTTGGATTTTTTGTTTACTTCAGGTTTTTTGTTATTTTCTTTTTTTCACATCATATGAATATATAATGAAGAATGAAATAATAAAAATGGCTGTGAGGTACCACAGATATAGTGGCTTGCTATTTACATAAATTCTCAGCAAGGGAAATTCGGATCTTGTTTGAATTATCCAACTACGGCAACGCGTAAAGTGAGTTTCACACATGTATGTATGTATATTAATTTGTTATCTTCTACAGCTGAAACTTACTTAAACGATTTAAACAAAGGGGTCGTTGGATTCGTTTTGATAGAGAATATGTCTTAGCATATATGAAGTCATAATTTTTAAAAAATCAACTTGGCGGAAATGAACAAAATGGAGATACGAAGAAATTATGAATCTAGGATAGTTGTCCAGTGCTTATCCTGTTAATTATGCAACCCAGTATGTACGATATAAATATCCATCATAATCGTAGAAGTAGGCATTTTCAAGCATAACAAAGGTTGTAAATAAAATTAAAGTAAATAAAAACTACAACACAGCTACAGAAAGAACTGAAAATGCACAAACAGAACAAGAAAATTTCTATTCTTGTGGTTGCATACTGTTTTACCTTATAGATCGTAATAAAAATATGTACTCTGTCTTGTCTGGTATTTGTTCCATAGAACGATTGTATACTGAATGAATAGGCAGCCGCAATGTTGCATTTGTAGAGCTTATTATTATTATTATTATTATTTTAAATAGCTTGATCTCAGCATGTTTCAATTTTGAGAAATTTAAATAGATGTTAAAATTATGGCAACAAAAGTGAAAAAAAGAGAAAGAAACCAAAAGAAGACCATATACCTCGTGCGCACACATCCACACACACAAAGAGCAAATATACCTTTGTGTACTAAAGAAAAGATATTTGGGGATTTAGACGTTAATGCTCCTACGTCACTTGATTGACGTAATACAATTAACCTTGTTCTTTGCATTGAGCTATTTCTCAGATATTGAACGACCCTTCCATTTATTCAAGTCAGTCTGTAATATTACACGGCTCTTGCAAAAAAAAAAAAAAAAAAAAAAAAAAAATCTGAACAGCGCTGAATATGATTACTAATTCGTTGTACTAAGAAATCGAACGTTTGTTTAGACATGCGAAAGTAATTAATAAAAAAATTTCGAATCATATGTACGCAGCTTTTCATATAATGTATAAAACGGACTCATGTTCTCTCCTTCACGTTCAAACTCAAACTACCTTTCGGCACCGGCATTACCGGGATGTGTGTGCAAAGCAGCGCCGGCCCAGACATTGCCGGATCCGGCTCCGGTTTTGCCGGCTGCGTGTGCAAAGCAGCCCCGGTTCCGGTTCCGGCATTGTCGGTGCCGGATCCGGCATTGCCGGGGACGTGTGCAAATACTCTTAAGGTTCCAAGTCTAGGTGGCTCAGGTGGACCTATCATGTAGCCAGAATGGAAGAAAGTAGCAACGCTTTCACAGTCTTAACTGGAAATCCAATCGCAGAACGAGCATTAGGAAGAACTAGGCGCAGATGAAAGGGCAATATTAAGATGGATCTTGCACAAATAGGAATACAAAATAGAAACTGGATCCAGTTGGCTAAGGACAGAAGTCAATGGAGAGCTTTTGTGAACATGGCATTGACCTTCCGAGTTCCATAGGCAATAGAGTTAGTAACGTTTGAAACAGACAATTTCTGTACATTTTTATGTGTAATTCGTTATTGTGTTACACATTTTTAATAACCTCTGCCAAATACAATGAATCATTTATAATCACCATATATCAAATACTAATAGAGTTAATACAAGCTGTGACAGGGCTGCAAAAAGGCTTTTTTGAAATTAAAAAAAAAAGCTTTTTTCTATAGTTTTCTGCCTAAGATTTCTTGACGTTTCAATTTTAATGAAGAAATAACTACATTTTACATTTGTTTTCCCATTATGATACACATACAAAAACATTTAATTACTGTATTCTGAAGAAAGAAAAAGAGCAAATCGATAGACGCAGCGGATTATCTAATTCCAACGAATTCCTTGTGGAGATATTAGATTAATGTTCGAGAAAAATATTAATAGTATTAGCAATAACCGGACTGAAAAAAATTAATGGTTAGATTTTTTTCCATTCAACTAGCATTTGAAATTTATACAATTGAACACTTAAGTTAGTAATGTGTTTTAGGAGCTAAAGACACATTTTATGTGGGAACGTAAACTGCGCTGCACACACACACACACACACACACACACATATATATATATATATATATATATATATATATATATATATATATATATATATATATATATTATATATGGTCTGTGGAGGTCGTTAAAATTCGAGAAGAAAGTTAAAATTCGAGAAGAAATTTAAAAACATTATCCTTAAGTTTTCCATTGAAAGATCATCATCATGTCCAAATTGCCTGTTCATGACAATAATTTTGCAAACTGAACTCAGATGTTTCTAAGAAAATACTTGTAGCTCACACTTGTTAATTTAAGCGAATCCTCACGGTAAAATGTTCCAGAAACGAAGGGGATGTGAGCGTAATTTTATACCAAAACAAAAATTGTCTTGTATAGGTTGTTTGTTCATGTTAATATTTTCTTCTGCCAGTTTGAATTTAAGCAACACGAACACATATAATAAGATGTATAACTTTCACGGACTGATAACATTGTTATGTAAACAAATCGACACCAGTGACAGGCTGATCTGCATTACTTACCCTTGCAGGCAAGCAATACAATGTTAGTTTAAATGCACATCAAAAGACAGCTAACCTGGATTGAACAAATGACTCACAATTACTGTATATTGTAAAGACACTTTGTCAATCATAGAATTCAATGCAACAAAACAAAGGTGGTGGTTAACAACATTAAAAAGGAAAAAATAGTTAATACATTCTTCCCCCTAAAAATAGCTGACTTTATATGGAAATAAAACCTTTACCTCCAGAAGAAAAAAGAATTTTTTTTTCCATCAAGTTTGGTACACATTATAAAAATAAGAACATAGACGGATCAATGAACTATTTCCATTCTGAGCGGAACGTGACGTAAGCTTTGACATTCAGATTTTGTAGCTGTCGCTCCTCTTTTTCCTCAAGTTTCAAGGTTGCAAAGATATGTCCTTAAAACTGAAATAATTCACTGTGCTGTATATTCTTATTCTTTGTATTGCGCAAGATATATTCTTATGTTGTACACGTTAACGACAAATGACATTCTTTTGACAAGAAATCGTACAATGTATTTCTTGTATGTGAGTCGAAATCACGGAACGAAGTCACATAAAACAACTAAGAAAATTACTTGGAAAAAGTGACAGCTTCATTGTTTTACTTGGATACAAATTCGGTTGTCGGCCATCATGACAAGTTTTTCCTCACTTCTACTTAGCGAAGCCGGGATGGTACTTGTAAATATACTTCAACTTATCTGTGTGTCAAGAGAATCAGATAACAATAGATTTTGGTAAAAATTGGTTTCATGAAGTCTAAGTAGGTCTGGCTAGGATTAAACTAGGTCTGCACGAAAGTCTACGATGAGTATTGTGATAAACGCACAAGTGAACCATTAAGAATTTAACTAGCTCGGTTCAATAACTATTGGTTAGTTGATTTGGAGTCTAACGTCCCTTTCAGTATGAACTATGAGACATGGACCTACAGCTTAACGCGGGATTCGACCGACATGTGTTCTCAATGGATATTGAACCCAAGCTTTAGCCACAAGAAAGCTCCAGCTCAAATACTGTGAAACTGGGAAACATTTATCACGAAAACTGTAGTACAGAAAGTATAGCTGTTTCGAACAATGTTGACCATAAAAAATGAGAATATACTGTACGTGGTAGTATTCATATTCCGGTGACTTCCCACTTGCGTACATTCCCACTTCCGTACATGTCAAAATCTTTTCCAGTTCCGTACAAGTGTCAGATGCGAGACATATGATTTGAAAGCGAGATGATAATTCCCACTTCCGTACAGGTTAAATATCTGGTACTGTTTGTGTGAATTTATGCTAGTTTTTGAGCAGAAGGAGATAAGGAATCTAAAGGGTTTCGAGTAGCAGCCAAAATAAATGCGTGTATTTTTGGGTCTCCACTCCCGAAAAGCCTAACAGCTGGGAAGATAATGGAATGGTCCCCTGCATCCGCAGATTCTAACAAATTTACCAGATTGTGGAAGGAGAGTGATTCCGTTATTAAAATTATTATTATTACAATAACAATGAATCTATATTTGTCTTTACTTTCAGCGTGTTCTGGGTTCGCAAAAACGATGAACAGACGTCGTTCGTTCGAAATTAAAGATACAAGTAAAAGAAAATCGTCGGCTATATATGAAGGAGTAATTTGGATAAGGGCGTATCGACCTATTTCCGGTAAAATGAGATACATATATTTTCTGCAAGTTTGAGCATGTCAGTATGTGTTTAGGTGCTGTTAAGGTAATATCTCTGCTCCGTAGCGACCGCTTGTCTCCAAAAATAGTGTGTGAATACTTGGTTAATTGGATAAGGGCCTTGTTTTTCTGATCCCCTGAAAAATTGAAAGTTACGCCCTTATCCAAATTTACCCCTCATATGATGGACTAACTTTTGGCTAGCTGGAGGTTCCGCCTCCAGACCCGCGTGTTTGCTCAGCCTACGGCCTCCCATCTGTTATGTATCACACTTTGCATCAACAGTGAATTTCCTTTCTCTATTCTTGGGGAGTGCATTTGCTCTTAAAATTTCCTGAATTCGGCCAGCTGGATGCTTTGCCTCCAAACCCCCAACCATTGCTCGGCCTACGGCCTCGCACTACTTAAACCCACAATTCCACCGAATTTTAAGTTTCTTTTCCTATTTCAATTAACTAAAATATAAGATTTTTAATCCCCCCCCAAAAAAAAAACGCCCATTTAAATATCATGGGAATTTGTTTAGACTCTTAAAAACTAAAAATATTCAATTTTGGCAATTTTCCTGTGGGTTAGTTCCGGAAGGCTACAATAATGCCAAATTTCATTATTCTAATCCTGCCGGAAGTGCCTAAACATTTTGGGGTGTAGAAGATGTCATATAAATAAATGGGAAAGATTTTTCAGTTCCCCATAAAACCACTCTACAGCTGGAATTTTTTATTTCTGGCGATTTACTTAGTTAACGCTAATGAAAACTTATAAGCATACCGAATTTCAAGTTTTTATTCCAAGCCCAAATACCTAAAATATGTCCCAAAAAGGCCCATTTAAATAACATTGGGATTTTTTTCATGGCCCCTTTAGGCCGACTAAAACAAAAATATTCACTTTTCGCAATTTTCCTGTTGGTTAGTTCCGAAAAGCTACAATCATGTTAAATTTAATTAATGTAGCCCTACAAGAAGTGCCCAATAATTTGGAGGTGTAAAAGGTAATAACATGGGGAAGATTTTCCAGTTCCCAATAAAACCACTCTACACTTCGAAATTTTTATTTTTAGGATTTACTTAGGTAACTCTAACGAAAACGTACAAGCATATCGAATTTCAAGCTTTTATTCCAATTTTAAGTACTTAAAACATGAGATTATAGGTCCAAAAAAGGACTAATTTAAATAACATGGGGAATTTCTTCATGCCCCCTTTAGACTTTCTAAAAATATAAAATATTCACTTTTGGCAATTTTCCTGTGAGTTAGTCAAGGAAAGCTACAATCATGTAAAATTTCATCTTTCCACATAACCCAGAAGTACTCTTTATTTTATGTCAGTTCATGTAGTTTTAGGGGAAGGTCGGATAGTATCGGACAGTGTATAGTTCACTATTTTCGGAACAGAATGACGACACTCTTTAGCCACTGGGTTATTATTGAAGTAAACCTTTGTAAATCGATAATTTAATTGTGATTGTTAAGCACGAGGATAATCAAAGTAATGGTATGCTTAACAAAACAATAGGATGTAAATTCAATGAAGTCCAGCACTAAGCCAAAGCAAACGTATGAATAATGACTTTCTTCAGACGGTTTCAAAGACGTTCAGTCATCAACATCAGTTCGATTTGAAGTAAGATTCTGAAGAACCATCTTATTTGTAGGAAAAAAATGATTGTGTACAAATAAAGAGAAATTAGTTATGGCTTGGCATTTATGTAATCTTCTCCCCTCTCCAATCTATATTATCTATCTATTAAAATGCTACAAATGCTATAAAAACGCCTGAACTCCAACCTCTAACTTTGGATTTTAAACCTTTGACTTAAGGTTATTTGTGATTTCACGTTTAACAAAGACAATATTTTAAAGTATGTGTACTTTAAATAAATTATTATTTTACATCTTTTTTTATAAGTTTGTTTTAAAGCTATTGTTCAAAGCTTTTGTATTTTAATAAGCCTTATCCAACATCAATGCAAATGAATTGTGCTGCCATCTTTGGAGTCCTTTCAACTATATGTTTATGGACGTTTAAATGTTTGTGGCCAATCCTTTCGACAATGAGATCTCGGAAACTACAGGATTTAAAAAGATGACGTTTTCACTGATCGATTGCAAATTTCATGTAGATTGTCCAGTTGTAATTGATTTAAAAAAAAAAAAAAAAAAAAACATGGACACTATTTCTTTATTACATTTTTACGGGTACACTGGAAGTGTTGAAATTAACGTATGGTGGAAAAAATTTGCTCAAAATAATAATTCGTTTGCCACACTGAACATCCGCAATTTTATTGTCTGATTGTTAAACAAGAGTGACATCTAAACTTTAATATAAAAACACATTTACGCCATATCTGCTGGCCTTGCGACAATTGCAGGGAACTTCTTGCATGGATGACACGCAACACGACGTATCAATTTCATTCAAGCATCTACGGATCCGTCGGATAAAACCTGCAACGGATGTAGGCTGATAATTATTGGCATACACTTGTCTTTAAATTTGTCCAAAAGTTGTCAATAGGCCAAAGTAGGAACATTAGAAGGATTTTGATCTTTGGGTATGTAGCGTATACCATAGTGTGCCATGGCTGCAAGACTTTGCTGTAGTGTTGTGGCAGCTGGCTAAATTTGGCGAAAACACCACATTGTCTCTACGATGATAAGTGTTGATAAACTGTTTAACTTTCGTCAGACAGAACTCCAAATACCGTTCAGTGTTTAGCGCAAGCCCGGTGCTGAAAAACTGCGGTTTAGAGAGTTACTTTTCACTCATCGGAAGCCATAGGAACACCTTTTATGGATATTTTGATTTCGGAGAAAAACGCACTAAATAGGGCACATCAACAGTTCCTAGATCGTAGTACGATTTAGGCTGCCACTCGTCACCATATAATGTAAAATAGGTCTCATCGTCCATGATGCACAGTACATCATTTGCAGCAGTGAACATTTTGGTGACCAGCGTTCTTAAATGTTGTTTCTTTCGGCATAGCTTTCCGTTTACGTCTGGTAATTCCCATTTTCTGTAAAGCATCCATCACTGTATTTTTACCACAGTGAAATTTCCTACCTAGTTCTCGGTACGATTTTGCCACGTTACCTGCAGTAGCTCGTCGAAGTTGTCTCAACAACTTGGGATCACTTAATGTCGATTTTCGTCCACTGCCGACCTTCCCTTTCACGTTCATACCCTTCTCTACTTTCGACATAATATTATACACCGTTTGTCTTGAATCTCGCATACTCTGGAAGTGTGTCACAAAGTCTGACTTTTTAACATTCGGATTGTTTTTCCAATATTGCACGATTATTTTTACGATGCTGTTCCTCATTTAGCGCCAAACTCATTTTGTTGTGCGTCATTCTTCTCCTGCCCTCGCTAATGCACGACAGATATACTAACCTTCCTGCATAGTTCATATCGTGTGCCACGGTCCACTGTTGCCAGGGTTTGCAATGTTGCAATTTTTTTCACCATACGTTAAAAAAAGCATCACATCCTACGCATTATACATTACAACACCACATTGTTGTATATAGGGGTTGTATATGTATCAGGCGTTTGTTTCATCGCCAAATAATAATGAAAAAGGAAGGATAACCATTTCTCTAAGATGAACCTTTATTTTTGAACTGTTTTGCCCAATGAACACCATATATAACTGACACTATAATTAATAGTGTATGTAATGTATTTGCTTATTACATACTGCATGAAGAAGAAAGAAAACAGTGGTCATATATGAATTAGAAACTCCAACCGGAAGTAGGCTCAAATCTTGCAAACGGTGCGAGATATTCAGAAAAAATAGTCGAAAAAACCTTCCCCTTATGATACCCCTTGGCCTTTTTTTTTTTAATCACCAATACGTCTTTCATTTGTGTCTGTACAAGGACATGTACAGATGTGAGGAATGACAAGGAGATTCATGCTCATGTGTGACTGATGCGCTGTGTAGAGAGCGCAGGTTCAGCTAGTCTATATATTAAGATGCTAGGTTTATATGTTTGTCTCCAAGCCTTTCGACAATGAATAAAATGAAATGAAATTTTGAGTTTTACGTCCCACGGTTATGCCGGTTGGGCTAAAGGAGACGGTGATAATGAATAATGAATGAAATGGTGGAATGAAGAAAGTGGGAGGAAACGGGAGAACACCGAGAAAACCCACGCACACGGTGTTTGTCCACCACATAGTTCACTTGGCGGGAGCAGGGTTTGAACCCGAGACCCCTAGCACCAGAGGTGAACGCTCTACCACTGAGCCACCGCGGCCCCCCTTTCGACAATGAGATTTCGAAAACCACAAGTCTAGAAACGTGCCGTTTTCACTGGTCGATTCCAAGTTTTGTATAAATTATCCAGTTCTCATTCAAATTTTTAAAAACCGTGTCGTTATTGTTCTATTCAATATTTTTGGGGCCGTTTCGAGCCCGTAATACTAACATTGTTGCAGGCCGAAACTACGGTGTTAGGCAACCAGTAGAGAAGTTACAGAAAAATAAACACACTGCTGAACAAGACTGTACTTATTTAATATAAAAACACGTTTACACGTGACGTTTCGATCTTCTAACCAAGATCCTCATCAGACGTACACTAAGTGATACAAAAAACTACTCAAGTATATATACACAACTCATCTCCCTATCTGCTCTCTCATTGGCCCGTTCAAACAGCCAATCAGAAGCGTGGAAATCTATCTGAACTGACCAATGGGAAAATAACATTCTACCAGAAAGAAACAACAAGGAGCAAACAATCATTGAATACTTAATTTACATACATTTTTCTGTATTTATAATATTTCTCCATTCTTCATTAATGCTGATACCTTTGCTCCAATTCATTAAGTTTACATCTCCTTCCTTTTCTGTCCACCAAGCCTCTTTCCATTTTGTCGGCCATAACCTTTTTTCTCCTTTCCAGCACAATAACTTCTTCCCAGCTCACATCATGTCCTTTTTCTTTTACGTGTTTAAAGATTGCGTTAGTTTCTCTGCCATATTTCACATCACTTGTTGTTTATGACATCTTATGTTGTTTAATTCTTTCTTTCAATAATTTCACCGTCTCCCCAATATATTTCGTATCACAATCCTTACAATTTATACAATAAATGACACCTTTCTGATCTCTTTTTTTCTTTTCTCCTCCCTTTGCTTTTGACCATGTCCAACAACGTTCTGCTACCTTTTCTATACACTTTGATCCCTTGCTTTCTTAACATCTTTTTTAAAAACCTCGGTATCTTCTCCTAGCCCTACAATGCCTTTCCATACCCCCTCATTTTTCTCCTCACTTTTACCTTTCCCAGAGACCACAGATGCTTTAACGATATCCGTTTTACTATAACCATTCTCATACAGCTCTTCTTTAAAGATTTCTACATTCTTGTTACAAATTTTGGTAATTCTTTCTAACATATTTCTTATGAAATTAACTTTTGTGTTTTTATCTACATTACTTTTCTTATTACAATACCAGCATTACATTCTTTTCGATACCATTGAGTCTTAATGCTCTTCCCTTCCTTACTCATTAAAATGTCAAGATAACATAATACACCTCCCTGCTCTGTCTCTAGTTCTAATTCTATTCCCTTCTCCTTATCTTCAATACTACCAACGAACTCTATCAACTCTTCTTTTGATCCTTCCCATATCCCAAAACAATCATCAACGTATCTACATAAAAATCGAATCTTTTCTTTCCCCTTTTCTACCACATCCTTCTCCCACAAATTCATAATGATATCAGACACTACTGGACTTATCTTAGATCCTATACTTAAATCATCCTTAATACTATACGTCATTCTTAACTTTACAGAAACCAAACTCCCATATTAAGTTGAGGGCTTTTCTAACTTTCTGCCATTTCCAGCCTTTAACACATTCTCCCCCCATAACTCTCTTAATCGTATCAAGTATAGCACTTCTCTTTAGACTAGGGAACATGGCTTTAACATCTAAACTAAACACAATACAATCATTATTAATTTTAGCATTACTGGTGTAGTTTATTACTTCTCCATAGTCTTTAACTGCCAAAGTCTCTTGTCTGTCTCTTACCCACTCTAACATTGGTTTCAATTCACTTTCTAGTGGTTCCAAATAATTATTCCTACAGTCCTTAACTAGCCTAAGCTTTACATCCTTTTTGTGTGTTTTTGGAAAACCCATTAACAAAGGCACTCTTCCATCTTCATTCATCCATTTCTTAAGTCCCTTCCTTTTACAATCTTCTTTTAATTCTTCTATAATTTATTCTTTCTTCCAAAGGTATCAGCATTAATAAAGAATGGAGAAATATTATTTATAAATACAGAAAAATGTATGTGAATTAATGTATGCAATGATTGTTTGCTCCTTGTTGTTTCTTTCTGGTAGAATGTTATTGTTTTCCCATTGGTCAGTTCAGATAGATTTCCACGCTTCTGATTGGCTGTTTGAACGGGCCAATGAGAGAGCAGATAGGGAGATGAATTGTGTATATATACTTGAGTAGTTTTTTATATCACTCAGTGTACGTCTGATGAGGATCTTGGCTAGAAGATCGAAACGTCACGTGTAAATGTGTTTTTATATTAAACAAGTGCAGTCTTGTTCAGCAGTGTGTTTATTTTTCTGATTTTATTTGCAAGACGTATGACTATGATTGTGTGTCAGAGAAGTTACGTATAGCAGATTGACGGACATTGCAGGCACTTTGCTTAATGGCAACTTCAAGGGCCTCAAGAGAGAGAGAGGGAGGCGTACTCGGACGGATGTGGATTTATTAGAAAAAATATTTCCACTTGATAAGGAGAAATGCACAATGGGAAGGAGATTCATGGTCATAACAACGATGCGCTGAGTAGACTGCGCAGGTTCAGCTAGTCTATATATTAAAATGCTAGGCTTATATGTTTGTCTCTAATCCTTTCGACAATGAGATCTCGAAAACCGTAAGCGCTAGAAACGTGCCGTTTTCACTGGTTGATTCCAAATTTTGTGTAGACTAGCAGAACCTGCGCTGTCCACTCAGGGCATCGTTCTGTCATGAGCATGAATCTCGTTCCCATTGTGCATGTCTCCTTACTCACACAAGTAAAGGATAGGAGACTCACAAAGGACGTGAACTGCTATGTATATATATATGTTAGAGTGAGTTTGTGGCAAATTTGTAGAAGTAACACGATAACAAGTAGAAAGATTTTATAAGCTAACTAGCCTTTGGCTAGCTGGGGGCTTCACCCCCAAGCCCCCGCGTTTGATCGGCCTACGGCCTCGCATCTTTTATGTATCAGCCTTTGCATCAACAGTGAATTTCGTGCATTTGCTCTTCATATTTTCTGAATTTGCCCAGCTGGGGACTTCGCCCCCACACCCGTGCCTTTGCTCGGCCCACAGCCTCGCACCTCTTAAACCAGAATTCTAAGGCATTTTAAGTTCCTTTTCCTATTTCAACTATTTAAAAGATAAGATTTTGTATCCCAAGAAATCGCCCATTTAAATAACATAGGAATTTCTTCATCCTCCCTTAGACCCCTTAAAAATTAAAAATATTCACTTTTGGCAATTTTCCTGTAGGTTAGTCCCGGAAGGCTAAATCATGCGAAATTTCATCATTCTAATCCTGCCGGAAGTGCCTAAACATTTTGGGGTATAGAAAATGTCCCATATAAATAACATGGGAAAGATGTTTCAGTTCCCCATAAAACCACTCTACAGTTGGAAATTTTTATTTCTGATGATTCTCTTAGGTAATGCTAACTAAAACGTATAAGTATACCGTATTTCAAGTTTTTATTCCAATTTCAAGTACCAAAAATATGAGATTATAGGTCCGAAAAATTGCCTATTTAAATAACACAGCGAAATTCTTCATCTCCTCTTTAGATCCCCTAAAAATTAAAAATATAAGCTAATACGTTGGATAAAGAGATGATAAACAAAATAGAAAGGAAGAATCAAAAGAGGTGTGAAGAACAGCAGGTGGACAGTAGTAAGTGACAAACACCTTATTAAGAGTTTAGTTCTTAAACGTTTCATAACAAGTGTAAAAGTTTATAAACAGGTGCGCAAAAAGAGAAAGCGACTACACCTAATTAAAAATTTACTTTTTAGAGCCAATTAAAAGTTTACGTTTTGTAAAGAGAAAGTGGGCGTGTCTTGCATTCCAATTCTATATAAGCTGTCAAAATTGGATATTTCTCTCATAATGCGTCTGAGGAAGGCTATGTTACATAGCCGAAACTGTAACACAGATATATACTCTTAATATATATATATATATATATATATATATATATATATATATATATATATATATACACTGTTTGGTCAGTTGAAGTTTTATTAACAATCTTGAATCTTCATTAAAAATAAGAGAAAACGTGCCCCAGCGTTTTCGAAAATTTTGCTCCTAAACGGGAAAATTTATAAAACACTAAGGTTTCCTTTTTTTTTTAATTAGAAGGTGCCGACTGTGAGAATTTTGTTTCAGTTGTAGGAGTGAAATTCGATATATAGACTTTAAATTAAAAATAAGGAAACAAGTATTTCAGTTTTTCTGGTAATTCCGCTGTAAAGATGAAAGGCTAATTTCAATCATATGGAATTTTTTTACCTTTATTTATTTAGAAAGTGTTCAATGTGAAAATTCGCTTATGTTGGGCATATAAACTTCGGTATATATACTCTTGAATAAAAATAAGGCAATACATGTTTCCGCGTTTTCTATAATTTTGCTCCTAAGGAGGGAAAGGGGACAATTTCAATATTGGTATTTCCCTTTATTAACAAGCTGCCAAGTGTGGGGATTCGCTTAAGTTGGAGTTATGAAATTTGTTTCATGAACTCTTAACTAAAAATTACGAGAATACGTACTTCAATGTTCTCAAAAACTCTGTATGTAAGGAATGAAAAGGGCCAATCTCTACAATATCGAAATTCCTCTTTATTTATCCACAAAGTGCTAAATGTGAGGATTCGTTTAACTGAAGATATGACATTCAGTATATAAAGTCATACAAAAATAAGGAGAATCATATTTCAGAGTTTTCAAAAATTTCGCTCATAAGACGGAAAACTGGGGTCAATCCTACAACATCCAAATTTCCCTCTCTTTATCGAAAAAGTTCCAATGTGAGGATTTGCTTAAGTTGGAGGTATGAAATTTGGTTTATAAACTCTTGGTCAAAAATAAGAGAATATAGGTTTCACCAATTTTGAAAATTCCGCTCCTAAGAAAAGAGATAATATCTTTATAATATAGAAATTCACTTTATTTATTCCCAAAATGCCATATGTAAGGATTAGCTTAAGTTAGAGACGTGATTATTTGCAAAAGTGAATGTGATTTGTTGAAAATTCAGGCCATATTAATAAATCTAGAACAGTGAGATTTGGACAGAAAACTCCTTTTGTTACGAGAGCAATGAATAAAAAAGAATATTTTTTTCAACCACATGAAGAGAATTTAGTGGAGGTAAAGAGGATTCAAATGTTTTGCTCAGAATAGCATACCACAAAACCCCCTGAAGTTAGGAAGATGCAACTCAGCATACAAACTCCTTACTAAAATAAGCGGACACGTGACCCAGCATTTCCCAAAATTCCGGATTTGAGAAGAGGGAGGAGGTTAGGCGCAATTTCTATATTTTTCGGATCACTAGAATCGACGTTGTTTGTTGTTTGCGATCGTATCACGGAAGACGCCTTATCCGTTTGAAATGTATCTTGGAACATGGATAATTCCTACCTCAAGGATTTTATCATGTCACAATGATTAATAGGCGTATCTTAAGCGGGTAGGAATGTTAAGAATTTATGCCAAAAATGGAGTAAGTTTTTTAAAAATTACATTTTCAATGGAATGCGAACCGTAAGGGGGAAATAGGGTTCAAATATTTTCTGTAAACCTATTCTCCCCCTGCGAGAAACGGGCATTTCAGTTTCTTAAAAATAACTGAAGACTTGATTCTCCATTCTCTAAAATTACATCTCTAAGGGAGGAAAGGGAGAAACTCCTACATCACTGAAATTTCCCTTTATGTATTAACAAAGTGCCCAATGCGGGGATTCACTTAACTTGGATACGTGAAATTTGGTTACGGGCCGCGGTGGCTTAGTAGTAGAGCATTCACCTCTGGTGCATGAGGTCCTGGGTTCGATCCCAGCTCACGCCAAGTGAACTTTGTGGTGGACAAACATGTGTGGGGGTTTTCTCGGGGTTCTCCCACTTTCTTCATTCCACCATGTCGTTCATTTCTCATCATCACCGTTTCCTTTAGCCTAGCGGGCATAATCGTGGGATGTAAAACTTCAAGATTTTCGGTATACGAACTCAATTAAAAGTAATGGAACACGTGCTTCAGCATTTTCGAAAATTCCGCTGCTAAGAGGGTTACATCCATAATATCCAAATTTTTCTGTCTTTATTGAGGAAGTGCCCAATGTGAGAACTTTAATCAGTTAAGATGTAAAAATCAGTATATAAATTCTTAAATAAAAATAAGGGAATACGTATTTCAGCGCCTGCGAAAATTCCACTTCTACATGGGGAAGGGGGTCCTACGATATTAAGGTTCCCCACTATTTATAATCAGAAAATGCATAATGCAATTATTCACTTAAGTTGGAATTGAGAAATATTTTATCTGAACTCTTCATAAAAATAAGAAAACACGTAATTGAGCGTTTCCGAACATCATTCTGCTTCTGACAAGGGATGTATGCGAACCGTGACAGCTAAATATTTATGAAAATCCGCACCCTGACTAATTGTGGATCGCTAATCATTGTGGTGATAGTCATTCGGTGCGGAAATGCCTTGTTTACCCACCAAGCAGTGGTTGGGTGAGGCTGTGCCAAGTTATACCCCAGAAACGCCGGAAAACGCAGAAAATGACAAATGTATGCAGGTAAGCAGATACCTACGGCAGCGTGACGTGTGACCAAAAACACGGCAGCAGTGTCACACAAACAGTGTTGCCATCCCAATACAAATTTATAGTTTTTTTTTCAGATAGAACTTATACCATTTTATGGCATTAAAACAATTGGCATCAAACGTGAAAGAAAATAAGCAAAAGTCGGATTATCATTATTGCCAAATAAGAGAATATAAGTCTCTAAAATTGAGAAATTATGAGGTCCGTACAGAGAAATGAACGATGTACAAGAAGAAGACCTCAGAAGGACCAAATGTACAGTACAGAGTAAATTACAGCATCCAGTGACTAACGGACTTGATACAGAATTCACCCAAAAAGGGCACATTGTAGAGTTGCCGTAAAAATAAGAAGTTCCATGAGCCATTATGAGGAAATGTGAACAACAAATTTTCCTGTAGCGCAGCAACTCCAATGGCGTTTGTGTGGAATCGATATCTCGAACCATTCCCGGGAGCTATAAAACGAACTGTCTTGGGGGTGCAACACTGTATAAAATCCTGCATGCCTTCGAAACCACAGAAACGAAGACGTAGCACCTGAAAAGAGTAGAGAAAAGCAGTGGCATGAAAGGTAACAAATCTGTGACAAGAAAGAACGTCAGAAACGATTCGCGAAGATTAATGAGCTGTGATACGCGTCAATCGAAAGTATAGGAAACATATAGTTAATATGTTAGACAACGAAAAAGATAAAACACACTGCATTCAGGTTACCAGTAATATACAGGTGCAAAATATTTTAATATAAATCACGAATACATACAACAGAAAAGCCACCGATAGTATGGCAAAATACGTACATTTCGCACACTCAACATGACGTATCAAGGCCGTTATTCACTGGATGCTGTGGTTTATTCTCTACTGTACATTTGGTCCTTCTGCAATCTTGTTGTTGTTATACATTTGTTCGTTTCATTATACGTATTCCATAATTTCTGAACTTCTAATATCTCCCTTATTTGGCAACACTGATAACCCACTTTTTTTGCTTATTTTCTTTCACGTTTTATGTCAATTGTTTTAATGCCATAAAATGATGTACGTTCTATTTGAAAAGCTTTAAGTTTGTGTTGGAATGGTAATACTGCCTTCGTGACACTACTGCTGTGTTCTTGGTCGCGTGTCTCCCTCCGGTAAGTATCAGGTTACCTGCATACATTTGTCATTTCCTGCCTTTTTCCGGTGTTTTTGCGGTAAAACTCGGCACAGCCTCACCCGGTCACTGATTGGTATATGTATTATACGTCGCGGGTAAACAAGGTATTTCCGCACCAAGCAAATACCACCACGACGATTAGAGATCCACGATTAGTCAAGGTACCAATTTTCATAAATATCTAGCTGTCATGTTTCGCATACGTCCCTTGTGAATGGGGAAAGGACTGCTATCTGTATTATATGAAAGAGGGAACGTAACTCACTTGCAGACGCCTGAGCCATACTAATATATCTAGAAACGTGAGATTTGGACAGTTGTTTCACTTTTATTTTATTTCCCCCCCCTTTTTTTGTTTTGTTTTAACGAGAGTAACGAATAAAAAAGGTTTTGAAATATTTTGCCTAGAACAGAGTACTATATGAATCTCTGAAGTTCGGGAAATGAAACACGGCATATAAACTCTTCATTAAAAATAGGGGAACACGGGTCTCAGGGTTTACGATGTGTTTTTTTTCTTTTCTTTCTTCCTTTTTCCGCATTGAAAATGAAGTTTCTGTTGTCTGTGCTCCCATCATGGGAAAATGGCTGGAAACTTCGAAAGAAATTCCTACCTACCTCGAACACGGATTCAAATCATTACTTTTACTAAAGAGAAATGAAATGAAATCTTCCCACGGTTATACCGGTTAGGCTAAAGGAGACTGTGATGATGAGGAATGAATGAAATGGTGGATTGAAGAAAGTGGGAGGAAACGGGAGAACCCCGAGGAAACCCACGCACACGGTGTTTGTGCACCACAAGGTTCACTTGGCGGGGGCTGGGATCGAACCCAGGACCCCAAGCACCAGAGGTGAACGCTCTACCACTAAGCCACCGCGGCCCCTTTTACTAACCCTTAACAGGAAACGTAATTTTTTCTCGCTTACAGGAAATGTGTGTCTGTGGGACACGGACATGTATAAAGCAATATCTTTTTAAAAAATCATATGTGTAATGTAGATTAATTAAACTTTATATTTTGTACTGCGAGGAAAATATGATAAACAAGAATTACATACATTAATTCGGTTCTATTGGCATATAAATTCAGAAAATATTTCAATATCTAAATAAAAATAGTACATAAATTTAAAAAGTGACAAATTTTAAGTTAGTATAATTCTACACATTACTACCATGCAAATATGCTATTTGTCCACATGTAGTTACCCTGTCCAAATGTGCTATTTGTCCAAAAGAGCTTGGAAACGTTTGACGGACATGGTAGCTCTAAATAGAGGTCGTCCGAAAGTGTTTTGAAAATGGTGAATACATGTCTTCATATCCTGATTTACAAATAGAACAGAACATTAGGAGAGCAAGAAGGGCTTTATTTTCAGATATTTCAGTAGATCTGTAGTTTGACTTTATTCTATTTCAAATTTGTTTCGACCTTCTTCCAACTTCATGTTGAAATCTTTTCAATTATATCATCACATAAGGTAGACCAAACATCAACTTTGCTAGGATTTTTTCCCCAAATTTCTTAAATGGGTGGCTATACCAGGCATCCCTCTTACTACGTTTTGATGAAGAACCCTTCGGTTTTTTAGTGGTTCATTTGAATTCCAAACAAAACTGTTTTTACCTCTGTATCTAAGGCTTTCATTATCACATGAAACTTGAGTAGGGCTGCTCACATTGACACTTCTGTTACTACTTGATCTCACACCTTGCACTGTATCAGATTTAGTATCGCCCTCACTGTCAGTAGGTAATTCTTGACTTTCAGGAAAAAATGAGGGGTCTTAATCAGAATCTACTGAAGACAGTAACATAAATTCCTCTTCCACTTTCAGCATTTTTGGAATTTTTGCCGTAGAATAACGATCTGCTGTATTTACAGTTTCTTTCTTACATTTGTTTCTCGAAGTACTAGGTCTATATTTTGAAAATACATAAAATCTCATACAAACAAAATAGTATGTTTAAAGAGTTCTATAGCTTCTCTTTCATGGTAAATGAAAGTCAACCACATTACCTTTTGAAAGAAAAACTGTCTCTTCAGGAAATGTGTGTCCAATAAACACGCAAAAATATAGACGATAACGGAAATGCGTGCCTCTCAGACACCGTAGGTTTTCTAAAATCATCTATAAATGTTCACTCAGACATTAACGCCAACAATGAACTACTGCAACACACGTACAACTAAATAATAGGAAGGTACTGAGAAAACCGATACATTGAGTGAATCAGTGTTGCCAATGTAATACAAAGAAAAACCATACGTGTCTGACAGACACATGTTTCCTGTTAAGGGCTAAAGAGAGTATCTTAAGGGGTTCAAAATTAATGCGAAAACTAGAGCATCCCACGAGCTCTGAAATTAGGAAAATTAACCCCGTATACATATTCCTCATTACAAATAAGCGGACAGGTAACCAACCCAGTATTTTCCAAATTCCTGTTTAAGGAGGGAAAAGGCAATTTCTATAAATTTTTGCTACATTAGAATCAACAGTGTCTGTTGACTGTAGTCGTATCACGGAAAATGGTTTACCCGTTTGAAATGTATTATAGAACATTTCACGCGGAAGACACGTACACGAAAGACACACATACGACAAACTCACTAGCTCCAATTTCGTGCACATAGTAATAGGATTTATAACTAGTTCTGTCATAACTTTAATATACCATACGGACATCGACTGTCAGAAAGTACAGAAATGTTAATATTTTTCATCACATTCATAGCGAGAAAATTATAAAATATTTTCTGATTTAATTAAATAAGTTGATTTCTGAACAGAACACATGATACGAAAGATTCACCCTAGCTCATCACGACGATTTTTTTAAAAATATGTTTGTCGTATAGCGACTTTTTTAAAAGTGACTCCATCTCTGTAGCATGGTCAATGCTAAATTTGGTCACATGTGGTGCCTACCAAAAGTACGTTTTGTTCTAAAGTCCAAATTTTTCATCATTTCAGGAAAGCAACTGCGACGTTGAAGACCTCCATCCTCCGTCTCTAAGCACTGCATGTTTTGTTTACTAGGTGGTAGCAATAGAGTCACAGTGCTTGAAGGAGTAAGATGTGTTTCTGATACTATGCAGGAACATGGAATTTTCGGTTGAAGAGCAAGGGTAATTGTGGAATTCCGCACCGCAGCTGGACGTTTGCAGCCGATAGTCATTGCCAACTGAAGAGAGTGTGTGGTGATAGTGCTCTTGCAGGAAACACTGTTAGGAAGTGGGTACGTGTGTTCAAAGCAGTGCGAACGAGTGTGAAAGATGAGCAGAGGTCTGGAAGTCCAAACAGTATCAACTAACGCTAAGATTGCCCATGCTGAAAACTTCATAATGGAACAGGCGTGTCACAATGCAAGAGATTGGTGATGCTCTAGAGCTAAAAATGAGAACACAAGTTATTTTTTTGTATTTCTTTGTTCTTGGAAATTAGAACGAAAGGGCATTAGAACGGAAATTAGGAAGTACTTTTGGTATGCATCTCATACACAGGGTATCTCGAAAGTTCCCTGACATAGGGTAACTGTTATCAGAGTTACAACAATATGTAAGAGGAAAAACCATCTCCTAATTTGTTGTTTTCAATCTAAAGTTTATTTTTTTTTTATTTTATTTTTTTTTAATCGGACGACCCGTTTGGGCTGTACACTCGTTATGCACCCAATGTTAAATGAAAATGCAACGTTGCCTTTACCTGGACCCACAACATAAGTGAATGAAGTTATTTTGTTTTACTCTGTGTCGATGACCAGCCCCCATTTCAAACAGTAACTTCTGTGCCATCAGCATCAGAGGTTGTATTCGGTCGTCTCATATACAAATATTTATGAGTTCGCATATCCGACGTGCAGATTAACAAAAGCGGAGAAATGACTATATATATATATATAGTGTTATGCACAAAATAAACTCGTAATAGGCGTGTAAAATAAAAACCGCCAAACTACTGTCGACTTCCCATTTCATTAGGCATGACTAAGTGAGGGAATACTTCATAATCCACTGGAAGAACCCATTGAGCATTAGAACACTGCTGCGAGTGCTATTTACAAGCAATGTGACTCAACTTTGTAATCCATAAAAGTAACTTAGAAAGTTCATTGCGAGTAGAGGGAGGCAAATAGAAAGACCGCTAGGGTGCCGAAGGTACTAAGGAGAGCGGCATTTACAGTGAATGCGACACAAAGCTACCTCGGGAAAGGCATAATGTATAAGGTCTTAGAGGGTTCATATTGTGTATAGCTGCTTCCTCTACAGTGGATTACACGGCTATGATACTTACCTTAATTTCTACCATATTATTTAGTTAGAGATACACTAGATGTGTTATTCCTATTCTGCTACGCAAATTCTTTAAGTTCCTTAGATCTTACTCTTTCATTGTGAATCTGTAGATTTTACCCGTAAATCTTCAAAAATAGTCTCTCCATATTTCTAATCTGCCTGAAACGTTAATATCTACAAGGATGACAAGAAAATAAGTGGTGGATCTGAACAATATGAGAACCAAAATTTGCAAAATTTGCAGGTAAAATTCATTAGATCACTATGAAATGCCAAAGTATAAGGAACACATTTATGCAGCTCGGATACCTCTAGTTAAAGTAATATAGTAAAAATAACAAGAAAGTAAGATTATTGTCTTATATAATCCTCCCTAAATGAAGCCCTGTACATTGTATACAAACTCCAATACCAGGGTTTAAAAAAATCACTTTTGTTGATGTTTTTTATTTAAATCACTAATAGTTGATTGTTTTTTTTTTTTTTAACATTAAAATATAATTGTTCATTTTTGTTATTTTGTTTTTGGTAAGTTACGGAGGTTTCCCAGTTTCTTTTAGTTAGACTGAAAAGCAAAATTGGGGGTTTCCCGATAGTTATGGTGTATTTTCTGAAAGGTGTTTTTCATACGCGACAATTAGTCAGGAGTAGTACATCACTGTTCTCCTAACTTGTAACAGTGGATGGTCACCTTGATCTCAGGAGTTCAAATCTGAATGATTGAACGAAAGAAAGACAAGGTACATATATATATATATATATATATATATATATATATATATATATATATATATAATCCGAATTACAACTGCAAACGTGAAAGGATTTCATGCAAAATGCAAGGTTGTGGCTCAGAAATGCAAGATTTTATTATCCTGCTGAAGAAACATTTAGAAGTGTGCAAAGCAGAAGAACTAGTGGAAGATTCTAGGGGTGACGAGAGTGACATTAAAAATTGGCCAGTTTTGTTTAATGTATGCGAAAAATCAATCAAAAATAGACAAAACTATACAACAGAAAGCGAAAAGTGTAACTATTAAAAGAAATGTAGGACACGTGCTCCAAACTCTCAAGTCGATCTCTGTTGCATTGGACAGAATTCAAAGAAACGAAACAACAATATCTGACGCTGCAGGAATATGGAAGTATCTAAAAGACGAGGAAATAGAAAATAAATATGAAAACAGGTATACGGAAGCATTAACGCCTCCGTATTTCTTGGCCTACCTTCTCGATCCGAAACAGCGAAAATTCAAATTAACTGCCGAAGAAAATTATTTAACTTTGAAATTTGCAGAAGAAGCTTATGGTGGTACTTCTCTACTGCCCATGGTAATTAAATTTCAATCGAAGTCTCCTCTTTTCTCTAGCGTGATTTTCACCGACTAAGTTCTACAAGGTACAACAGCCATTGAATGGTGGAAATCAAAAGCAATTATGCTTGACATGGAAATATGAAGCCAATTATGCAGGTGTTTAGAAAAATTTGCATAGCACTGCAGAGCGAGTATATAGCCTATTTTATATTTTTGTTTATAAAATGAATAATTTTTTACACTCTTCTATTTTTATTATATCGTAATAAATATCAGTATCTTTTTATATAATGTTAATCAGGGTCATTTTATATAATGCCATGTGTTCATATTTCTTGTACGCATTTACATTTACCTATGGAAGAGGAATAATCACTAGATGTATTGTATAGGTAAATATTTAATTTTATTTTGTTACACATCACTATCTCTCACTTAAAAACTGTAAATGTATTCAAGGTAAACTTGTATATCAAGTTATCTACACTGAGTATGACCAACATAATACAACACTATGTAAGATGGTTTAGTAGTTAGTAGAAAGTAGCTTAGCACAGGACGTAGACACTGCCATAAACGAACAGCTTGTACTTTCTAATCAAAAATACCATTTCTTAAAAATATATTTTTCAATATTCTTATTAATAATTTTGCAGTTATGGTAAAAAAAAAAAATGTATGTGATATATACATATTAGCAAACATGGTATGTAAAATTCTGAACTGAAAATTGTCAATATTAAATTTTAAATTATTCATTGTCACTGACAATGAATTCTATATTGTCAGAATTCTTGGCCCAGGAATTTTATTTTTTTAAAAACGAAAGTATTTGGTTTAAACTTGCATTCTACCTGATCTTAAAATATATGAGCTACGAATTAGTAAACGGAACAGCAATGACGAGGTTGGCTAAATGTTAATTTTAGATTCCTAATAAGGTATCGTTTGACAGCTATCTACTAATAAAGAAACAATCACGATTAGTGATTATAATTCGTCACATTATTTAATTATCAATAATATGGCATTCCAAGAAGTACGGAAATCGGATCTTAATAGCTCAGTAAGTATCTTACTTGAATCATAAACTATCATCACTACACATAAACCAAGTAATCTATTAAGAACATTCCTTTTGATTATCCTATTAACTGGCATCACTGCCGCTACACAGTACGGATTAAGATACGAATTTTAGATTTAAATTGGATTAGAGTTTCAGAATGTTCAAAAGTACTGCATTTTGTTTCAATTTAAGGAAAAATAAATTTGATTTAAATCATTGATTTAAAAAAAAAATCATGTGATTTAAATCAATTTGATTTAAATCAAACAACCCTGTCCAATACTTACATACACTTTACTATAATACTCTGAGCCACAGCAAATGAAGAGCGTTCGGAGCCTGAGACCTGTTGGTACATATAGTAGCCTCAGTCTAAAGACAGCCAATTGCTCTCAAGGCGATGCCGCCCCAGTGTGCGGTTTCTTTTCATACTGTCCTGTTTGGTTTTCCTCTCCCTTGAAAAGTAACTGACAGGCAATAAACTGAACGCGACGTGTTGCCAAATCTTTGTCAATGATCCTTTTTCTTTGACACAACATCCCCCCCCTCCCGACCACATACACCGTTGAAATATGGATGGAAGAGAAAGAGGGAGAAAGAAAATGGGGCGAGGGAAAGAAAGGCACTACGTATGGCAACGTTTAGCTTTTTCTTCTTCCAAAGGTATCACAAACTTCATGACGGCTTCATTGTGCTAAATTCAGTATCCCGACTGGCTATCGTCTGGACGCGCTTTCTATATCTACTTTCCTTCTCATGTTCCCAATTGCGAAAATGGTTACTCAGCTGCGAATCAAATTCCCCCTCGTCCCAGTATAATCAGCATAAATACAAATCGCTAATATAATAAGAATTTTATGACAATTGGGAGACTGTTTTAAGAAAAGTGCAGTATGTATGTTATGTAATGGGTCTCATATTGTTCAACTACATGGAAGGGATTATTATCATCGTTTCCTAGTGGGTGTAATGATGTGATTATACAAAATAAGAGGAATTTGTGAAAACTTTGGTAAAAAGTTATAGAAAGAAAGCTTTCCAGCAGTATTTCACTTCTGATCGTGTGTCAAAAACTCTAAACTGTACTTAATTGGTATATTACGATGCTTGCCACAGACGAAGTGCAAGGAATATAGTAACTTCGTAAAATACTTTTTTGTTTAGGATCAAAATTAGTAAACTGTGCCTTACTAGTGAACTACGAATTACCATTTGCAGCTGTAGCTGTTCACACAGAGTAATGAACAATATAAATATTCATTGATCTATTTTATCGTTCATACTGCAGTACCGATAGTTTAATTATCACGATCAAATTATATGCACTACATGTTATATTTTATGCACAAATATTGTTAAAGCATTACTCAAGATATTATTTAGTTACTTTTGCTACACTATTTTAAATTCTATTATATACTAAGAGATCAGTTAGTAACATTTTGATATTCTACTTATTGAATTACTAATTAGCATATTTTTCAAAGATATTATTATAAGATCAGGTAACAAAAATAAATATTCACCTCAACAAAAAATATTAAGTTTTTTTTTTTTTTTAATTATTATTTAGAAGTCATTCTGACAGTATCGTTGTTCATACTTAGAGGAACCGTCATTTTAAGTACACGAGTGTACTAACGTAGTCTACATCTTCGCACACTACGTACTATGCACTCGTAGACTTGTGAGCTTGTGACATTCGTGACCATAAGTGACATCAGTTCTAGAAATAATGTTGGCGAATGTTTAATTGTATCTGTTGGATATGGTCTTGGTATACGAGAGCATTTTGCTTCACGCAATATATATCTGTAATTCATTATAAGGATCTTTTCACTTACTTGTACTTATAATTTCTGAAAATATCTTACACTTCCAAGTTTTCAGCTCTCCTCTGGAGCCTTGATCAAGGAAAATGACAAGAGAAAAAATAAAAATATGAAGGAAGTAAAAAGAATGAATTGAACAGTGCAGCACGCTATGAAATGCCACGCTTAAGTTAATATTTCTCTTTTGTCAATGGCCAACAAACCAAAATCAGGCAGGACATGCACGTCGACTGACGAAACAACGTCAATAGCAGTGCTGGAAGCATTTAGCAAGAGTCCGAATCGAAGCACTCGTCATTTGTCTCTGGTTAGTCGCACATCCAATATGAATGTTTTGTCTCTGCTTAGTGGTTCCCGTACAAGTTACAAGTGCATCAAGCACCTGTTAGATCATCCCGATCGGAGCTTGGAATTCTCGAAATGGACAACAGAGCAAATACGTGAAAATCCCAGTTTCGCTTACGACCTCTTATTCACAGATGAGGACTTTTACATTTCTGCTGAGGTGAACACACAGAATTTTCGCTACTGGATGGATACCAATCTTCATTGACGTGAAGCATCTGCTGGCATCCCTAAAAAGTGATGGTATAGTTGTAACTGATCTGATTTACACCTAAATTTCTTTCGTCCATGAAAGTGGAAATTTAGTGAACCAAACTGCTTTCCTAAAAAGTCTCTGTATAAAATACCGTGTGATAGTGTTCTGTTATTCCTATCGTACTGTCATTTGGAGACGAAAGTTAACAGAAGAAAAGGAAGAACAAGGGTGAAGTAACGCTTCTGTTTACAAGGTGTATAGTGTGATTTTCAACAGTGACAAATTACAAAAGTTGCAAATCATTTCCAAAAATATGTTTTGGCGTTAAGTTACTCTCGGTCCTAAAGATGGAAAGATATTTAAATTCATTAAAAATAAAGTGATTAAACTCATAATGTGTTGAACAAACCAAGTTAAAGTGAACAGTCGTTTTACTGTAAATAACAAATACTTGTTTTTGCTTAGTGACGTAATCTACAAAAGAAAAGAAACTCGGCAAAAGTCTACAGAAAGTAAGTGTGTGTCAAGAGTCATTAAATTTTGGCGCTTCATTATGTGATAGGCAATGATAGAATATAGGCACGTATGTGAAATTTTCCTGTGGAACAAAGAACACCACTTTCTATTAAGATAAATGTTATTGAATATTTGTTAGAAACTCCACGAACATGTGAACACTTTGAAATATAAAGTTGTTCAATATGTACTTCGATTCGTGTCTTATTTCGTGTTAGAGAAACGTGACGTGAACAGTTTTTACGCGAGTGGGACTCATAGAAGACTCTTAAATAATCGAGCTATGAGTGAAACACGTATGTAGATTGAGAATGTAATGAGGTATGATTTGTAATAATATCTAATAAACAGGTATGGACAGATTGTACATTTTAATTTGAATTACATTAAGTAAACAGCCTATTCTGAGAAGGCATGATAGTATTAAATGTTGCATTTATTTATTACATTACCTATTCTCTTCTTACTAACCACTAGACCTTTCTCGGTTGCTAAGTCCCGTACCTTAGCATTGCAGTATTGGATTTACTTCCCCCGGCGGGAGCTCATGTGGTTCGGATTCCACGTTAATCAGTAGGTCCACGTCTCATATAGCCTCGCTGCTGAACGGGACGCTAAACTAAAATCAACTCAACTCAACTGGATTTACTTCCCCAGTGGATCACTACTTTGTGAAAATCCGCTGAGATTGAGAAGTCTCACAACGCTTTCTTATTAGTCCGATACCGACTATTTGGAAGATGAGATGAAGGGCGGAGCTCTGCTGTGTTAACTAAGTAGTGACGAATACTTTATAAAAACTGGTCTGGAGTGAACGCAATACAGTAATATGGTGTGATGTCTGGGGGCCCGTGTTTTGGGTTCTTTGTTTATCAACGGTACCTTAAGAGAATCGACTATCGTCGAATGTTGGAAGAAGATATCATGCCATCTCTCTTATCTGAAGAAGGGACATTACGTACATTCTACTAACACGATGATGACCCTCCGCATTATGGAAACTGTGTTCGTAAATATCTGATGTGCAGTGTCCCACCTCGTGCGTCAGTAAACGCGGTGCTGTGGAGTGATCACCATGTTACCCTGACCTCACTCCACTAGGTTTTTATCTTTGGGAACAATTCAAGATCATTTTGTATTCAATGAAAATTCAGGATATTGACCACCTAAAGGAACGCGTAACAAACGCGTGTGAATGCATACCTGAAAGCACTTTGAACAATGTTTTGAATGAATGGAATAAAAAAGATGACTGACAATTCAATGGCATGGAAAACACATCGAACACGTCCTTTAACGGGAGAAATATGTGGTATGTGACTGTTATGAAAACCAAAAAAGTGATAACTTCGTTATGGTTAGTGATAAAGCAAAAACAAACATAACATTGAATTCCTGAGAAATTTCAGATGAAAACAAAGTACTAACATATGATTTTCACTTAAGAAAATGAAAGTGAATTCAAAATAGCAGATTTCAAGATGGCGACCATCGACATCACGTCCTAAAAGTTTTTCCCGTGCCTCTACTACTAACCTACAGTGTTACTTTTGCAATTCTATTAAACTCCTACGTTATACTTGGGTGTTTCCATACTTTTGGACAACTTTCTGACTATAACAGTCAATTATCGAGTTCTACTCCAGGAAGAGACAAATGATAACGTACATGCTACATTTGGTTCAATATAACGCTTGTCTGTAAATGACTATGTCCAGACAGAACTATTGTGTTTGATGTAACATGAACTGGCATTAGGATTTACCCCACTTTTATAGTTAACACGAATACCATGCCCTCATTATAACCAACGAGTTGTACTTGAAGTGAATTCTGAGGTTGGATTATAACAAGAGTCGATGGATATATATATTTCAGTTATATGAAGTAAACTAGCCTCCGGCTAGCCTGGGGGCTTCGCTCCCAGACCCCAGCGTTTGCTCGCCTATGCCCTCGCAACTCTTAAACCCACAATTCTACCAAATTTCTTTTTCTATTTCAACTACCGGTATCTAAAAAAGATTTTGTATCCCACGAAAACGCCCGTTTAAATAACAAAGATAATTTATCCATCCCCCCATTTAGACCCACTAAAAATTAAAAATATTTACTTTTGGCAATTTTTCTATGGGTTAGCCCCGAAAAGCTACAATTATGCCAAATTTCATCATGGTAATCCTACAGAACGTGACCAATAATTTTGGGGGCTAAAAGATGTCCCATATAAATAACATATGAAGGATTTTTCAGTTACACGTAAAACCACTTTAAAGTTGGATTTTTTATTTTTATTTTAGTGATTTTGTTAAATAATACTATAAAAAAAAGTACAAGCATATCGAATTTCAAGTTTTTATTCCAATTCCAAGTAGCTAAAACATAGATTAAAGGCCCATTTAAATAACATGGGAATTTCATCTCGCCTTTAGACCCACTAAACGTGTCCGCCAGTCCCGAAAAGCTACAATCATGCCAAATTTCAACTTTCCATGTCAACCGGAAATAACCCGTTATTTTATGTCCGTTCATGTAGTTTTATACCTAGTTAGGATATCATTTAGTAGTAACAATAGTTTAAAAAAATATATCCTAGTAGCTACTTATTTATTTACTTTTAATTTTCTTTCTTGAAATATTATTTTCGTAAGTGTATGAGTAATTTGAAGTTACTGTAGGTATTTCAAGGCAGTATCATTCCATATGGCAGAATTCAGCACGTGGATAAAAACATGAACGCATTAAAATTACGTTAATTTCGATCTTTACAAATGGTTTCTAAATATTACCAACTACTTCATTACAGTAAAATATAATATTTCACGAATTGTGCATGCTGAGTAAGAGGACAAGAAACAATTAGTGAAAGAAAAATACATAATAATATCAATAAAAATAAAAATATGGCCCAAGAATGTTGAATAAGAAACAAATTAGCAATTTTACTACGCACCAATGACGAACACGACCGTAAATCGACCTTACAGAACAAGAATGGGTACTCAATGACAATCACACTACACAGATTTCTGTCAATTTGCAAAGCTCGAGACGAATCTCTATGCTGTCAGCTATCTCTGGTAGAAATTACGAAAAATTTTCTCTGAATAATGCAACCAAATGCTATCTCACTGGGTTTTGAATTTAGCTCGCCGATACCAAAAGCATGAGTGATAAATATTTAAAGTATGAGAGCACGACTATATTGTGTAACGAAACTAACCATCGCTTTTAACAGATCATCATTAACCTTTAGCTGAACCGTTTGAATTTAAACACAGAATTCTTTCTCAAGACTTGAGGTGAACATAGAAAATACTTTTCATACAAAACCATTTGAACAGGAAACACGAATATAAAACAGAAAACTGTGTCAATTTGTTTTAATGAACATTTCCTGAACTATAGAACAAACTGCAGAGCAATAACCTACACAACTACTCTCTGAATATGCTTTTACGTGCATAAAGCAAAGTAACATAATGATACACAAAGTGAAAAAGTGCATTACTGGAACGTGATTCGAATCCGGTATCTTTGGCGGACCGTGCCGATGCGTTAACCGCTACGTTAACCAGTTCGCTGCCAGAATAGCCATACACCCTCTCACCCTAGAAGTCAGTGTTCTTTCACTTAAACCACATGGTTTATACCACAACTTCCTGTTGTGCTTCGACAATCCAGTGTCCATATTCAGAACAACTCTGATGATTCTATTATCATTATATTAATGAAAGGAGGAAACAACCGATTTTAACACAACAAATCCTTTATAGACGCAAATTCAATGATACACAAAGAGTGAAAATGTGCATAACTGGACCGAGAGTCAAACTCGGGATCTTCGGCGTACTATGCTGATGACTTAACCACTACGCTACGCAGTGAAAGAGCACCGACTCCAAGGTGAGAGGGTGTATGGCTGTTTTGGGAGCGGACTGGTAGCGTAACGGTTAACGCACCGGCACGGCACGGCAAAGATTCCAGTCCAGTCATGCCCTTTTTCGCTCCTTGTGCATCAGTGAATTCGCACCCATACAGAATTTGGTGTCTTAAAAATCGACTGTTTCCTCCTTTATTAATATAAAGATAATACAACCGTCAGAGTTGTTCTCAATATGGGCACCGGATTGCCCAAACACAACAGCAAGTTGTGGTACAAACCATGTGGTCTACGTGAAGAAATCGCCTTCAAGGGTGAGAGGGTGTATGGCTGTTCTGGGAGCGACTGGGTTGCATAGTAGTTAACGCCTCGGCACAGTACGTCGTAGATCCTGGGTTTAAGTCACGGTCCAGGCATGCAGTTTTCATTTTTTGTGTATCATTGAATTCGCACTTGTAGAGGATTTTGTGTGTAAAAAATCAGGTTTTTCCTCCGTTCATTAATATAATTATAGTAATACAGTTTTAATATCACGGATAAAGCTCTGTCCTTCATGAAACGAAGTGATAATGTTAGGTATATATATATATATATATATATATATATATCAGATGTAACGGGATTGGTAATATGTAGATTAGTAAAGGAATATTAGCGTAGGAAAACAGTTTCATGTACAAATACTCTGAAGTTACACAATAATACGGAAAGGAAGTCTACATTGGTAACAACCTATACCTGTACTTGAATTTTTGTCTCGCTTACATTTCTAAAATCTAATTAAAAAGAATCATCTATATATATCATATATACACTCAATGACTGTATACACTATTTAAAATAAATAAATAAATACACTTCCGCTGGTGCTTCAAAATCGTAGCAAAAGAAAAAAAATGCCTAAGACTTGACCATTAATTGAAATAAAAAAATGGGGCGTATATTAACATTGCATGGATGTTAAATCGTTAAACAGTACAAAATAACAGCTTTTATATTTGGTTAATATCTTTAATCGCATACACTGAAAGAACTAAGTCATTAAGAGAAGGAAACTGCAATATGTACATTGGTATATATAAAATGGTAGAATAGATGACCACCTGAAATCACACTTGAAGAACAGACCTTCGAAATGCTTCTGTTCTGATCATGCTCAATAAGAGGGAAACAGGAACCATTACTACATTATTCCTTCGTCCCTCTATGCCCTTCCTCGCTTTGTCCTTTTGACTCCACATGGAAAAATCATTATAAAGCAGGAACAAAGGCAAGAATAAGCATTTTCATCCTCTCTTCTAATCCATTATACGATGTAAATATGAAACCAGCTTATATAGAATGACCGAGAAAATGGATATTTATGCATTAAAATGTAAAAGCACCATGAAAATTGGAAATCTTCGAAACTACCACTAATGACTCGTAAATATTGTTTAATATGTTATTACAGGCCTGACTAACGAAAAAAGCCTCGAACACTAAAATCCCGCATATAAGCCTTACAAAAGGACAAAGGGGAACGCAAAAGTTTTAAATTGAATTATTCTCATATCATGGAGCAATTAAGTATTTTGTAGAACCTATGAGGGCACAGGACATTACTTACCTTCTGTATCGTCCGGTTTAACAGAATAAATATTCTAAAAAGTCTCAGCCAGTCGAACTGATTCAGATATCGTCCGAACAATAGTACTTCCATCAAAATTTGTTATACAGGATAGTGATCAAATACCTAGATCAAGCTATGCGCAGTTATTATTATTTTCAGGATTTCTGTTATAATTAAGTAATCTATAGTGAAGCTAAGGTCACTACAACTTTCTTCAAATTCAGCTCAAATTTACCTCAAAGTACAGCCACATGTCAAAAAACACAATGAATTTCCACCTTTCCTTAGAAAACTCTTTATTTGCTCCCAAAAGCAATAGCTCTTAATGCATAGGCTACCAGCAAATCTTTCAAAGAGTAGAATACTAGGAGTTTTTTTTTTTTCCGACGATCTTGTACAGAAACTACTACTGTGCAGGTGTGACAAAAATGGAAATTCAGGTTTTTTGAACATGACTGTACAAACTATAATCTGGCTTATGAATATGTTACACATTTGACACAATTTTCTTTAATGTAGAAGACGAAAAGGTTCAACGAAAGTTTGTACACGAAATATCCCACACATTTATATTTAAAAACACTGAGCTTATCACAAACGACTGTGGAAAATTCTAATACAATAACAACGTATTCAAGTATGAATATCATTACGACGAAACACTATGAATACTATAGGCGCTGATTACGAAAATTGAGGTCACATGATTTTCATGTAGTTACCTTCTATTAAATGTCAAACTACATGCTGGAGACAGAGAATTAAAGATAAAAAGTGTAGCTAATTAAATACTCACACTTCCATCAAAATCATATTTAGCTACGACTTTTTCAATTCGTCTTGGTGCAGGCCTAATTAATGGTGTAGTATCCAAATAGTGGAGCTTGTAGAAAGCAAGGAGAGCTGGTAAATCCGAGAACATTTGATCCCCAATCCGGTAGCGCGTCTGTTCGCCTTGTTGGATTTTGTTAATGATGTAATGGCTGACTTTGCTGTCCTCTCTGTGCAAAGAAAAATAGATCAGTTAACATAGTTCTATAAATTATAGGACCTACTTTAAAACTACTGTATTCAACTTTTCAATTAATATTATTTACTAGCAGCGTTCACCCCGCTTCGCTGCGGTCACCCCGGAACGCAATAAACTTTGTTACTTAGATAATTTTTACTTTTTCGCTTTCAAGTGATATGATAAAAACCATAGAAGATTGCAGTAAATGTTAACATTATATCGCCTGTCATTTATGTTAACCCGCCCCGCTTCGCTGCGGTCACCCCCGAACGCAATAAACTTTGTTACTTAGATAATTTTTACTTTTTCGCTTTCAAGTGATATGATAAAAACCATTATAACGCCTGTCATTTATGTTAACCCGCCGAGTGACACGGTCATGCGGGTTGCATATAAATACGTTTATTTTTATACCTATGATGAACTAACAAAGGATTTGTACGTAATGGACACCTGAATGGTCAATTATCTCAAGACACTGGTAACTGAAAATTAAAGTGATATGATAAAAACCATCTAGGGTCCAAATCCTAATAACCCCCCAAAAATAAAAGAAATTGGTTCAGCCGTATTAGCGTGATGAGCGGACAAAGGATTTGTACGTTCTCTTTTATATATATAGATAATTAAACAAATTTCGTTCAACTTTTAGAATGAATACTACTACGCGAAGTTTTGTATCGCACGCTTGAGTCATGTGGGCTAATGTAGATTGGAGTCCCACCAAAAAATTCTCTCTGTTACTAAATAATTTGCAATGTGAATTCACACCACATTGATTTAAAGGTTTAATGAAACTGAAAAAGCACATTGGGCAGAATATGATTTTAAAATTCTGAAACTCAAGAACTGTTACACTTTTCGTTGGTGATATAAATGTACAGTTCATGCCATTCTCTTGTTATTGGTTAATATTATATGTATTAATGCAAACAAGAAACAATTTTCTAAATACGAGGTTTTCTTTTTACATATGCTATTGAGTAAACATTAGTTACTAATGAGCTGACAAGAACACGTTATTGGACGCTCATGAATTAAATATTGCCAACATTAGGCGCACAGCTCGATTACTCATTACCAATTTCATTTGAGAAAATGGAAGTATATATATATATATATATATATATATATATATATATAGTGCAGGAAAGTTAGCAGATTACTGTATGAGTGAAACTGATTAGAAGAGATGGTTATCTAGATAGAAATAGTAACTACGATAATGAAACCTGGAAGAATCAAATCATAAAAATGTGACTGTATGAAACGGAAAACAAAAAATAAGGGTTAACTGAAATCAAACGAATTTATTGGATCTAACAGTTTCCAATACAGAAGCTATCACATGTTGTACAGTTGGAATGCTATCAATAATCAAAAGAAATCACGTCATTGTGGCAGTGTGTCCAACTGGTGGCTTGCAGCCCACAAGATGTGGCACCAAATCCCTTCTCTAAAACTTGATTGCAAGCGTAAGGACGTGGTAATTTATAATATTTCGAGCATACTACATATTTCAAGATGTAAACGAGAAATAAAGAAGTGAACACGGATTAAATTTAATCGTTTACATCTTCTGGGTTCATGGTTACAATCTCTAAAAAAGTTGACAATGACATTATCATACTAATGTTAACAGGAAAAAGAAACATCTTCAAATGGCTTTTTAAATATTTCAAAAAATGATATTTCTTAACCACAGCTGAACTATACTAACATATACACTAGTACATATGAAGCTTTATACTAAAATACATTTTATGTAATTTTGACCTGCTCTGAAATCTAAGATTGCAAACAAGAAAATCTTTAAAATGTTGAGAAAGTATTTCATAAAACCAAGAGAGAAGAAAACACTATAACAAATATCGATATTGTTCATTATTTCTTTCATTACAATATTTAAAACACTATCCAGAATAGTAAAAAAAACATATTTTCTAATGACCTTTTGCTTTTTAGATTGATCCTTTATTAAAAAAAAAATGCGAGCGATAAATACTGCGTTTGCTCCCCCTTTAGCCTGTAGTATACCTTGTATTCGTCGGGGAATTGAGATATGTGACTCATGAGTTATTTTGGGGGAAACAATGGAAGCATGTAGTAAAGTAGTAGTTAGTACTATCAACGACGACGGAGGAGGAAATCAGCGTCGGACTCCCTGATCTGAAACTGACAACAGGTGTACAATAATGTTCAACTGAGGGAAAAGAGTCGGCAATGGGAGGTGCTGAAGTTCATCCTGATGTTTCTCAAACCAAGTCTCAATAGACCTAGTTGTTTATTGCGCCAGTGTCAGAAAGACGGGAGGATGGAAGTCATCTCAAAAGCTCAGATACGATACACAAATTTTTATTTTCATACAAGCATCACACACACATATTATACATATATATATATATATAATCGTATACCTTTCGGGTCTTAGTCTCGAGAGGCAAATTGGCACTATGTGGCAACGTTAGAAATAAAGAACCATCAAGTAAACCTACCAATCTACTAAATAGTTACATTTGTCCTTTCCAGATGGCAGTTAAAGTTGATAGATGTTGACACTAACACCACTTATTAGCATGTATGGGCCGATCTGTTGATCATACACTGAGTTCAAATTGGTGTTGATTATAAGTGACAACCGTACCATCCCCCCCACATCCCCGTAGATGTGTGTATGTGTTATGTATGTTGACGATACCATTCCTTCGAAACGTGGCTTCGTCAGTGAATAATAGTCATGCCTGAAACAGCATGACGGTAGTGGTATGTTCAATGAACCACTGGCATAATGCTTCACGTGGTTGGAAATCCGCTACGTCAGTCCTTGTACACTTTGCAGGTTGAATGGGTACAAGGCATTTTCATGTAACGCACTCCACAGTTATGTGACTAACATGCAATTCATGGCTAAGTTCCCCTGACTCATTGTCTAACACACGTCCATAACTGGTGTTCGTACAAGACGGGATTCGACCATCATCCACATGGGTGGGTCAATGTTTCATACATGCGTCGATAAATTGCTCCAAAAACCTTGTATGATGGTTGGCGTCTGTTAGGGAAACGCTCTTGATAGAATCGTAGTGCTTCACGCCCATTGCCATTTGTACGACCGTAAATGAATACCATGTCGGCCTGTTCGCGGTTTGAATAACGCACCATGTTTTAGTCGAGCACTGCCATTTGTCCTATTCAACATTTGCACCACAATGACCGTACTCTTGTACTGTAGCGTTTTGAACACAAGCGCCACCTCTAGACTTTCTAGACCACCATCTCTGAACTTATTGGTTTTCGATATCTACCGCTTCGAACTTACCGTTCTCACGCTCTCGGCCTTCTCTAACTCTGCCAATATGCTCCATGTTCATATACCATACAGCGTCGGCCCTCCAAACGCCCCTACTGCATCCCCTATAATGATTGGCGCTTGCAAGACTAAGGCACTGTTAAGAAAACAATGTTTATAAGACGCAACTGGTCATCTAAAATGTCCACATAAACACTAACTCGTTTGCGGATAAAAATAGAACCAGCAGAGTACCATGAAAGTGCAACCCATACCAACACACAGTCACTACTTGTACGAAGCAGGCAATCTGCTATTTGACGTTCGCTATACATAAACTCGACCTATTATATAAAGTGAGGAGAATGATGTGTCCATATTACTCTCTTCCAATCATTGGCGGCCCACATTCGGTATTCTCGACAGAATCTTTTTCGCACTCCCACGTTGGCGGCGGTGATCAGTTTCGATAACGCAACCTAATCGCAGACGCTGATTAGGGTTTAGGATTTAGGTTTCTGGGCTTTCGGCATCTATGGCCATTTAGCCCGTCACGTATTGAAGGATGACGTCCCTCGGTGAGCATACGAACCGGGGATATGAAAGGGAGAAAGGACTGGGGAGGGAAGGAAGCGGCTTGGGACCTATAAGTTAGGTACCACCCTGGCATTTGCCCGGTATGAATAAGGAAAACCCAGCAAGGCTCACCTGAGAAAGCGTTTTACACTTGTTCGACCGAGTACCCCCACCGGGAATCGAACCCGGAACCGGTCGCACCGAAGGTTAGCATCTACGCTACGCGGGGCCACTCGCGGATGTTGTGGTTATGGAGATCTCGTCGCAATGTAACTGTACAAACAAGTGATTTCAGATTCCTCCTGAACTCTGCAATCAATTGTGCCGGATTAGATCAGCGATTCTTTGTGACAATCCTCGTCAATGTTCGGCGACCCCAATCTTCCTCTTCTCTAACGATGTCTTGCCATGAGATCTGTATTGCATCACCCTAGACACTGGCTGATATATACAATACATTGCTAGTTTTATATACAGTTGATCCAATTAACTGCGCATGCACTATTTGCCCTCTTTAAAAATCATAGGGTTCTTCAATTATGCACCAGCACGTCTGACTTATTACATGTAACAATAGGTATTACAGAGCATCACGTACTATTTAATATCACCCAATACTGCGTCGCAGTAAAAGAAGGTTGAGCGCAGCTATGAAAGATTACGTACTACAGTACAAGAGTGTTTCATTATTTTAATAACTATATATGTTTGTAAATATACTGAATTTGGTGTTGGAACTTTGCCATTCACCGACTGGAATACGAACTTCTAAAGCTTTGTTACTATTAACTTACAAGCTAGGACAAATTTTCGATCTGAGGCACAATATAATATCCATTGGAAGTATTTTCAATGGCATAATTGTTTACTAATTATTTCAGGAATTAATTATATATATACATCCTTGAAGAATTGACGGATTTCGCCTTAAAAGCTCAAAAATCTCACACTCAATCTCTGATATTAGAAGAGGAAAAGAAATAGCAACTTATGGTTGAGACTTCTTTGCCGATACTATAAAAATGTCTGTTCACATTTATGCAACACCTCACTTAGTACAATTTACTGCAGTGCCAATATTACCGAAGATTTAGTTATAAACTGAAATTTCATAACGAGTTATGATGGCAGGCTAGACCAAAAGAAATAGCAATTGTTAACTGCTGCTACTAATTTTGGTATCAATGAATAAGTTACGTAATTTCGTCACTTCCGCTGTCAATAAAAGTACAAGGCTCGTAAAATCAGTTTTTCGGTTCGAAACAATACATTTGCAAAGTAAAGAACGCATACGGCGGTGAATGTTTCACTCTATTTTCATGCAGACACTTCTTGCCTTTAATCTATCCATTCTTATTTTTTTTCGGAAATGTAGGCGAAATAGCAATTCTCTCTTCCATTATAATGTTTATAATTCAGTACAAAACATATGTGAACTTTGTAACTTTCACATGTAGCACACTTCTTTGGAACGTACAGAGAATATATAAAACTGGAATCACGTCATGTTTTACCCGTCTATACGTCTCAAAATAGTCTCGTTAATTATGACCCCTTACGGAAATCTTATCTGAGTACTGTACAGCGATCAGCTTTTTATTATTATTATTATTATTATGAGAATTAAACAAGTATATTTAGTACTCAACATTGGCATTATGTGAGCTTCAATGTAATACCTTGTAAGAAGTATTAATTCCTAAATTTGAACATTATATGTGCTATCGTTAGACATATTTGCCTTATAGAAGTAAATATGAATATGTTGAATCTTATTAAAATCGACGAAATGAGCTAGAGGACTTCGCTCAAAAATCTCTGAAGCACTGACGATAATGGATGTACTTATCTACAAGCAAAACGAGAAGCTATGCCAGTCAGTCGACAGTAGACCAACCTGAGCAAAAAACTGTTCACATTATACAAAAAAATCAATAAATGATTTTTTTTTTAAAAAAAAAGCAATACTACTGACGTTAGCTTACCTTACACAAAGAACATAGTCGCCAGGTATCGTTGTGCTATCTCGAACAAGAAACACGCCACCTTCTCTTTCGCCCATAAGTAGGTCTGTTGCATCTTGCCTGGACATTTGTCCAAAATACCAGCTGAAATAGATAAATTCCATAACAGATATAAGTCACATACTACTATAAATATATATTTTGATTCTTGATTTTTAAAAAGTAACATGTACAAGACAATTCATTTTTCTCCATTTTTTCGAAAACTACGCATGAGCTTTTACATTCTCATACCAATTTCTTCAGCTCTATGAGATGTATCAATTGGTATATGTCTCGTCTTTGAGTATTTCTATTTTTCTTTTTTTTTACTTATTTATTTTGGTTAAACGCTAATATTGTAGAAATTATAAATCAAGTTTCTTAAATACTCCAGTTGCAGTTATATATAAGAATTTTTTGTTTGTTTCTGTTTAACATTAAAATCCAAAATCTGCCACAAATATGAGCAACAGACCTACAGATTGAGCCCGTATACCTATTAACCACTGAGGACACATTAGATTAAAAACGAAACTTCGACGAGAGCATTGTTACTCCGTATTATTCAACCAATCACTATCTCGAATAAATTAACAATGAAATATTGGTGCGAGGAGATAAGTGACATGAGGTGCCGCGAAGCACTACTACTAGCCCAGTAAATTTAAGTATTTATGTGAAAATAATTCATAATTAGCTGGAAATTTCAGAATTAGTTCCTCTTTACATGCAGAACGAATCCTGAAAAGTCCCCTAATTTTCCATGTCCGCTTCCATTTAAAATGATGGATCAAAGATGGCCGCCAACACTTTTGTCTTGTTTGATATTTTTTCACATATCTAAGTTAAAAATAAACATATTTCAATTATGAAAAACCCTATATACTGTACAAGAATTACTACTTCGATATATACCATAAAATGACCAACAAAATAATTCCATGCGTGTATATATTAATTTTATTGATGCCGAAAGGCAACATTTTTGTGCTAAGTTTTAGCTCAACTTATAAGTTGGGTACATTTATAAATCGAAAAAAATGTTATTAAAACTTTTCTTGTAAGGCTTCTTTTACGCTTTATACACGAAAAATATTGGCCACTCATTCAACATCATCATTATCATCGAAGCCGTAAGAGGGAGGAGCTGAATTTTTACAGATCTCTCCTAAGCAAGAAGTACAAAACTTGGAGCAATGCATGTCTGCCTTTTTGCATCGGCACGTTTCGTAACACTCCCTTCTTGCTATTACTTTGCAATTACAAGATTTTAGTGCTAGAAGTTCTCCGGAAGCTACAGGAAGCGTTGAAGGTACTGGGTTCAGTCTACCTTTCTTCATGAACCATCCCCTTTCAGTAGGGCCCAGCTTGTTTCCTAGCTTCTGCTGAACTTTAAGATAAACTCGAAATGAATGTTGTGAAATTGTTGCACTTCTTGGTGGAAGAGTTGTCAAGTTAAATTTGGAAGAAAGAGTTTTGGTTACTTCCTTATTGCACCGGATGTATTGCAGGTCATCCATAAATTGTTTTCCTTCAAAAAGATGTTCCCCCAATTTTTAATTAGCTTTTGGTGATCAAGTTGAGGAATATTGAACTATGAAATCAAAGAACGCAGTTCGTCATTTTGCTTTATCAACTTGAAAGCTATAGATTTCCTCTTACTGTATATTGCGGACGTAGTGTCACATCCAGTGGCTGCGTGCAGGAAGGGAAGGACGTCCTTCATCGACCCCAGTGCTTCTTGTGCTTTTGTTATACCATAGCATGTTTCATCGTACTTAGTACATTGGGGTAATAAAAAATACATGGATGTTCCTGGGATACTTCGTCCAATTAGAATTGTAAGAGATCTGTGTCAGTACCTATTACTGCGACTGATCTGGCACTGGTCTGACTTGCATTTATTGGAGTTGAGCACATTAGTGAATCTGCGTCTTCATCCACTTCCAAAACAGTTATTCCTTCAGATTGGAAATAGCCCATCATCGTTTGAACTAGTCTTGATTTGTTCTCGCAATTTCGAAAAACACTTGTTTAGTATTTGCCACCATGTTTTCGTCAAACATTTTTGACATAATCCTTCTTAGCCTCTTCACACTTTTAGTTGATAAGGCGCAGGTATATCCAACAGAAAATATTTCCTCACATGGACAGAAGCGTCTCTGCACAAATCTAACATATTTCAGGCATATATATCTGTAGGGGTCAGATTCACTCCATGCCAATGCGTGCAGAAGAAATCCTCCACCTACAATGGACGAGTAGGTTGATGGTGCCTTAAAACATGGCTGAACTGATTCAATGATAGCTGCTAAAGCTGATTTTACATTCTTCCTCAAGGAAACATCATCAAAGAGGGAGGGTGATCGAGCTGCTAGTTCATATTTGAGATAATCTTGTAAATTTTTATTTGACTTGAGCACAGCAGCAATCCTGATAAACATCTACGAAGGATTGAATTCTACACTTTCATTCCTAACAATCAATGTATTGCTTGCGGCAGATATTGGCATAATTCTTTTTTCCTCTGAAGTTTAACTTTCCCAAAGGAACCTCCTGCAATAGAGGATAGTAGTTTTTCACCAACTTTTTTGCACTGTCACAATTCGTTTTATCATCAGCAACCAACCCGGTAGCTATGTTTATCAATAAGTGTCTAGGACAATGTCGTTGAAAGGATTGTGAAGCAGTAGCTTTGTCAGATCAGAGTCATCTCGTGACTGTCTGGATGGCCGAAATTCAATATGTTGTTCTGAGGATACAAAACGTTTTTCACAAAAGTCTTCCAAAAATTCTGGTACTTTCATGTTCATAGGTCATGAGGAAACCCATCTTGATAAAATAGAATCAGCCATTACTCGACTTTGTGTTACTACCCCGGTTACTTTCATGGATTACATAAGACACTGTTCTATTATCATATCTGGCGATACTCCACTCCATACTTTGTCTTTTCTTCGAATAGTAAAATAACCTTCAGTAAATTTTCTGAATTAAGCGTTGTTCATTTTTCCATTCGACTCTTCCATTTGTTGTACATATAAATGGGCACATTTGGAATTAAAAAAAATGAAACTGCTGCGTGAAGGTAAGGCATCATTGATTTAATACAATACAAACGTAGTTCTTAGGCCCAACTAGATCTGCTTAAATGTACAGAAGGGTAAGTTTGACCTGTTCTATATACTGTAATCACAACCTGTCAGTTCTCGAGAAGTTTGTTTTCTACAGCCCTTTCTACACTGTCGATTAGTTGTTTGATGCTGATGTTCCCTTGAAGATCTTCAATAGGTTTTGTATTTGTCGGGTTTCCTCATTCAATTCTTTCAGACAATGTCCAAGAAGTATCACATACAGAATAATGAATGTCACAAAATGAGCTCTTAGGGCTTTGGAATAAGCATGACCGTTCACCATTTTCCCAACTGTATTATTCGAATACAACAAATCCCACATTGGACATTAGGTACCCAATAGTGCCTAGGTAAGATATTAGCAAGTGGAACCCACCAAGCCGAACAGCAATATTTAACAGATCAGTCCCTGGTTCTTCTGTGGTAACGGTTTTCATAGCTTTTCAAAACAATGGTTGATCCTAAGTCATTATGCATGCATGTCTTTTGTCCTAGGTTTTTTTCTAACATTCTTCTGCTGCATAAACCAGTGTTGAATAGATTGTATTCCTACTTAACCCGGTTAAATGTTTCACCGGAGATATGACACAACCAGATTCCTCGAAGTCTGAAATAAAATAGAGCAACTACATTAATGGCATCGCAAACAAAAGTCGTAAACTGATTAAATTCAGTATTTTAATCTATTTTGATATGGTAACTTGTAAAAAATACAAAAGCACGTGCACTATAATTATTAAAATACACTACAAGTTGTCGCACAAACTTAAATTCACTTCAGTATAAACTAATAATTCTGCACTGTTTGCAACCGATGTTCTTCTTATGGGAAATTTAAAAAAAGTAGATATTTACTTGTAGTTCAATCAGTTTGTTCAAAGTAGATGCAGTTTTCACTAGAATATACACGAAACATTTATAGATAATATGAACACATCGCAGACACCCCAGAAAACTTGGAAACCAATTAATATATCACTTATCGTGGAGCGCTTCTTGAACAACTACAAAACAGAGCCTGTTTTACTAGAATAGATAGCACGATGTAAACAGTGACGGAACTGCAATGTGAGTGATAAATGGGGCTGCGATATTTTTAGAATTTATTTAATTAATGTTGTTTAGGAAGCCACTTCAATCAGAACTGATATATGGAAAAGTAACGTAGAAACATTTAGAGTTATCTATCAAGTACCTAACTGTATACAAAAATGTAAACTTTGAGATCACAATGACCGTTTCAGTAAGAATCAAATATTTCAGCTATTTTTCAGTGCAGCCTAGGTTTTTGGAACATTCATCCGAAAACCAATATACAAAGAACTTTCGAATCACTTCTTATGATTTGCCAATTGTTTCAAAGTTATAAGACTAAACAGATTAACATTAAATTGTAAACCGAAAAATTTCACATTTTCACGTTAAATATCAATCTATACTAGGCATACAGCTTATTTACAATTCTTCTATTGGGTAATCATGACAGTCATCCTTGCAGAGTACACAAGCTTTTACACAATATAAAAATGTTTTTTGACTAAGATATGAAGGAAAACTTCACTAGGATGAGTAGTGTTTGGCGGCCATCTTTGATCCGCCACTTTGGATGGAAGCGGACATTGAAAATTAGGGGACTCTTCAGGATTCGTTCTACACATCTCTAGGAGCTAATCCTGCAAATTTCTGCTAATTATGAATTTGTTTCATATCCACCATATTTTTGGCTTAAATTTACTGGACTATACTCAAATTTTAGACGTGGTTCCTTTGGATAAATATTGTAATATCCTATGTGATGTTGCAAACAAACAATTCCACGCATCAGTGTTTACAAACACCACCACGTGGTTCGGCAAGGGGATACCCCGTCACATGCAGACGACGGCTTCTGGCCCTTCCCACGGAGCAGAAGACGACATCGGAGCAGCAGCGCCACCGACACCCAAAGGACCCTATAAATTGGCTGGACGAAGACAACCCAAGACAAGTTTTCTGGTGACCCTCCTCTAGTCTGCTACGGGATTACGCCTATCCTATCTCCTGGTTTAGCCTGCTACGGGACTCTGTGGAGATCCTGTCTTCGACCTTACGGTTAAAGACTACCTATTTCTAGCCTTTCATATTAGAGAGATTATTTTGTATAGTATTTTGTGAAAATATTTTTATAGTGGAAGCTTTTATAATAAAGCTGGTAGTGGGAGTCGATTCCGGACGCTCTTTTTATTAAATGCTCTACCTACAACCTATATGAGACAAAGTTTTACAATATATTTTGTTACTAAAGACACTGAAGTACCAAATCTTGAATATGAACAATGTATTGATACTAAACAGTTTACGAGCTATTACTTTGTGGTTTGACTTGGAAAATTTATAATAACTAGAACGTATTCTAATCATTAATATGTCAATAATTCACTCAGTGTATTTCAACTACGATTATACAATATAATTTACCATTATTTTATTTAGAATAATGCAATTTGTAGAGTTGTGTGAACATACATAATGTCTTAATGACAAACTTACATTATTCATCTCAGAAATGGTCATTTTCGTAGGAAACTATTACTATCTCGTTCGTCTACAAATTTTGTCAGACAAAAAATGTAAGAGCAAATTCACAAAGTATATAGATAAAAGTGGGACAAACGCCGTTTCTATCTCCTATAAGCTAGTCTAGGCGAAACTAAAACCAATGGCTAAGTAGCTAATACTTGTGCGCATCTGATGCCTTGGTTTTTCCCATAAGAGATTTAGCTGAATATTTAAAATAAAATTAGACTAAAAATCAGCATATTTACGTACAACTGATTTTGAGTAAGAGTCCAATTTTCACATGAATATGTTGCTAAGAACACCAAAATACTAGAAATAGGAAATTGTATTTCACTTCGCAAATACAGAGGAATGTTTTAACTTTATATTTCTCACCGCGCGGTTCTCTAGGATCATTAAATAGTACAGGTAATCGTGTCCACCTAAAAGTACACTTACAACCAACTCAAAAACAAAGTGGTCTAAGAAGGAATTCTTAACAACAGTGAATCTCAATACGTCTTAGTAGCTTTCTTTTATTGACTAAATACACTCCCTCTCTCACACACACACATCCTAATAATACGCGAAACTTTTAATTCGCAATTTATTACAGCATAATCTGAAAGCCGTAGGACATCATTCAAATAAAAGTTATCTGCTTATTATAAAGTTATCGTGTACAAATCAAAATAAAATTTACTGATATGCTACACACACACAAGAACATGAAACAATATGCATTCCACTGCAAGCTGAACGTTTATCTTTGAGTTTAGGAATATGTACGTAACGCCCAATGAGTATGTACGTTAAGGGTGAAGAGTGTTTAGCGAAAGTGAATGATTTATGGAAGAGTTAGTGAAATGAGAATACAGGTGGAAGCGGGAAAGCATTGAGAAAAATTACGGACACGATGTTGTCCACGTCTATTTATTACTGTAGGGAGTGAAAATAAAATAAATAAATAAATAAAAAACGTTAAACCAATAAAAAAAAAAAAAAATATGAATCATTGTTGCCACATTCAATGTCGTTTTCAGTTTTAGTAATTATTTTTATTATTACTATTAATTTCATCACCAAATGCCAGTGGGTTCAGCGATAAGATTTTTGAAATTCTTGCTTTTTCTCGTACATTTTTCGAATTTCTCAGTGTTAAATACTGCCAGATTTTCACATCACTGAAGTTTTGTTCATGCTCTCATAAGACCAAAGCTTACTGCTATAAGGCACATAAAAATACTGAGTTACACTGAACAGTATTACATTGAGCTTGTTATCAAGATGATACGGTTGGCATTAACAACTAACAGTCAATACTACCAACTCTTTGAGGTTTTTGATACAAAATATGGCATATCACCAGAACTCTGTACATTTACTACAAGTCCTAGTAAGACCAGTCATGCAATTTTAAATTTGTGCTGTCATTCTACCTTATTTCTCTTTTTCAAATCCTCCATTAACACTTGTCTTCATGCTACTTGCCGGATCGTTCCGATCAATACCTTCACTTTTCTTTCTCCAGCTTTTTGATTGTTGTAGCCTATTTCTTATTTTCGCCCTCCCTCCTTGTTTTCGCTCAAGATCCGCTTTCCAAGTCTCTTTGTAGCGTGTGTGTAAGTTTTGAAATGCCTGAACCATTTCCTTTGTTACATCTATCTTTCTCCACACCGCCTACACTATTCACTACTGCAATAATATGTCGCAATGATATCAAAGAGCGCTCATTTTGTTTCGGAATCAAACACTCATTATTAATCGAGAATACACGCTCTAGATTGGCATTGTCATATTACAATACCAACATCATTTTAACAAAATTACAAAGATTCTCAAGATCACTCTTGTGTTGATATCAAACTAGAGTATGTCTAAAATATGTTCTTTCCTAGTAAATGATTTTATGACTTCTTTAACTCCAGGTTTCGAACACAGTGTTTTATATTCTTGTGCAACTTTATCAGCCACAGGGCGTCGCATTTTGTTATTTTTAACAAAGATGTCCAAGTAAGAACATAAGTTCTTTTCACTACCATTAGGAGAGGATCTTGTATTCTCTGGATTTACACACTTCAGATCAATTCATATTTCAAAGGTGATTTCTCCACAATCTTGGTTGCAAAAGCATTTAAGCAGCTTCTGTACTCAATTCTAAATAGAAGGACATCCTTGTCAGACATCTTGGTACAACTTCCTAATGCTTGTCTTGTACAAAAGTCAATAGCTACTACTTTGGCACACAAAAGACATTCACCTTTATGAAGATAAATTTTAGGACGAGATGTTTTGTTTAAAACATCTGTCTTTAAGATGCGTTAGTTTTTTTTTTTTTTAACAATGTAAAAAGAGAATCGTAAAGAAAATGCGTTAGCAGGTCATTCATCTGAAATTTTCTTAATAAGGAGCAACTTCTTCAGCCAAGGGCAAAAAAATTCAACTTTTAACCATTTGTTTCTTAACTATTTTCAAAAGAGAAACTGAGACATTTTGGTTCCTTTCACTTCGTTCACGTACTTCACTAGGTGAGGCAAAACGCCCATTTCTTTTTGTGCTAACTGAACAAGCCTTTATTGAAAGTAGGTCTGGATCCAGTTATGGCAGTGAAGTTTCCTCTTTTAGAAGGGATATATTTGAAGAGGTTATAAATTGATCGTAAAATATCCATCTACCGGCATTAATGGATATTATTGTACTTAGTGTTTAATCTTTGGCATTATTTACGTTACATTTAAAACTAACGCGACAGGCAAACGGCTACCTGTATAATTTCAGTTTCATAACGGAATTCTTGTGCAACTCCAGTTTATTTTATTATTATTTTTTTTCAACACACTCAAATTCCTGTATAATTCTCACTTTTTTCGTACGCTGAACACCCTGTTAAAATCTGAACTTTATATTGACCATGATTTTCATTCTAATTTAATTTTTAAAAACGTCATGTAACTTTCTACACTTAGACTGGATCTCTATCACCACTACATTCTTACTTCTGTATTCTTCTCTAACCAAACACATTATTGCCAAGGGTTGTTGGAATTTTCCCCAGCCCAGAAGTACAGTGGTTTTTTCGGGGGGGGGGGGGGGGGAATTAAACCCACAGAAAAAGAAAACACAATAAAACCCAAAAAGCCAACCTCCAAAATTACACTTCAAAACTTCGATCGAAATTATAACCTTAATGTGATTATAATTACTTTCTTCAATCATGCTATCAGTACACGCCTTGTTTAGAATTAGCTTCAAATGTTTATTTATCCAGAGGTATCTCCAAAACAGAATAGCAAAGAAAACAAAAATATGTTTGGGAGTCATGACTAGCGATTTTTTTTTTTTTTTTCGCGCTCAATCAAATTTCTTGTATCAATATTCAACTGTAATTGGAATAAAAAGCAATGTGACTACATTTTCTTTCTGTAGTACATTCTCGTGTATTAGTACACAAACAAATAACATTTCTTTCTCCATGTGTCAATTTAATTACAAATAGAAAACTCTTCCCTTAAAAACCGAAATTACTAAAGGTAAGCTCCTATTTGAATAATTACACATATATAAACGAAAGGAAAAAAATGCATTAAAATGGGAAAAAAATCTTTTATGTTAATTACAAATGCACAAATCAGATTTCTTTTTGTAATACCATAATTTGAATTAAAGACACTACACTTAAAGCGGGAAATTACTAAAGATCTACATCTATTTTTTCAACACGACATTCGGATAACGACACACATCACATAAAAACGGAAAAGATTTTCATTAGAAACGAGATCGGAGAACTATCGAATTTTTCCTGCGTATCTGTAGAGTGTGATGTACAAATAGTACGAACAAAATATATTACAAAATCCCTTTTCTCGTGAAATCTATTGTAACAAAGTAAACTGGCCACTGGGAATGAAATTAAAAAACAAGCGGACTTCCTTATTTTAAAAATGTCAATTTAATAAAGCTGTTTCTCTTTCTTCATCTCTGCCTCCTAACTTCGAAATACTATTCCCGTGTTTGGCTTGGTGTGCTTCGAGAGAAATAAAAGGAATCATTAGTCGGAGCAGCTGTCCTAGGGGTCCTATTCTACCTCTTCGTTACTCTACAAAATTTCTATTTCCTTCTTTCTAGAAATCGAAATATAAGTGAGTGCCAATGGTGCAAAATCTGTCCCACGAAATGCGGAAGGGGTTTCACGAGTTCCCTTTCTGTAACAAGTGAATTTCATAGATTTCTTTATCTTTTTTCTTTTTGTGTGCGCGCGTGTGTTTTGTTTAACATCCCACATTATGTATCGATCCTAAGGGAGTTGGTAATGATGAGGCGGATAATAATGTGGGATAACGAAAGTGGGAGAACTCCGAGAAAGCCACACGTTGTTGGTCCATCACAAAGCCCACTTGGCCGGAGCTAGAATCGAACCAGGAACACCACGCGCAAGACGTGATCGCTCTATAACTGAGCCACCGTGACCCCTCCACAGTTTCATGTATACAATAGAACATAAATGCTTAAATGGTGTTTTAAGTATGGCTTTAAATGTACCTACAAAATTTAATATACTACCTAATAAGACCCACTGGCCTGTTTCACACATATATATATATATATATATAATCCTGATTAAAGGTGATAAGAAAATTACGTGCAGACTCGTCGGACACTTTCGCCCTCGTTTCTGAAAATACAATGTTAGCATAATATTTTCAATAAGTTTTAGAGAGAAATCTATAAAATAACCGTTTAAACAATTTTACTTTTATCGAGAAAACCATTTTCAAGCTCTCGGCGCTTCTTTAACAAAGCAGTGTCAGTCCGACAATACTCCCTTGGTACTTGGCTTGATTTGTACTATCCATACAAAATAGCCAGACAGCAAAATAACGTGCCAGAAAAAGAATTCTGTACAAGAATGTAACCAACCAACCGCTTCACTCCGTGTTGTCTGAAGAAACATATTGCATTTGCATTTAAGATATGTTTCTTTTTCTTTCTAATACTCTACGAGCTATGTTTGAACGAATATAAAGCATACCTCAAAAGAACCTCGAATTTCAAATTTCCATAGCGCTTACAAAAATAAATAAATAAATAAATAAATAAAATAAAATAAAATAAAAAAATAAAATAAATAAAATTTAAAAAAATTAAAAAAATGTACAGTCATGTCAAGAAAAAGTTGTCCAGTCGCCTCCTTTAGAGACTTTTACTCAACAATAATAACTGTATTTTCGCAAAATGGGTTCCAATAGAAGTTTGAAACACGAAAGATTTCACGTCTACAAATACAGTATCTACAGAAATCTTCCTACCTGTAATTGTTCCGTAGAATTTAATAATTTCGATTTAACCTTCCAACGAATGAAGTTTGTGATAAATGGGTCACTAAAGACATTATACCCCCAAATGTGTAGGGACAGTAGGTACTTCAAAACGGAAAGTTGAGCTGGGCAGGAAGTGCTTTTGAAATTAAGACTGAAACTTACTGCAAGTAGTCTGTTTTGTTTATTTGTTGGTAGGTTGGGTTCCTACGTAATATTAGCGAAGACACTAAGTAGGTGTATTATTTAACTTCCTTTTCAAGTTATTTTTTAACTGGAGATAAACTCTGTATAAGGTTTAAATTTGACATTGAACGTCATATACTTACACCATGTCTCAAGTATGTTGTGACATTTATTAATAATAAATTGAAGTTGATTTTTAAGACAACATTCTGGCTTGTCTATGGTTGATCCATTCACGGTAGTGATATGACTACAATTGCAATTACAGATTCACTAATAAGTTAAGTTGTTGAGTTGAGTTGAATTTAACATTCCTTTCAAGCAGCGAGGCTATATGAGATGGAACCTACTGATTAACATGGAATCCGTACCACGTGAGCTCCCATCGGTATAAGTTAAGTTGTATACACAAGTTAAATATAAATGGAGCGAACGCAATTTTATTTTCTTCAGTTTGGTGCAGGAAGGCAGAAGTTTCCACATCTTCATTATGGCTTATTTAAGTGTTTTTAAAGCACTTGATGTTAAATTTGGTAAATCAAAAGCTATCTTGATCGCCCCGAATAAATGTGTCTGGCAGCTGTAAAGAAACGGTAGAACTACTGACCTTGACTATGATTGGAGATAAAGTGTACGAAGATTTACGCAGAGCAGGACGTTTTGGCGCAGACGTTTGGGCACAAAGTCGTATATCTGAATAGGATAATTTACTTAAATGGGTTATAATGTATTCCATACCTGGAACCCGGATGTCTACGCACTAAAAGCCTTGAAAATAGGCACTAATATAACAAAGATAAACAAATAACTGCACAACTTAAAAATATTCAGGAAGATGAAATTTCATCCCAATTTTCTTAAAAAAGCTTTCTTTAAAAACTCTCAATTTTCGTTACGGTATAGTATATCCTATGGTACACAGTCACTGAAAGTCTCAGTTGCATTAAACGCTTGGTTTGGTTCCAGTAAACTTTTGTATAACGCAGAAAGAAAAAAAAATATATACGGGTCTAATTATTTTATTTCTAGAATAATATATCCTAATTTCAGGAAAATCAGAGATCATGATCCGCAGATATTTTTTTTTCAGCATGAATTTTTATTGAACTAAAATAAAATTTTGCTGTAGGCATCCTATGACACCCCAAAATAAACTTCCGTGAAGTTACCTTTATAGCATCTCTAACGTAAAGAAATACGCATTTTGGATATACATAACTTCATAGCTATTCACAACATATTACTGTTTATTACTATATTTGCAACAGAGATAATTTGAAAGGAAACAACAGTGAAATACAATATAGATATTGAATAATTTATTTTTCTCTTACGTTACACTTATCATGACATTATCATTCCATGATTTAATTATGGACCAAACCCCACAAATATTCTACAATGTCAACAGTTTTAAAATTCTGTACAGTAGGCGAATTCTTTCATCTGCCCTCTTTTCATCTTGGGCGACACTTCTCCTCGAAGCATTGCCTCGTACACTTAGTCCAACTTTTTTGTGTATTTTTTTCTAAGTGCAACAAAAAAGCGCCAAATTGACGGATGGCCCATTTGAAGCTCTGATTGCAGCCCACGATGAGCTGCTTCGGCGTGGTGTTCGTTCTTGATTATGGTCATTGAGAACTGCCTTACAGATTCTACATTCTTATTGGAAATAATGCTGCTCTTTTTGTAACATGCATTTTAATAATTTATTATAGAAAATGAAAGCGCAAAAATGTAAATATGTACAGTATTGTACAAAACAAATATTCTTTTAAAACTCAGCCACATAGTATGGAGTAGGGATATCGCGATCCGGATAGTCCAGAGTCTGCTGCAGTTCCTTCCTATTTCTTTTCAACTCGTAGAGACAAGTTGCGCATGATGTGCAGAAACTTTGTTGTATTAAAGATGTTAATTTTTAGTTTTTGCAAAGTTATTTGTAGAAGTGTTTCGAAATTTCCAGTGCCTAAACACCCGGTATCTAGTTATGAAATTCACTATGACATATATAGGTAGGTAAACCTATTTGGATAAAAGGTTTTCCGCCCAAATGTCATGGACCCGATTTACGTACTGGAGGCACCTTCAACCATAACTAACTTAAAATAGATCAAACCTTAGGATTTTGACAAACCAGTATTGCGATAAAAGTTTAATAAGATCATCGAAAGGTACACTTTTCACCAAATGGTGCAAAAGGAATCACAATCTGTTTCTCAATATGTGGTGGGATTATGGAAACAAGCTGCTCGCTGTGAGTATAGGGATCCAGCCAACAATATGCTAAGGGATCAGTTTGTGTTTGGTGTACGATATGATACCGCTCGTAGGCAATGTTAATACTAAAGGATCTAACCTTCCAAATATATCTAGATCTTGCATTTAGAATGGAACAAACTGATCAGCAGATGAGAGTGTTTCATAAAACTGAGTATAACGATGTGAATCAGATCGGCTACGGTACACAACTTTTAGCAGGAAAGTACAACAAGACTTTTTCTCAAGATACGGACAAGTCCAAAATAGTAGTTCACTGTTCAAACTGTGCTCTGTTAAATAAGACTTTTCTAAGCCGTCAGATAAATCCAGGGATGTAACCCACTGTTCCAATTGTGTTCTTTTTCATATATCAGGTGGATGTCAAGCAAAAGGGAAGATCTGTTTCGCTTGTGGTAAGTCCAAAGGAAAGAAAAAACTTCACCTCGGTGCAGAGCAACTCACCCTTAGTAGAGAATATAGTTAATGCAAATTCCGACAATGCATCGATCAACAAAGTATGTTACACGTATTGCACATTTTCAGTAAATCCGTGATCAATGAGAATGAGCAGGTTAAACCAGTGCAACATCAGGAGGTATTTAACTTGGAAGACGTTGTACCTCTAGTTTCTTGGCATGATTCCGATTCCTGGGATTATACAAACAAGGATATTGTTATTTCTCTGCAATCAACATTTGTTCAGGATCCATCCTCACACATTACACCCAAACGTACAAATAGTTCACATTTACGTATTATACACATGGAGGAGGGCAAGCGTTAAAGAATCGGATAATTACGATTATGACTAATCGGCAGATGATGATGAAGAGGCATTGATAAGTGAAAGTTACGAGTCTGACAGAAAATGAACAGAAGGAATGACAGAAGAAATATAAAGGAAATAATGCAAAAGAGTTTTGAATTTTGTATAAAAGTTTCAACATTTAGCGGGAAAATATTTTGGAATTTTGACTATCAAAATTGAAGAAAAGTAAAGAGCATAAAAAGAAACATAAGAAGTACAGCTAACTTAAAAAAAAGGGGGAGTAGTTGTAATTTTTCTTTGCAAAGAATGGGCTGAATGTAGGGATGAATTGCACTTAAAAGCGGAAAGTTGTAGGTGGGCAGAAAGTCCTCTTGAAATTAAGAGTCAACCTTATTGCAAGTAATCTGTTTTATTTATTTGTAGTTAGGTTAGGTTGCTACGTAATATTAATGAAGGCAGTAAGTGAATTATTTAGCCTATGTTTCAAGTTAATGTTTCATTGGGTTTCAACTCTGCATAAAGTTTAATTTTTATGGACATCGCATGTCATCTGTTTAAAGCATTTCAAGTGTATCGGTGGTATTTATTAACAATAAATTGGAGTTGATTTTTCAGACGACATTCAGGCTTGTCCATGGTTGTTCCGTTTACGATACGATACATTAGAGATTGATTAATCAGTTAAGTTGTACACACAAGTTAAATATAAAAAGAGTGAAAACAATTTAATTTTCTTCGAAATTATACATTTACAACCCAAAACGACAAATGCAAGTGAGTGATTATGAAGAAAACAGTAGAATGGAAAGCGAGAATGGAACAGAACTCAGAGAAAACACATGGATATTATGTTACCAGTATAAGGTGAATCCCAGACGTCGAACTAGCGTCAGAAGTAAGCGTCCTTTGTCTCCGAGTCCGCAAACGTAACATTTCAGAGAACATGTAGGGGGTTAAAAGTCCTATTCTGTAGAAGTAGTAGAAAAACAAACAAGCAAAACTGTGAATGAAATTTCGAAAGCAAAACTGAACAATATCGGAAATTTTAATTAATGAATACGAACGAATATTTTTGTTGGTCAACCAATATTCCTCACATGTACTCAAAATTGTAATAAACCTTTCACTTTATCCAAGTTATGGATAGAAAGAAAAAACCGAAATATCTTCGAAGCAGCAGTCTTCACTATTTTAAATTAAGTCGCAATAGGGAGCTTCAGGACACGACCTGGTAGACTATTTGATGGCTACTCGCATTTTTCCGCATGAAGTCATTAAGAGAAAATGATCTACAATTAGTCGACCGATGATGCAAAAATATTTTTTTCATGTAATTAGTGTGCATCATCCTGTGAATGAAACACATGTTCAAATTGCAGTCATTATATCTGGAAGATACATGGGACTGTTCTCGCCAAATTGCTAGCAGTTACAGGAGGAAAAGTAGTGAAAGTGAGAAGATGCATCACTCGCAGTGTTAAAGAAACTTTCGCCATATATAAGAAGGAACATTTCACTATTCCAATGTGGAACATCACCATTTTATGCACCACGACTTAAGTGGGTATTTCATACCCATCTAGAGATGTCAGTTTATGTGTGTAATGTGTCAATTTTCAACTTTGCGTGCTAAATTTGAAGAACTTACTTGAAGAAGTGACGTATGACAACTTCGTTGGACGTATGAAGTCGTTAGTAGTTTGTGATGTACAATGAGAGACTTATTTATTCCAGGAATGTGGTGACTGCCCTGGGAAAAAAGGACTCGCCTTACAGACACTTGGTTAGAAAAACATACCAGATGACTCTTCTGATGTTACATATGCAATATGGGACGAAAATAAATTCATTAAGAAAACTCTTGCCATTGATACCTTCATTTACGAAGTTGGAAAATGGACAGTGGTTGTTCATACCAACATATGAAGAAATTGCAATAACACATTGTAAAAGTGAAGGGACGTGTATGTTTAGTGCTTCATTGTGACTTTCCTGAGAACTGCTCTGTGATTCTGTCACAAGAAGTACAAGGGTATCACTGGAATAATGACCACGTTTCAATTTTCACACACAAGTCACATAATAAAAAAGGTTACAGCTATAAGTGATGACAGGACATGACTCAGTGCATGCATTGTTGGAAATACGCAGTTTTCAGTTATAGGAAGAAAAGATTATCATTATTTCTGATGGTGCTCCCAGCCACTTCAAAAATCATTACCAACTGTTTGAATTGATGAAGTCGCTTGTGCCAATAGAGTGGATATAGAGTGCTGATAATCATGGGAAGGGGTCTTGCTATAGTGTAAGGGTCCTACTGAAGCACCACGCTACAAAACTATCTTTCCAACCAAAGTACAGCTGCAATTCTGAATGCCGAGGAAGAGTGGTCAAGTCATACACATCAACATCCCTCATCGAGTTGCCCAAGTTGAAGAATTCCGCCAGCAAAAATAGAAAATTGGTCCAACTGAACTACGCCTGTGAAAGGATGTCGCATGTTTGGACTCACAGTGATGGGTGAACTCTAAAGAACTAGAAAGAACAAATTTCATTTGATCAAGATCTCAAAAACGGCAGAAGAACATTCAGATTCACAGCCTACAAAGAGGGATGTATGTTGGCTGTGTGTATGTGACTGGTGGCTTGCAGACGCTATAGATATCAATTGAGAGTTAAATGAAATAGTCGTGATTTTTATGCTACCCCACGAACAACCGGTTGCTGGATATAATTTCCACCTGGAAGACAGCACATCACCACCAGTTCTCACTTCCAATTCGAGATTTTTACAGATTGTGTGTGCCCCGGTTCCTATTGATTCAACTGGGAAGGCTTCAGCCAATATCAAAGGAAGATACTGTTGCAGTTGAACACATTTTTAGTTCATTGAATTGCTAATTTCATTTCTAAGCGGAGTGCACAAAGTTGTGTGTTTTGGACCCTGTAATGTGTTTCGGGAATTGTGCTTATATTTTGAAAGCTATAATATGTTTGAAAGGTGTGTCTGTTACTTATCTTTATGCAAAATTAAAATGCCATGTCAAATAAGAATAGATTCTGATTTCATAAGAACAATACGTGGGAATGTGATAACGGAAACTAATTTTATGTATGGCAATTTTCAACTGTTTATAAATCTTGATTTACTAAAACGTGGAAGTTCTACTAAGGGAATGTACGACTGTATGGCACTCATCAACAGCCACGAAATAAAAATTTTTGGGATTGTCATTTTTGAAGGGGAAAAAATAAAATAAATAAACTTCAAAAGACTACAGACGAGAACTTGGACACATAGTTTCAAACGGAGGGTATTTGAATCAGTGAGTTATTTTTATCTTTCAAATAAAAAATAAAAATAAAATTAAAAAAAGAGGAACAAAATATCTTGAACCGTTCCAGAGAAATATCATTTTTAATATTTTGCCGAAATTCGCACGTGCTAAGTTCCGCCATATTTGGCAGCCTTTATCCGGGACCACAATTAGTTATTTTTTTTGGGGGGGGGGGTGCAAAAAGACGGGTTTCTTACTTTGGCCTGAATTTTAACATCTGTAAACTCCACAACATCCGAGACTATATATATATATATATATATATATATATTCTGACTGAATTGATCTGGACTAGCCTGGGATGTAATCAATGTATGCCATTTTAACTTCTAACATAACTACAGTGAGTCCAGAAATACATTTCACTGATGAAGGATATTTTTTCACTCAAAAGAATAGATTTTCAAAGGAATAAAACGATTTTAAAACAGTTTAATTGGGCTAAGTCTAGAAGACGGCCATCCAAGGTATCACGTGAAGTTAACCGAGCCTTGGCTAGTTTAACCTGATGTATGTGAATGTAAGGACACATTACTAAGAAACACAAAATTATAGGCTCGTTATGGATATAATCTTATTTGGGAGATCTCTGGACAAAATGCACCTTCTGCCAAACGGATGAGTTTTTGAACTTAATCTAAATTTCAGTAACTTAAGTGCAACTTTCAGTAACTTAAAAATCAATTAAATTTAATTTGACATACAGAAAACTACTATCATTATTCAATTAATTCACCAGTCATTTTGTAATGTCGTAGATGGGTTTGAATGTAGGAAAAAGTGACCCCGCGATAAATGTTAACAGCTGGACCAGATCCAGAGAGATATTTCCCTCCATCAGCGGGCTGAATCAATAACTTGGTCAATGGCAACTTTTAGCTTTGCACAGATAGTTAAATTATGTGTGACTGGTATTCAGTCAGAAGTGGCCGTGTATACGTTGATGGAAAACACAAACAAGGAAATTTAAGATAAACTTTTCAGGGTTTTCACTAAGAAGTATACACCGATTTTCCCCCTAATGTGCACGAAATGGTGTTGGATTTTGAAATAGCTGCAATGCAGGCAGAAAATACTCTTCTGGGAGAAAACATTACCCCGCAAAGGTGTTTCTACCCCCTACACGAAGTACATGCATACCGCACGATCAAATCCATTGAACTCAGACGTTATCTCATAGAAAATGTGATGCAATATCCATGTGAAATTGTCCTTCAACAAGGTGCTGAGTTGCTGGACTATTTTACTTCACTTTTTTAACGGGACTTATCTGTGATTGGGAAATAATAGAAGAAACGCAAGGTAGAGACACATCTCGTGGTTCTCCCATCAATGTGGAACGTTCATGATACAACTCTTTCGAACTATACAAGGACTAATAATATATGCGAGGGTTGGAATCAGAGGCGTTCGCACACAGTAGATTTAACATCCTTCAAATTAGAGGTTGATAAGAAAATTCAGTGAATGCAGGTAGAATACAGCAATATGCTCTACGGCTCAGATCCAGCAAAAAAGTGTTGAAAAGTTGTTTGCTAATATGCAAAATCGCTTGCTTAATGTATGTATTGACTATTTCGAACGTCGTCGAACTGGTGATTCATTGATGTATTTCATTTGTATGAAAGGAATTTGTAGGAAAGGATGTATTTCATACTGACCTTTGTATATTGATGTAGGGTCAATCTGCGTTAATAACCAATAACAACAACAACAACAAAAAGGCTTTTTAACCTCACGATCTCAGATTGTAATGAAAGTTGGTGAAAAGCAAGAGCTTGTGGAGTAAACAACATTTGCCAAGTTATAAGCTCGAGTGACAAGTAGTCAGACAGCAGTAAAACTGACAAAAATGTGCCATTTTTCGCAAACATCCTAAATGAAAAATAAATAAATAAATAAATAAATAAAATAAAATAAAATAAAAGATAATCGTAACTTCACTCCTAATTTAGATAGGAACGTCACGTTGGGCTTGTTGTAAAGCTCAAGGAATGCCCTTTCAATAAAAAATAGGCGTAGACCATTTCTGTTATTTTTTTGGAATCGAGGTCACACACTGTGACACTTGACCTCAAAATATCTGAAAGGTGCAGTTTTGATTTTTGTTATAAAAAAAATAAATAAATAAAAGTTGTGTAGTGTCATAATGTCCACCTGTAAATTTCATGTTGGGCTGGCTACGGGAACAGAAGTTACAAAAGACTCTATTTTTCCTTTCATGGACTTAGGGTGTTCTTGCACTAAATGTGCCTACAGAACAAGTTGAAACTTGCCCTCTTTGTGTGTTCAGTGCTGGGTCAGTTGTGAAGCTGTGCAGTTTGTGCTGGATTGTATTTGCTTTGTATAACAGAGTTGACGACGAAGTCTATTGCAAACTGTTGATTAATGACAAATAATTCTATGTTGGAGGTGACTTTGTCAGTGTGAGGTGGTCTGGGAAATTGAAAGGTATGTGAGAATGAAAAGTAAATACGTAGCTACAAGGTGTTGTAATCCATTTGGTATAGAAGATCAGAGGAATAGAGTGAAACAATTACGAAAGATTCTGCTATGGATGACACAGAAATTCCCACATCTGGTAACTGACCAAAAGATGAAGGACTTCCCTAGTGCAACCAGTGCATGTACAGATGTGAGAGAACAGAGTGCACAATGTGAATCAAATGGCTCTGAAACGGACACGGATCCTCATGCAGTGAGAAGACAAGCAGCAATCGAAGCCTTGAATGAAAGTCTGCAAAGTGTTAGTGAATCAGCTATAAAGCAACAAAAAATGGAATCTGGAAAGTATAGGAAAGGAAAAGTGCAGAAAATCACAAAGGCTGTGCAAGAGAAAATCTTCCCAGTGCTACGTAATGAATCCGTGCCAAAGCATGAGTGCTGTGAAGGTAAAATGCTGCAGCAAATAATGGTAAGGTTTGAACAAACAACTGATGCAAGTGTGAAAGGAACATTGTTGACCCTCCTGCCGAAGGACTGGAGCATCAGGAAAGTGCACGATGAGTTCCCTCATACCAATGAATACATTATACGGGAAGCTAAACACTTGGTGGCAGAATCAGGTTTGTTGACATCACCGAATCTACAACCAGGAAGGAGCTTAAGGCCAGAAACAGTGAAAATTGTGGAGGAGTTTTACTGTGATGATAGTGTGAGTAAAATGATGCCAGGGAAGAAAGACTTTGGGACAGTTACAACAGGGGAGACCAAAGGCCACAGACAAAAAAAGGCTGATCCTGAACAACCTGAGAGAATTATACAAGCACTTTAAACAACTCCACCAGGATATGAAGATAGGATGTTCGAAGTTTGCTTCCCTTCGCCCCAAACCGCGTGTTCTGGCAAGTGGTACGCACAGTGCGTGTGTGTGCGTGCGTGCAGCACATCAGAACATAAAACTTACTTGATGGATGTAAGCTGGGTAAGTTGCTGGAAAATGTGGAGGTCTGTTTATCAACGTACTGCCATTGTCTGTCAATTATGATGTGCATCCCACCTCAAGAGCAGTGCTTCTTCCAGCTCTGCACTAAATGCCCAGGATCTGACAAGGTGAGGGGCATTCTGGATAATGTTCTACAACAGAATGCGATTGAACATGTTACCTTCAAACAGTGGGTTACTTCTAATACACGTGCCCTTGAGACATTAGTGAAGGCAACGGACGAATCTGTTGACTTTTTTTTTCTAAATTAACACACTTGCAGGCACATGCTTTTATTGCAACCCAACAGGCAAGGTATATGAAGGACACTAAATATAGGTTAACAGTAGGTGCAGTAGTTGTTATATGTGCGGACTTCACATGCAGTAGTGTGACTTTGCGGACTTCATTTCGCAAGACGAGGTCCCAGATTTCTATTGGAACAATGCACAAGCCACTGTTCATCCGTTTTGCTGTTTATTTCTACGAAACCTTGCAGGTGGAATCGCACACACTAACCTTATCACGATTTCAGACTGCATGTAAAATAACACTACTGCTGCACGTGTGCTTCTGAAGAGACTGATTATATTTTAAAAAAAAAAAAAAAAAAAATCAACGCAGTATCTAAGATATATTATTTTTCTGATGGCAGTGGTGCACAGTACAAGAACAGCAAAAATTTAACAAATTTGCTACATCACTACGATGACTTTGGAATCCATGCTGAGTGGCACTTCTTTGTCATTTCCCATGGCAAGTGTCCGTGGTGGGCTTAGAGGGGCAATAAAGACGCTAGCCGCTAGAGCAGGATTGCTGCACACACCTTAGACCAAATAATTACTCCACAGCAGCTGTTTGATTAGGCAGAGAAGAATGTGCACAACATGAAATTTGCGTATGTTACCCACCAAGAAGTTACTGCTGCAGATAAAGTTCTGACTGCACGACCAGTACCAGCTGACAAGCTAGTTGTGAAATGATATTCTACAGCAGCAGAAAGTGTAGTGCACCACATCAACATTTTACAAAAATCAGTTTCACTGGAGGAAGCGAAAGGATTTGTGACATGTGTTTGTGATTATGCATGGTGCTTAGGACATGTGACGACTGTAAATGGTTACACACGGAAAGTTCTTATTAACTTCCTTCATCCCCATGGTTCATGACCATCGTATGTTTATCCCAAACCTCCTGATGTTGTGACTGTTTCAAGCACTAATATTCTGGCTTCAGTGGACCCGTGCACAGCTACTGGTCGCACATATAATTTACCAGCTACAGACGTTATTACCACACAGGAGAGAATGCAAAGGATAAAGCACCATGTAAAGGATAGAACACCATCTTCACCTGTAGGTGAGTGCCATTTTGAAATGTGCAAACATTTACTTGTTTCAAGGGGATTTATATCACACTTGAAAGATTCTTACATCATATTCACCCATTTAATATGGCATTTTTATTAAAGTCTGTTAGGTTCATTAATTTGTAACTCCTGTTCCCGTAGCCACCCCAACATGAAATTTACCCAACAGGTAGACATCATGACACTACACAACATTCTTTTTGACAAAAATCAAAAATGTATTTTTTAAGATATTTGAGATCAAAGGTCACAGTGTGTGACCTTGACTCCAAAAAATAACAGAAATAGTCTACACCTATATTTTATTGAAAGGGCATTCCTTCAGCTTTACAAGCCTAGAATTTCAAAGGATTATTAATGAACACATTGATTCGAGAACTGTAATCTTGCAATAAACCGTGCCCAAGCGTCCCAAAATAAAAAATATTATTGCTTACAAAATAACCTAGCATATAACTAAGTATGAAAATCTAAGGCATAAACGTATTTAAAAAAATAAAAAAAAGTAAGACAATTGCAAGGTGGCACTTACTTTGTTTTCTACAGCGAGTCTTCAATTGTACTTCTACATTTCATATTATTATTATTATTATTATTTTCAATATAAGATTTGTTGGAAGAAATGGCAATTCAATTCAGAAGGTAGCAATTAAAATTGAATGATCTGTCGAGAAACTCATTACGATATAATAACTAAAAAACAGAAATCGGATGGATAAACAATTTTGTACAATTGTTTAATGATGAAATGCGTGGTATGTATCAGTTCTCGGTTCAAGGTTAATAGGATATGTGACATTTGTGTTAAAACCTAAAAACACTAGAATTTTTAAAAGATGCAATTTTGTTAAATGACTACTTACAACATAGGTATTGGTTGCTCTGTTCTTTTTGGGGAAACAAGAAGAAACAGTGACTTTTTACAAGAAATTGTAATAGCAGTGATCCAAGAAACATTTTCTCCAGAGTGGAGGTAACTGTAAAAATACGTAGATCTACAAGGAACATAACTCCCTACTAAAATCCACACATGAGGAAAAACAATTTGTCATAGAAACATAACATCGAATTAACATTTTACCACTTGGATCCCTACGTACATGCACTTTTAAGTCCTAATAATTTTGTACAAGTTAATTAATGGACCTTTTGACAACTTATTGCTGAATACAAGAAAAAGTAGCCTTGATGCTTTCTGAATCGTAGTAGCGAAAATTGTACCGTATAAATATTGGATATAGTATACATGAAGCTGCATCAGTTCCCGAAGGAGCAGGACGCTCATACTTTTAGGGATTATTCATTGAGTATGTACGAACTTACAAAGGGGGTAACAAAGCGACTTTTATTTACTTATCAACTGATACGTAAATAAAAAAAAAACGTACCTGTACTTTATATCTGCATGTGTAGTGCCCTTGCACTTTATCTTTGACTATGTGTGTGTGTGTGTGTGTGAGGGATTTAACGCATATCGCATTCTTGTGCACATGGATACTTCTTACTATTGCACTAAATAGAAAATTTATGGTATTTCATGTAGAAGTAGTAATAGAACACAGAAGAAACGCAGATCAGGGGGTTCTCATGTATACTATTACCTAAATATTAATCGATAGTTTGAACTTGTACTGATTATGTAATGAAATGACAATATACCCTTTCACTGAGCTATCTCCCAATTTATGCACACTGAACATCCTTGAACCTACTTAAAAGAAGTCCTATGATATTTAGTTGTGAAGTATTTCCTACAATTCCTTGAAGAACATAGCCATTCGATAAACATGCACTTACTTTAGTCAATATATTTTTTAAGAAAGAAAGAAAAAAAACTAGCTTCCAGCGACCGAGGGTCTCACTCGAAATACTGCAGAAAAAATTAACAAAGAACATTACTAGCTGAATAATTATGAGGTATTTCAGATCCAACTTTCATCTGATTTTCTTCGTTTATTCGTGTGTTTATATTTAAAAAGAATTTTTGACTGAATCCATGAATGAACAGAAATTAGTTTTGTTCTCTAACTTCTAGATTTTGTTTTGAAAAATTGGGGAAATACATATTATTTTAAGTCCGTGTATTCTTTTCATTGCCTATTTCCTATCTACTAAATCTGTGTTACTTGAAATAGCAAAATGCGTACGCTTGTAATTGAAGACGGATTTATATAGGTATAAAAGAGCAGCAACTGAACACACCTCAATTCAGAAAACTCTACATTTATACCCACAGAATGTTTTGATACAAGAGTTCATTGTGTCAAGACTATGCATTCATTTCCTTTTATACTTCACTTCTCTCTATCATGTGTGTTTGAAACACTAAAGTGTGTATAGGCTTATGCATAGTAATAAATGAATAGGAACTGACATACACCTCAGTTTAGGAAGCTTTCTACACTGAAGTTCATAGAATGTTCGATATGTGAACTCACATCATTGTTCGGCTTAATCATATTTAGACATTTTACCAGAATTTCCAAATTAGGCAGGGAGATCACTAATTACAAATCTTGTAGCATAGAATTTGTAATGCCTCAGAAAATGTGTATGTTCAATGTGCACGTACGGGTATCTGAATATAGCCCAATTTATGGACTATAAATACGAAGACAAACACTCTTAAAGCAGAAAGACAATCAATGTTTTTTTTTTTTTTTATTAGTATTATGACTTAATACCAATGGGAGGTATTATTTTATTCATAAATACAATTTTCCAATTTACATAGACTTTAAAAACAAACAACGCATTCCAACAGTAATTTCTGTATGCCCCTAGCAAACCGCGGTTTACATGCAAAATTGTAAGACTTGTCCTGCTCTTCTGGGCACTTCACTTACCTTGACCTGTCATGGGCATCAAATGTTGCTGCCATTCTTCCGATTTCAGCTGTACAAACCCAAGCGGGTGGTAATTGTTTAACACGTACTTTGATATTCGTTGAAGCGGTATTTCGTTTCTGTACTTATTATATTCTTCAAATATTACTGTAAACCATTTTCCTATTTGCATCACTCGTAACAGGTACTTGAACTTAAGTGATTCATAATAATTTATATATCTACTGATCACAGAATTTGTCCAGTTCACCATACGTTAGAGCCATACGAAGTTATTTATTTTAGTCCCACCTTAATCAGTCAGCAGTAATTCGTGTGAAGTTAACACATGATAATTGTCAATATCTAAAGCCATATCACACATCACGTATAAATAGCATTAAACATAATTAACACTTAATGAAATTAATTTGCAACAAGTGGCAACTTAGGTGGCTTCCAATACCGGCAATTTTCTTATGCATATACGAGAAAAATTCATTATATAATATAAAGCTACAGTCCGAGTACATCATCCTCTCAAACAAGAAAGCAATTTGCAGTTGATGCACTTTTCTACTGCAACGGCACACATCTTGACCGTATAATTTAACTTTTCCTGACCTCTTTGCTTTAAACTACCAGTATCTTCAATATGGCTTCCATTATTAAAAGTTACTACTGATGATAAACAACAGATGTCACTAGTGTAGGAAGTACATAGTTTGGGCAGCCATTGAGCCCATGCACAGTGTTGCCAACAACGTCCGAAGAAAATAGCCTAGACGGCCTTCAGAAATAAGCCGCCTTATGCAGAGTTGTTTCGACGTGTGATTAGCATCATACTAAAACACTGACTACTGCAGGAGACTTATGTTAGTCGAACTCTTTAGTATGGCACTAATCGCGCTTCAAAACGACTCTGCATAAGGCCCAAGATTTCTTTACGCAAAAATGGCTAGATTTTGTACCGCTAACCTATGACCCACATTGCATATTTTAAACCCCTTTGTTGTGTGAATGATTATAAGTGAGTTACAGTAAAATTTGAAATGTTGAATTGTATTCGCTGAAGACTAATAAGCAACATACATGACTTAAAATTGCAATAAAATCCATCAAGAACTCATCTGATTTGTGAAAGTCAGCAGCCATATTATCAGTTCAATTGAAATAAGTCATCATCGATCTCGTCGCAGCCAGCCGAGGTGCTGGAACTGGATGCACCATCGTTTGTGTATTGTTTGTGTTTGTGTAGACTGCTATTGTCCCAATTCTCAGTAATACTTCATTTTGCAGGTCAAAGTCCTTACGAACATTTCTTATTTCTCCGTACACCCACAATCATGATTGCATTGAAAGTTTTCAAGCTAAATATATGTCCTATGTGTTTCCTTTAATAAACTAAAACAAATGTCTGTGACTTGAAGAACCGAACAGTTTACTAAAATTGTATTAGAAAACTTTCATTTTTCCATTGAAATTCGAAAATTATAATAATTAAAAAGTAGCAAAGGGGGCCGTTACGTGAGTGACGTAAAAATTCTTTCTGAATCGTTAAGTATTGTTAAGTAGTTGTTAATCTGTGGGTGAAGTGAGAGAAGAAGAATGGAAAACAAGTGTTTTGCCAGTGGTGGACTTCGACATAAAGGTCCCAGGCGGGATTAATCATGGAAGACTCTCTCTCTCCATACATACACACACGTACCAACACACGGGATCTGTATATATAGGGCTGGATTTAGGGACTGCACTTGCAACCCCCCTTCGTTGTAAATATACACTACCTAAAACGAGCAGCTGATAGGAACACTTAAAAAAAATCTGCCGTCATGTGATTCTGATGATTCGTTTGCATGATACAAGTATCCATCATTATCCAAGTGTCCATGATTAGAGAAAATCCTGATCTGAAGAACCGAATTAATTATATAATGTAAACTATACCGATACAGAGCGGCCGTGGTTAAGTTGGTAAAGCATTGCACGGGAGCGTAACACGAGAGTATATCATTCTTTTCCAAGATAGGATTCGCTGTTTAGGCAAAAACATTACCATAACACTTTAACTGTTAAGGCATAAGCAACAAAACCAGAGGCGGCGCTACTGCCTCGCAAAGGCGGAATTTGTATGTGTGTGGGGGGGGGAGGCTAAAGATAGTCCCACTTGGACCTTTTCCTAGCTGAGCGATACCAAGACCATTACTTTGGGCAGTGGTCTAGCGGAGCGAAGCATCCCAGAAGCGTTCAATTTTAATTCTTTTTGCCTCCTTCCAAGTATGGAACACATGAGAACTGAGAAGCCCAATTCAAGTGCAAAATTATAGGACTCCAACTACGGATCTTACAGAGTAAGGATTCGGGGGCACTACTTTAGAATTATATTGCATGAGTCCCTAGTATCTAGAATGAGGTTTAAGGGACCTTCTTGCCAAATGTGCTAGACTTCAGTAAATCCGACAGTCTCTGGGGGATTAGACTCCCAACCACATGCTCTGTTCCTTGTAACCCCGCGGATGTGTTGCACCTCCAGACCCCCTTTCTTTTCCTCCCCTTCAATTTTCTGAAATTACGTTCCTGTCAAGGTGGCTCAAAATCTTATGATGGAGAGTCCAAAATCTGAACAGTCGCTACTGATCAAACCCGGTAAATAATATCATTAATCGATTATCATTTCAACGGACTTCTATTTTAGGAAATTTGGGAAGGGTCCTGGCTACCCTTCATGGTCCCGTAATCGGGTGTTGAGTGACTTAATACAGCTGCATTCAATATACATAATAAATATGACGTTATGGCAGTTTTGCATTATGAGATTCATTCTTCTTAAAATAGGTCACTGAATTTCGCATGAAAAATTGAAGTCCTGTTGTTATTGGTGTATTTCTTTTTAGAACAGCGTAGCCAGGCTCTTGATAAAACAAATTATAAGGGCTCATGTAGCCATGGCCATACACGAGGGGAGGGGCCCCCATCATACATATCTGTACGCATAGAATTATTTCTTCTTCAATGTTAGAATGTGGAAATTCTTCTTCTCCTTATTATTATTATTATTATTATTATTATTATTATTATTATTATTATTATTATTATTATTATTATTATTATTATTATTATTATTATTTACTCAAGGGGCCCAGGCGAGAATAACCGCCTTCCTGCCCGGGCCAGTCCGCCCTTTTGTTGCGTAATAAAACACCCTCTGTCTAGAGAAATTAATTAATACGAAAATATGTAATGATAAATAGGCTATTAAAAAACGCTTTATTTTCAAACGAAAAATATTTTTAGAATTAATTTAACGTCTAATAAAAAAGAAAAATGACAAAATAGTTTCATAGAATAATTTAAGGCTAGAAATATTTCGTATGTTGGTGTGGCTAAATGCATCTCCAAATACGCTAGATTTAGCCAAAAATAGGCTAAATTGGCATCACTGCCCATAGAGTTATAAGATAACCAAGCGCGTTGCCAATTGAACAGTCATTTGTTTTCCACTTGTATGGCAAAAAGCGGTCTGCTATTTGTTTCAAAGCATAAGCGATGGTATCTAGTGAAGATCTCAACAAGATTTCTTACTAGAACTACCTTAAACCACATTATTCAAAAACACAATTTACTAATAGACTAAAAGAGCATCATATTTTCGGAGCATGAAACAATGAAATATTAGTGATTTCATTGTTTTTTTATGAACTCAGTCGAAGCTATCTGAACACGGAGTCAGGGAAGGTATTGACATAAACACAGAGTGCAAATGATATAAAAACATAATAAATATTTCGGGTTTCAGTACGTCTCATACGATACATGTTGCTACCAACATATGAAAATAACTCTATATGATGGAACAATGTCATACTGACTGACGTAATGACAAATCGCTTCAAGAAAGGAAACCCATGCGGTTTGCGTCAACGTAACGCAAAATTTGCGATTTATTTTGCAATATTCTTAATAGCATTTATTATGATTTCGCATTTTTTGTTTTGCGTACACAGAATTTTGCAAAGACAGATTTGAAACACAAAGGAAAATTTGCGTTTCCGATTCAGGAAATCTGTATAGCAATTACATTTTTTAAAATTATTTTTTGCGTATCTTTGCGATCGGCAATTTGGCTTAGAGCGATAAGAAATGATGTCCAGGGTCTTATTTCGTAGCAGTTTCTATCAACTCAATATATATATATATATATATATATATATATATATATATATATATATATATATATATATATATATATATGAGTTTTAGTTTGTGATTGTCGACATGATAGATATAATGACTGGTTGCAGCATTTGCGTTGCTTTAAAATTGCAAATTTTGAAGAGACCATTGCGAAATGATCCCTAAATATTCTACTTTAGTAATTAAGGGCCTTATGCAGAGTCGTTTTGATGTATGATTAGCTCATACTAAAGGCATGACTACTGCATGAAACATGTTAGTCGATCTATTTAGTATGGTAGTACTTACACGTCAGAATGACTCTGCGCCCAAGGCCCTTTGTCTCTGAAAGCCAATACAAGAGAACCTAACTTTGATTAGACAAAATTGTGCCATAGCAAAATTTCCATAACAAACGAGAAATCGGTGCACATTGCGAATAGTGGAGAATAAAAATGGAAATTTAAAGAGCAAAAATTTAGAATTTTACAATGAAAGGGTAATTTCTAAGACAAACAGTTAAGCAAGCACCAACTCTATAACTGAGTCAATCCATATGAAGTGGTCCAGAGGTTGTTGTTCGACAATCTCCGAAAATTATAAAACTTTGAGTGTGACAAACCTTGTGTATGAGAAGGCCAATAACACTATTCGCGTTCTCGCATGTACAAGTGTTCCTGAATGGCAGCCATCTTTGTTGTACAACGTTCCAGTGGAGAAAAGGGACGACATACAGAAAAAAATATTTTTCTTTTTTTTATTTAAAACATTTTAAAAAAGAGGCATTTTTGCATTTGCAAGCATGTACGAAAACTACAGTTGGTCAGGACGTACGTATCAGACGAACTCCAAGCAAAAACGAATGTTTAGAGGAGGGACTGAAATACAGTGTTGGGAAGTAACGTAACGCAAGTAACGCGTTACTTTTTAAGTAACGTTTCCTAGTAACGAGTTACGTTTTTTTCCAAAGTAACTGTAACGGTAACGCGTTACAAAGTTTTAAGTAACGTACTTAGTTTGCGTTACTTTTTTCGCGTTACATTTCGGATGAGTAACTACAATATATGTATTTTTTTTTCGGAAACAAATGTTTCTTTCCTGTAAGTGAATTTCTCAGAATGAAACAATCGAGCATGAACTACGTATGTCAGTGACCGACAGTCACAGACACACAGAGAAACAGATAAGTTCGTAGTGCCACTTGCTGTTTTTTGAAGATGAGGACAGCCTTTGGGAAATCACGTGTACTGATTGCAATCACCTGGAAGATTTTGTCGTAGATTTTGACAGCTCCAAATCAACACATTCAGTGAGTGAACTAGGAGTGCACCAGTAGTCTATTTTACTTTGATTGGTGTTGTTTTTATAAAGATGGAGAACGAAAATATTTTACTGTTCGACCATTTGAAAGAATACTTTTTTCTTAAGAGCTGAGGATGATGGTGGACAGAATTTAAAAGTAAAGTGTCTGAAGTGCCGCGGCGGAAAATATTTATCAACAACTAGGGTGCCATAATTAACGATTTACAGTAAGGGGTTAATATGAATAAACTGTTTTGATGAGCAGGCCTACTTTATTACTAGACAATAGTTTGCTGATGGTATGTAAGATTGGAGTTCTTTCAGATCAGTTTGCTTATCCTAGAGTCCCGTTGATTAAAGAGTAGTGTAATGTTTCTCTATATTCTTTATTTTTAATTTTACATAACATTGTTATTATTATATAATTAGTTTAGCAGAATAATTATAAGCAACCATTTTTTCTAACGCTGAGAGATGAGCACGAGTCAAGCTAAAATTCGACTCGTATCGAATTCAAGTCGAGTTTCGAGTCCAGTCGAGTTTGATAAATGGCTCGTTCATTTTAAGTCGTCTTGAAATCATGGCCTGATTACACTGGAAAACGAAAGCCATGAGAAATGTAAGCTAAACAGTAATATGGAATACTTTTAGTGTTGCTCACGTGATGGGACACTGCTTGCATCTCGTCTCGTCTCGATAGCGAGACCACAATAGATTTTTTATAGCAAGCTCAGCTCGGCTCGGCTCAACTGAGAAGATGGCTTGAGCTGGCTCACTTGGGGTGAACCATCGACTCGAGCTGGCTTGGTAGGGATGAGCCATTTGCTCGATTCGGCTCAACTGAGCCGAGGCTCTAGCCGAGTCGGTTGGGTGAGCTGTTGGCTCGACTCACTTCTCGGTTCTGGTCGATAGTGAATGAGCTGTGAGCCGAGCTGCTCGAGTCGTTGACAATTCTAAACCCGCGCCGAGAAGTTTTGAAGATATTTGGCCAGTGCCCTATAACTTTTAACAGTGTTCGGCTCGAGCCCGAATACTCAACCTAGACCCTCAACCCAAATTCAGAAGCTCGTGAACAATGTCCTTGACTCCTAGACTTCACGACTACCGAGGTTCAATCAACTAGCTTTTTAGTATTCAAATACAAACCGCCTATCTTTCTTTTTATATACAGTGTTGTTATTATTATTATTATTATTATTATTATTATTATTATTATTATTATTATTATTATTATTATTATTATTAATAATAATAATAATAATAATAATAATAATGATAATAAGTTGTAGTAGTGTCATTGATAATAATTATACTGCTTATGTAATATACTTGAAGAATGTACTCGAAACTACACACCGGATTTGGCTCTAGTCGACTGGAAACTCGGCTCCAATTCGAGTCGAGTTGGAGGAAACTTTTCGAGTCGAGTTCTCGGGTCGAGCTCAAAGATGTCTGTTTCTAGTCGAATCGAGTGTCAAAGAAAACTCGCTCGAACTCGCTCCTGTCCATCCCTACGAACGAGTAACGCAGTATGGCATTTTATCAATGTTACATTATATGAAAATGTTCATATATCAAGTAAAAATTTGTCCTTGCATTTACATAAAGCAATTCAGAAAGTGCAATAATAATAATAATAATAATAATAATAATAATAATAATAATAATAATAATAATAATAATAATAATAATAATAATAATAATAATAATAATAATAATAATAATAGCAGTAGTAATAGTAGTACGGAAAATTGAAGTCATTAATTTTTTTTTCACATTTTTAGTTTCGGACCTAAAAGTAACGCGTTAGTAACGCGTTACTTTCGAAGTAAAGTAACAGTTACTTTTTGGGGGCAAGTAACGCATTACTAACGCGTTACATTTTAAGAGAAAGTAAAGTACTTAACTTGTAACGCGTTACATTTTTACAAGTAACTTACCCAACACTACTGAAATACAAGGATAACATATACTCTTGCTTCTAAATAAATATACAGGGTTGCAAACGAATACATGAAATCACCAGAAAAAGTGCAGAAAATTACACTTTTGAACGGACTGTATTTTGGAATGGCATAATGTGGCATTAAGTTTTGTGCTGAATACTATTGCATGTAAATAGTCTGTAGAAATGTAAACAGTTATAATACTAATGGCACCATAAGTTTATGGGGTCCGAAAGTTGAAGTTTCTGATTTTGATGCCATGTTTGGGACGTAATATCTCAGTAGGGTAAAGTGCTAAAAATTGTTTCTTAGGCCACAAAGTAATTCTGCATGTGAATATACTCTTGCAAAAAGATTATGACTGATATTAAATGGACAAAAAATCGAGGACATTTTAAAAACTCGAAGAAAGCAAGTGCATGACAATGGTCGTAGCCCGAAAAAATTTAAATATTTTGATATGTTTCATGTTAGATCTCAAAAACTACGCATGGTTCAGAAATTTGTCTTGCTTTTGTTTGTGTTCAGTTGTGCGAAAGCTTGCGAGTGGCGTTTGTTCCATCTTTCTAGCTCCATGATCATTGCTACGTCTACAGAGTGGACTATTTATCTCAGGGGTGCCCACAAAGGGGGGCTATGACGCAAACTGCGTCATTGAAATATTTGGGGGGTTAAAAATCTATATAAATATGTTTGAGGGGGTGTAAAAATTAATCGAATAGATTTTTTTTCATGGAAGAACACCTACGGATAAACAATTGATGGGGGGTGCGTTATGGATATGAGGGGGGTGGGCACCACTGATTTATCTTGACTATCCGCTATAACGGACAAACCAAAAGAGAGACAAAAGCGAAACTTTGCACTAAGCAACTATAAGAAGGAAGACATCTTCGTATGTATTAAACAGAAAGACTCAATAAACAGTGTTGCGAACCCAATATAAAGTTATATTTTTTTCAAACGGCATTATGTCTGATTATTACACATTTCAAATCAACTTGTCAAACGTAAACCTAAAATACCACTTTTATTATTCAGTGTTGCAAACTATTGATGCTATAGCATCACAAACATCCAAAGTTCGGAAGCCTCAGCATAATGGAGATGCACAGGATAATTCACATCGAAAGTACTTTAGTGTTTGATACCATGTCCATTGTATGACTTGTTTGGAATGAATAGGAACGAAGTTACGAGAGCTTGAGAATTGTATTTATTTTTCTGAAAGCATTTATTTTGAAAAAACACTGAGATAACTATAATATCTAATCTGATTTTCACGAAGCTTTGCACCTCTTGTAAACAATGCAGACTGCAGTGCACAAATATTGCCAACTAATTAAACAAAAAATGTTATATGCATTTTGTGCTAAGAAATGAATAAACAAACTGAAGGGGGAAAACAATGAGTTTTAAAATAAAATGCCATGGGCTTGTGATAAGAGAATCAGGAACCATTTTCTCTCGTTTGCAGTGGCGTACGCACTGCTCTCCTGAATCTTTGAACTACTGTATAAGCGCATACACGCATCAGGAGGAAGAAGGGTAGAATGTTGAATTTCTTCTACCAGTGTAAATTACAACTAAAACTTACTATCCCCACTGCCACTCCTAACGTTTCCTCTAACTGAAAATCTACCTAAAATGTTAGGATTCAGAGCCACTATTACATGATGACTTAGTGTTCCTACTAGCAGATCTATGGTTGGATGGATGGATTAAAGTTTATAGTCCCCTTCAACAACAAGGTTCTATAAGATTTGGACCTACAGCCGAACGAGTGATCCGAACTACATGAACTTCCTCTGGAAATCGAACGCGGGTCTCTCGCCCGACGACGAGTACGCGGATCATATAGCCACAAAGGAGTTAATTATCAGATCTAGAAACATGTGCAGTTGTACTCACGACTTCTATTCGAAATTGAGCTCTTGGGGGGCCGCGGTGGCTCAGTGGTAGAGCGTTCACCTCTGGCACATGGGGTTCCTGGTTCGATCCCAGTTCGCACCAAGTGAACCTTGTGGTAGAAAAACACCGTGTGCGTGGGCTTCCTCTGTGTCCTTCAGTTTCCTCCCACTTTCCTCATTCCAACATTTCATTCATGTTTTCATCATCACCGTCTCCTTTAGCCTAGCCTGCATAATCGTAGGACGTAAAACTCGAAAAAATTCATTTTATTTCATTTCATTTCAAAATTGAGCTCCTTGTACGTTTCCATTATAGGCGAGCGAGTGTTTGGAACAAGCAATTGTTCATTCTGCAAGAACTTAAAAACTACTGAGCTTACTTATTTATTGAATAGAGAACGGGAGAGGATCCAGTGTGGGGGGGTGATTGCCCCGGTCGGCCCCCCCAAAAGAGGAAACTTTCTTATTTTATATATATAAATAAAACCCATCCCAAAGTTTGGAGCCCTTAAAAGTAACAGTATGACAACCCACCGCCCCCCCAGAAGTCGGTCCTGGATCCGCCCCTGATAGAGAATTTATTATTTTATTTCCTTTGTTATATGTAATAAAATACCTATAAAATATATTTTGAATTCTCGTGACTTATCCTTTCATTTGATATCTAACAGAAAAGTTACGCCATAAACTAATATTAGCCATCAGAGTATGAAGACTCTATCGACATCTTATTCAACAAATTCCAAGAAACTTTTTAGATTCTACATAGGAATAAAGACACACTATTTAACATGCACATACTACCTCTTCTTAATTTCACTGCAGCCAGAAAAAAATAAGACTCAAAAGTTATGAACATTCCTATCCAATATTATAAAAATTCTTAAATGTTGAAGATTCCTCTGTACATTATTTCATTTCTGGCACCGAATATTCGGTTTTTGCATCTTTTAAATGGTCATTTATTCTGATCTCATTTTAAAAAGGCGATATACAAATTATAACTGAAAAAATTAGCCTCATATTACTTCGTAGGTTTCGACTCAAAGTATGTATCTATATGGGATCGAAATATTGAACCAAAATCGAATTTGTAAGGGAAAACTGTTACAACAAATGACAAAACACAAAAAGTGAGCGCCACAATTTAAAGATGTCGCTCAAGGAAGCCAGCAGATTACCTGCTGCTCCGAGTTATTCTGTTAAACATAAACAAGGCAAACCCGTAAGTGTAGAAGAAAAGCAAATACTTTATCAAACGATATCAACGTTGTTCAATTCACTTGAAGAAAATTAAGACCTATAATGGCTAATTTTCATGTTCTCATAGAATATTTATTTACTTACTTTGTAGTACTGAAGTTAGTATTTGTACATTCGCATGCTAAGAAAGCACATCAATAAATTGAACTAAAGGGGGAAAAGTACCATATGTTTTTCATGGATATGCTTAATGATTTAGGTACCGGTAATAGGTGAAAAAGAAATAATCTCCCATAATGATAAATATGCTTGTTGTTACATACCAGCGCCATCTCTTTATCGTTCAGTTGATAATTTGACATAACTCATTGTAATTTCATCTATAATTAGTTTGGAGAAAAATAACAATGTTCAGTTGCTCTTAAAGGAGGGGGGATTATATAGTATTGGGTATTTTGCCCTGTATCACGGCAATGGTGTGAGAGTGAGACGAGTAATGCACATCGCAGTAGCAGAAATACATGCACGTGCTGCAGCAGAAATATTGCGGGAAACAGACGAAACAATTTCCTCTTCACCAATCAGCAAATAGTCGTGCGCGCAGTGATACAACATCAAGTTACGCGGTTTGTTTTTGAAAGATGCAAAGGACTGTGAAAAACGCTTTAGTTACCTGTATGGTTTGGAATTGATGTGTAAATTATTTTGCCGTTTAGAGCATTTTGATATCTCAAACCGTTCCGGAAATATGATAAATATTGCTGAAGTTTGCAACACTGCTTAAATCGTGTAATTGCGAGAACGTGTTGTAATTACAGCTACTAAAAGCTATTACTGTAATGCTATAGAAGAGAAGAGAAACAACAATCATTTTAAATATTTTCCACAAATATGCCATTTTCAGTAGAATATCATAGATAGGTCCAACGCAACTTTGTGAACATATTAACTTTCGTAATTGGGATTGGATTTCAATGATACTTTACTGATGCATTAAGTGTTTTAATAAAGCGGTCCAGTTCGACGATGGGTGTCGTGGGTGGAAGGGGGAGTTAATTCCCTTACCATATAGACATGGCAATGCTCAGGGGCGGATCCAGGAGAGGAGCGTGAGATCTAACATGAAACATATCAAAACATTTAAATTTTTCCGGGCTACGACCATTGTCACGCGCGTGCTTTCTTCGCGTTTTTACCATGTCCTCATTTTTTTTCTCCATGTAATATCAGTCATAATTTTTTTGCAATAGTTTTTTCACATACAGAATTACTTTGTGGCCTAAGCAGCAATTTTTAGTACTTTGCCCTCCTGAGATATTACGCCCCAAACATGGCATCAAAATCTCAAACTTCAACTTTCTGACTCCATAAATTTATGGTGCCAGTAGTTTCATAGCTGTGGATATTTCTACAGATTATCTGCACGCAATAGTATGCAGCACAAAACTTAAGAGCCCCTATTTTATGCCATTCCAAAATTGCAGCCTCTTTAAAAGTGTACTTTTCTATACTTTTTCTGGTGATTTCATGTATTTTTTGCAACTCTGTGTATCTATTTAGAAGCAAGAGTAATGTTCTCCGTGTACCTCAGTCTCTCCTCTAAACATTCGTTTTTTCTTGGAGTTCGTCTGATGCGTACGTCCTGAGCAACTGCAGTTTTCTTACACGCTTGTAAATGCAAAAAATGGCACTCTACCGACAACAAAGATGGTCGCCATTCAGGAACACTTGTACATACGACAACGTGAATAGTGTTGTTGACCTTCTCATACACAAGGTTCATCACACTGGAATTTTTATAATTTTCGTAGATGGCCGAGCAACTATTTTCCACATCTTTGGACCACCTCAGATGGATTGAATCAACTACAACAATACGTTATTAATTTGTAAACACGATGTAAATGTGACTGCTACATAAGCATTCACAAAAGCTTTTACACATTATGTAACTAGAGATGTTATGCACAGGGGCGGTCTGGCCAGGTTGCAGGTCGGCAATCGCCGAGGGCCCCGGAACTCTGGGGCCCCCAGTAACAAAACGATAATTTTATGATGTTATTTAAAACGTTTACATACATTTAGATACCATTTCATTGCATTCAAGCATAGGATGTGTGAAAATTATTTCAAAGTTGTAGGGCTATACCTCGATCGCACTAACTCATGTTTGTAAGAAGCTTTAATATAAACTTACCTTGCGGTACACAGATTTGTTTGATGTTCTGAAAGAGAGCAATTCTGGTGGACTGATGAAATGTAGACCTAAAATGTGAAACTTGTATAACTTAGTGGTGCTCAGTAAAGAATAGCGACAATGTAAGCGTTGGAACGCACCGGGGCCCCTACTGAGCCCGTTTATTATTCCGTACTGAATATTTATATTTTCATTCATTTCTTGTGTGTGAGAAAGAATTATTGTGAAATTTTAGACTACTAGGAATTTTGGTACCATTTTTTTCTGTTTAGGAAGGCCCCCTTTCAATAGTGAAAATACAAGTAACGTTGAAAATTAAAAATATTTTCACTGATTAGTATTGTGTTTAGCTGAATAATTATCGCGCGTGCCTACACTGCGCATGGTCCCGAGTTCGACTCAAGATGGGGAAATACAGAATGGAAGCTTCGATTGCAAATTAAAGTTCGCGGGCAGAAATATGATAAATCAATAGTCCAAATTCGAAAATGTTCTCATGTCCTTTGTCATGTTCGATATTTTGCTGGTCACATCCCTTGTTTCAAATACGTACAGATTACAGAAATTGATTGCTGTACAGTTTAGAATTTGCTGCAAACTTTGTTACAACTAATCACTGCTAAAGGAATTCAGAGCACTTCGAATTTCTCCTTGACAAATCAAAAAAGTAAGCAATTGCTATAAATAGTGCTTTAGAGGATGTGGATAATATAAAAGTTTCACTAGACTTCGATGAGAAGAGAATTTCGAAGAAGAAAAAGTGGAAAAGTTAAAGACGAAGTTTCAGAAATTAAGTACTTACACCAGTTCAAAAACTTAAACTAATATATTTCCGTATTATCAAATGTGTTAGGTCAAGTATTGAAAAAAGATTTAATCCAAACAATGATATTTTGAAAGATTGCTTATAGCTTCATCCAAAAAAAGTCCCCTGAAATCGCAGATATTGACGAATTTCTAACAAAAGTCTTACACACCATTTGTCACCTAACCAAAATTGATAGAGGTGTTCTTATAACCTCTTTGGACGCCGAGTGCCTTATACGACACACAAAACTGGCATTGTTTGTTCTGATAGAGCATCAATATGGCACATAAGACACGCGTATTTTGCTTCTCTTCCTTGTCGCCAAAGTAGACGCTGCATTTGTCAAAAGCTTGACAATTGAAGAATACTTTCGGTTGGTACTATGTAGGGTTTTTGGAGGTTAGAAAATACATCAGAAACAGAAAAATGACACAATTACTTAAGTCTTCTACTTCTCTTTCTTTAACGCGTTATTTTTTGTGATATATGTTGATTTAGTATTTTTTAAAGCCTTGGAAATAGATACAAACTTCATTATTTTGCTCTTCTATTGTATAGGGGAAAATGGAGACCTTTTGTTTTAGCATGTGTCGTATACGACACTACGAAAACCATCGTTACAAAAGATGATTATCTATAATCTAGAGATATCTCATGTTTTCAATCTCTTCACTTTTGTTTTATGAAGATGTGACCATGTTTTAGGTATTGGATATTGTTATTGCATTGTATAGATACACATAGACGTATGTAGTGGCGAGCAAAGGGGGACAGACCTCTACCAGAACATCGTTTCTCACTTTTCATTGGTAGAGTTCCAATGTGTCCTATAGGGCACATATGATTATCATCACTCTGTGCAAAAAAAAAAAAAAATGTAATTTCTCTTATTCTTTACATATATGGAACGAAAGCATTACGAAAATTAAAAAAAAAAAATTACAAGACAAAAGTATGTTGTTCTACTAGTGACACTGAAGAGGATGATAGAACTGAAACAGTTTGCTGAGAAGTACGACAGTTTTGTTAAGTCTGAGAAGAATCAAAATGATGAAATAGAATATGTTAATAACTTAAATGAAGACGAAAAAGACAATGGCGGTTCAGAGTCAGAAGAAGTCGAAGAGAACTATGTTAACTGCTCAGTGAAGAAAAAATTTTCTAGATACATAGCATGTGCCTTGAACATTGTTTTTACCTATCTGTATACAGTTTACAAGTTTATATTAACTTCGCCTTGTATGCAGGTAACCTGCGAAAGGACCTTTTCAAAACTTGAAATTATTAAGAATAGATTAAGGTATTCGTTAAACCAAGATTTAATGTCTAAGCTACTTTTTATGAATGAAGAAGGAGATTTGTTTGTAAATTTAGATGAAAATTTGACAATAGATGAAGCAGGAATAACGAGCGAGGAACTTAGGAAAAATTACCAGTTTAATGAAGCATTTAGGCGTTAGGCCTATAGACTTGATCTAGGTAGAAGAAGACTTCTATTCTTTGTTGGTAAATATTGTATTCATACTATCAGTGGCGTCGGAAGTATTTTTCAGCTGGGAGGGGGGGCAAACTGCTGCCTTGAAAATAGACACGGGAATGTAACATAGGTAAGATAATATGTTTGTAATGTAACAATAATTTTATTTGATTGGTTAATAATAATAATAATAATAATAATAATAATAATAATAATAATAATAATAATAATAATAATAATAATAATAATAATAATAATAATAATAAAAATAATACAATGAAGGTGTAAACAGTTTCGTGAGAGTGAAATTTCCATCTGAGAGGAATCTTAGTTTACATCTTTAGATTAATTAATCCCGTGTCAGTTCTGTGCTGAATTTTGGTCTGGTGAAGAAATTTTCAACCACTGAAATCAGAATTAAAACATATAAAATTGTAAAATTTGTACTGCTCACAATGACTATTTGTAAGTACAATTTTTACCATTTTATATACTGGTACATATCTTTAACTGTATTGGACAAGGTCACACGGACACTATTAAAGAATCTTAAAGCTGCTTAAATCACTTGGAAACGAGAAAATTAAAATTATATTTTTAAAAATCCAGTTCTAGTGTTGCAGTACACAGTAATATTAGAAATAGCTATTTAGAACTACAAACTTTGTAGCTCTTTGTGTAGAAAGTAACTTGAACATTATAAAACAGCCTACATAATCAAGTAAAAAACAAGAAAATATATTTTTTCTACCCCCTTGACTTCGTGCGAGAAATGGAAAAATGGAATTTTCACTAAAGACTTCATAAAATTTATATAGAAAATTCAATTACACTAATTATCCAGTTATTTGTTGTTTTATTTCTACACTTACTTCAGTATATCCAGTTTGTTATTACATTCACCTCTGTTCCTAATCTCATTATATTCACTTCACTTCACACTAATAAAGTACGACACAATTAATAAGGAATAATTCAAGTTTACATTGCATTTTAAGTGCTATTTTGTAATTTAAATAATTGATTACACTGTTCAACAACGAAAATGTAAATTGAACAAAATCAGCTAATTTTTATTGATTTTGTGGTGCTGATCACGAATTTGAAAGTTATTTTCGAATATTAGCTCTACTTTTTGTTTTACAGGCATGTCTAATAATAACGCTTTAAAAATAAATATATTCGCTTCGTTTGGGGTAAAATGTTACACTGATCCGGCAACACTGGAGAAACTATATGAACGCTTGGTTTCATTGTGTTCCTTATCTCAGTACTCAGTAGTGTTCTGCTATTGTTAGAAAAGACAGGTTTAGTTCAGTTTTGGGTGTGACGTTTGTGTAGTGTAGGACATAAAAATACAACTACAAGTACGCAAAAATACTGGTATTTCGAATGTATATTTTTAAATAGTTGTCGGAACTATTTCAAGTGTCATTTTGAGGATTTGAATAAACAAAAATGCCGCGAAATTGTGTAAACAGTGCGGATAGCTTCTGCTACGTGTGTGGGGAAGTGACATTTTCCTCACAAAAGCAGACTATAACACCACTAATAAGAAAAGCCTATCAATATTACTTTGGTTGTAAAATTGGAAACCAAGATAAATCTTGGGCACCCCACATTGTGTGTAACACTTGTGCCAGCAATCTAAGAAATTGGATTAATGGGAAGGGGCGCTCAATGCCTTTTGCAGTGCCCATGATTTGGAGGGAGCCAAGCGACCACATCAGAGACTGTTATTTTTGTATGGTTCCTTCCGTCAAGAAGGGAATTTCCACGAAGAAGAAGCGGGCCTTGATCTATCCTAACATTCCTTCTACAAGGGTTACTTTGGACCGGTGAAAGTAACCCCGATTAGAGGCTCAAACAGCCTTCTGCCAGTTTTATTTCATACGTGACTTTAAAACGTTTCACACTTCCGTTTCAACTATTGCGTAAAAGTCCCATTACACACAGTAATATTTTACGAAACCGACTTAACTTTGACGGAAATTCTTGTAGGTGATATCTTTCACATTTTGTCGGCCTTTACAGTGACTGCTTTCCATACCATACAAGAAAACCTTCAGGTAATTAAAACTGATGTTAACCGCAAACATTATAACCAAACTCCAGTTAGATGTTCTATCTGACGTTGGCAGTTGAAACTTTCTCCTTACAGTCCCCCGACAGAGGACTGTGCAATTTTTTTCGTATTTTGTGCAAAGTTGATCCTCAAAATCTTACGGTACTTAAAGAAGATTACTTAGCAATTTTCACATTAATTTTAAAGGTGGCCACAGTTGGAGCCTAGGGCTGTGCGATGTTTCGATCGAACGATTGATATTTTCAAATATCAAAATAACGAACCGAAATGTTTGCTCGATATATCGATATTTTCGATGTTTTTCATATTTCTATATTTTCGATTTTTGATATTGCTTATATTTCGATATTGGTGTATTTTTCGATATTTCAAACAAGTTTCAATAGTTTGTCGATATGGGTTATCTATATCTAAATTCGGATATCGCAAAGACCTATCGAATCCCCTCTGAAATGAAGTTCTTGGCTACGGGCCTGATTAGAAATGCGCACGAGACGATACGAGACAGAATTTTTGTTACGAAATTCGAGACGAGACAGAGCTCTTCCAATAGAAACAGATACATTTTTTGAGATGAGACATAACTTTCGCGGCATAGCCTCAAATTTTTTCTCGTACGCATCCTTAGGCCAGATCGTGTTATCAAAAAAAAAAAAAAAAAAAAAAAAAAAATTAAAGTAATGCATTATTATTAATCTCAGTATTTTATAGTGTATTCTTATGCTTAAGGTGATGTGCAATTAAATTTTGAATTCAGTTAACTGTTTTTGTTCCTAAAAAAGTGTTTTAAAAACGTATGTACAATCATGTTTATTTTTGTTGTTGAGTCTTAAAGTGGTGTATAGTTATTAAACATAGAATTTAATATTGTACTTTTAACGTTAAAGTGATATACAGTTAACTTTTGAATTCAGTTACTATTTTCTTTCTGAAATTGCTTTAGAAAGTATGTGAAAACGTTTTTATTTTCTTTCTTGAGTGCTAAAAGTGATGCACAGTTATTAAGCTTAGTACTTTATACTCTATTCTTAACCTTCAACTGATAAACAGTGCGTTTTTGTATAAATTATGTCAAGTTATTTGAGTTGCGAACACTGGTACAAAACCTTGACGACAACTAGAGCATTTCGATTTTGGGGTGACGACTACTGGTGCAATACAAGGGATTTAAAAATATTGTTTTTCCTTCAAGGGCTACTCAATTTTGAATTCTGACTACATGGTCATATACAGGATGTTTCAAAACAACACCGACAACGTTTGGGAGTGATTCCTGACACCAAGAAAAGGCGAAAAGTTTAGACCAACCTGGGTGCACAAATGATTCCTTTTGGGAGTTATAGGCTGCCGAAAACATGACAAAATAAATTTGAAAGGTTCATAGCTCCAAAACCGTGTAACCTACCGTAGTGGGATCAAGACTTCACTTAGGAACTAATATGTGCCCTATCCAAATACCCAAGTTTCAGAATACTGCGACACTTCCGCAACAGTTTTTATAGAGGTAGTTGATGGTATTTCAAGTCATATGCCCGTTGCCAAACATCTTCCATAAAAATTGTTGCGTGAGTGTCGCACGATTCTGAAACATGTATTTTTGGATAGCACACATATTAGTTTCTAAGTGAAGTCTTCACCCGACTACGCTAGGTCCAATAGTTTTGGTGCTATGGACTTTAAAAGTTCATTTTTCCATATTTTCGGCAGCCTATAACTTCGAAAGGAAGCATTTGTGCACCAGGTTGGTCTATGCTTTTTGTCTTATCTTGGTGTTAGGAACCACCTCCCAAACGTTGTCGGCGTTGTTTTGAAACATCCTATATAATAATGATCAGTGTGTCTTTCCAACTATGGTACATCTCCGACAGATTCACGATGCTCACAGAAGAGACAAAAGAGTAAGTTTTCAACCTTAAAGTGACGACCACTGATGTTTTTACTCTACTATGCGAAAGTAAGGGGTACCCGAATGGGGTTCAGGGGTACCATGCGGTACCTAATTTCTGTATTTTAGATATATGCAAATACATCTCTAAAATGTAAAGAACTGATATTTGTTTACCGAGAACTGCAACTCGGTAAGTCTTATGAATACCGAGGTATGGGAAAATAAAGAGCGACACCATAGGTATGTGGGGCTTGTATACTTGACTGTACAATTTGGAAAATGAATTAAAACATGACTAACGGCCATTAAGATATTGTCAAATAAAGGGAGGACCAATACAGTTATGGGGTCTTCGTGGTAGATGGTAAAATTTCCGAAATCGGTCATGGAAAGTTAATAAGCACCAGTAGCAATTTCATCCTAAAGTAATTAGATATCTCCATGGGGTGTTAGAACATCTTGGAGTCTACCAAGATTAAATATTAAAAGCTTTTGAAAATATAACTTGATATTTGTAAAGAGTATTAGAAATATGTATTTACCCAAAACTTCCAGCAGGTACATCTAACATTTAGAGAAACACCGTGAAATAAAAGCGTATGAGATCTTAAAATTTCAGAAGCAATTATTGGCCCCAACAAAATTAAATAAGATGGTACTTCTATGGGTTAAATGAGAACCTCAGTACAATTTCGGTCGAAAGATTAGTTCAGTTCTAGGTTTTCTTCGGGTAATTCCAAGGATCATCGAGCTGTGTAAAAGAGTAAAAATTCCCTGTCAATATCTAATCTAGTAACCAAGATACAAGGAATTATATATTTTATGGCGTATAAATAGAGACCTTTATGGATTTGTACTTTTGGGTCTTTGCTATAAGAAGAAAATATTCAGAAAAGTATTGTATTTACCTTAATAGGCAATTAAATGGGCGGGGCACAGCAGCTTAGTGGTAGGGTGTTTACTTAGTCTTCTTTTGCAGAAACTATACTGGAGTATTCACTTAATCCATAATGATATGATCATACTTAACTACCCATTTAATTTTAAAATGAAATAAAAGGAAATATTTCAGTGTTGTGATCCACGATAATTCCTTTTAGTCCAAGGGAGACGATGATTAAGGCAAGTGAATCCTGATGACAGAATTGATGGAATGCAAAGGTGGGAGGAAACGGGAGTACCCCGAGAAAATCCACGAATACGATCTCCACTTCAAACTGACTTGGCCGCGGATCGAACCAGGAACCCAATATACCAGAGGTAAGCACTCTACCACTAAGCTACTGTGCCCCCGCCCATTTAGTTGTCTATTAAGGTATATACAGTAGTTTTCTGAAATTTCTTCTTCTTACAGTAAAGATCCAAAAGTAAAAATCCATGTGGGTCTCTATATTTACGACGTCATAAAATATATAACTCCTTATATCTCGGTTTCTATATTACATATTGATAAAGAATTTACACTCTTTTTCAGAGCTCGGTGAACGCTTGGAATTGCCCGAAGAGAACTTAGAGCTGATCTAATCTTTCGATCGAAATTGTACTGACGAGTGTGAGGTACTCGCTTAACCCATAGAAGTACCATGTTGGAACCAATAATTGTTTTCTGAAATTTCAAGATGTAATACGCTTTTATTTTACGGTGTCTCTCTAGATGTTAGATGTACTGGTTGGAAGTTTTGGGTAAACACATATTTCTAATACTCTTAACAAATGTAAAGATATATTTTTCAAAGCTTTTAAAATTGAACCTTGGTAGACCCCATGATGTTCTAAAACTCCATGGAAATACCTAATTTCTTTAGGATGAAATTACTACTGGTGCCTATTAACATTCCATGACCGGTTTCGGAACTTTTACCACTTAACACGAAAACCCCATAACTGTATGGATCCTCCCTTTATTTGACAATGTCTTGATAGCCGTTAGTCATATTCTAATTAATTTTCTAAATTGTACTGTCTAGTATGCAAATCCCACAGACCTATGGTGTCGCTCTTTATTTCACCATATTTCGGTAACTGTTAGGTGTACCAACTTGCGGTTTCGGTAAACACACACCTATAACGTTCTTTAAAACTTTATTAAGACATATTTTAGAATGTTTAGAAATGGGAGTTCTGCGAATGCCATGGTACCCAAAACCCCATAAGGCCGTGTGTGTAGTGTATTGAATTGAAACTACTTTCGAAGTTGTTGTTACCCATCAGTAATTACGTTTTCGAAACTGCATCATCTAGTGCGCAAACCCCACACTTCTATGGTGTCAGTCTTTATTTTCCTATATCTCGGTATCCATAAGGCTTACCGAGTTGCGGTTTTCGGTAAACATATATCAGTTGTTTACATTTTAGAGATATATATTTCCATTTATCTAAGAATGCAGACATTAGGACCCCATGGTACCCCCGAACGCCATTGGGGTACCCACTTACTTTTGCATAGTAATACTATTTGAGTTGTTCAGCATCAATAAAAACTTTTCCAAAATTCATCGTTTTTCTACCCAAAACCCAAAAGTCCACACCTGACCGAACAGATTTTGTCCATTTTGTCTCAAATATGTTACGATTCTTTATTTCGTTAAGTACAACCAAGTTAAGCATACTGAATGCAACATTTTAAATATTTTTGGATTTTTGTTTCAGATATTTCGTGCATCAAAACGAAACCAGGATTGTGCTTGGAAGACAGCGAAAAGAAGCAGTGTAATTTGTGGCTAAAAGGACGTCCTTTCTGAAGACCGACCCCATTGTATTTACATTCTTTTGTACGAATATGTAACTTTAATAATGATACTGCACTACAAATTTCTTTGTTTCATAAATTAAAATAAAATATTATGTCTGTTTAAAGAAAATGTTAGTGTTAAGTCCTTTCAACTCTTTTTCTCTATAAAAAAGAACATTATCCCTCTCAATATTTTTTTTTATCATTGTGCAATTCCGAATGGATAAAGTAAAATTCTGTACTAAGCACTCTGATTTCTGACATGCATTAATAACTAATGTATTGTTCTGTATATGTGACAATGTGTATACTGACCATGACTGGTGAGGGTGTTGTTTTAGCACAGAATCTATAACTCAGCTTTTCAGTATTAACTTTATTGGGAATCCGAAGCAAGGAAGAAACAAAAAACAAATGTTTGACTTACCAACATAATATGTGTACAGAACATATTTTAAGATTATTTTTGTTTGAGTTCTGGACTAATCCAAATTATCCAGAGAAGTCATTATATATTTCTATGTTGCTTTCTTCAGATGTATCTTTATCCAAATCGTATGAAAAGGAGTCTTCATACATCGCTATACTTTGTGTGAACTATGCTCCGTTTCTCTAGTGTTGACAAGGCCGCAGTTGTCGATCGAATAGTTTAGTGTTTCACTCATGTAACCTTGTGATTAACGTAGTCCTGTCGGTATATATATGGTACTGGGTTCGATTAGCGACAAAATATATTTTTAGCGCTAAACAAATGCAAAAATCTACACGAAATGAGATGCGATGATCTCTGACACATGGACAATACCAAGCAACTAACGGTACTGAGTGCGGTTGAATTTACTAGTTATTATCTGATCAAAATCAGTGTTCCGTTAGCTATACTTCTTTTCGTGCTCTGAATCACAAAGTTTGATATAACCGTTTTCAATTATTGTATATATACAGATGGTGATCAGAAAAATGGAAACACCTGTAGTTGGCAACACGTCAGATGTAGGGGTTGGCAGTGGTACCGTGGCGCCCGCAGCGCCGGATCGCTGGTGGTGGTGTGTTAGGTCAGTCTCCATACTACGTCATTCGCAGTGGAACAGCAGTGTCCAGTGGATGCAGCAGACGGAGATAGTGTAAAATGGGAGACCTCTCAGATTTTCAAAGGGGGCAAATTGTTGGTGCGCGGTTATGTGGAGTGAGTGTGACGGCAGTAGCTACTGTGTTATGTGTGTCGCGTGGGACAGTGTCGAAGGTGATGACGGCCTACACAACACACGGGAAAACTACATCGGGAAAGCGGAACAGTGGGCGGAAGAAAATCATGAGTGACAGGCCACGCCGGGTATTAAAGCGCATTGACACGCAGAACCGTCGTGCCACTGCGGAGCAAGTGACGGAGGAACTCAATCAGCACCTCCCCCACCCTGTTTCGACAATCACAGTCCGCCGCGAATTACATGACAAGAACTTACGGGGTCGTGTTGCACGGGCCAAACCGCTCATCAGGGACCATAACGCTTTCGCACGCCGCATGCAACTTGGACCGTTGAGGACTGGAAACGTGTGATATGGTTGGATGAGTCATCCTTCACCCTATTCCCAACTACGGGCCGTGTTTATGTGTGGAGAACGCCCAAAGAGGCTTATGATCTTCAGTGTCTCCGCCCAACTGTGAAACATGACGGCGGCTCGGTGATGCTGTGGGCCGCCATATCATGGTTTTCATTGGGTCCTGTGGTCACACTTAGCAAACGAATCACTGCCAACGATTATGTCGCAATTTTAGGAGACCATTTGCATGCTATGGTCCGGATGTTGTTCCCGGACAATGACGCCATCTTCCAGGATGATAATGCACCCATTCACACAGCTGGCGTTGTTGCAGCGTGGTTTGAGGAACATCGGGATGAAGTTCAACACCTCCCCTGGCCCGCCCAATCCCCAGATCTCAACATAATTGAACATGTGTGGTCCGTCTTGGAAACACGACTCCGGCGACGATTTCCACCTCCATCCTCTCTCACAGAACTGGCCGATGCCCTGCACGAGGAATGGTGTAAAATTCCACTTGCTACCATTCACGACCTCTATGCCTCCATCCCACGTCGCATCAAGGGTGTTCTGAAGGCGAAAGGTGGCCCGACACCATATTAATCTGGTAAGTTGCAATTTCGTTCAGGTGTTTCCATTTTTCTGATCACCATCTGTATATATATATATATATATATATATATATATATATATATATATATATATATATATATATATATATGTAATTGTAAACTTGAAATTCTTACAATTCTTAGAATCATCGCTCTTTCTTTAAGTAATGTATGAGACTGTTACACTGCTCGTTGCTTAAAATGGTGCACTAAGAAGGAGACATCCAGGAAAGTCCAAATTTGCAGAATGTGTAGAGCAGGGAAGGATAAATATGTTTGGTCGATGGTTTTCATCCTGCGAACTCCGCTAGCTACAGTTGATGAGCTGTGACATTGGATCGAAGACGCATGGCTCTCATACCAGGAGAGAATATCCTCTCGATGCCTCGCTTTGTTGCAGTCGTTCTGGCTGTCAGTGTTGGGCTTCAGGCCACCAGTGTTTCTTTCAGAAATAATGTTCCGGGGGGGGGGCACACTTAGTACTCCGGGGGGGAACAGCTGATACTATTATTCTATTTATAATTATGCTATAAACGAATTATTTTGGTCTGCTCCGGGGACACTCTCCGAGCTCCGTGGGGGCAGTACCCCTCGAAAAACAGATCTGGAAGAAACACTGCAGGCCACTGTCTGTCGCTAGTTTTGCTCCGCTGTCGCCACGTTGTGACAGCTAATACAGCGGTAAGTTTAAGCATATTCTACACTTGCTATTAGGTATCGGCCTGAGAACTTTGGCGCAGCTACCCTAAAAAATAAGTTATCTGTTAATTAAAACGTACAGAGAAGTTATTTCTGGAAAATCCTATTCAGGCCTCTTGTGGTAACAACTTCTGCACTTTGGAGGAGAATACTATTAAGGAAAAGAATGAGGTAAAATCATCTTTATATAGTACAAGCAATAGATGATAACAGCTTAATAAATGACTGTACGTAAATCTTGTTTGTGTTTCAATATAGGACTTACATGGCTGTGCATTGCGCATTATTATTGAAGTGCTGCAACTTATTGCAAAACATATGATAAATTCTTGCAGTAATATGTCACATATTGATTTACTTTGTATGAAAACGAAAATAGTTTAACATATGGTTAACCTCCTTTGTGCCAATAATTTTAAAATTAACGCTTGTGTCACTTTTCAACACGGCTTTGCAGTAGCTTTCCAACGAATTAGCAGGAAGTCCAAACTTTTAGGACACCCTGCAGGTAAATACATTTCTCTGAACAGTTTCACTGCTCCAAACTAAGATTTGAAAAGTGTAATATTGTTGTTTTATTATTATTGGCACAAAGGAGATCAAGCATATATTAAGCTATTTTTGTTTTCATACAGAGAAAAACAATATGTGACAACATTACAGTAAGAATGTGTCATGCATTTCTCGTATGTTGCAGCATTTCAATAATGGTGCACTATACGTGCAATCTAGATCCTGCATATGTCCAGTCCATATATTACAACAAGGCAATACGTATGTGGTACAGGTAAAATCCGTATATTTCATATGGACAATATATAAGCTACATACATCCAATCCATACATTACATATGGCCAGCCTGTACGCGACATACGTATAATCTATATCAGAGTTTCCCAACCTTTTTCAACTTGCGGCACACTACAAGTGTAACTTGAATTCTCGCGACAGACTCATATATATATATATAGCTATTATTATTATTATTATTATGTATGAAATACCGTGATTTTTTTCTGTTATTAGGCCTACTGATCTTCTCAGAGAGAAGGAAGCTTGATGACTGGTTCTCCTTTGTGGTGAATCATTATGCTTATTGTTCATTCTAATATAAAAATAGTAAACAATTGCAGTGAAATATAGGACACGGGTTTTTTTAAAAATCCACTTTCTCTTTCGAAAACTGTATCCAATCTTTCACTAAAAAGGAAGATCACTAAATAATGAACTAATAAACAAATCTCTTGTACTTTTAAAATACAAATGAAGGTAATTTTTACGCATGTTTGCTTTGTCAAAAGGATTGAATGATATTTTAAAATTTCAAGTTACGAAATAAACTGCAACAACAATGAAGCAATAATGGTCATGACAATGATAACAAAAACTTTTCTCAAGGTTAAAAACGTACAGTAAAGTAACACAGTATGAAACCTTTGTAGATTCATAGTAGAGGTTCATAGTAATGTGAAATACAAATATACAGTTTTCCTTATGTCTTGCAATTTGATTCCTATAGAATTAACACTTTTGTTTCGATTTCCTCGCGGCACACCAGCGACTTATTCGCGGCACACCGGTTGGGAAACGTTGATCTATATGGTGCATGCAGAGAGTCTGTAAGCTACATATGTGCACTCTGTATGGTGCATACGAATATTCTTATGCTGTATCTGGACAAGCTGTGTGCGACATAAGGAAAATCTGTATAATACATACGTACAATACGTATTCTGTATCAAGTCGTACGTACGGGGCACAAGTACAATATAGATGCTGTCTGGGGGTTGAACGCAGGAAAGATGCGTACAGAACGTATATTGCATACTTCTTGAAATTATCCTCCGTCCTGATAGTCAGTGTGTGTCGTCATTATTAACCCACATGTTACATACGGTCCTGACATCACAAAGCTAGACATCACCTCCGTATACTTGTTACTGCAGATGACGTTACACGAATGACGTCATTGCACTTATGCGGAGAGAACGTATAATACATACTTTTTCAGCTATACGTTTGCTGCAGGACGTTATATACGGTTGTACATTAAGTCCAAAAACTACAGGAATTACGAATGTAACCTACGTTTTTAAGTACGCCACCTACATTTTTTTTCTCAGTGTAATATGGACCTTTATAAATGTATGTTAGAAGAAGGAATTGTCATACTTCTTAACATGGATACGACATGGAAACATCCCTTTTCATGTATTGTTGCTAGACCAAGTGTGTGTGTGGAAAAACTTCCTTTGTAATACGATTACTTTCTAACTTATCACGCATGATTAACACATCGTTTCGTAATGTTTATTGACACTATGGAGAATGGCAAAATACATACAGAATAATTTCAGTGAAACTGCAATTTATTGAAGTATTACCTAGAACAAAAGACTTTTACGTGAAACTGGACTTCATCTTATTATTATTGATCATCATATGTGCGAAGTGAATAGTATATAGTTGACTTCTTTACAAAGGGTTCTTATCATAGATAGGGATGCGCTCGAGTCGAGACATGTCTCGAATCTCGACTCGACTCGACTCGAATTCGAGTCGAGATTCGAGTCGAGACACACTTTGTAAAATTCGAGACGAGTCGAGACAAACGCATTTCTCGACTCGAATTTTCGAGTCGAGACTCGAGTCGAGTCGAGACAGCTGGTAAAAATCTCGACTCGACTCGAATGTCTCGAAAATTTTTCTATAATTTTTAATATTATTTTGAAGAAAGTGCTCGATCAGAAACACTCGGCACAAGAATTTCGGAAACTGCAGGACTTGTCAGGTGTTCGAGGAGTGCTATGGTGATTGTCTTCAGCAAGTGGCGAAACCAAGGGGAAAAGACGTCCAAATGTCGAGGGGTTGGGTGCCCCACCTCATTACAGATGTCGAACGTCGTAGGCTGGGCAGACTGGTAAAACAGAACAGGCGGCGAACTGCGTCGGAACAAAGATCAGAGTTTAATGCTGGGCAAAGTACAAGTATGTCTGAACTAGTGTTGTCAAATTTCCGGAAATTTTTGAACCTTTGAAGAGAGAGAGAGAGAGAGAGAGAGAGGGATTCAAGTATGGAGACAGAGAGGGATGATTTGTATACACAGATTTAGAATTGGGGAAAAAATGATCGGACAGCATTCGTATTATGACGAAAATTCTGATTTTATGAAAGATAAGAAGGGAAGTTTTCGAACTGCGAGGATCACATTAGGCAATTGTCGAATTAATGTGGAGAACTCTTTTTAGAGCATCAGATGATTACGAAAGGAGAGAAAGATCTTCAGAACTGAGGAATTAAGATTTAAAAAAATCTGGTTTCGGCGACGGGTTTCGAACCACGAACCTTGTAGTCATCGAACCATGACTTTATCCATTCTGCTACGGAGGATTCTATTACTCGTTCACATACGTTTCCCTTAGCTGCGTTGAAAGCTACCTTAAGGGGATATTCCAAAAGTTGACTCGGTAGATGCGCCGTTCAGTTAGGACGTAAACCTCTTGTAACTTAGTTACAATGTGCAAAATGAACTTTCTCTTCTTCAGGACACTTTTAAAGCTTTAAAATTTGTTACTATTGTTTTAATTAAGTGACATTTGATAGAACCATCTGATAAAGTAGTGCCAAGCCCTGTGCGTCATTGTCTGTTAGGTGAATGGTTAATGTAAGTTACTTTTACGTGGATGGTCCGAGCTTCCAATCAAGACCATTCTTATTGATTATTTGATTTGAACTACGCTCATACTGTATATTCCACAAGTTCAAGTTTGAAGTAATGTAGTCGCAGCTAGTTTAATTCGAAATAATTTTCCAATATTATATTTGTTACTAAATTTACATGGCACTCCTCACTTGTTTGTAGCCCTGCATAAATGCAAAATTGTTTTAAAAGTATATTTTATTTTCAAGTATATTTATTGATTTTTTTAAAAATTGTCCTTCAAATTTATTTTATAATTATTTTCTATTTCTTAATTATAACATATTTTCTATTTATATTGTATTATATGTTACACGTTTATTATTTACATTTTATGTCTTACCTTTGAAGAGGAGCTCTTGACAATTCAGAGCAGCAGGGACATACACAGGATGCAGGCCTTGGCAATCCAGAGCTTTTGCCCCCACGAAATCACTACTTTTTTGTTTGTATATATATATATCTAATTTTATAGATGGTGATAGCAGGGGCGGATCCAGGGGAGTGTGTTTGGGGTGATCGCATCCCCCAGAATAGGGAACTTCTTATACTTTTTATTTTAAAAATAAAACATATCCTAAGTATTTTTCATCTTTGTATTATAAACGTAAATTAAAACCTAAAGTAGATAGGCCTTACTTTCTTAAGAAAGTTAATTCTACAGAAGAGCTCTTTCTCATTTTCTATTTTTTCTTTTCTTTCTTTTCTTTTCTTTCTTTCTTTCTTTTTCTTTTCTTTTTTTGCAATCCGCTCTTACCTTGATTTGACTTCGAACGACCGCCCCTCTCAAACAATCATCCTGGATCCGCCCCCGGATGATAGACATTTTAGTAAAATATGCCCTCAATCGCTGAAATAAATTCCTGTCAAGCTTTCGATCGCTGAAATAAATTTCTGTCTACGGCCCTGCAAAACAGTGACGATTTTAGGGAGTGATCAGTTAGTAATGCCTCCCTGGAGCAACGACACTTCCCCAGAAGTCATATCTCCGATAATTCAGAATGTGATTTGTGCATTATCACTTTTCACTCTCAGTGTCTTGAAACGCACCAAAAAGGAACTGTTCTGAAGTATTTACTGGTTCTCCCTATGACTCCATTTCAATATGGCCAACCTTGGACATATACACATCTGAAATATCACCTTTTATGTCAGTGATCCCGAAAACTATCCATTCGACACAAATATAGGATATTTTCGATTCTTTATTCCTGTCACTCTCCCATTGTCAACTCGAAGCCAACCAAGGCTTATTTTGGACTTACGCAGCATCCACAGTGTCACTTTTTATCTTTGCATATGAATTCGACACTAATTTCGTTCGTATTTGCTACTTTTACATGTCACCTTCACCTCTTGGTAGGGATTTTTTCAGTATCTCGCCCCCACAACAATGGAGAAATTTCAACCAACTAAGTATAATTATAAATTAACATCTGAAACACAACAGTACGGGTGATCTTTTTCGCAGAGGAATTCGTTAACTACTGTTTCAATATCAATGTATTGGCTTTTTTTTGCTGTCCGTGCTGAAGATTGCCAAAGGGCTAAACTTCATCTGCACTATTGTGCTATGAATATAGTGGTTTAATTCACTGAATACTCGCTTAGAGGATGCTCTCGTCACAGGAAAAGTGAGATACAGTTATAAAAGAAAAACGAAACGAAATATTTAAGTTTTACGTCCCACGTTATGCCGACTACGCTAATGGAGACAGTGATGGTGAGAAACGAATGAAATCGATTAATGAAGAAAGTGGGAGGAAACTGGAGAAACCCGAGAAAACTCATGCACACTGTGTTTGTCCATAATAAAGTTCATTCAGCGCGAGCTGGGATCTAACCAACAACTCCATGCACCATAGGTAAAGTTATAAAAGAATAGGCGTCTAAACAAATTACTGAACACTACTATCAATGAGAGTTGTATAAGATTAGATTTTTATTTATTTCATTCTAAGTTGATATTTCAATCAATCTTGATCTTCATTACTGTTCGAAATCCGGACCAACCAGTATTCCCTACTAGGGTAAAGATTAATTGATCGCCAACAGAAATCCAAAATCCTCTGTATAACCCCACGTTCCATTATTTCATATACACAATTAAGAGTCCAGCGTAACCTACCAGTTAATAAGTTTTCTTCTTATTATTATTATTTTTAACACCTCAAAAATATAGGCTCATAATTGAACCACTGATTGGAAAAAGGGAATAAGTACATAAAAATATTTTTTCCACTTTTAAGCTTTTCTCACCAATTGCAGTGCTACAATACAAGATTCTTCTTCTTGTCTTAGAGTTTTTCAGTTCTTTTGCTACAATTAATCAGTTATACACGTGTTGAAACAAATACAAATACGCCTCGGGAAGGTTTTTTAGCGTTTCTGAAAACTTAGGTCTGATGTACTTATTCCCTTTTGCTGGAAATAGTTGCTGCAAATAGTTGCTGCAAGGGCGTGATAAATTTTTTCGGTAGACTTCACAGTCTATAGCTCCTTCACAACTTCCTTTTCATCTAAGGCTAAGTAGTTACATTTTAGACATTGAGGAAAAAGTGTGAAATTAATTAAAATCCTTCAAAGTGGAGTTACGAATCTTCAATGGACCCCATTTTGCTGTTGGCCTCGCTCAACGCACTCCCGTCACTGTTCAGGGTGCACGATGGAGTTTATCCCTTTTAGGAATACTTTCTAAGACAGTACGTTTTTTTACAGGTTTCAATTGAGTTGTATTTGCTAGAACTGTCGGTTAAAGGAAACAAAAGATCCTATACTCAAACACAAATCATCTCTCTAGAAGCTCTAATGGAAAACGAAACGAATCGTTGTAAACATGTTACGTTCTTGAAGAGGAAAACAGCAAAACATTGATTGCACAAACGTATAATGGTATCATTTGCTTGCAAATTTAAAACTTATAGAAGTTGATGGCTTGCTAGGTGAGGGGTTAGTGAACAGGATTTTTGTACTGGTGGTCCAGGGTTCGAATCTCGTCCGTTCTTCTTACGTTTTGTTTCTTTAAGCTACACTGAGTTTGTTCATTCCAATTCTTTAAGCTTGAATTAAATCTAATACCAGTTAGTGAATTAAAAGTAGCTAACATTATTTTCAAATACGAGACGTTATTACATGATTGGCACTAGCTCACAATACTCAACTTTGATATAAACTCTTGCAGCCTTCATTTAACTTATTTCTTGACGTGTTTTGCTACAAAACTCATGAATCGTGGCGAACAAAATTGCTTTACCAGATAATGGTGACTGCTTTGAAACCAAATGACAAGTATGAGAATTAAACATATCATATCTGTAGTTTGGTGTGGAGATGAAACCAAATAGCGAACGAAAGGTTTAAGAACAACCACGTTATTAATATAAACTATGCCAAAGATTATTGACTTATATGATTAAAAAAATCGAAAGAAATTTTGAAAGAACGAATAATACTAACTTAGAATTTTGTAACTGGAGGCAAGTAAATCTATTTTAAACATACTAAAACATACCATTTAACGCATATAGAGCGTGGATCTGTGCTCAAGGCGCTAGCTAATAATCTGGAGGTTCTCAAGTCGGAACCATGTGTGAATATTTTGTTTAAATTTAGAATTTTTGGTGATCATTAGTCGGCGATGACACACGTTTAATTGTCTTAAGGTATATGAATATTTTGATCTTTCAATATTTTGAATGATCAAATCTTCAATAATAATAATACTACTAATAATAATACTAATACTACTACTACTACTACTACTACTACTACTACTACTAATAATAATAATAATAATAATAATAATAGTTATTATTATTATTATTATTATTATTATTATTATTATTATTATTATTATCAGCAAAGTAATTCAATAACACGTTAATATCTTTAATTATTTCTCGATAACTACTCGAACTTAAGACGTCCTCGAATCTAAGTCGCACCCCGATTTCGCTGGGCTAAATTAAAGAGAAATAGTAATATGTTATGGTTTTACTATTACTAAAGCACTCTTTGATATTGGTCATTTTCGATGATTTTATGTATCCCTCTCCCCTCTCCATGTTGGGGGCACGGTATGACAAAAATTATCCAAGGCCCGAATGTCATGTACGTTGAAAATTTGATCGAAATCTGTTGGATGGTTCAAGAGTTGTTCTATTTATTTTTATATATTAATCTCCCTTCTCTTATCCTCTCCTATGTTCTACCGTCAAAGTGAAAATATTAAAACAAAAGTTTCTAGGCCCGAACGTCGTCTATGTTGAAAATTAGATCGAGATCGGTCAGGTGGTTCAAGAGTTGTTAAGTTTTATTCATTTTTATAGTTATCTCCCCTCCCCTCCTCCTACCCTACGTTCTACCATCAAAGGGATATGATAAAAACCACCCCAGGTCCGAACCTCATCTATGTTGATAATTTGATTAAGATCAGTTCGGTGGTTTAAGCGTGATGAAGTCACCAAGACAGCAATTTTATTTTTATTTTTTTACATAGTCCCCCATTCCCCTCCCCTACGTTGTGCCGTCAAGGCAAAAAATGAAAACATCCCAGGTCCGAACCTTATCTATATTGAATGTTTGATTGATTGGGATCAGTCGGATTGTTCAAGAGTTATTAAGTTTTATTCATTTTCATATATTTACCCTCCCCTCCTCTTCCGCAAGTTCTAATATCAAAATGAAATAACAAAAAGCTTCCCAGGTTCGAATTTCATCTATGTTCAAAATGTGATTGAGAACGATCGGGTAGTTCAAGAGTTATTCACCATCGAACATTGTCACTTTTATTTTTATATTTATAGCTGTTATGTATCTTCCCCCTCCTCTCCATCGTCTACGTTATTCCGTCAAAATGAAATGGTAAAATCCATCCCTCGCGTTAATCGAGACGGGGACATATAGCCTCATTGCTGACGTCCCCATTAATCCCCCTACTCATACCCTTTAGTGTGTTTAAGTTAGTTTTTTTTGTCTTCAGTTGCAAATTTCTAAGTTATTTTTCTTTGTTTCAAAATTCTCGCATTTCTTGTATGATAATACAAGTTAATAATCTTTGACTTGTTTTATATTAATAATCTGAGTTGTTCTTAAACCTTTGGTTTCCAATTTTGTTTTGTCTCTACACCAAACTACAGATATGACAAATTTAATTCTTATACTTTACATTTGATTTCAAAGCGGTCGCCATGAACTGCTTAAAAGCACTTTTTCCGTCACGAAACACCCAGCAGAGGGCGTACGATATCGTCTACAGCAATGAGAGGGAACTCCGCCTTGTTACGTGACGTCACATGAAGCACATTCCGTTCAAACATCTAAGCAACGCTATCATTTTGCTTCTGGTGTGAAAATGGATCACTACGAAGCTTCTGTTAAAAGCAGCGTGATTGCTTTAATTGAGCATGCGGGCACGAACTATAGCAAGGCAGGCGCGAGATATGGCGTTAACCGTGCTACAGCATGGAGGTGGGGGAGGAGATATGAGGAAACAGGAAATGTAAGATGTAAAAGAGGAAGTGGGCTACAAAGAGTTTCCTCTGCCGAAGAAGACCAGAGTGTAATTGCCCAATGCCGTGAGCACCCTTTCATGTCTGCCCGACAGTTACGAGAGGAAACCAATTTCCCAGGCGATGTTACGACTGTCCGTCGTAGACTCAAATCCTTTGAGATCATACAGAGCAGCTGTTAAGGAGAGACTAACAGAAGACCACATGGTTGACCGTCTGGCGTTTGCACAGTTAAATATTGCACGTGTGTGGGACGAGGTCATTTTCACAGACGAAAAAATATTTTCCAGTGCAAACTTCGGGCAGAAGCGTGTTTACCGCCCCCCTGGAAAAAGGTATACCTCTGAATACGTTTCCCGTTCTGGTCGAATGGGACATGTAACTGTCCACTGTTGGGCATGGATATGCAAGGCTGCAAATTTCGGAGGAATCCACAGGATTCCTGGTCGCCTAAACGCCGACAAGTATGTGGAACATCTGGATGAAACGCTTCCGGAAATAAAAGCTCATGTAGGTGACGGCATATTATATTTGCAACAGGACAATAGCTCGATACATAATTCAAATGTGGTTCAGGCATGGTTGCAGAGGCAACCTGATGTCGAAATAGTTGACTGGGTTCCTCATGGAGCAGATCTGAACCCTATTGAAAATATGCGGGCCTCTGTTGCAAGAACATTGCGGGAAACCTGGTCGAACAATCCTCCACGAACATCTAATGATCTTTGGGAGCGTGTTGAAGATGCGTGGTCGATCTGTTGCACCCAACGCTATATCTCTCGCCTGGTGGATTCAATGCCACGGCGTATGGCAGCTGTAATCGAGTCCCAAGGGGACTATAAATGCTCGCCCACAACACCATCAGCCCTCTTGAGGGCTACCTAATTCGACCCACTTATTAACAAAATTTTATGAAATACATTACGCGACACCAGTGAATGTAAGTGTCTCAGTATGTTCTGCATTTATAAAGAAGCTAACGTGCGAGACTTGGTGGCCGAGTGGTATTATGCTTGCTATGTAAACCAAAACCGCCTGTAACACTGGTTCGAATCTAGTGAAGAAGACCCCTACTTTTTATCACCAGGGATATTTGCAATACGCCTTCTGCTATGTCCGCCTTCGTACGGTCTATTATATGACACATAATGTGGACTGCCATAAGTTTTTACTTAGTAAACAATTTATAAATATATGAGCAAATACCTAGGTATATTAGAGTAACAATGGAATATAGTACTTTAGTCCTACTCACGTCGCTCTGCAAATGTTCATTGTATTACACCGGAAGATGAATTAAATAAAGACTGGAAAATTTGATATAAAAATTGATACGTAATAAGTTAAAGACAAAATATGTAATTATAATCTCATATTTGAAACTAATTTCGACTACAATTAATTCTCTATCTGCATTCATAAATAATCCAAATCAAAATTCGAGGTTTGGAATGCACAAACTAAGTGTAGCTAAGAGAAAAAAGTAACAAGAAGAGCAGAGATTCGAATCCACGACCACCAGCGTAAGAATTCCTTTTACTAACCCTTCATCTATCAAACCATGACGTGTACATGACTTTCGTAAGTTATAAATTTGTATCCAAGAAACACCATTAAGCGTATGTGCAACCATTGCTTTGCTCTTTTTCTCTTCAAAAGAGTAACATGTTTAGGACGATTCGTTTCGTTTTCCATTAGAGTTTCGAAAGAGATTATTTGTGTTTGAGTGTAGGATCTTTAGTTTCCTTTAACCGACACTTCTAGCAACTTAATTCACACAGCAGTTAAAAAAAACTCGTACTGCCTTAGAAAGTATTCCTAAAAGTAGAAGCTGCATCATGCATCCTGAACAGTGACGTAACTAACGGCAGTGCGTTGAGGGAGCCCAGAGTAAAACGGGGCCCATTGAAAATTCGTAATTCCACTATTTTTCCTCGATGTCTAAAATGAGACTACTTTTGCCTTACATGAAAAAGAAGCTGTGGAGGGGACTGCGAAGTCTACTGAAAAGATTTATCACGTCCTTGCAGCAACAACTTTAAGTTTTCGAACAGTAATGAAGAACAAGATTGATTGAAATTTTAACTTAGAATGAAATAACTAAAAATCTAATCTTATATAACTCTCATTGATAGTAGTGTTCCGTATTTGTTTAGACGCCTATTCTTTTATAACTTTACCTATGGTGCATGGAGTTGTTGGTTCGATCCCAGCTCACGCCGAATGAACTTTATTATGGACAAAACCGTGTGCAGGAGTGTCCTCGGGTTTCTCCCGTTTCCTCCCACTTTTTTCATTAAACAATTTCATTTATTTCTCACCATTACTCTCTCCATTAGCATAGTCGGCATAATCGTGGGACGTAAAAATTAGATATTTCATTTCATTTTTCTTTTATAACTGTATATCACTTTTTCTGTGACGAGAGCAACATCTAAGCGAGTATTCAGTAAATTAAACCACTAAAACCTATATTCATTGCACAATAGTGCAGATGAAGTTTAGCCCTTTGGCAATCTTCAGCATGGACAGCAAAAAAAAGCCAATACATTGATATTTAAACAGTAGTTAATGAATTCCTCTGCGAAAAAGATCACCCGTACTGTTGTGTTTCAGATGTTAATTTATAATTATACTTAGTTGGTTGAAATTTCTCCATTGTTGTGGGGGCGAGATACTGAAAAAATCCCTACCAATAGATGAAGGTGACATGTAAAAGTAGTCAAATACGAACGAAATTAGTGTCGAATTCATATGCAAAGATGAAAAGTGACACTGTGGATGCTGCGTAAGTCCAAAATAAGCCTTGGTTGGCTTCGAGTTGACAATGGGAGGGTGATAAGGAATAAAGAATCAAAAATATCCTATATTTGTGTCGAATGGATAGTTTTCGGGATCACTGACATAAAAGATGATATTTCAGATGTGTATATGTCCAAGGTTGGCCATATTGAAATGGAGTCATAGGGAGAACCAGTAAATACTTCAGAACAGTTCCTTTTTGGTGCGTTTCAAGACACTGAGAGTGAAAAGTGATAATGCACAAATCACATTCTGAATTATCGGAGATATGACTTCTGGGGAAGTGTCGTTGCTCCAGGGAGGCATTACTAACTGATCACTCCCTAAAATCGTCACTGTTTTGCAGGGCCGTAGACAGAAATTTATTTCAGCGATCGAAAGCTTGACAGGAATTTATTTCAGCGATTGAGGGCATATTTTACTAAAATGTCTATCATCCGGGGGCGGATCCAGGATGATTGTTTGAGAGGGGCGGTCGTTCGAAGTCAAATCAAGGTAAGAGCGGATTGCAAAAAAAGAAAAGAAAAAGAAAGAAAGAAAGAAAAGAAAAGAAAGAAAAGAAAAAATAGAAAATGAGAAAGAGCTCTTCTGTAGAATTAACTTTCTTAAGAAAGTAAGGCCTATCTACTTTAGGTTTTAATTTACGTTTATAATACAAAGATGAAAAATACTTAGGATATGTTTTATTTTTAAAATAAAAAGTATAAGAAGTTCCCTATTCTGGGGGATGCGATCACCCCAAACACACTCCCCTGGATCCGCCCCTGCTATCACCATCTATAAAATTAGATATATATATATATACAAACAAAAAAGTAGTGATTTCGTGGGGGCAAAAGCTCTGGATTGCCAAGGCCTGCATCCTGTGTATGTCCCTGCTGCTCTGAATTGTCAAGAGCTCCTCTTCAAAGGTAAGACATAAAATGTAAATAATAAACGTGTAACATATAATACAATATAAATAGAAAATATGTTATAATTAAGAAATAGAAAATAATTATAAAATAAATTTGAAGGACAATTTTTAAAAAAATCAATAAATATACTTGAAAATAAAATATACTTTTAAAACAATTTTGCATTTATGCAGGGCTACAAACAAGTGAGGAGTGCCATGTAAATTTAGTAACAAATATAATATTGGAAAATTATTTCGAATTAAACTAGCTGTGACTACATTACTTCAAACTTGAACTTGTGGAATATACAGTATGAGCGTAGTTCAAATCAAATAATCAATAAGAATGGTCTTGATTGGAAGCTCGGACCATCCACTTAAAAGTAACTTACATTAACCATTCACCTAACAGACAATGACGCACAGGGCTTGGCACTACTTTATCAGATGGTTCTATCAAATGTCACTTAATTAAAACAATAGTAACAAATTTTAAAGCTTTAAAAAGTGTCCTGAAGAAGAGAAAGTTCATTTTGCACATTGTAACTAAGTTACAAGAGGTTTACGTCCTAACTGAACGGCGCATCTACCGAGTCAACTTTTGGAATATCCCCTTAAGGTAGCTTTCAACGCAGCTAAGGCAAACGTATGTGAACGAGTAATAGAATCCTCCGTAGCAGAATGGATAAAGTCATGGTTCGATGACTACAAGGTTCGTGGTTCGAAACCAGATTTTTTTTTTAAATCTTAATTCCTCAGTTCTGAAGATCTTTCTCTCCTTTCGTAATCATCTGATGCTCTAAAAAGAGTTCTCCACATTAATTCGACAATTGCCTAATGTGATCCTCGCAGTTCGAAAACTTCCCTTCTTATCTTTCATAAAATCAGAATTTTCGTCATAATACGAATGCTGTCCGATCATTTTTTCCCCAATTCTAAATCTGTGTATACAAATCATCCCTCTCTGTCTCCATACTTGAATCCCTCTCTCTCTCTCTCTCTCTCTCTCTCTCTCTCTCTCAATGTCACCCAGGAAGTCATATGGCTTGAGATCAAACCTTCGACTCTTGAAACCAAATGTAAGCTCTTTAGCAATGTGCTATCGTAACTCTATAGGTTTGTTGTTAAAACCAGTGTCCTTTAGACTTTATTCGGGGGGGGGGGGGGAGGAAGAGATTCTCCGGCGACATAAGATTTTCACTTTTTATTAGTGTATTACTATACATTTGATCAAAAAATACGTATTTATGAAGCTCAAGAGAGGGGGAATTACACCCTCCTGTCCTGCCCAAATGACGCCCCTGAAACATTTCCTTGCACTTACTGAAAAGAAATTCAATGAATCATTGAATAAAACTCGTTTCTGTCCGTAGATATTTTAGAGCTCTTGGCAATTTCCATAGATTTCTTAGGGAGCATCTTACTAGCTTGCCTTCTTTAAAGAAAGAAAAGAATGAAACTAAAGATATTTATGAAGCTCTGGGAAGATTGCGTGACTTTCCTTTAATTTAGGCTCTTAAAAATATTTCAGAACAAGCGAATGGAAAAGACTTTTAAAGCTATAACGTTGTAAACTTGATTCCTGTTTCTTTTTCAGCTGAATGGAAAGAGTGTACTACGTCACACACACTGCTTTAGACAAGGAGAGGTGGAGGACGGGGAGGAGTTGGAATAAATACTAGAAGCAACTAATCGATTGATACATGTATTGCGGGAATGCATAAGAAAACTGGGCAAGAGTTTGTAATTCATTTGGACTTAGAATTGTTGTAACAAATTTTATGCCGCGGACTGTACAACATAATTAGTAACGAATATTGACATACGAATTGAAAGCTATCGGAAGTAACAAAAAAAATGTGTTTTGCAATAACTAACGGGTTTGTTAGATACAATTAGCCATTACATTGTTCACAATAATCATAGGTTAGAGATGAAAATTGATCACTGTATTTCTTCTGTTTTATGAAGAAATGACGCAGGTAAAATGCTCCCTTACACCATGAACATTTTATATGTGCAATTGTGTTGCATCCGTCAAGAGAACAGTTCGCAGAACCAAAGCAAAAAGAAAATTCGACAAGTGATTCAAAAGTTATAGGCCTATAATTTATTCGTAACCTGACTTGCAGAACGCAAACTGAAACAATCCAATGTATCGCGGTGATCGGAAGTGATTCGTATGGACACGAACTTTATTTGATTGTTTCGTTGGTACATTATATCGTCCAGATGAAGAAGATTCATACTATGTACAAATCTCCTGCCATAATCTTTGATTGATCGGAATCAAAACACATCAAATGATTGCACAAATCGTGTGCAATTCTTTGGTATCTTCTCAACCATGAGGTCTTTGCCATCCGTCATGCAACTTGTAATGGACAATTTGTCTGTGAATGGACCCCAGTGACCAAGGAATAGCAAGTTCAAACCATCAGGCTTCGCCATGGGTGAGAATACTTATCGCATTGAAACGTGCATCCAGTCATTTTCTCATATAAATTTCCAAGCTGAATATCTCGAACAGTTCTTAAGGTACAGGAGTTTTATTACCTGTTGTAATCAGCATGAATTGTTCCTTCAAATGACATGCTTATTTCTCTGTAGGCGAGTGCTTCTCCCAAACTTCCCTTGTCAGCTGGCTTCAGACCCTCATATCCATTAAATAATACAATAAAACAATTAATATAAACAAAGAAATGTGCAAATTGTACATATAACAGAAAAGACAATCCCTTTATAAACATTCAAGTGTATGTTATTCCACTTAGTGAGGAGCTTTGTAACTTATAGGATGCCACATAGATTTGCTGTGATGATTACTAAATTAATCCCTACTAAATTAATTAATAATCATAAATTTAGTATGAGGGATTAATTCCTCTATTTTCAAATACAGTTTCTCCCAGGCTAGTGGCAGTCAGCACGCCGTCGTGGCAGTCAGCACCTTCATATTTGCAATCAGCGACAGTCGTGGCAGTCAGCACCAATAATTGGCTGTGGCAGTCAGCACCCGTGGCAATCAGCACCTATCCTAAAATTCTAGGTTGCATCTTGTCATGTAGTTTTTCTTTCTTTCATCTCGAATTCGTGGTTGTGAAAATATGACTTTTTCCGTCGGTGTATTCTTTCGGACACACCCTGCATTTATTTAACGTAATTATGCATCATTGACTATAGTATGGTATATGGTATTCGGAGTTTGACTTGTTAATCATTTCCACGCTGCAACGTACACAATATAATGTTAATATCTTAAATTTATGAACAAGGAGGGGGAGAATTAACCTTCCTTTCCATTCCATCAACGCCCTTGTCTAGCGGTTGTCATATGAAACTCTAGTCTATGCTTTGACGTGTTTTTTTTTTTTTTTTTTGTTTCATTTATTTCGTACCCTACGCTACTAAGATACTACGTTTGCTGAGCAAAAGTGAACCTTTCTGAAAATGGACTTGGATCCCTTGTGCTCTGAATGCGCCATATCTAAAAATATTTTATAAAAGCTGAGCTGGAGCCAAATTTATCCTGCAATCCAAGTTTTTTCGAAACGCATAAAATTAGTTTGTTTAGTTTGATTGATTACAGTCTTGCATCAGTGGCAAGGCTATGTGAGACAGGCCTTTTTGTTTAAAGTGGGATCCGAACCACTAATTTTGAAATGTTACGTGAGATCACAGTCAAAATCTATACAGGAGAATCCGACGTCTCGTGCCTCTATCTTCAACATTTAATATTAAAAGACCGAAAATTGCGTCCTGTAGCGTGATGCATACATATAGACAGACGAACAAATTGAGATCAAATTGTCCCAGACACTGACGTTCGGCACTAATGTTACAATAAGTATCACACTTTAATGGTTAGTTACCCGGGCGACTGCCATACCTTGCGCTTTCTCGCCTGGTTCCTTCATACAAGCTATGCCAAGTGGGGACTGAGGTGGGGAAGAGGAAAGAAATAAAATTTTCATAATATAATGAAAAATATATTGTCGATAGAAAATTAATTCTTACCTGAAGTTTCCAGTTGCATCTCAGCCACACCACTGACGTTTGAATCATCAGAAGCAATTTTCGGATCAACACTTTTACAGTTTGTTTTGGTTTCCAGTTTTTTCACAGCATTGCATTTTTCATTATAATTCTTCATTCTTTGAACTAAACCAACCATTTCTTCCTTACACGTTTTGCAACGAGCTCGTATGATCGTTTTGTTATCTGATGGAGTTTGAGTTACTCTAATAAATTTGCACCAAATCATATCCTTTTCTCTTCCCGTAAAACTCATGTTAAACGACTCCAAGTTCTACGGAGACTGAGAGCCAACATGTACTGTATCAATGAGTGCCTGCGATATTTTAATTTCAGAACCTCAATTTAGCAAATAACCTTTTGTTTGTTTCCTGAATACAACACAAAAATTTGTTTCCGTGATGATTATTTTATTTATTTTTTAATATCAGTTTTACAAGTAATCCAACATTCGACGACTACACTTTCTCGCAAGTTAACTGAGAAGCATTTGAACAATACAATATACGTTAAAAATAAGGGGGAAAAGAGAGAAAATGAATTGTAGATCACCACATTGACCTGCTGTAGCCACGAAAAATCAAAACATTCACATAAGAAGAAAATAGCCTTCTGAATGGGGAGCACTTTTTTGACAATTTAGCACGTTGTTCTAGCAATTTTTTTACAAAAATAATATAAAATACAAATAAACATATGTTTAAAACAAGTCTTGAAAAATGCGCGTGTTTAAAACAAAATGTTAAAAACATATACAAAATTTGTTTTAAACAAAATCAATTGTTTAAAACAAGTTTTAATCATTTATTTTAAGCATTTTGTTTTAAACAAAACAACCCTGCTAGTAACGGTGTCTATCCATGTCTTTTGGGGCCGCTGAGATGAACAGTGACACTACGATCCCGTTTCCATCCAAATCAGCTCCGCAACTTGGGGGAGGTAGAGAAAAACACATAAAACTGACCAGAAATATTAGTGTCGAATCCAGTTTTCGTTGTCGCTGAGATGAACAGTGACATTTCTGATGCCGTAACTATCACCATTGAGGAGGGGGAAGGGATATTTATAAAAATGATCGAAAATGGCTTTTTATTAGTATCTAATCCATAGTTTTCGGGGTCGCTGAGATGAACAGTGTCACTTCCCATCCCAATTAAAACTCCCGCAGCTTGGGGGAGGGGGAGATAATAAAATGATCAAAAGTGACCAATATTAGTGTCGAATCCATAGTTTTCGGGGTCGCTCAGATGATCAATGACCTTTCCGATGCCGTTTAAATCGATGCCACTAAAAACAAAAATTGCATATTTCACGGGTACCAAACATATGAGATACGGAATTGTGCATTTAAATTTTCATTTTAACCCAGCGAATAGGATAATCGATTATAGTTAATTTTAAAATGAAGTTTGTGCAACACGTAAGTTTTGTTTTCCTTCTTAAATCATTACTTATTTAGCTTACGAAGGAATAGATGAAGAATGACTATATACTATATACTACTTTATGTTAAATATTTAAATGAGGAAATCAATAAAATATATAGTAATAACCTTCGTAAATTAATTATATTTCTTTTTCTTTCTTCCTTTAACATTTAGATGGCAGATTATTCCTTATAATCTTACGAATAATATCAAATAATAGTAACTTATGTAAGAAAATGATGTTTGTTTAATCTCTTGATAAAAAGAAAAATCGTTTTGGATTTTAATTACAATATTTTCTTTCTTACATTTTTTCTTTTTTAGTTATCATTACGCTAGCTTCAAAAGGTCGTAGTTACTTTGTGGTAGAGCGCTCCTCTCTGGTGTGTGGCATCCCTGATTTGATCTTAGCTGAGGTGATCCCTGAATGAAGAAAACTTTAGAGATATATTTTTCTCATGGGCTCTTAAGTAGGGTGGAGTGAAAAATTGAAGTTTGCACATCGGTATTCTAATAGTGCGGGATTATTGCTCCTTAGTAAATATTTTAAAAACAATATTTATTTTCGTTGAAATCTATTATCTTTGGGTGCCACCAGCATGGTTAACCCTTTCCTTCCGCAAAATTTCCAACTTTTAGGTTGGCGAGCAAGGAGACTAGAGGAATGGTTGATATCCTGCCAAATAATTGTCTTAGAAACTTGAACTAAGAAGAACTGAAATGGAGAGTATGTGTTTTTATTCTGCCAAAGCATTTTACAATATGTAGAGTGAAAATATTTCAAATTTTCGTGCTACAAATATAAGGACTGCTACAAATACTGGCAGAAAGGGTGGAATAATACGACGTTTAGAAGAGTCTGTTCAGAGACTTTTACAATGGTTGATTTGTCTGCTGCACGTAAATGAGCTCCCTTTAAGACATTTGCTAGAATCAATTGATGGTAAGATAACAGATCCTCATGCACTTTCTGGACAGATTGGAAGATCATTATTAAATTGTGAAAACCAACCAGTTGTGGAATAAGATGTAATTGAGAGCCATCTTTCAGCTTTCGAGAATTATAATGATCTCAGTGCGGATCAGAAATATTTGTATGAGATTCGCAGGGCTGTTTCAAATGGACATTTTCCTGATTCTTTGGCAAAGCGCTATCAAGGAAACATTTCGAACGTCAGGTGGGTTCCTACAGAAAACAGAATTATTCGATTGTATGTAGCTACACCAAACCCTTCAGAAGAATTAAAAGTGCTCTCTCAGTATGTTGTAAAAGTGCATGCGCCAGTTTGGTTCAGCATAAAACAGAAACGTTTTTGCACAGATGGATCAAGACATTTCTTCAAAATAATTCAGTTATCGCGCTTCCTTTCTGAAAAGTACAAGGCTGTCATTGTTCCTGTACTTCAAAGAAATGGATGCTTTGCACATCCTGAAAACATTCTCCTCTCTATAATGACAGATGAGAAGAAACATATCAGAGAACTGGACTTAAGACGAGTCCTTAAGGCAAAAACCTCGCAAATACCTGGAATCAGAAATTACGACATTCCATTACTCAATTTTGAAGCTGAAGACTACACAGAACTCATAAACTGGACAGATTTGGCTATAACTTGCCCCCCCTCCCCACACACACTTATTATGGATCTCACTGCTGCGAATATTCATAGAGTCATTCAAGGTGATACCACAAATATTGAAATTCCGAATATTCCATGCCTTAGCCAAGCTGTAGAACAATGTGTAAAATTGGTGACAGAAGCATCGTCTTGTGTTTGTGGTGTAAGTGCACGAGATGGATACATAAGGGCAATGCTCGAGTCCCGAAGACGTACGCCTGTCTTCAACACATAATCAGAGTTTTCTACAGTGTAATGTATGTTGACATGTATCTCCACATATTATTTTGATATGAAGTTTTCCTAGCTCATTTTCAAGAATAGAAAGTAATGTATTTTGTCATGTTTTTCCATATTATTTGTATATTAAGATTTCTTAGGTTATTTTCAAACTGAGATCAGAAATGTTCATGTCATTATATGACCTTTTCTTATATTTGCAATTAATCTAAAAATTGTGTGAAGATGTCTATTGTAACATACACTACACACAAAAACCTAAATCTTATGTTTGTACTGAGTGGTGTATTTTTGTCATCTTTTTTTCACATATCATATTATAAAGCTTTCTTAGCTTATATTCAAACAGACAAGAATGAAAAATCGCCTCACTAATTTCTCTAATATTATTAATATTCAGTATTTATCAATGATGCCTGTAGTCGAGTATATACGTAGGGTAATACAGACTACACATAAATCTAGTCCAATTTTACGTACAAGGTAGTGTTCTTTTTTTGTTTGTTCACGTATGATTATAAAGATTTTCCAACTGATTTTCAAACTAAGATAAGAAACAAAAAAGTTGATGTTATGAAACTTGTGTAATATTTGTAATATTTATAAAGGTGTATTCGAATATAGCATATATGTAAGATACTTAGTTTCATTTTTCCATTCAAGTATAATGTAAAAAATATAAGTACATTACAACTAACTTTTCGAGCCCTCTATATCTATAACACTAAAAGGAATTGACTCAGAGGAGTGAGGTTTCTGTGATACACTATTGTTATATAACGACTTTTCCGAACAGAAAAAAAAAAATGCCTCACTTCACAATACTGTTAAAAATACATATGTCAGCCAAATTTCGAGTCCGTATAGCACCCAAAGGAAATGACTCAGGAGACTAATATTTCTGTGGCACAGTGCTCTAATGGTAAGGCAACTTTTTCTCTCTTTTAGAAAAATTATACAGAAAAAAAATATTTTGTCCCTTTTACCAATACGGATAAAAATATTGGATTTCAGCCAAATTTCAAGTCCCATGTGGCACCCAAATGAATTAATTAACGAGACTAATATTTTTGTGATACAGTACTCTAATGGTAAGGGAACTTTTCCGCCCTATTAGAAAAATTAATTCCCAAAAAAATTTTTTGACCACTATTTCACTCCACCCTACTCTTAAGGTCTGAAAACCCTGACAATGAAAATGAATTGAAATCTGGGTTTTACGTCTCACATTTATGCCGGGTATTCTAAAGGAGACAGTGATGAGAGAAATGGATGAAATGGTGGAATGAAGAAAGTGGGAGGAAACCCAGAGAAAACCCACGCACACGGTGCTTGTCTACCACAAAATTCATTTGGCTCGAGCTGGGATCGAACCAGGGACCGCAAGTACCAGAGGCGAACGCTCTACCACTGAGACAGCGTGGTCCTCTGAACTAACTGACATAGTGATCCCTTATGAGTGGCCCTGATTCTAGTAACAGACTTTTTCAACTTTATAGAATTAAGATTAATTTTACCGTAAGTCAAAAATGAAAGTCAAAGTTAAGGCACCAAATTTACAATAAGTGTTTAACTTATAATAAATTTATATTAAAATCAGTCAATAAACATAGTAAATTGTGACAAAAAATACAATCAAGTTCTGCTTGCTTCTTTAGCTACAGTATAAATTCTATATTTTTTTACTGTATATAATATAAATATTTCACTTTACATTACATTTTTTCTCACAGATTCGTATTTACGTAAGTTTATTTATTAATTTATTTTCATTTTAACGATGTCAGGTTTCCAATACAATATCCAGGATATTGCTCTATTTTTTTTAAATATCTTATATTAAGGATATATTACAAAAAAAATTAACAGTTTCTCTCCATGAAAAATCTTGCCAATATTTCATATAATTTTCTCTGGTAAACACACGAATTAAATATTGTTGATGGTATTTTCATCTCTTTTTTTTAGTAATTTTTTTTTACATAAGTATTTTTCTTTCTTCTTTGAAACAAAGTTTGATTTTTACACTTCTGAAACGGGCGTGGAATAGAAACGCACAGCGAACTGTTCCATCGAAGGCAGGTGTGCTACATAAACACACATAGAAATGTTCCATGAAGACGGGTTTTTTATATAAACACAGCGAATTGTTCCATTAAAGATGGATGTGGTATATAAACACACATTGATTTAGGATTTAGATTTATGGGCTTTCAACATCTAAGGCCATTTAGCCCGTCACGTTTGACGGATGAGGTCCCTCGGCGAGCACATTATCCAGGTCAAAGGAAAGGAAGGAAGCGGCCTGGGACCTATAAGTTAGGTACCACCCCGGCATTTGTCTGGTGTTAATGACGAAAAATTCAGGGAAACCTCGTTCGGGGTGGCTGGCCTGAAAAAGCGTTTTACAATTTTTCGACCGAGTGCCCCCACCGGGAATCGAACCCGGGACCGCTCGCACCAAAGGCAAACACATTGAATTGCTCCATTAAGAGGGTGCGGTATATAAACAAAGAATAAATTGTTCCATTGAAGATAGGTGTGCTATATAAACACATTGTAAATTGTTCCATGGAAGAGGGTGTGGTATATAAACAAACAGCGAATTGTTACACTGAAGACGGGTGTTGTATGATCTGTCAGGAAAGTAAATGTACACCTATTTTTAAGGTCTGGCATTCCTGCGCTCCATCCGTGGAGAGTATGAGAATTAAATCAATCAAATGTTTACTGAGGGGCAAAAAGAAAAGCTTAATCTGAATAAGACATTGCAGAGGGGCACAAGCTGTGAATACGAATAGTGCATTGCGTAAATAAAGGACGACACCGAAAGAGAAAGCCAGAAACAGCTGTTAAACTTACAAAAAAAGAGTAAAAATTGTCGAAGTGGGAACAAAACACAAATACAACAAATACGCCGACAACTAAACGATTACCATGCCATGATGTTGGTGTAGTGATTAAGGTGCTGGCTTACAAATGCAAAGGACGCAAGTTCGAATCTTAAGCGAGGACATTTTAAAAATTTTTGTTAATAATACATACAACTCATGAGAGATGGTAAAAGAGGTCGTATTTAGTTTTTCGTAGCAATTATTATTGGTAATGTTTAGTACTGATAATACTTTTTGTCTTTGCGTATTGCTTTTATTCTTTTCTTCATTTCGAAAGAGAAGAATATCCGAACAAATGCCACCAAAATTCCTCATATTTTGAATGTAAACGCCATTTGCAATTAGTGAAGGATAAAAATTGAACGTTCCGAAGTAGCTGCAAAAAGTAAAAAGAAAAACATGGAAGTGGACCATACTCATGGTTATTAAAAATACAATTTCTACATGCCTTACACCTCCCGACCACGTTTCTACGTTAGCAAGTAAGAGGTTTGTGTTTAGGTTAGGTTGGTCAATACGTTTTGCAAAGGGGCCCGGTTTAGCTCTGACGCACCACAGGTGCGAGAAGGGAGAAAAACACTTTTTCTCTCTCCCTCTGGGTGTCTACTTATCTATCTATTTGTATATATATATATAACGCTATTTGTGAATGCCATAACCACCCTAATTTTCAGCGGATTGAGACGAAACTTGGCACAAACATTAATTGTTGAAATATCTTGATGAGTTCGTTAACCAGAATAATCAGATGAAAATGTTCAAAATGGTGGCCCTTCAAACTCTTAAAAAGTTCCAAGGGAACCAAATTTTGCCCATAAATAGGTATTCAGAAAGTTTGAATAAATTTTCCTCTTTTACTGAAATATTTGTGTGCAGAAACTTATTGAAATATTGGACCCGATTAATAGCCTAAAGAAGGTTCACGCCCTTTCGCTACGGTCAGTTTTTTTTTTTTTTTTTTTTTTGCAGGAGGGGGTTATCTTCCTATTGGAACAAGATGATTGTTACTGATGATATGAAATTACACATTGAAAGTGAAGTAACTTGTGTAACGTGTTATTTGAAAGAATAATATAATAAATGTGCATTCCTCTAACACAGAGAACTCATGTATTTCGAGTTCGGGAGCCTGAATGGCGAGGAGTGTTATTTGATTTGCTTTTTAGTAACACATTGCATTGCAAATAAAGGTAGGCACCATTAGTGGTAAATAAAATAATAATAATAATAATAATAATAATAATAATAATAATAATAATAATAATAATAATAATAATAATAATAGGTGTTGTTTGTGGCAAGGTAATATCTTAATCAATTCTTCTTCAAACGTAATGATTGTAACGCCATATCTCCCTTACAAACAAAATATTAGCAATTTATATCGAGAGAACGAGAAACTGTAGAGCGATGGGAGCAACGTTGGACAGTATGCACTCATAGTACTCAGAAAAGTAAGCGATTTCAATGGAAAAGGAACGAAGAGTCATTGTCATGGGTAGTCATGGGGCCACGGCAGAGCCCTCTTTAGGCAAAGTGTCAATAACTTATATCGAGAGGTGATACTGGGATGGGACCAACTTTGGACACCGTGGACCCATAAAGCGCATCGAAAAAAATAGGGGGGGGGGCGCCAGCCAGCCTTACTTATTTCCACATAATAATATAAAATTATGTTGTGGAAGTACACACACGAGTTAGCTACTAATATTTCATATTATTATTATTATTATTATTATTATTATTATTATTATCGACAGCGTCTTTTCATTACGTGTGCGTGTTTGACATGAAGCCAAAGAGAAGATCCATCATTCGTAGAAAGAATAGTCAGTTACTTTAACTGTGAACGACAGCAAAAAATACGAAAAGAGTGGACTACCTGTAGCGAAAACAAACAATACTTTTTCTCAAATGGATAAAAAGTCAAGCCGAGATTAATTCGAACTCGCATGGACGGCGCGAAAAGCAAGTGCTTTGTCCACTTTTTTTTTTTTAACTGACTCACTGAACGTGTTTCAGTAACTTACTTATTGCTAATTTTACTTGCTTCACTCGTTTAACTTGCTTTTTCTAATAACTTATAACGACAGAGACACGAACACAGAAACATCGAGAACAGTTAAAAATCATAGATGCTCTCCCGCCGGGAATCGAACCCGGAACTCCATACACCAAAGGCGCACGTGCTAGCGACTAGACCAGCGGGAAGGGCACCACACTCTCCCTGTGTCGTTAGGGATTACGACCACTGTCTTGCCAGCTATCACTTCTGTGGGTTGTATACTATGATCACATGTTTCTTCTTTGCTGGAAGAGTTAAACCTACATTCTATGTAACAAATGAGGTATTTAGACCTACATGCTCTTCATATAATGTAATAAAAGGGTCATGCTGGGAATAAGAAAAAGAACATTCCTTGGACAAAACGGAAACTATTGGCATCAGAAATATTTATCTACGAGGCATGCGCAGTAGTATATTTCAGAATAGTTACTGTTTTGTTCAGTAAACGAAGAAAGGGGTATAAAAAAGCAAATATGTCGCGTCAACGAGATCGACCAGATTTGACAGGGGCGGAAGCAGATGTATAGTAATACAACAACTTCGCTCAGTTGATACGAGCCGAGCCGGTTGATATCACTACCCGAGTTGGTCTTCTGCTTGAGCTCAAGAATTCGACCGTGCAGGTCTCAGCCCTAATTTTAAGAACTACAGTATAATTTTAAGTACTACAAGAAAAATACCTTTGACTCGACTCGGATTGAACTCGAGTCGAGTCGAATTTTGGCTCGACTCCTGCTCATCCCTATTCGTATTTGTATTTTGTTTCCACTTCAACAATTTCTACTCTTTTTTTTTCGTTTACCTATTGTTTCTGGATTTCTCTGTCAGTGTCGTCCTTTATTAACACCATGCACTATTCTTATTCTCAGCTTGTGACCCGCTTCAATGTCTTATTCAGTTTAGGCTTTTCTCCTTGCATTGACTTGACATGTGATTGATTTAATTCTCACTTTCCGCGCACGACCGATGAAAATGTTTTATTATTATTATTATTATTATTATTATTATTATTATTATTATTATTATTATTATTATTATTATTATTATTATTATTATACTATTGAACTTGCACGGCGAAATTACTGTATAATACGATATCATTTCAGTAATTTTATTCCATTGTATGTTATTTAATTTATTAATGGGCACTAAATTGTCTCCAGATCAACGAATAAATTAACTACGGCATGCACTTTGGTGGAAATATCATTACATGAACATGTTTGGAACGAACCAATAATCTTATTGCAATGATATTTCCACCAAAGTGCATGCCGTAGTTAATTTATTCGTTGATCTGGAGACAATTTAGTGAGCATTAATAAACTAAATAGCATACAATGGAGTAAAATTACAGAAATGATATCGTATTATACAGTAATTTCGCCGTGCAAGTTCAATAGTATAATAATAATAATAATAATAATAATAATAATAATAATAATAATAATAATAATAATAATAATAATAATAATAATAATAATAAAACATTTTCATCGGTCGTGCGCGGAAAGTGAGAATTAAATCAATCACATGTCAAGTCAATGTAAGAAGAAAAGCCTAAACTGAATAAGACATTGAAGCGGGTCACAAGCTGGGAATAAGAATAGTGCACGGTGTAAATAAAGGACGACACCGAAAGAGAAATCCAGAAACAGCAGGTAAAAGGAGAAAAAAGAGTAGACATTGTTGAAGTGGAAACATAAAATACAAACACGAATAGGGATGAGCACAAGTCGAGCCAAAATTCAATTCAACTCGAGTACAATTTGAGTCGAGTCAAAGGTAATTTTCTTGAATTGAGTTCCGAGCCAAGTCGCTGTTTTCGAGGTCTAGTTTCGAGTTGAGTTGAGTTTGATAATGGCTCTCTCACTCGTTCAGATCGTTTTAACTCGTTTTGAAATATTGGCCTGATCAGACTGGAAAGCAAAAGCCATGAGAAATGTAAGCAGTAATGTGGAATACTTTTAGTGTTGCTCACGACAGAGGTGCGTCTCATCTCGTAATTTTAGTGCATCTCGTGGGGCAATTTTAGTATATCTCGTCTCGTCTAGATAACGAGAAGACAAGAGTTTATTATTATTATTATTATTATTATTATTACGAGACAGCCTCAAATGTCGTAATCACCAATATAATTATATACTGTAGTTCTTAAAATCAAGGCTGAGATCTGCACGGTCGAATTCTTGAGCCCAAGCAGAAGACCAACTCGGGTAGTGATATCAACCGGCTCGGCTCGTATCAACTGAGCGAACAGCTCGAGTCGGCTCGGTTGGGATGAGCCGATGACCCGAGCCGGCTTAGTTGGAACAAGCCATCGACTCAGCTCAATTGAGCCGATGGCTCGAGCTTTCTCGGTTGAGATGGGTCACCTACTCGGCTCATGTGAACCGGTTCGAGCCAGCTAAGTTGAAACTAGTTCATCAGCACGTTTCGACTCAACTCAACTAAGCCGATGGCTCAAATCGGCTCGGTGTGGTGAGCTGTTGGCTCGGCTCACTTCTCGATTCGGTTCGATATTGAATGAGCTGTAAGCCGAGCCGCTCGAGCCGTTGAGAAGCCCAAACCCGGTCCCAGCTGTTTTGAATATGTTTGGATGAAGCCTATAACTTTTAACAATTTTTTGCTCGAGCTCGAATACTTGCCCCTTCGGAACTCAAACCCAGAACGTGACCGATGTCCTTGCCTCCTGAAGACTTCCAGACGACCGAGATCGACAGTCAATTAGCTTTTACTATTCAGATACAAACCGTATATCTTTTAAAGATTATACATGGAGTTGATATAATAATAATAATAATAATAATAATAATAATAATAATAATAATAATAATAATAATAATAATAATAATAATAATAATAATAATAATAATAATAGTAGTTTTAAACTTGCCCTGAAATTTGGCAAAACTTACTTAAAATTAGAGATTTCGGGGAAAGGGTTCCGTACCTTCAAGACACACCTCTGCAACTACCAACATTTTAAACTAGAACCTTTTATTGAAGTTGCATGTAGAAAGTATGTTTTGAGGAAAATAACTGTAATAAATATAACTGAATATCACACGACAGTAAGGCATATAATAAACTAATTTTTAGAATATGCAGAGGTAAATATAAAAGCTTTGCTACAAAAATACCTACACAGAGCATAATTCAATGAGCTCTGAAATACAATGTAACGAAATAGCCTATGAGATTCAGTCTACAGAGCAATTGTTACTTAAAGAATGGACATACACTATTTCGAGAATCGAGACAAGACGGGAAATGTTTACGATACTTTTCGTCTCGTCTCGATTCTCATCTCCAAAGAGAGACGAAAATTTTGATTTAGCCCTGACCCGTCTCGAATGTAAAATGTTAATTCTCATGTTATTTTATTTGTTTTAGAAACGAGATGACAAACTCCTCTTCTCGTGAGCAACATTAAACCAAACCGAAATATTCTTTCCAAATGTCACGTTTCTCCTTGTAACGGTATGACCTGAGCGATAATTTAGCTTCTAGATTTTAATCTTCTACGAGATAATAATAATAATTATTATTACTATTATTATTCCTGAAGATTTGATAGTTCAAGTATTGAAACATCCGAGTATTCAAATATCTGAATATAATAAAACGTATGTTATCGCTGATCAATCGCCATCAAAAATTCTAAAGTAAAAAAAAAAAAAAAATTGCAACGTGCATTCGCAGAAGCACCTTGACCACTGAACCGCGATCGCTACGCGGTAAACGATCCGTCTTTAGTCTGGTTACGTTAGGTTTCTTTGTCTCCGCTTGCAAACTTGTATGTTATATTTTTCGATTCAAAATGTCTTTCGTATTTCTTTTATGAAGTCGGCAAAGTTTATATTAATAACTTGAGTTTTTCTTAAACCACTGGTTCACAAGTTCGTTCTTTCTCCACACGAAACTACAAATATGACAGATTGAATTCTCATACTCCCCATTTCTTTCAAAGCAGTCGCCATTACCTGGTCAAAGACTTATTTCCGCCACGATTCATATTAACCAAAATAAATTCATTTTTCGGAAGCGGAACTTTTACTTTCCGGATTTCGCAAAATTATGGAATTCAGTTATACTCCGGAATTCAGAAGAATTTCGGAACTCGGAAAGAATCCGGAATTTAGAAAATTCCGGAATTGTGAAAAACTCCGACTTTCCGAAAAAATCCGGATTTTCCGAATTCCGGAATGTTAACGAAATCAGAAATTTCTAAATTCCGGATTTTTCCGAATTCCGAAATTATTACAAAATTGGAATTTTCCGAATTCCGGAATTTGTCCGGCTTTACTTTCGGGAGTTCGAAAACTAATAATTCCGGAACGGGCTATCCCTAGTTTATACACAACCTTTCAGAACACTAAGCTAGTAGCTGTCTACAAACAAACAAGTAATGCAAAGCATGTTGTATACTGCAATACGTCATGTATTAAAATCCGACACCATGACCCTTTTATTACATTATATGAAGAGCATGTAGGTCTAAATACCTCATGTATTACATATAATGTAGGTTTTACTCTTCCACCAAAGAAGAAACATGTGATCATAGTATACAACCCACAGAAGTGAAAGCTGGCAATACAGTGGTCGTAATCCCTAACGACACAGGAAGTGAGCGTTACCACCGCCGCTGGTCTAGAGGCTAGCACGTGAGCCTTGGGTGTATGGAGTCTCGGGTTCGATTCTCGGCGGCAGAGCATCTATCATTTTTAACTGTTCTGGATGTTTCAATGTTCGTGTCCCTGTCGTTATAAGTTATTAGAAAAAGCAAGTTAAACGAGTGAAGCAAGTAAAATTAGCAATAAGTAAGTTACTGAAACGCGTTCGGTGAGTCAGTTAAAAAATAGTGGACAAAGCACTGGCTTTTCGCGCCGTTCATGAGAGTTCGAATCAATCTCGGCTTGATATTTTATCCATTTGAGAGAAAGTATTGTTTCTTTTCGCTACAGGATGGATTTTCTCTTTGGTTTCATGTCAAACATGCTCACGTAATGAAAAGACGCTGTAGATAATAATAATAATAATAATAATATGAAATATTAGTAGCTAACTCGTGTGTGTATTTCGACAATATAATTTTATATTATTATGTGGAAATAAGTAAGGCTGGCTGGCGCCTGCCTCCCTAATTTTTTCGATGCGCCTTATGGGTCCACGGTGTCCAATGTTGGTCCCATCCCAGTATCACCTCCTGTTTTCTCGATATAAGCTATCGACATTTTGCCTAAAGAGGGCTCTGCCGTGGCCCCATGAGTACCCATGACAATGACTCTTCGTTCATTTTGCATTGAAATCGCTTATTTTTCTGAGTACTATGGGTGCATACTGTCCAACGTTGGTCCCATCGCTCTACAGTTTCCCGTTCTCTCGATATAAATTGCTAATATTTTGTTTGTAAGGGAGATATGGCGTTACAATCATTACGTTTGAAGAAGAACTGAGGAAGATATTGCCTTGCCACAAACAACACCTATTATTATTATTATTATTATTATTATTATTATTATTATTATTATTATTATTATTATTATTATTATTATTATTATTATTATTATTATTATTATTATTGTTGTTGTTGTTGTTGTTGTTGTTGTTGTTTTACTTACCACTAATGTTGCCTACCTTTATTTGCAATGCAATGTGTTACTAAAAAGCAAATCAAATAACACTCCTCGCCATTCAGGCTCCCGAACTCGAAATACATGAGTTCTCTGTGTTAGAGGAATGCACATTTATTATATTATTCTTTCAAATAACACGTTGCACAAGTTACTTCACTTTCAATGTGTAATTTCATATCATCAGTAACAATCATCTTGTTCCAATAGGAAGATAACCCCCTCCTGCAAAAAAAAAAAAAAAAAAAAAACTGACCGTAGCGAAAGGGCGTGAACCTTCTTTAGGCTATTAATCGGGTCCAATATTTCAATAAGTTTCTGCACACAAATATTTCAGTAAAAGAGGAAAATTTATTCAAACTTTCTGAATACCTATTTATGGGCGAAATTTGGTTCCCTTGGAACTTTTTAAGAGTTTGAAGGGCCACCATTTTGAACATTTTCATCTGATTATTCTGGTTAACGAACTCATCAAGATATTTCAACAATTAATGTTTGTGCCAAGTTTCGTCTCAATCCGCTGAAAATTAGGGTGGTTATGGCATTCACAAATAGCGTTATATATATACACAAATAGATAGATAAATAGACACACAGAGGGAGAGAGAAAAAGTGTTTTTCTCCCTTCTCGCATCTGTGGTGCGTCAGAGCTAAACCGGGCCCCTTTGTAAAACGTATTGACGAGCCTAACCTAAACACAAGCCTCTTACTTGCTAACGTAGAAACGTGGTCGGGAGGTGTAAGGCATGTAGAAATTGTATTTTTAATAACCATGAGTATGGTCGACTTCCATGTTTTTCCTTTTACTTTTTGCAGCTACTTCGGAACGTTCAATTTTTATTCTTTACTAATTGCAAATGTCGTTTACATTCAAAATATGAGGAATTTTGGTGGCATTTGTTCAGATATTCTTCTCTTTCGAAATGAAGACAAGAACAAAAGCAATACGCAAAGACAAAAAGTATTATCAGTACTAAACATTACCAATAATAATTGCTACGAAAAACTAAATACGACCTCTTTTACCATCTCTCATGAGTTGTATGTATTATTAACAAAATTTTTTAAAAATGTCCTTGCCGAGGATTCGAACTTGCGTCCTTTGCATTTGTAAGCCAGCACCTTAACCACTACACCAAGAACATGGCATGGTGATCGTTTAGTTGTCGGCGTATTTATTGTGTTTGTGTTTTATGTTCCCACTTCGACAATTTTTACTCTTTTTTTGTAAGTTTAACAGCTGTTTCTGGCTTTCTCTTTCGGTGTCGTCCTTTATTTACACAATGCACTATTCGTATTCACAGCTTGTGCCCCTCTGCAATGTCTTATTCAGATTAAGCTTTTCTTTTTGCCCCTCAGTAAACATTTGATTGATTTAATTCTCATACTCTCCACGGATGGAGCGCAGGAATGCCAGACCTTAAAAATAGGTGTACATTTACTTTCCTGACAGATCATACATAAATACACAGCAAATTGTTCCATTAAAGACGTGTGTGGTATATAAACACACAGCGAATTGTGTCATTAAAGACAAGTGTAGTATATAAACATAATCATTGGGCAGAGAGTACGGGTGCGGTTTGAAAGTGTTATTAACTTTTAATTTAACAAATAAGTCATTCAATACTCAATCAGAGGCTTTACGGTTTTTTAGGCCGTTCATTTTATGTATCTCTGAAGAAGCATTGATAGCAATTCCTGAAGCGACTCTCTAGAGATGAGCATGGTATATAAACACAGTCTATCGTTCCGTTGAGGACGGGTGTGGTATATAAACTCAAGATCTTGACAAAGAGAACGGAACGGATAGGAGCTGTAGTAGTAATGGGGTTACTTTGCCGAACTTTTTGGCCCCTGGGTCCCTGCCTCAGGACCCATGGTCCCTGGCCGGGGTCAATGACCTAGGGGTACCTAGGACCACCCCCTCTAAATTTTGGCAGGGGTACCATGGCCCACCCTCTAAATTTTGGCAGGGGTACATAGGACCACCCCCCCTTAAATTTTGGAAATTGCCAAATCTAAAAATTTGGTATGGTAGCCTAGGACCATAGTATGTACCTCTATTAGTATTGGGGGTCTATGTCGTTCCCTTTCATGGGTAAAAAATTGCCAAAAATTCAAATTTCGGGGGTTTTTGACCTAATTTATCCCCTTTGATGAGGTGTTATTACCCTATATGGTTATATGGGCGTATACAGGGGTCCATTACCTTTCATAAGACATGGGTATATTAATGCACTCCTTGAAAAATTTGGGAGGGGTACCTTGGCCCACCCCTTCAATTTTGGAAATTGCCCAATTTCAACATTGGGTATTATAGTATAGAACCCTAATATGTACTATGATAAATTTGGGTGGTCCACCTCATTCCCTTTTAGGGGTACATAGGACCACCCCCTTAAATTTTGGAAATTGCCAAATCTAAAAATTTGGTGTGGTAGCCTAGGACCATAGTATGTACCTCTATCAGTATTGGGTGTCTATGTCGTTCCCTTTTATGGGTAAAAAATTGCCAAAAATTTAAATTTCGGGGTTTTTTGACCTAATTTATCCCCTTTGATGAGGTATTATTACCCTATATAGTTATATGGACGTATACAGGGGTCCATTACCTTTCATAACATATGGGTATATTAATGCACCCCTTGAAAAATTTGGGAGGGGTACCTTGGCCCACCCCTTAAATTTTGGAAATTGCCCAATTTCAACATTGGGTATTATAGTACAGGACCCTAATATGTATCATGATAAATTTGGGCGGTCCACATCGTTTCCTTCCAGGGGTACAAAATTGCCAAAATATAAACGTAAGCAATACGTTATACCACGTGTTTGGTTTTTGGTCGATTTTATCCCCTTTGATGAGATGTTATTACCTTATATGGTTATATGGTCATGTATAGGGGTCCATTACCTTTCATAAGATATCGGTATATTTGTACACTCCTTTAAAAATTTGGGAGGGGTACTTTGGCCCACGTCTTAAATTTTGGAAATTGCCCAATTTAAACATTTGGTATTATAGTACCGGACCCTAACATGTATTATTATAAATTTTGGTGGTCCACCTCGTTCCCTTTGTAGTTGTACAAAATTGTCAAAATATATACGTAAGCAATACGTTGTACCACGTGTTTGGTCTTTTGGACCAATTTATCCTCTTGGATGAGGTTCTATTACCTTATATGGTTATATGGTTATGTATAGGGGTCTATTCCCTATCATAAGACATAGGTACATTTGTGCACCCCAGGAGGGGTACTTTGGCCCACCCCTTAAATTTTAGAAATTGCTCATTTTATATATTTGGTATTATAGTACTGGACCCTAACATGTATTATTATGATAAATTTGAGTGGTCCACCTCGTTCCCTTTTAGGGGTACGAAATTGCCAAATTTTAGTACAACCACGTGTTTGGTATTTTGGTCCAATTTATCCCCTTGGATGAGGTCCTATTACCTTATATGATTATATGGTTATGTATATTGGTCCATTTCCTATTATAAGACATGGGTATATTGATGCACCCCGGGAGGGGTACCTTGGCCCACCTCTTTATTTTGGAAATTGCCCAATTTAAACATTTGGTATAATAGTATAAGACCCTAATATATATTACTATAAATTTGGGTGGTCCATCTCGTTCCCTTTCATGGGTACGAAATTGCCAAATTTTAGTACAACCACGTGTTTCGTTTTGACCTAATTTATTCACTTGGATGAGGTCCTATTACCTAATATGATTATATGGTCATGTATAGGGGTCCATTTTCTATCATAAGACATAGGTACATTGATGCACCCCGGGATGGGTACCATAGCCAATCCCTTAAATTTTGGAAATTTTTCAATTTAAGCATTCGCTATCATAGTACATGACCTCAATATGTATCATGATAAATTTGGGTGGTCCACTTTGTTCCCTTTCATGAGTAAAAAAATGCCAAAATATAAACATAAGCAATATGTTGTATCACGTGTTTGGTTTTTGGCCCAATTTATCCCGTTTGATGCAGTCTTATTACCGTATATGGTCATATGGTCATGTATATAGGTTCATTTCCTATCATAAGACATGAGTACATTGATGCACCCTTTAAAAATTTGGGAGGGGTATCTTGACTCATCCACTCAGTTTTAGAAATTGTTTAATATAAGCATTTGGTATCTTCGTACAGGTCTTCAATATGTACCACTATAAATTTGGATGGTCCACATCGTTCCCTTTCATGGGTAAAGAACTACCAAAAATCAAATTTCGGAGGTTATTGACCCTTTGATAAGTATTTAGCACGTTATATGGTTTATTACCTTTATATGTTTATGTTCTCTTTTAAATTTGGGAATTATAAAATAACATAATTTGGTAAACGTTTTCTAGGACCCATTGTAGATGTTGGTGTTCCTCTTATGGCCAAATATTCAAAATTTAAAGGTTATTGACCGGCTTTATTATTGAATAACTACAGGATTTATTACTTTTTCATAAGACACAGGTGTATTTGTGTACCAATCTTAAATTTCGGGAGGGGTACATTTCTTATTGTCATATCAATAATTGGTGATTGTTCTTAAAATTGGATAGTATCTCATTCATTGGGTAAATCATTATGATCACGTGATCAGTTATTGACCTATGATGGGATTAGGAGTCCAGGACATTGGTACATTTAAACTTTGTAGGATAATTTGAGAATACGTCATTGGTATTGATTATTACAGCCAAATATAAACGTAAGCAATACGATGTACCACGTGATTGACCTTGATGAGGTAGTGTACAGGGATACATAGCTAACCTTATTGAATCTTATGACTCATAGTCTTAAGGGAATACATGCTACAACACTGGCAAAGTTATTGTTGATGCAATTTCATTGGTTGATCACTATCTTTCGTGCAATCTGATTGGCTGATCACTATCTTTCGTGCAATCTGATTGGTTGATGAGTTTCAAATCTTTGCTGCATTCAGTTTTGTTTTAACATTTAAAAAGTTTGAAACTTTGGTTTGACATTTTTTCGTTTGATATTTTTAGTTTAAAAATTTTTGTTTCGAAATTTTTTTTTGAAAATTTTGTTTCAAAATTTTGTTTGAAACTTTTCGTTTGAAATTTTTGTTTGAAAAGTTTTTGTTTGAAATTTTTGTTTCAAAATTTTTTGTTTGTAAATTTTTGTTTCAATTTTTTTTTGTTTAAATTTTTTTCGTTTGAAATTTTTCGTTTCCAAAATTTTTTTTCTGTTTAAAAATTTTTGTTTGAACAGTTTTGTTTGGAAAATTTTGTTTCAAATTTTTTTGTTTGAAAATTTTTGTTTGAAAATTTTTTGTTTGACATTTTTAAAAGTTTGTGCACTCATTAGTAAAGAACCGGAACTGTTTAGAACTAAAACCTCTGGCAACATTGTGGTGCAATAGTACACGTCAGAACATGATAATGCAACGTCATCAGTTTTGCATCATATATAAGTATCGTTCGAGTTAGTATTCATGATAACATCATCATGGCTACTTGTCTGCAGTTTCTAAACACACGTGATGTAATGAAATCATTTACCAAGATTACTGATTTACAACAGAATGTACCTTATAGAATCTTAGCTAGCCAAACGATCCCTACAAAGTTTGGATTAAGAATCGTAGTGAAGCTTGAAAATGATAAGAATATAATTTTACCAGCAAGATATTTTCCCATGGAAGCATCAAAACAAGAAGAACTGCTGCGTTTCTTAAATACTGGATCTGTATCTTTATGTTACAAAGGATTCTTGGGTCGAAGTCATCAATTTGAATTTAGTACACAGCCAGATTCGTCAGCAATTGTGATGAAATCATGAATTCAAACGTCAGCACATCAGACATAGTTGTATGAATTTGGTTGGTCAGCATGACGTCAGCAACTGTGATGAAACCATGAATTCAAACGTCAGCACATTCCTTTCCAATGACGTGAGCCGTAGTTCTATAAATCAACCAATACACTGTCATCCCACGAAATCATTTGAGCAAGTGCTTTTCAGGAGGAAAGATGTGTACTTCTAACGATAAAGAGTTCATCTTCGCAAGCTATTATCCAATAAATATATTTCAAACGAAACATGTGATGATTGGTATCAGTGCTAAAACATTTGAACCTGTGATTCGATTGGGCAAAGCAGAACAATTTGGTGTACAACTGACCTGTGAAGAGTGGCAAATATTATGTTCACGAATCGACCAAATGAACGATTATTTTCATGATGAGCTAAATGTGACCATAGTCAAATCATTAGGCTCAAATCATGAAGTGGTGCTGCGTACAGTCCTCGAAGAGAAGATGGTGCTGTTACGTAAAAAGAGTACATTCCATGTCCCTCGTAACATGGTGTATCTAACACAAACGGAATGGAACAAATTCATCAGCGTATTTCAGTGTGTGAAACATGCAGTGGAAGTGTGCAACAAAACAAGTATATTCCTGAAAAAGTACTATTTTGAAAAATGTGTTATGCATATTGTACAACATGTATCTAGATATTGTGATGGTTGTCAACATCGTTCGTGGGTGCATAACTGTATTGATAAACAGTTTATTTGTGATCAAATGGACATTGAGTTTCCACCAATTGATATTGCAATAGACCTTAAAAGACTTCAATTGGAATTAAAATTATATGCTAAAGAAAAACTAGTGCAAGAAGTTCAAAATACATTGTATCGACAATATCCAGATCATATATCTGGTATGGATGTATGTGGAGTGTAATAAAATGATCCATTTCAATGAATTGTGTTTTTTCATTTCAAGTACAACCCCAGGTTCTGACGTGTACTATTGCACCACAATGTTGCCAGAGGTTTTAGTTCTAAACAGTTCCGGTTCTTTACTAATGAGTGCACAAACTTTTAAAAATGTCAAACAAAAGATTTTCAAACAAAAATTTTCAAACAAAAAAATTTGAAACAAAATTTTCCAAACAAAACTGTTCAAACAAAAATTTTTAAACAGAAAAAAAATTTTGGAAACGAAAAATTTCAAACGAAAAAAATTTAAACAAAAAAAATTGAAACAAAAATTTACAAACAAAAAATTTTGAAACAAAAATTTCAAACAAAAACTTTTCAAACAAAAATTTCAAACGAAAAGTTTCAAACAAAATTTTGAAACAAAATTTTCAAAAAAAAATTTCGAAACAAAAATTTTTAAACTAAAAATATCAAACGAAAAAATGTCAAACCAAAGTTTCAAACTTTTTAAATGTTAAAACAAAACTGAATGCAACAAAGATTTGAAACTCATCAACCAATCAGATTGCACGAAAGATAGTGATCAGCCAATCAGATTGCACGAAAGATAGTGATCAACCAATGAAATTGCATCAACAATAACTTTGCCAGTGTTGTAGCATGTATTCCCTTAAGACTATGAGTCATAAGATTCAATAAGGTTAGCTATGTATCCCTGTACACTACCTCATCAAGGTCAATCACGTGGTACATCGTATTGCTTACGTTTATATTTGGCTGTAATAATCAATACCAATGACGTATTCTCAAATTATCCTACAAAGTTTAAATGTACCAATGTCCTGGACTCCTAATCCCATCATAGGTCAATAACTGATCACGTGATCATAATGATTTACCCAATGAATGAGATACTATCCAATTTTAAGAACAATCACCAATTATTGATATGACAATAAGAAATGTACCCCTCCCGAAATTTAAGATTGGTACACAAATACACCTGTGTCTTATGAAAAAGTAATAAATCCTGTAGTTATTCAATAATAAAGCCGGTCAATAACCTTTAAATTTTGAATATTTGGCCATAAGAGGAACACCAACATCTACAATGGGTCCTAGAAAACGTTTACCAAATTATGTTATTTTATAATTCCCAAATTTAAAAGAGAACATAAACATATAAAGGTAATAAACCATATAACGTGCTAAATACTTATCAAAGGGTCAATAACCTCCGAAATTTGATTTTTGGTAGTTCTTTACCCATGAAAGGGAACGATGTGGACCATCCATATTTATAGTGGTACATATTGAAGACCTGTACGAAGATACCAAATGCTTATATTAAACAATTTCTAAAACTGAGTGGATGAGTCAAGATACCCCTCCCAAATTTTTAAAGGGTGCATCAATGTACTCATGTCTTATGATAGGAAATGAACCTATATACATGACCATATGACCATATACGGTAATAAGACTGCATCAAACGGGATAAATTGGGCCAAAAACCAAACACGTGATACAACATATTGCTTATGTTTATATTTTGGCATTTTTTTACTCATGAAAGGGAACAAAGTGGACCACCCAAATTTATCATGATACATATTGAGGTCATGTACTATGATAGCGAATGCTTAAATTGAAAAAATTCCAAAATTTAAGGGATTGGCTATGGTACCCATCCCGGGGTGCATCAATGTACCTATGTCTTATGATAGAAAATGGACCCCTATACATGACCATATAATCATATTAGGTAATAGGACCTCATCCAAGTGAATAAATTAGGTCAAAACGAAACACGTGGTTGTACTAAAATTTTGCAATTTCATACCCATGAAAGTGAACGAGATGGACCACCCAAATTTATAGTAATATATATTAGGGTCTTATACTATTATACCAAATGTTTAAATTGGGCAATTTCCAAAATAAAGAGGTGGGCCAAGGTACCCCTCCCGGGGTGCATCAATATACCCATGTCTTATAATAGGAAATGGACCAATATACATAACCATATAATCATATAAAGTAATAGGACCTCATCCAAGGGGATAAATTGGACCAAAATACCAAACACGTGGTTGTACTAAAATTTGGCAATTTCGTACCCCTAAAAGGGAACGAGGTGGACCACTCAAATTTATCATAATAATACATGTTAGGGTCCAGTACTATAATACCAAATATATAAAATGAGCAATTTCTAAAATTTAAGGGGTGGGCCAAAGTACCCCTCCTGGGGTGCACAAATGTACCTATGTCTTATGATAGGGAATAGACCCCTATACATAACCATATAACCATATAAGGTAATAGAACCTCATCCAAGAGGATAAATTGGTCCAAAAGACCAAACACGTGGTACAACGTATTGCTTACGTATATATTTTGACAATTTTGTACAACTACAAAGGGAACGAGGTGGACCACCAAAATTTATAATAATACATGTTAGGGTCCGGTACTATAATACCAAATGTTTAAATTGGGCAATTTCCAAAATTTAAGACGTGGGCCAAAGTACCCCTCCCAAATTTTTAAAGGAGTGTACAAATATACCGATATCTTATGAAAGGTAATGGACCCCTATACATGACCATATAACCATATAAGGTAATAACATCTCATCAAAGGGGATAAAATCGACCAAAAACCAAACACGTGGTATAACGTATTGCTTACGTTTATATTTTTGCAATTTTGTACCCCTGGAAGGAAACGATGTGGACCGCCCAAATTTATCATGATACATATTAGGGTCCTGTACTATAATACCCAATGTTGAAATTGGGCAATTTCCAAAATTTAAGGGGTGGGCCAAGGTACCCCTCCCAAATTTTTCAAGGGGTGCATTAATATACCCATATGTTATGAAAGGTAATGGACCCCTGTATACGTCCATATAACTATATAGGGTAATAATACCTCATCAAAGGGGATAAATTAGGTCAAAAAACCCCGAAATTTAAATTTTTGGCAATTTTTTACCCATGAAAGGGAACGACATAGACACCCAATACTGATAGAGGTACATACTATGGTCCTAGGCTACCACACCAAATTTTTAGATTTGGCAATTTCCAAAATTTAAGGGGGTGGTCCTATGTACCCCTAAAAGGGAATGAGGTGGACCACCCAAATTTATCATAGTAAATATTAGGGTCCTATACTATAATACCCAATGTTGAAATTGGGCAATTTCCAAAATTGAAGGGGTGGGCCAAGGTACCCCTCCCAAATTTTTCAAGGGGTGCATTAATATACCCATGTCTTATGAAAGGTAATGGACCCCTGTATACGCCCATATAACCATATAGGGTAATAACACCTCATCAAAGGGGATAAATTAGGTCAAAAACCCCCGAAATTTGAATTTTTGGCAATTTTTTACCCATGAAAGGGAACGACATAGACCCCCAATACTAATAGAGGTACATACTATGGTCCTAGGCTACCATACCAAATTTTTAGATTTGGCAATTTCCAAAATTTAAGGGGGGGTCCTATGTACCCCTGCCAAAATTTAGGGGGTGGGCCATGGTACCCCTGCCAAAATTTAGAGGGGGTGGTCCTAGGTACCCCTAGGTCATTGACCCCGGCCAGGGACCATGGGTCCTGAGGCAGGGACCCAGGGGCCAAAAAGTTCGGCAAAGTAACCCCATTACTACTGCTGTGGTTTATAAGATACCTTTAAGTTTAGTTAGTTTTATATGTTATTCTATGTATTGCAATTTAATAAAAATTCAGTTTGATTTTTTCACCTCAGAAGAAGGATTGATTTAAACTAATCGTCCTTACAGGGTTTTCTTTAACTCTCGTTAAATTTCCCTTGTTTTATGATAACGTATTAAGGTTAAATATAAATTTAATATTACTCAACTTAAATTTGATTTATAATATTGAAATTATATAGTGCATCCAAAAATTCGTTTCGCGGTAGACGTAGGTACTTGTAATTGTGAGCAAAGGACTGAAATATTTGCTTTTATAATTCTGAGCTAGCGTTTGACTATCTGGATGCACCGCTCTCAGACACAAAAGTCTGCTCGGCCTACGGCCTCGCATTTCCTATCTATCGGCCTTTGTACCAACTATGAATTTCGTGAACTTGCTCTTCGTATTTCCTGAATCTGCCCATCCGGGGGTTTCGCCCCATAAACTGTCTTTCCTCGGCCTATGGCCTCGCACTTGAACCCATGGTTATATCGTTTCTTTTCCTATTTCAACTATCTAAAAGATAAGATTTTGTATCCCAAGAAAACGCCCATTTAAATAGCATGGAAATTTTTTCCTCCCCTTTTACACCCCGAGAAAATTGAAAATATTCACTTTTGACAATTTTATTGTCGGTTAGTCCTGAAAGGCTACAATCATGCCAAATTTCATCATTCTAATCCTGCCGGAAGTGCCTAAACATTTTGGGGTGAGGAAGACGTCCCATATAAATAACATGGAAAAGATTTTCAGTTCCCCATAAAACCACTCTACGGTGAAAATTTTTATTTCTGATTATTCACTTAGGTAACACTAACAAAAACGTACAAGCATACCGAATTTCAAGTTTTTATTCCAATTCTAAGTGCCTAAAACATGATATTATAGGTTCAAAAAAAGGCCCATTTAAATAATATGGGGAAATTCTTTATCCCCTCTTGAGACCTCCTACAAATTAAAAATATACACTTTTGGAATTTTTTCTGTGGGTTTGTCCCAAAGAGCTACACTCATGCCAAATGTAATAATTGTAGCTCTAAAGGAAGTGCTCAATAATTTGGGTGCATAAAAGGTGTTCCATATAAATAACATGGGAAAGATTTTTCAGTTCTCGATAAAACCACTCTACGATTGGAAATTTTTATTTATGATGATTTACTTAGATAGTGCAAACAAAAATGTACAAGAATACCGAATTTCAAGTTTTTATTCCAACTCTAAATATCAAAAACATGAGATTATAGGTCCAAAATAAGGCCTATTTAAATTACATGGGGAAATTCTTCATCCCCTCTTTAGACCCCATAAAAATTAAAAATATTCACTTTTGGCAATTTTCCTGTCAGTTAGTTTCTGAAAGCTACGATCATGAGAAATTTAATCATTGTAGCCCTACAGGAAGTGCTCAATAATTTATGTCAGCTCATGTAGTTTTATATATAGTTAGGATTGTGGTAAAAATTATCCTATTTCTAAGGCAGTTTGAGTTGAGCACTATATTTGTAGTCATAATGATTAAGGACTCTATAACGTAAACCTGCACCGAGGAATAAACGTGGCTTATAAAACATCATATTTGAAGATACTAAAATTTTATTTTGTGCAAAATATATGTAATTGTTTTGAGGTACAGCTATGCTTAATCTGCACCGTAGAGTTACATAGTTGTAGATAAATATAACGTTTCGTGAGTTGAAAAAGTCTATTATATATATTATTTGATACCATTCATTAAATGTACAATTTCTTTACCTCTCCTCTTTTACTTCCATCATACTATGGTAATCCATTTCCTCTTCCACACATTTTTTTTGGGGGGGGGAATTTCTCCGCCAGAGAAGCCCGTGAGACGAGACAAGAACACCTTGTTTATCATCACAAAAGCAACATTATTCAGATACCTAGAGTAGTATTCCCGCGTTGTTGCGACTGAGTTAGCAAAAATCGAGAGGTACCATAACTCAGGGCTCAATTTTGGAAGGAGTATCTAATTTTAGCAAGTTTTGGACACCAAAACGTCCGGGTCAAATTTTGGCAAAGGTTCTTGGCCCAGGGATATAAAGAGCAACTCCTTTAAATGTTGGCATTTGACCTCCCTTCGTTCCTTTGGATGGGTATAAAATTGCAAAAATTCCATAATCTGGGATTGTACTTTGGCAATTTTGGGGGGCTCAAATGGTCAAGGTTGAATTTTGGTTGGTGGTTCTTGGTCCTGAAATGTATCGGACCTGGACCAGAATGCCTAACTGGTAAAAAAAAGTATGTTGGTTGTACTGTTATGCACTGATAGGATACATTGACAGTCTGAGAAGGTGGAGGAATCCAGGACCTAGGTAATACCTCCTAAATAGTCAAATTAGTTAATAACGTTTTCTTCCATGGATCAAAAATATTGAAATTATTTCAAGGGCTTACTTTTGTACTAACTTATAATCATATGTTTTAAAACAAACGTCATGGTTATTTCTTGTTAAATGAATCAACTGTTTGGATTTCCTATCATGTTACATGTCATTGAACTGTTTAAACAGACGTGCACGTCATATTACGTCTTTGTTTCTTTTGCCAGCTTCATTCATTAGAACAACGTAGTAGGCTTTATTTTGCAAAACTATCGAACATTGACATTCTCTTCTTATTGCTTCTTTAACAAGTTTTCTAAAATGCACGTTCAATGAATTCTAATAAATGTTTTTCACCACTTTAAGACATTCTTGTAAACAAATATTTAAAGATCAAAATTACTTCACTAGCTATGACATCATAATAAAAGAATCTGTTATTTCTTGCTTATCAAAGTCAGAGTTACAAATAATGACATATTTTATATAGAGTTTGGAAAAAGAATGTACATGAAAACATGTATGATTTTGTGATATTTATGACATCACCTTTTACCATCTCCCCTCATCCTTTTGTCACCGACATGTACCAAATTGCTGAACTTTTATTCTTTTGCTATTAAATACGACTTGTATAATTGAACACAATAACATTATGATACTATTTTTTGAATTATGACGAAACATTGAGTTAGTCATAAACGTTTCAATGTTATGACTTCACTTGATATCAAATATAATCTGAAATTTTTGCAATAAATTTTTACTTTCAAACAGTATACGCTGAAGGTTGTTTGTGTTTAGTTCGAGTTTTAAGAGTTCAACTAGCTAGAAAAAGCTTTGCTTCTGCTTTTTATTTGAGTTTCAACATTTTAAATTTTCAAAGGTGAGTTGAATTTTACTTTCGAGCGACAAAAAGAGAGGAGAAAGTATTGTGATCGTGAGAAAATCGAATTTAAGATTTTAACGAATTTATATATTTCACGGCTTATAGACACCGAAAAGTTGTTTTTCTTTTTTTACATTTGTTCTTCTGTTCGTGCATTCCTCCGTTCGTCTGTTTGATCGCCCGTTCCTCCTGATTTGCACTCGTCTAGAGGCCATAACGTTCAACGTATTTCAACCAAATGTTAAAGTTAGGATTTTTATATGATTCTCCAAAAGAGTTTTCAAATTTTCTTCCTACCTCTAAAAATATAGGTGAAAATCAAATATTCGGATTTTCTCATAAACGGTTCTAATAATTTTGTTTAAATGTCTTTTTTTTTTTTTTTTTTTTTTTTTTTTTTTTTTTTTTAGTAACAACCACATACTGTGGAATGTTATTTCTCTGGGAAAAGTCGAAAAGAAGAAAAAGTCGGCTGTGTTCTGTTCGGACGATTTTCTCAGAAAAAATTCAAGCTATTTTGTTCACGTTTCATAAATAAATATTTTATTTACAACGTGACAATATAACATAACCCAATTGTCCTGAAAAGAAAATCTACAAGAGGTAGTTTATTCTTGGGGTAAGTTTTTTCCGGACCATTTTCTCAAGAACGTCTCAAACGATTTTGTTTACGTTCCATAAATAAAGATTTCATTAATAACCTGATAATACAGCATAACTCATTTGTCCTGAAAAGTCTACAGGGAGTATTTTATTGTAGGGAGTGAGTTTCTTTTCGGACGATTTTGTCCAAAACGACTCAGGCGATTTTGCTCATATTACCGTAATAACTGTATATGTTTTGTAAATTAGTCCTTACGAAAAAATCACAAGATTTAGTTTCCTCTTGCGAGCAAGTTTCCTTTCAAATTATTTTCTCAAAAACGACTCAGACAATTTTGTTCATATTTTGTAAATACATATTTTATTATTATTTCTATTATGTTGCATTATCGCTTCCATGAGAATATCCTTAAAATATAGTTCACATTTGGGTTGTGCTTTTGTTTACAATTTTATACAATACCACTCTTGCGATTTTGTCGTTATTTTATAAATACATATCTGAATAGTAACCCTAGCATATGGCATAATTCGTTTCTTTGGAAACTCTACAAGGGCTATTTTACTTTGGGAGATGAGTTTTCTTTGGTGAAGTTTTATGAAAATGCATTTTAATTTTACTCATATTTTATAAGAAAACGTACCATTAATAACTGCAGTAGAAAGGATTGGAGCGAGATGGTTTTGTGCGGTGATTCGTATATTTTATTTTTCTTCGAACTTTAAAATATTAGTTTTAAAAATTAACCCTTCTCGTTTTCTAGTGAATAGCATACATTGATGCATTTTGTTCTGGGTTCGATTCCTGTGAGACAGTACTTTCAGGACTTCTTGCATGTTAGATTGTTCAAATCTAGGTAATAAATTTTAAGTGATTATGAAGTACGTTTTTGATGTACAGTTTCTCGAACGTGAGGAAATAATTGTTTGACCCTCAGTTGGAACTTGAGCTAGCTATAGTAACTATTTTCTGGCTTGTTTGCTCTCGTACTAAATAATAGGCTTAAAGTATAATTTATAGACTCAAGATTTATTTGGTATACATCTAATTTAACAATGTCTTTCCAATCTCGTAGAACCATAGTTGAAATTTGAGAGGCACATAACAACAATTTTGGCAGATTTACTCTCACACCAATAATAGGTTTCAGTTACATAGACACACACATGACTTATTTGGTTACCCGCTCTGAATTTATCTGGACCATAAGCAAAATTTTAGAAGAGTAATTAACTGAATTCGGCAAGTTTCCTCTCGTACTAAATAATAGGTTTAAATTAATTTCTAGTTCCAAGATTTATTTTCTATATATATATTTCAAAGTTACTAATGTAATACATTCCGAACTAGTTTGAAGCATAATTAAAATTTGAAAGGAATACAATAATATTTTTGTAGATTTGCTCTTATGCTAAATAATAGGTATAATTTACAGTTTGTAGACTAAACGCGTATTTGGTTTATACCTAGTATATTAATGTTACTCATTCCGAATTGATTATCTTTCCTATAGAACATGATTACTATGATGCAACCTCTCTTAAATCTGACAGGGGTACGTACGTGAGCAACCTTAAGCTTAGAAATTGTCAGAAAATGGTAACGCTTGATGACTCTCTTTCATAGGACATGGGAACCTTGTTCTGCCCTCTTAAATTTGACAGGGCACATACATGTATCACCCCCAAAATTTGAGAATTGTCCAAAAAATTAAAATTTGGTAAATGTTTGAGTCTCTTTCTTTGATGGGACATAGGTACCTTGACGTATAAATCTTAAATTTCGAGATGGGTACGTACTTGGCCTACTCCTAAATTTGGGAATTGTTAAAATAAATATTGCTAAATGTTTGGACTCATTGTCTTTCATAAGAGTATACATGATCCGTCCTAAATTAGGGAACTGTCCAAAAATAAAAGTTGATAATTGTTCTATAGGATATTGAGCATAAGCATAGTTAGGACATTGAGCATAAGCATAGTTAACAGTTTACTCATTCTAAATTCTTTGATCGCAGCTGAAATTTGAGGGGAGAACATATATTTTGCTCAAGATTTTTAATATTAGTGCGACGTTTGTAACTGAAGTAAAATAATAGTTCAGCGTACTAATTCAGTAATTTCATTTCTTTTTCATTGTAAAAAATCTACAGTACTCAATTCCCTTTCATTTTTTTACTATATTATTATTCCCGTTTATTTTTCCTTTCTATTCACATTATTATCATTTAGCATGGCTGTATCGGGTTTTACTGTTTCAAAATAAAATGGCTTGTCAGTGCAGATGCTTCAATATTGAAGGTCGTATGATGGAAATGCAGTTCAATGCATCATCAACAGGAACCAATATCATCAACTTTCCAGTTTTCAGGCAAGATATTGTTCTGCAGAATGTTTCTTATGATGCAATGGTGGGATTATTTGTGATAACTGCAAGCAATACCAACAAGCCATTCTGGTGAGCCCTCAAGCCTGTAGTCGGACACTAGATACAATTTGGGCTTCATTGGAAAGAATTCTCCAAAGCAATGATTCGTTTCTCCAGAATGAACCATTCACAGTCCTGTTTCATCAAATGGATATTCTATGTGTCTATGATGGTGGCCTGCTGCAAGGAGTACTATAAAATGGAGAGCTGCTGTGAATTAATTAAGGGATTATACGGGTGAAGAATCAAAGCTCGAAATGTTAATAAGTGTGTGATTGCATTTGATTGAAAAAATACAAAGACTTATAAGAAATACAAAGAAGAATGATATCGACTTGACACAATACAACCAGTATCACTGTATCAGATCAAAACAATATCACAATATAACCAGATCAAAATATGTCCTGGAGAAGGAAGATGACGACTTATGTTCTAAGGTAGGAGTAAACTTAGACCATGGTGTCAGTCTTGTAGAGATTCGCCAATTTCAGAAACACCTTAAAACAGTACAATATTACCTTTTACAACAGTTTTATAGGACAAGATGTAATGTATACGGGACCTGAGGGAAATCGCACTGCCATTCATCTGATTTTTTAGCAGAACATTATGGTAATATTCAATTCCTTACCGCTTGCATTGCTTCTAAATTTTAGTATAAAGCACGCCTTAAAAAGTGTAGTCATCATAACAAGCATGTGAAAAACTATCCCATTATATGCATCAAATGTTTACAACGGTCTTTATGTGACAAGACACAATAACTTATTTTATGTACGGATTGCAATCGTCAATTTATGGTATGGGTTTCTGTGTCAGTATATCTTTTGCATTGCTATTTTCGCATGATTCTAGATTCTTCTTTCCTCTGTATCTCCTGTGTTTCTGGGTGTCGGCCCGTAAAACTTTGGATTTCTCACTTTTCTTCATTCCTCTATCGATTGCACATTGTTTGATTGGGCAACGCTGCTATCAATATAAGATGTTCCCTATTAGAATTATAATATCAAGTCATTTAAGTGTTTAGAATTTGGGATTACAACATTGATCAGTATGACAGAACAACCAAAAAGTCGGCATGTTCACCGAATACATCAATATTTTTCCCCAAGTCAAAAATGGAAACCTTGGATGGATCAGTACATGTGTCTCAGAAGAAGATAAAGACATACTTCTGTAAACTATCCTGGAACGCTTTGGATCCTACCAAAATTGAAAACAATCCATCTTAATAAAGTATGTCTAACTTATGTTTAAATTAAATGTCAGTCAAGCTAGCTAAACGCTCCAATTTTAGTCAGACCAGTATTATTGGCAAACTAGAGGAAAAATATGAGAAACTAACTTTTACCAGATATTGAAGTTAGTCAGGACGTTCCAGTCAGTGATATGATATTGCATACTGATATTGCATACTTCTAGGAGTAGAATAGACATGTACCTGTCCAGAATTGTGATACGAATCTTGTATTCGGATCCTTGTAGTATATGGAAGTGCTACAAGGAAGTGTGCTATACTTCGACAAAGGTTCTGTGATATTTACAAAAAAGCCAGAAAAAACAACCTTATACCGTCAGCATACTTGGGATTCATTTCTGATGAAATGTAGGCGTACAGTGAATGGGCTTGTATCAAGATATTTTAGTGTCGGAACAAAAATAAAATATTCTCTATAGCTGCTTAACCCAGATACAAAAGTCACCAGCTACGTATACAAGATCAGAGGATAAAAACAAGGGATTAAACAATCAGGTGGAGTAACAACTTAATTTCAGCACAATAAAAGAAATGTTTTTGAATCAATTCAGAAGTCAAGTCATAATCACAATTTCACATAAAGTGTCCCGAACCAAGAACCACAGCAACATTACAAGAAAAGAAGACTATAGTACTAAATATACCAAAAGACGCTTCATAACATACAGTTAACTATGCATGTGAATAAAACGAAAACTAGAACAAAAAGACGAGAAAAACGGTAAATATCCGGTAAAATCAATTTCTTGCATAGTACTCATATTCTTCTTCTTTATCTTTCTCTCTTGTTTTCACCTTAACACACATGAAATCAAAAATGCAATCATCAAGCAACCATCTCCCTCATCAAACCAAATACGTTCGGAGTCCAGACAGTGATGTGAGGATGCAACAAGAACTGGTCGGAGAATAGCTACAAGTATCTCATAACCCTTTCTCTTCTCTTGCACATGAGTAAGTTTTCATGATTTTTTTTGTATCATTTTCATATTAATAATTGGTACAATTGGTATCATTATCAAAATATGTGTTAATCACTGACAGCTTATTTTTCTTTCAGGAAAAACAAAATAATGACCAACATGTGGAGTATTGGATCCGACAGCAAAACTTGGGTGTGTTCGTGAACTTTCGTTCACCGCATCCACATACTTACTAATTATATAAAACAAATATTATATGAGGAAGCGAATACTTTTTTTTGTTAAAAATGTATTTACTTGAAAAACAATATCATTTTTTTTTCTTGAAAAATCTTCTCCAAAAATTGCATTCATTAAATTTTTAGTTTGAAAATTGTATTTTTTTTAAATTGAAAATTCTGGTTTTATATTTCTTAGAGTAATTTCTTTTATTAAGGAACTTTTCAGCTTAAAAATTTTAGTTTCAACATTTCTTAGTTTGAAAATTGTTGCACTTGTGGACAAAATTTTACAAGTCTAACAAAAAAAAAAAAACGTTTCTAAAGAATCGAAGTAGTTTAGATAATTAGCAACTGGCAATACTGTACATAAAATCATTGAGTTTTCCGTCAACTAATCGCTTTTTGGACTGAATTAAGTGTTTGTTGGTCACAACTGAATGCTGAGCGTTAAAAAGTCGCTCAAACGATTCACAGGTTTTCTAAATCATTGTTAATAACAACTTATTGTTCTCTCGTTTAATTTGTGTGGCTCACAAATGGTAGTTTAGTAATTTCTTCAATTAACCAATCAGACTTTAGCAACAATAACTTTTTTCGCCAATCAGAATTCAACAAAGATAAAATAAGAGGAAATATGACGTCATAGCAAACGGCCCAAGTGATTTCAAAATGCCCAAAATTTTAAGAGAGAATGAAGGTCTTCTTTTATCTGGTTTCAAGGGTATATTCACCTAAACGTAGCATTTCTTCAAATTAAAATGGTCCTAAAATAATGATTTACCAGTAAAACTAATTCTGTTAAAATTACCACATTATTTTAAGGAGATACCTCAACTAGCCTTGACCTTTGACCCTTAAAAATGTTAAATGCATACACTCTATAAATTAATTTTAAAGGGTAGAAAAGCTATCAAATTGCTATTATGAGGCAATTTTATACCATAATGGAATAAAAGGTGATGAAATGCCAAAATTTAGAGAGGTTAGTCCGAAACCATAACCCTGGACCAAGACTCTCCTGCCAAAGGATTGACCGTGACTTTTTGACCCAAAAATTCCAAAATTAGGTACTTTCTAAAAACTTGACTCGCAGTCCTTCGAAAAATTTTACCTTGATCTTTTGACCCTCAAAATTGACTAAATTAGATACCCTCAAAATTTGACCCGAAGTAGGAGCTCTTGACCCGGGCCACAGTACCTTTCAAGTTTTGCTGACTCAGTCGTGGTAACGCGAAGGAATACTACTAGTAATTTCTCCATGAATTTAGTAATTTATATCTACGCAGATTTTATTGCATTTTATTTACTACTAGCTGAATATACCCATTCTTCGCATGAGGGCAGTATTTGGAAGTCAATGCCTGTGGAAGTATTTCCATTCATTTCGGCGACCTGCGAAAACTATGAATCTGACACTAATATCGATCATTTTGGATTACTTTTACATGTCTCGGTATCCCCCCTCGCTGACTTCCGGCAGGCGTTCAATGATAGCTGAATTTGCAAGTCATCGCTAATGGAAGTTTTTTTCTTTTTTAATGCTCAGATCCGCCTCTTCAGTTTCGGCATCTGAAGACTTTAACCGAAACAGGCTATCATCATCGCATTTTATCTTTCTTTAGCCTTTTTAATCATCCTTTATTTGCGAAAATTGGAAGGAAGACAGGGAAAAAGGAAAAGGGTGAGAAGGGCGAGACCACAACACTCAACATCCAACAACAATGAACAACAAACAAAACAAAACAAAATTTCAAAAACAAAAAGAAAAACGAAAAGAAAAGCAAAAAGGACTGAGCTATATAATCAATATTAACTAATTAACAAGAATTTAATTACTATCTAATTCCTACCTAATTTTATTATCATATTATTTAACAAAATTTGATTGCTTTCTAGCTACTACTTAAATTGTCATGTATATTAAGTTGACAATTGTTAATATTTCCAAAACCTACATTTTCTAATTTCGTCTTATTGATTTTAAGAGTTCATTAAAATACTGTAACACGAAAAATGTTCGTTATGCTCTGATCTCCAGTCAGATAATTTCGGTTCTGCTTACTGCTGATTCTCTTTCTAGTCTTGGTTTCTCACCCAAATGATTTTTACCTGTGTGTGTGTTCCTCTCCTGTGTCACGGTTTCCCCTGTGTGGTTAATAATCACTATATACACATCATTTCACTAGACACTACACTACACGTCACTTCACTAAACACACCATTTTTGTAAAATGCACTTAAGTGCCATATCGATAAAGTTGGTTCACTGATTTTTTTAAAATTTTGATTATGGCTGTATTTGTTAGTGTAGCTGTATTATTCATTGATCTCGGTTCATCCTGCACATCAGAAACAGACCATGAGTATCGACATGAGGCTCAGGACTCACTCGGAGCACGTTAGTGTGGGCCCTGGTCAGTTGTGTCCCGCCGTCGCGTACACACGGACTGAAAGTCGCACGCTATCGTAACCGAATCGCGAAACGGCTTCAAGATAATGCTCTATTTCCGAGTCATCATGTCACAATTTGGGATATTATTTTATATGCTTGTTTCTATTACATATTAGTGTATATTTATTCCCACGGCTCCAGATTTAACAGTCATTTTATCACCATCGCATCACACACACGCTTCCAGAGCATCCAGAGTTCCTTACCAGTCAATAGACCGAGAATTATCTAAACACTCACACACCATCACTCAACCTCCTTCCTGGGGGCGCAAAGATCCAGCGCTTCCAAAAAAATATCAGTGATTTCTGATTATTTTTACATAACTCTGTATCCCCCCGGTGACCTCCGGCCCGCATACAATGGTGGCTGAATTTGAAAATCATCGCTAATGAAAGTATCACCATTGATCTCAGCGACCGCGAAAACTATGGATTTGACACTAATATCGGTCATTTTGGATTACTTTTACATGTCTCAGTATCCTCCCCCACTGACACCCGGCCCGCATGCAATTATAGCTGAATTTGCAAATCATCGATAATGGAAGTGTCACCATTGACATCAGCGACCGCGAAAACTATGGATTTGACACTAATATCGGTCATTTTGGATTACTTTTACATGTCCCGGTATCCGTTCCCCCGGTGACCCCTCGCCCAAATAGGGTCAATTTTGAAGTTAATGCAATCAGAGTTTCCCCATTGATTTCAGCGACCGCGAAAACTATGAATTCGACAGTAATCAGAGTTGACGTGGGTCAATGAAAACTTGACCCACGACCCACCGTGACCCACTCTGACCCACTACCACCATGAATCACTCTCATCCACTGTGACCTACTCTGACTCACCAAAATCCATCGTCATCAACTTTGAATACGATCCATGGCCTCTTCTGTACTAACTAAAGAGTTTACACTTGCAATAAAACAAGACTGTGAAATTGTCACTAATCGGAGTTTGAATTTCTAGTCAATCGCTCAAGCACCACTCTGTTACAATAATGGTGGATCTGACCTTTACAATATCAAATGGTAAAGTGTTAATCAGTGAGGAAATTGAAGCACTTTGAGGTGGGGGGAAATTAGTGTGTGCCTAAAATATACTTGTAATAAGAGAGTATTGTTGCAAATGTTAATTTCTGATCGCATTCGAAAAGAAACTTCTATTCGCAGGAAAATACCCTGTACAATATGGAAAAGTTATGGTTTCTCAGTTCACAGTATTTTTCTCACAAAATACCTGAAAATCAGTTTTTCATAGTGTGTAAAGGTGCTCGGGAACCCTATGTGAGAGCATCTCCATAAAGTATGCTCATAATTGTAATTTGTGTAATCGCTGAAACACAACGTTAAATTTAAGTAACAAATATGCATAATTGCAATTATTATGAATATTTATTCAAAGTAGTTTACCTAAAGCAAAGAAGAGACTTATTAAAAATTAGGTACAAAGTTGAATAACACAAATAAGCCATTAGTATAACAAGTATACATTTTCCATAATTCGTAAATTGCCAACTTAAAACAAATCTAAAATCGGGTGTATTTCCTGTTGGCCTCCAAGACTTTTTCGTGGTAAATCATCCGCAGCGGAATGATGTCTATCCTTCAGCCAAGAAATAACTAGCTCATCTACTTTGAGCTTGTCTAGCGGTGGGCCATTAACATTGATGAACAACAAGTTAGACAATATTTGAGCACTTAATCTATTTCTAATATCAGTCATCTGTAATTCATAAGGGGAAATCCCTGTTCGCACTCTGTCGTGGAAATTGATAATACTTCTATCCTATTCTCCAACTCCTCATCGACAATCTGCTTGTTAGACTTAAGTCTGATAACGATTTTTCTCGGTCAGTTTTAAAATACTCAGCAAGAAGTATCATCTCTCTATCACCATACAACATCTTTACCATATCGACCACGTCAGTTGGCAATGTCGACTTATGGAGAAGAGAAACTTCATCTATCACAACTTCGATAGGGAATCTTGTGCATAAATTATCAATTAAAGCCTGATAAACTGATGATTTCTTATTTGTTTACAAATTTATTTTTTTTGTAATTACACATGAAGGTTTGATGCCATTACCAAGTTTCCTCCCCCTCTAGAAACCGAAAGGGAACGAGGTCCCTGGAAAGTGTTCAGAGGTGAATGGGAATTTCCCTCTTTCTTCCCCTTCAATTGCCACACTGCTGTTTGCCATGGGCCAAATTACTATGAATTTCAATTAAATTATCATAGTATTATTATTTCCTTGATGAATTATCGATACTTTTCAGTGGAAAAAAGGATGAAATTTGAAAGTCCCAAACCAAGGTAAGTGGACCAACGAAAAGGGGGGAAAAAGTGTAAAATTTTCCATATAATTATGCGTACAATCCAAACTTCAAATTTTCGTGTAATTAAGCTTACAGTAGAAATTTTATGTCTATTTTTCTCACAACTTTATGGGTTGATTGCCCTGTGCTGTAAGCGCTCCATATAATAAACATAAGCTTCAACAATTATTATAGTAGAAAGTAATGGATATATGAAGCAAAGCACTTTATTTTTTGTTTCTGATTTTTTTTTCTTAACTAATATCGATCGTTTTCGATCATTTTTACAAGCCAACTCACTACCAATTTTCCACATATAGAAAGTGCCCCCGTCCACAAAGGAGAATTAAAAAAAAAACTGCTAGGACACATTATGTTTATTTTCAATAAAGAGTTAATACACTGAATTTAAGGGCTGAATTTGAGATACTCTTTTTTTTTTCGCAAAATTCGGATCCTCACTACCTCCTTAGGATATTATGCATTATAATGAAAGCAATATAACATCCCAGTTTGGATTAAGGCCTAACTATATACCAAAAGTAATTTTATTTGACTTTGCAATTTGACCGTGATAATCAGGCATACATAGTTACATTCAATTTTGTATAATCATTTATATATTACAGTGATTCAAAAATGTATTTTTTCCAGTAGCTAGCTCCTTTAAAACCTCACAGGTCTCGAAAACCAAGTAATAGTATAAGCCCTATTGCTTATATTACAATTACAAATATCAATATCCAAAAGTGCCTGAAGTTCCTTTTACACTTGGTTAGATAAACTCACCCCAGGTAAGTAGACAGAAACAAATGGAAAAGGAAGGGGGAAATGAAGGTCTTGAAAGTAAAACGAAGACAAATTTACCAGTCTTCATAAGATACTGTCTACAATGCAGTGAGCAGAGTGGGCCGGTAGATCAGACTGAGTCGGTGGGTCGCAGTGGGTCATGGTGAGTGGTGGGTTGCAGTGGGTCATGATGGGTGGTGGGTCGCTGTGGGTCACGGTGGGTGGTGGGTCGCAGTGGGTCATGGTAGGTGGTAGGTCACAGTGGGTCACATGCTGTTGACCCACGACCCACTGACTAACTCAGAAAACGTGACCCACTTGACCCACTTACCCACTCCATCTCTGATATCTGCCATTTTCTATCACTTTTACATGTCCCGGTAAACGCCCCCCTGAGACCCCCCAGGTTCGAATTTTGAAAAAAAAAAACGCTTCGTCTTGGCCTGGAGACAGAATCAAGGTATCCGTGACCAAAATTTGGTAACTCTCAGCTCAGACCCCAGGCCGGTCCCGTAAACGCCCCCTGAGATCCCCCTGGTTCGAAATTTAAAAAAAAACGCTTCGTCTTGATCTGGGACCTGCGTAAATGTACCCCTGACCAAAACTTGGTAGTTCTCGGTCCACTCGTCTGGTCCCCAGGCCTCACACACACAGACAGACAGAAAAACACACAAACAAACTCTTTATTTTATTTATATTAGATAGATAATTGACCTACAATTGTAATAGGTTGTACGGTCTGGTCAAAAGTTCTGTCTCAAGGTTACCAGACTGTAAAAATGAACCAAGTGTGGAGAGAAAGAAATATATAATGCAATATATGCAAGGGTAAGTGATAAATCAATGGGTACAGCAGGTATTCAAAATGTCTCTGTGCCAGAACAGGCTTGTAAACGACGCGGCCAATCATCAATAGCAATACGCACCACATTCATGTATATGTCAGCTACTGTTTTCACTATAGATGAACGCAATTTTGTTGCGACAAAACCACTCCTGTGACGTTTTGCTTTATGAGCTAGTGCTGAATTTTATTGAGTCACCGAAGGCTTACTTTTCAACATGGTTGTGTCAAGGGGTTTCACCATCTTTTTTTCGAGAATGTCTTCCTGGTACACTTTGTCCCCATTTTCATACATTTTTGACAAAAATGGACGCCAGTGGGACCCATAAAGGTACACCCACACAAACCATCACTGATGCAGAGTGATGGCCTCGCTGTACTTTGGGAACTTGGTCACATGCTGTACTACTGGTTGTGGCATACACCATATCATTCTGTCTGTTGAGGCGTTCTTCAACTGTGAAAATTTTCTCATCTGTAAACAAACTTTGTTGATGCTTGTTTTCCACATCGATGCAGGAGCAACTTTGATCTGTCACATTCAGATCAAGCACTGATTTAACAGCTGGCTTGTCCTTTTGCGATGGATATGCAGTCTTAGGTCTATGTTGATCACCATTTTCATTGATAACCACGAGTTATTCATCGGCAGGTCATTGGGTTTCTGCTCACGTGCCGGATTTCCAGTGATTATTGCCTTCACTGCCTTAATGACACCTGTTATCCTAACAGAGAGGTCTACCAGTGCGAAACTTCTCGACAGGCGATGTTTCACTATATTGCTTTGTGGTGCGATAGACAAATTTCTGTGTAATATTCAGTTTCTGCAGTAACTTGAAGATAGTTGTCGAAGGGTGTTCACTTGTGTATGGCCAAAACTGCAACACGATCTCCTTTCTTTCCCCACTTCATCTTCAATCTGCAAGAAACAAAGACAACAATGATGTTATAATTTCAACCAACATTAGGGTTTGACAACAATGCTAAGTTATTTGCATATATCATTTCTACCTATTGTCATTTTTCGTACATGTTCCTGACAAAGCTTTTGACCAGACTGTGTATTTTTAATGTTTACTTTGAATATGTTTGATATCATCAAGTTTGTCCCTGATACAGTAATGAAATGAAATGAAATCTTTGAGTTTTACATCCCACGATTGTGTCGGGTAGGCTAAAGGAGAGGTGATTACGAGAAATGAATGCAATGGTGGAATGAATAAAGTGGAAGCAAACGGGACAACTCCGAGAAAACCCACAAACACGGTATTTGTCCACCACAAGATGCACTTGGCGCGAACTGGGATCCGACCAGAGACCTCACGCACCAGAAGTGAACGCTCTACCACTGAGCCATCGCAACTCCCTCCTCAATAAAGCATGCGAAGTGCAGTATTCCAACTACCAATGACAAACATCCTGTAAGCAAAACATAAATAGAGGAAAACTTTATAATATTAAACTCCCTAGTGCTATAGCCTATGAAGGGTTGTGGCTGAATATATGGTACATATTCAACTGGACAATACGTGCTTAGTGCATCAGCTCCCTCGCATCATTATTTCTAGCTTTCTAAACAAGAGTCTGCCATATTTTATTCATATGGTTTTCCAATTGCTTCATGATTCTGGTTCAACACAGAAAAATATGTGATTGCACTGGGAATGGGACCCGTGATCCAGAGTGCGAAATCAATGGAAAACGGAGAGATTCTTCCCTTACTCACGATCTTCGGAAAGAAATTTCCCCCCATGTCATTTCACAGTTACGCTTCCAGATTCACTAGCTTCTAAAGAGCTTTAAAGTATGTATACTTAGGAAAATACAGTTGGGAAACTAGGAAAGAAATAATCAATAGTTAAAATTACCAATACATTGTGTTGCAGTTTCGAATAAACATTATATGGCTAGTATAAACAAAAAAAAATGGAGGGGCACGGTGGCTCACTGGTAGAGCGCTTACCTGTGGTGCGTGGGATCCCTGGTTCGATCTCTTGCCAAGTATGTTTGTGGTGGACAACATCATGTCCGTGGGTTTTCTCGGGGTACTCCCGTTACCTCCAACATTCTCATTTCATCAATTCTTCCATCATCATTCACTTGCTTTAATCACCCGTCTTCCATTAGCCTAAAGCGCATAATCATGGGATGTTAAACTGAAAGCTTTTCAACAAAAATGCAGCCAGTGTCTCTTAAACAATTACTCTGTTATAATTGAAGATTCGCTGTAGAAAACAATGCAGGTGCCAGAAACAAATGTTACTGTAACAGTAGAGATAAAAGACAGTAAATTGTGTCCAAGCATCACAAAATAGAAAATATTATTGCTTAGAAATATAACCTAGCATATAACAAAGTATGAAAATCTAACTAAGGCATAAACGTATTTAAAAAATAAAATAAGTGAAACAATTGCAAGGTGGCACTTAAATTGTTTTCTACAGCGAATCTTCAATTAACTATACACAAACCTTCTGAGACCAATTATCTAAATTTGTACCAAAAATGGTTCAGATTGGGCAATCCGTTTTTTATTATAATACTTTGAGAGTTGTGGGCCTTCCATCCAGAGGCGGACCAAGGGCCGGGCATCGCCGGCTACGATCCCTAAGAGATCGTAGCCGGCGATGGGCCGGGCAACTGCCCGGGGCGCCACAGTCAGGTTGGCGCCAAAACGAGCCTCAAAAAGTAAATTTTACGCGAACGTGTTTTCTACCGCCTTTTTTCACTTATATTCTTGTAAAGTAGCGTCAATTACATCAACTTTTTCCATTCCATAATGGTAGAAGAGAGTTTCATAGTACTAGCGGGGGCTTTATCAACAAATGGAGGCATGGCATGTAGAAGAAAGAATGGAAGGGGAGTTGATATTGTTTATTAACAGGCCATGCTCTTTGTGAACTTTTCCCAGGCGACATTCTCAAGACATTGAGATAGAAGTCATTATCATAGATTTTGCATACAAAAAAGCTCGGAAGGTTATATTATAATTGTTGCAAGGTGCTGAAAACAAACATATTTAAAATTGTTTAATTTGTTGCTAATTTTCAGTAATAGTGGAATTTAACTTTTTATTTAATGTTTCTTAGCTTTCGGTATGCTATTAATTATCACGCCTGAGGCCAAATTTTGCAAAATTAGGAAAACCATTTGTGTAAATTATTCTAGATTTTAGGGTACTGTTTTTATGGAAGAAAAAGACATGGACGCTTTCTCGTAAAGTTCCCTAAATTGACTTTGAACATGGTTTACTTACTTATCAAACTCACGAAAGTTAGAGGATTTCTAATACTTGATAAAAGCCTGTTATTAAGCTTTAGTCTTATAAGAGTGTTTACATGGTATACATTTTATGAACGCTACAGACTTCAACTACTAGGACCTACATTAAAAAAGGTTGTTTATATTACTGTGCGTAAAACACATTCAACATATGCGAAATGTATTTAGCGGTGTTTCACGTTATTAGAATAGATCGAATATATAGGTACATAAATAATAATAGTAAACATATTGTAATTGATATCATATGTATATTTTTAAGTACTAAAAGTACCTATATCATGTATTTCATTATTAATTTTTATTTTCGAAATATGGGTTTAAAATATTATAATCATTGAAATAAAATGTAAAATATAGGCTAGGGGAATAGGGGCGCCAAAAAGGCATTTTTCGGGTGAAAATTTTGCCTTGCTCCACCCCTGTTTCCATCACGTGTCTCCTTCTATCCACCGCGTAAAATTCAATATATATATATATATATATATATATATATATATATATATATATAGGGTGGGTGCACCATATATGGAATACGTTCCTAATATGAAATACCAGATTATTTTGTCTGCTATGTTCTGCCACTGAGTGGACTGTACGTAAACTTGTACACAGTGACACCCTCAGTCTGCGCATAAGTGGTTTGCTGCCGAACGATAACAAGCCATTTTGTTTTGTTGCAGAATATTTTTCTGAAGAACTTGAGTTTTTCGAACGTATCTTTCCAGACTGCTGAATGTACGCAAAGAGTTATGTATTATTGTTGAGTTTGTGATATTTAGATTACATATATAGTGTACCATAAAGGCATAAAGATTCAGTACACAGAGAATCACACAAGCGTGTGTAGGAAGAGAACTATCCAAAATGGCGATTTTCCTAATATGGAATACTAGCAGAATCCTAATATGGAATACTCCTAATTATAATAACTACTACTCTTAAAGAAACAAATAAATACATTTATTAGCTTAAGGAAAGGAACAAAAGAAGTGTTCGGGCCTCCAACTCCGAGATCACATCGGCCTTTAAGTTAAGTCTACGAATTGGAAAGGACTCGACCCTGGCCTAAGGAAAAGTATCATCCCGGCATACGCCTAATGATACTGAGGAAAAGCAGGGAAAACTTCACCAAAGGCCGGTGCCAGGATAGGCGGTCTGAGCAGGGATCGTGCCCATCCTTGAATTATCCAAATATCGCATTGTAGACAAATGAGCATGTTTTGTTCTAGTATTCCATTTTAAGAACAGGTAGTGTTCCATATTAGGAGCGGGGTGTGCCTAATATGGGAAATTGAGTTTCTTTCAATTTTGTAACATTGTAAAAAATCATTAATGAGGAACAAACTTTCATACTTGTATTTTGTTTTGCAAAGGTACCACAAGTAGTATGATGTATAATATTTTTATTCTGGAGTACGCATTTCTAAGAAATAAAGAAGAAACAAAAAGTATTCCATATTCGGTGCCTTTACCCTATATATATATATATATATATATATATATATATATATATATATATATATATATATATATATATATATATATATAAACTTTGGAACAAACTCATTGTATACAGGGTGTTTCAAAACAACACCGAAAACGTTTGGGAGGGAATTCCTGACATTAAGATAAGACAAAAAGTATAGATCAACCTGGGTGCACAAATGCTTTCTTTCGGAGTTATATAGGCTGCCGAAAACTGAAAAAATGAAATTTAAATGTCCATAGCTCCAAAACTATGGTACCTGAAGTCGGGTCAAGGCTTCACTAAGGAAGTAGTATGTGTCCTATCCAAATATCCAAGTTTCGGAATCCTGTGGCACTTCCGCCACAATTTTTATAGAGGTAGTTGGGGAGTACTTCAAATTATATGCCCTTAGCCAACTCCCTCTTTAAAGATTGTTGCTTGAGTACCTTAGGATTCTGAAACATAAATTATTAGATAACACACATATTAGTTCGTAACAAGGGACATCACCCAATTGTCCGGCTCCGATTTCAATGAAACTTTTTTTCCTGATAGAGGACATGTATTCATTACTTGTGATGACAGAAATTTTTGCCACGGTGCATGTTTTCTATTTTTCTATAATTTTTAAATGTTGTGATGTGGTTAATAGAGATTACTGCAGAAGTCCCTTACTACCCTTTGTAAACGGAGTGTTAATGAAAGAACATCCATGTAGATACGTATAAGGCTTAGGGAAAGTCGTATGGTAGGTATGATCTTGATCGCAGCCATCTTGAAGTCCACCATTTTGAATTAAGGTCAAGTTCTTTGAATGTGAATAGGGTAATGTGATACATAAGTTCGGGCTAAAATTTAACCAGGAAGACAATGATGCAGTTAGTTTTAAGATACGCCCATTTGGGGAAAAGTTACAGGCATATTAATTGTTTATACTTACTATGTGCGTAAGTCTCTTACCTCCGCTTTTAACCCGCATATTAATGATAATAAGTGGATAAAGGTTTCTGTAATACTTATTATGCCTAGAGGGAAATTATATGATAAGAGTATTCTTGACGGCAGCCATCTTGAAATCCGCAATTTTGAATTAAAGTGAAGCTTTGAAAAATGAAAACCATAGCAAGTGACACATCATTTTACTAGTAAATTTTCCCCAAAAGCCAACGGTATGCTTATTTTTGTTCTAGAGTTAACCAGTATGAATTTAAGACTGCTTCTAATGTGCACCAAACGTCCATTATTCGATCTTTTAAATTGTTAACACTCCTGATTTTCACCGCGTTTTAAGATTCCAACTGGCACTTTGCAATTGTTGCCATGGCTCATGTATTCTAAATTTATTACATTGTTTTAAGAGTTGCGATTTGTCAATTCATGAATAGTGTTGGGATAAGCATCCCGCAATCTTTCTAAATTTTGAAGACTTACCATTTAATTATTAATTTTTTAGCCAATGTAATTATTTTTTTTCTATACCTGCCCTTTAAAAATTCGTCTACTGACATGAATCATCGCACAACGAAACAACTCCAACTTTGCATTCAGGTAATACCGAAGACATAGCTTGCAATGGATAATAGATGAGACGAGAAATCAAATGAAAATTCACCTCAAAAGAGAAAACGAAATATGATTGTTGTGTAAACCAATGATCTTTTGTTTCGTCTTATATTTGTTTGTTTATTTATATTTATTTATTTGTTTTCTATGGCAATATTTTAGCTAGTCAGACATAAAAGTCATTCGTTTTCTAGCGATTGTTGTCGATGATTCATGTTTGTAAGATTTATAATCAGTATTGATCGGGATTAAGTTACACCTCTTTATAAACAAGTTACCTGTTTTCATATTTTGTTCATGATACAAACAGCGTGTAGGAAACACTCATATTATGTATCTTTGATATTTCTATCATTGCTACTGTTCCTTTAAAGTTGTATTTATTTTTAAAAAAAAATACCGTTTGTCGTTTGCGCAACATGTAGGCTACATTTCATGATAATTTGTGTTCGTATAACACCAATTTGTTATAAATTCATTTGTATTTCTTTATGTCACATAGGTCCATAGGTTCTTCATGTACTCTGGGTTAAAATAAATAATTACATGGCAAGTCTTCAAAATTTAGAAAGATTGCTGGATGCTTATCCCAACACTATTCATGAACTGACAAATCGAAACTTTTAAAAAATGTAATAAATTTAGAGAACATGAGCCATCACAACAATTGCAAAGTACCAGTTGGAATTTTAAAACCTGCGGTGAAATTTAGGAATGTTGCAAATTTGAAAGACTGATAATTCCACTTCTTCGTAAAAACTGTCTTTCATATCGTCATCCTTATCTTCAGTTGGGGCATGTACATTTAAAACAATAATATCACACCACCGTCCCTTAAGAGTAATAAAAGAAAGTCTGTCAGTAACAAATTCAACCCGTTTAACTGCTGGTAATATACGTTTATGAACGAAAAACCCTGTTCCTAACTGGTGATTTTTGTTTCCTTCCCCGTAAAAGAACGTAAAATTTCCGGAATTTGCAGATCCATTTCCTTCCCACCTAACTTCCTGAACTCCTACTACGTCCATCCTGTATTTCTCTAATTCTCTCGTTACGGATTTTAAAGCGAATGCCCTATAAAGACTCCTAATATTCCATGTTCCAAATCTCATGTCCATTTTCTTTTGCTGAGGTCGTGCCAAGTTATCAGTCCTTGTCCGAGACTTTTGTGAATATTTCTGAGTGCTTTTTTTTAGTGGATGAGGTTGTTAGCCTTACCCAAACCCCCAAGCTGGAGGACCACTCCTAGTCGGCTGTCCGCGACTGCTTATTGAGTATATTCGCAGCTAACCTCTATATCTAGAGGCCTTCTCCTCGATCCGCAACCTGAGGACGCGGCATGCCGTGGTGACAGGAACCCACGTTACACAGAATTATATTCCTACAACAACATATTTATAGACATGTGACAATAATTTTGGACATGAGTCTACAGGTGTTGCAAAGGATAGTGGTAGCCTAAACCATCAACCCAGTATACGCCATTGATGTACCTAAGTAATTATACGCATAGATTGAAATATTTGTGTTTTTATTTTATTTTACTTGACTTTTGGTTATTTTGTATTTGAGAACGTTTTAAATTATTTTAAATGTATTTTCAAATGTATTTGTGTGTATATTACTCTTCATTTTGAGGTGAAAGTTAAAGTTTTCTCTTTGTTAGTGACAACGGAGAGCCAATTTCTTGGGGGCAGTCGGACGGACAGAGACATTTTTGGGGGCAGGTATCTTTGGTATATCGAAAATAATAGTTTTATGTTATTTAACCTACATTATAGCACAATATGTTTGGTGTCTGGGAACAGTCGGAGGCGGACATGTCACGGGGGGGGAAGACCCTCTACCCCTCTAGCGTCGCCACTGTTCTTTGCACACCAAAACGCCAAACAGTGGTGATATGAGATACCCCTGTGTACACACTGGATATTGGATTTCTTTGGAGACAGCCCAATTTTCACAATTTCGTACATATCTCCCTTTACACAGAAAACAAATAAGGATTAAAAAATTACCTAAATAGAGAAAGCAGATCCAGTTTGACAAGACTTGTGCTAAAGACATTTTTGGTAGGTGACGTCTGATTTCTGATAGCAACTAGTCATGCCTCCCCCAACCCTTACCTACTTCAAAACCATTTCACTACTCTTGTTATAGCCGGGTCCTGACGACTACTATAACTTCAAAGATATGCATTTTTCATGTTATCCCATGGACAAATTTTTGTTCTGTGCTGAACGTACACCTTGTGGGGACCAGTAAGGAACTTGCACGTGACCCCTTAGACCAGAAAAAAAACCGTCATATGGACTTGTGATTTTTTTTTTCATGTATATGTACTTTCCAGTGCTGCAATATTTCATTATCAAACATAATATTAACCCTAGATTACAAAGCCTTCGTAAATTTTACGACGCGCCATTTGCAAAAACGATAGAACTTGAAAACCACATTTTTGAGCATTGCCATTTCCCCAGTACCTTCCTACCATAGCCGATAGAAGTCATTTCTAGTTTGGCAGTCGCGTAGATCGGATGTATGTGTCTCATTTCAGCAGTGCGTCGTAAAATTTACGAAGGCTTTGTGATTACGTTACTTTTTTATTTTACGTTAGAATTTTACTCTACAAGTTGTTCTAATTATACTGTGTACATAGTGGTGGCTCTTTGGGTTGATATATATTGTCAGTGTCATAGCAGATGCAGAAGAGCGGGAAAAAGATCGCATAAGACAGTTATTGAATGAGGATTTGTCAGATTATGATGACAACGAAGATGACAACGACATCAAGCATTATTTGTTGAAAGTGATGAAGGGGAGGTAGATGAAGTAGAATATGACGAAGTAGAAGACATGGATGACACAGTCGCCGACCCTGATTATACATTAGATGGTAGTGAAAGTGCAATAGATTCTAAAGAGTTATCTGCTGAAGGATCACTTTCAGGAACGAAAAGAAAACGGAGAAAAACTGTGTATTGCCCCTTTTCTGTCCCATTATCTAATGTTACGCCCTCTTTCTCAACATCCACGTCCGCAACTCTTGACTCTGTACCATCCGCCGCTGGCGCACCCCCTGCTGATGACCAGTACATTATGGTTCTTCCACAACACACAAACAACGCAAGATCTTCATGAAAGAACTGTGCATGGAACTAACAACTCCACACATGAAAACTCGCTTGCAAACACCGTCACTGCAAAGAAACTTACGTACTATGATCTCCGAGAATCTGGGAATACCTATAAATGCGAATGGTCGCTGCCCTGCAGGTGCAAGGAAAATCTGTTCCTTTTGTCCTTCTGCCAAGAGAAGAATGACTACCAATTACTGCAACCATTGTCAGAATGCAATTTGTGGGGAACATAAGTGCAATGTGCTGTGTAAACTGCGATACTGACTAAAGATATGCAAATTCTCATGGTCGGAACAGTGTTATTTGAACAATATTATGTGAACAATTTTATATGAACATTGTAATCAAACTGAAAAAAAAAAAACTTAACTTTTACTGTGTAATATTTAAAATTTTCCGTTTTTCAGTATTAAAACCTCACAATATTTACGGTTCCATCTAAACATGTTTTCTTGCTCCATACTCAAGTGTAATATTTTTTTATTTTACCTTATATATTCTAGTTTACAAAATATAGTTATAAAGTAAAAAAAAAAAAGTTCATATTCAATTTTTCCTCCCCCATCTCCAGGCATCATATTTTTTTAATTTCCAAATACACATGTGGCGAAAATATTTTTTTTATTTTCCCCGCACTGGACGTAAACAAACAAGTTATATATATTTATGATATAGACATACAACTGAATCCTAGATAATTTTTAAATTTTAAAAATATACAAAAATCAAGTAGATATATATAAGAAACCATTGCGTCGTAAAAATTACGAAGGCTTTGTGACGACGTGACAAAAAATGAGGCTTTGTAATCTAGGGTTAACCATAAAATAATAAACTACTAAGCTAGTTTAAAAACAAGAACGTGAACATGAAGTGTTGGGGTAAAATAACACCTACAGAAATTTTGAGCTGCATACGAAAAATATTTTTCATACCGTAATACTTTGCACAAGATTTAAGCCATTTTAAAGAAAATTGCATGTAACTTACAAACGTAATGATTTAGAACGTTGTATTTTAGACATATAATAGCTAGATATATAAGAAAAACATTAGTGCAAGTTCATTAGTAAACATTCAGTATAACCATAGTTATTGAAATATAAACTTTGGTGCAAAGTAACCCCATAGCTGTGATTACTTTGCATAATATACAAAAAAGCATGTTGAACATACGAAAATAACGTTTGTGTGCAATATTTTCCCTTCAGTATTTATACATTTTACTTTCTACACAAAACTGCGTGCAGTCTACAAATATTGATATGAGAATGATGATACCTTTATCAGTACTTAGTTTGAATTATCGATATTTGGAAAGAAAATTATGTATTTCCGGCACAGGAACCGCGTTCTAATAGTTTAGCATATGTCCCACAAAATGCGAACTCAGGAACAGAAAAAAAATCCCCGTGAATTGATTTGCCTTGGTTATTATTTATGTTCAAGAATATCATACCAACCATAATTAGTGGGGATTTGGGACTTTCAGGTTAAAACCCAGCCAAATTGCATTATTTCCTTTTTTTTAAAAAAAAAAACTAATGTTAGTCATTCCTATGCGTATAAGCTGCAAACCCCCCTCCCCCGTCAAAAATCTAGTGATTTCTAAAAAAAAAAGAAGAAGGTCTTTGTGAGTGGATCCTCTCTCAAACTACTTTTCTGGATCCGCCACCGTTCATAATTTATTTTCCAACAAGAAATTCATTCCGGCATCTACCTAAATAGGAAATTTACCTAACTTTAGAATGCAGGAGGTTCCAGTAGCAATAATTTCCTATCTAAGCGGTATTTTAGACCGATGCAAAATAACCCCGAGTAGAGGCTGAAACTGCTTTCTGCCAGTTTTACTTTTTTATGACTTTAAAACGTTTCACATTTCAATTTCAACTATTGCATCAAAGTCCCATTATACACAGTAGTATTCTACGAAACTGACTTAACTTTGACGGCAAATCTTGTACGTCATATCTTTCAAATTTTTGTGGGCATTATAGTGACTGCTTTCCACACCTCTACAACAATGAATCCTCCCGGTAATTAGAACTGATGTTAACCGCCCACATTATAGCCAAAATCCAGTTAGATGTTCTATCTTACGGTGGCAGTTGAAACTTCCTCTTTTCTGTTCACGGTTTTGCTGACAGAGGACTGTGAAACTCTTTTCGTATTATGTGCAAAGTAACCCCTGATGTTCAGAGTAACCACGTCTTACGGCAGTGGTGCTAATCCCCCCTTATGTTGATGACGCACCCCCCAACTGTCTGACTTACCCCCCTCCCAGCCTGATCGTATAATTATGACAATTCAAATTTAAATGTTATGTATATACAAACACTTTCTCTTGTCAAATCGTCTGTTCTACTATCCATAATTTTAAGTTCGAATACAAAATTCTTCCTGCGAACCACAAACAGTTCTCAGCAAGCAAAATCCAAAGAACACTGGCTAAAATTCAGGCTGAACTACAGTATGCCAAAAGTAAAAAAAGAAATCCTGAAACAGTTTCAAGATAGCGGCCCAGGATAACAAATATCTTATCTGAGGCTACTGATACTAGGGGTGTTCGGAATTCGATTTCGTATTCCGGAATTCGGAATTAATCTAATTCCGGAATGTTCCGGAATTCCGGAATGTTTCGAAATTCCGGAACGTTTCGAAATTCCGGAACGTTTCGAAATTCCGGAATATTCCGAAATTCCGGAACGTTTCGAAATTCCGGAATGTTCCGAAATTCCGGAACGTTTCGAAATTCCGGAATGTTCTGAAATTCCGGAACGTTTCGAAGTTCCGGAATGTTCCGCAAATTCCGTAACATTCCAAAAGTTTGGAATTGTGGAATGCTCAAAAGTATGAATTTCGGAACTGTTTTCAAGACTGAAATTTTGAAACTCACTGTTGATTCTGGAATCGTAATATTAATATTAGTTCGAAGTTTGAATATAAAAGTTCGAAACAGTCCTGAGGCAATGGTTCTCAAACATTATTACAAGGCTTTAATCCCACAAATTTACTCGCAAATACTTTCTCGTTTTCACTTTGGTATCTATGGAATATAGTAGCAACATGTCTTAAACAGTTATGCATTCTGGTATTTACAATTATTGGAATAAAGTACAGCATTTTATCTTTATCTTTTACATTTTTTTCAATCATTGCCATTTTGTATTTTGAAGTACCAAGGAAACAATTTACATGTTTGGCATTTTAATTCCAAAATATTTGTTTTACTATTAAGCAAACAATACAAGAGCACACGAAACATTTGTAGTCATGTCATTTGGAATTATATTAATGAACTTTTAATCTAAAGTACAAGGAGTACACATGAGTAATACATAATTGTGAAAATTTTGACAACTGAAACCCTGAAATTGTACAACTGATGCTACCTGAGACGTCATCAAATAATGCAACAAAAATGTAAATGTAAATTACTATTGAAAGAAAAAGCAAAATTTCTGTGCTACAAAATAATACTATTAGAGAACAATGATGTGGATAAAATATTATAAGAGCATGTATTAAATGTCAATTTTCATATAAATGCCCAGATGATTTTTTTTTAAATTAGGGGAAAGTAGACTTTAGACGATATTAGACAAGGCAATTATGTATGCAAAATTAGGAGACATGCATTCAAATTATTTCCTGTAATAAAAATTAGAATTCAACTTTCCATGGTAGATTGCACATGTTCTATCTCCGAACAAGGTGAAATACGTGCAATTTACTATGGAAAGTTGAATGTTAATTATTATTACACGAAATAATTTGAACGCATGACTCTTAGCATGCAAGATTGCATAGAAAATTGCATCGCATAAAATGGGCTTTAGGGACTTTTAGCTTAACAAACTTCTTTCATCCCATTGATCTTTTTTATCTGATTTATTTGAGAAATCAGGAGAAAGAAAGTTTTTGCCAACTTTTCTACTCAAGGAAAGTAAGACATCAATTTTTGTAAAGATCAATTTACGCGAAGTACGAATAGTTTTTGATACAAATTAATTTTTTCGTAAGAAATATGAACATTAGGCTAATACTTTTAATGTGAATATTAACATTTACGAAATGATTTCTTTCATTTTTAACTTTTACCATCGCTACTCACAATTTCGGGTATACTAATTGAACATTTACCTTTCTTGTTGTTAGTTAGTCATTGGTGCAGACCCTTTCATCTGAATGCATAACTACCCTTCATATTGCAGCTTTGTATGAAAATGTACATATTCTGTTGGCTTGTATCAATGTAATTGTTTAAAGAAAGTAACATGCTTTTACATAAGAATTTCACAACATTGATAATATATTGGTGATTAGTACAATTTCTCAACAAACCAATTTTAAATGTTTTTCACTCACACAATTCATTTATCACCTTGCATAAAATTTTGATTAGTAGAGTTAGAACTAATCTTCATACGTAGGTTCCAATGCTTAGTATTTAACTGATAGACACCTTTATTTAGTTAGTTATTCAAATAAGTGTCGCAGGACAAGAAAAGAGTAGCGCGTACATGTGAATAATTATAAGATATTATGTAAAGTTTGCACCTCTATTCGATTTACTCTCGTTGTACATTTTGACAAGTTATGCAAATAATGCTTAATAAAGCTTTCATTTTAAAAAAAACAGCAGTAGCATCATGATTATAGAAGTTACAAAAAACATTAAACAGTAATCCCTTGTTCTAAGAAATGTTTTGCTGTTTGCAGCATGCAGTATACTAAATACAATACAAGCGATGCATTAATAATTTTAGCTTTGCGTGATTTGAACCTGAAATATGAAATACTGATTCTAGTTTCCAAAAAGTTCATGTAACATCAATAATGCATATTTTTACATAATACGGACAGCAGCATAATAATTGTACATTTTTATTTCAGACTATCCTATCCCTTTAATTACTGAAAATCGTATTTTCTTTTAAATGATTCTCTGCCCCTACTTCAGGTACTTATACTTAACAATGGCCATACATCAAAAGATATGCAGTTCAATTTCTTGTTAGGGTTGCCTCGTATAAATGGAAAAGGTAGTCGGTATTCATTTAAAAAAGAGTATAGAAAGTGGTTTATAAAAAAGGTGTTTCTCGGAAGATAACCCAAACTAAAGGGAAGAACTAGCTCGAATTTCTATGTTCCGATTTCTGCAACAAAATCACGGAATTTACACTGAATCACTTATGATTGAGACTTTATGGATAACCAGACAAAGTTTCAAATCTTATGCGCAATCGTTCACAGTGAACGGATCTAGAGAATGAAACAAACCAGTTGCCGTGGACCAAAACTCCTTCCTTCAGCACAGCGGAATCAATATCCAGTTTCAAAGCTAAGCTTTGCGCACACCTCTCAGTTCGGGGTAACAGCAAAAATTATTTTTTCAATAAGAAGTTCCGGAATGTTTCGAAATTCCGGAATGTTTCGAAATTCCGGAATGTTCCGAAATTCCGGAATGTTTCGAAATTCCGGAATGTTCCGAAATTCCGGAATGTTCCGAAATTCCGGAATGTTTCGGAATTCCGGAACGTTCCGAAATTCCGGAATTCCGGAACGTCTTGAAACTGTGTTCCGATTCCGGAATTGGAATTTCCGTTCCGAAAAATTCCGGAATTCCGGAATTAGGAACAGCCCTAACTGATACGTGGAAGTTGTCGTCACTATAAAACATTTAAAATGCTGTTACATAAAAAAAAGCTACTATAACCGACTAATTCAAATATCAATCTGGTCTGATGCAACGAATTTTAACGCATATAAAATATAAATCAAAACAACGCTTTAATGAAAGAGGATTGATGACTCTGGTTAAACATGGACAAGAGTAATGACTGGTCAAGGATCTGCTATCTAAATACCACTTTCCATATTCCAAATTCTGGACAAAACACACGTGAACTTGAAGCTAAAGTTGGATGATTCGTTACTTAATTAACAGGGTTTTCGACATCGAAATTAATCTACCAGCTAATTTTTTTAAAAAATCTTAAATATCCCCTAATGTAATAAAGTTCAGAGAAAGTGCAGGTTGAAGTGGCGTAGACAAGATGATTTTCAGGTAATGAATGCAACCGAAAACCTTAAAACCGTTTCAACCCTTAACCAAACTGGTCAGTATCGTGGTATAAAGGACAGAAGAAAAAAATTATGCATTGTGTTCCGTAGGTGTTCTTCCATAAAAATAAAATATTATTTTCGATTAATTTTTACACCCCCCTTCAAACATATTTTTTATAGATTTTTACCCCCGCAAATATTTCAATGACGCAGTTTGCGTCATAGACCCCCGTTGTGGGCACCCCTGTCTTACGGTACTATTAATATTGAACGGGCGTGAGAGGACAGGTATTATGATAATTAAAGAAGAAAAAACGTATTCGTCCTCAAAAGAATTGTTTAATAATTAGGTACGTTTTGAGTTCATTCATGGAGCTAAATATTACCAATATTCAGTATATTGGTCATGTGTAGTTATTGTTTGTGTTGATGCACTGTAAACAATTACGGTCACATTTACTGATTGATTACCGTCAATTCTGGTTGCCAACTGATTACCCTAAAATTTACGACATTACTGTTAATGTTATGGTAATACGGTACAAATCCAGCCTTTTTATGGTCTATAACATAAATTTTACAGTAATATCGTAAATTTTAGAGGAATCAGTTGGCAGCGAGAACTGACAGTAATCGGTCAGTAAATGTGACAGTAATTGTTTACAGTGTAGGTTGAAAAGGAGCTCCATGAATAAGCTCAAAACGTACCAAATAATACAATAATATTTTTAATGACCAGTATTGAATTGTTTCTTCTTAAATTATCATAAGTTTTGATACCGTTTTAGAATAAACCCGCGTGTTTTTATTACATATAGACAAAATTATTTCTGCTGGAACGCTGGTTGCTATAGATACCAAGGTTAAAGCTTCTTTGCATTTGACTTGAGAACACAAACATCCCTTTTAGCTTTCTGTGCAAACGACTGGACGTAAACAGGAAAAAACAAACCCAAACACCCGAAGAGACGCGCAAGAATACATTATGCTAAAAACTATTTAAACTCATCACACTTGTATTGCGAAAAGTTCTTCCACGCTTTAACTGTTAAACCACCACCAACAGCAACTTGAGACTACCGTTGATTGCATTTGCTAAATTCATATTTTTTCGGAAATATAAGGTTTACAGATTTATACAAAACTGTTAACTTCAGTCAAAATAGGATATAGAAAATACTTAAATTGCAATGGACATACGTTATAAATGTCTTATTAGTCATAGATTCCGGCGCGTCGGTATGTGACGTCAGAATTTCTTTGTACGCAATAGGCGTCGCTCGCTATCATCATTTGGATCGTCGTTTTCACACAAGTAATTATGAGAGGACGTGGTAGGAATAATCAAAGAGGAAACAGAAGACCAGGTGATTATTATAAATGTTAAAATGTATAGTAAACTTGTTGTTAACGTTGATATTTCAAATTATATGAAATGTAGTGCATTATAAGACGTTCCTGGTAAGTATGCAGTTTCGAATAGCAGTGAGTACTGCTTCATCAACTCTATCTTACTAAGAGACATTCTGAATTTCTTTTTAAATGCAATGTAAGGAACTCACACAAAATTTAGAACTAATCGGTCAATTCCATAGTAATATATACAAATTAATGAGTTTCAGAATATAATAAAGAGTAATTTAGTTAGGCTTATGGTTACTTTCGACTCACTGTGCTTCGGCCATTTTCATTGAAGTCTTGGTTCACCCAATGCATTTGTGGAGATAGTAATAGAGATTATAATGCTTCATTTTAGTTTATATTATGTTTTGCTATTGCAAAATTAATGTATCGCATAGCGATTTAAAATATTTGTAAACTTTAGTTTTATGAGCGTATACAAGGGAGATTCATCCGTATCTAATCAAAGCACGAGTTATTGTTCCATAGGCTTAACAATCCACCATCCAAATTTCAGTAATGAATATTAAATTTAGCTGTGAAATGTTAAATCTTATATTTTGGAAAAACTGGAATTCCAATAATGATTCAAAGCATATATATGAGGAAAAACAAAAAGCATTTATCCTCCAAGATTCATGGTCACACCTTGCTCATAAATGTTAATTCTATTCTGCCCAACTAGTTCTTTCATTCGCTGTCAAAACTGTATACTAGCTGAATTGATGTAGACTAATAAACGTGTACAATCCACAAAGCGTGCGAACCTTTTATCAAAATATCTATAACGATTTCTGTTTACTTATCGTCGGCCATTTTGTTTGTTACTGTCTACGTGTTATATACCTTAGTACTAAAAAATGTACAAGGTGACGTGTAATGTTGCAAACAAGTTACATAAATAAACTATCAGTTCCGTTGTTATTTAGCTAAATTAAATTATAGTTTTCGTTATTGTGATTCGAATAATTTATTTTAAATGAGTATTATTTATCTTTCGTGTAACCTATAATATTGAGTTACTACTAATTACCATTTGAAGTTAGATTAGGATCTCAAAAGTAACACAAAATTAAAAATGCCGATTCCCTCAAGACCTTGCGCGTAGCTCCCTCTCAATTTACCATTCTGTCTCCCAAAATGTATCCTTATCGTCCAAAATTTACCTTTCTCCAGTTCGATTGTAATGAAGAGTTAGGTGCACCTATAATCTCATGGGTGCAACCTGTGCCCTAAAACTTGCATGTAGGCACCCCTACATAAAATGTATTTGTTCATTAATTTGGCGCAGAAAAGTACTTATTGTTTGCCTTATCTACAGTTAGAATAGTTGGAGGTGTTTCAAAACTCCCTAATGTTGTATCTTACTATTTTATGCGAGAATATGAAAGTAATTTAAGATAAACGCAAATAATGATTTCCATGAATATCATGCTTAGCTTGAAATTAATCTTTAAACTCTGCTGTTAAGCCTTGTGGGCTTAAAGGAACGGTAAACAAATGCAAGTGAATTATGATGGAAAAATTGTTAGAATGAAGATTGAAAGAAAAACGCGATCACCCCGAAAAAAAAAACGGGGAAAATCCACCAGCAACACTTTAGTTTTGTTTAATTGAGAAATTATGTGAGACTAATATCTTAAGTTTTTGAAACTTTATACTTGTAATTATTTTAACTAGTTGTTCCCCTCAAGCCTTTGACTCGCTGTACATTATAGGTTAAAATCGTACTAAATTAATAACTCTAATTTTTATATTTATGATTTATTTTTAGTTTCTCAACCAACTTATTGCGATTACACAAATACTAGTGCTCAAATCTAAATATAATTACGGTTTTTGTTTTAATAATAAACCAACAAAGCATGTTCATGTTCAATAATTCCCATTACTATCATTTTTCAAATAATTAAATTGAAACAGTACAGTTTAATTTGTCATTAAATTGACACAATATACTACCGTAAAAATACACAAATATTATTGCTCAAACTTAAATATGGTTACACCCCGTGTCCAAGTTTGAGGTAATTATAACTAATGCAGTTCTTAAGACCTTTGTGAACCTGGCCCCCCACCTCCTGGTACGAATAATTTCCGTATATCATTAAAATGTACTTCGTCTCTACCTATTTGTACCGCAATTACTTTTGTTTGTACTTACTGTAGTACGAGAAATTAAGAAGGTGGAGGCTAGGTTCATGGAGCCCCCACCACGTCATATGATCGATTTACTAGGCTCATTTGAAAGACTTTCGTTTCTACCGGATTGTACAGTAATTTGTTTCTTTTGTATTGTTTTAGATTATGAAAAAATAATACAATAAACTGGGGACGGGTCATCAAATCAGGTGTTAACACAACGGGTACACCTTACTTTTGTATATCACGTGAAAGTATTTGAGTTGTACAGGATTGTACCGCAATGAGTTTCAGTTGAACCATATTAGATTATGAGAAATTTAGAAAACAATATTTAAGGTTTGCGTGAACCTGACCCCTCCACCACGTTGTACAAACGATTTCATTGGCTCATTTTGAAGACTTTTCTTTATACTGGATTGTACCGTAATTTGTTTCGTTTGTACTGTTTTAGATTATGAGAAATTAACAGAACAAACTGGGGCCCATTTCTAGCAGGCCCTCAAATCACGTATTAGTACACCTGGTATATATTACTTTTATATATAATATGAAAGTACTTGGTTAGTATCGGATTGTACTACAATGAGTTTCAGTTGAACCATATTAGATCATGAGAAATTAAGAAAACATATTGGGGGTAGCGTGAACCTGACCTCTCTACCACATTGTATCATACAGACGATTTAATTGTCTCATTTGAAAGACTTTTGTTTGTACCGGACTGTACCGTAGTTTGTTTCCTTTGTATCATCTGAGACTATGAGAAATTAACTTAACAAACTGAGGGTCCATGTCAAGCAGCCCGTGAAGGCAAACCTTTATAGTATGTCCGTACTTATAACTGTTACACGTCAGTAAATAATGTTGTTACAGACAAATCAATGGGCCTTATGCAGAGTCGTTCTGCAACGTGATTTGTACCATACTAAAGAGCTCGACTAACATATGTTTCCTTCAGTAGTCAGGCCTTCAGTATGACGCTAATCATATGTCAAAACGACTTTGCATAAGGCGGAATGTGTTTATCAAGTCAAAATCCCCACGTCTTACAGGGGAAGAGAGAGAGAGATTATATATCGAAGTGGAAGATGGTTTATACATCAATCGAAAGTTCTAATGACGCCTATTAAGAATCTGTAATATATTTTTTTTCGATTGCATATACCGTGCGAGTCATATGAATATACAGGGTGTCCAGAAAGTTTATTTCCACCCCTAGAAATCGCAAACGGTGAGACAGGTGCCAGAACAGGAAAACACGTGTTTGATCATTTTAAAAGTACAACGCATCAAAGCAAAAAGTGTTGCCCCAGGGCCACCCGCAGGGTCCCAGACGGGGTCGAACTCAGAAATTGCAAATAGTAAGGGGGTCAAGTAGCATGTCGTTGGAAACCTGTTGGGAAAGGAAAGAAGACGGAACAGGTCTCGGCTCTCTAAAATCACTCTGTGCAGTATGGAGGCTGGTCAAAATATCAGCAAAAACATCATTGTAAAGTCTATGACCACTCCCATAAATCTGAAACGGTGAGACAGATGTCAAAACAAGAAGGCAAATGTGTCCTCATTTCAAAAGTACAATGATTGAAAGTAAAAATATTTGTCTCAGGATCCTCCACAGCAGGGGTGTAACCACGGGGGGCCCATCGGGACCGGGCCCCCCAAATGAGTTCTTCCCCCCCCCAAATGACCAGCTTATAAAACATCATCGTAAGATTACCTCGCTTTAGTCATTTAAAAATAACAAAGTTTTTATATAATTAATAATTCACAGTAAAATAGTATGGAAAATAATATTTTACCATGCCAATCGAAAAATAGTGTGGTATCCAGGGGCCTCGTTAAAGGGGGTGAGGGTGAAGCTTCTCCCCCCCCCCCCAAGTTCTCAATTTCTTAACAAGTTGGCAAATTAAAATACCTGGTTGGCAATTTGAAGAATGCCGCTCAGTTCTTTTATAGACTTGGCATAAATTTTGTGTAATTTCCTATCTTGAAATAAATTGATATATTCCTTGAAAGCTTCATTACTTGTTGCAAATGATCAGTGCCGGATTTACGTATAAGCTAAACAAGCTATAGCTTAGGGCTCCACTGTCTTGGGGCCCCGAAAACCTGAAGAAAACTGGATATCAATTTCCAATGTATAAGAAAATCAATCAATAAAATAAAATTTACATATACGTAGGACGTAGCAACAGTGCTTCCTGTTGTGTAGGCTACTATAATGTAAGTAATGGTGCCTCTTCTGCTAGCCTGCTTCCAAAAATATCATTAGTTTACCCATTTCTGTATATAGGGTGCCTACGTTCACCTGGACACGTAAGGGGCCCCATTACCTTCAACAGTTTAGGGCTCCACTAAACCTAAATCCGACTCTGCAAGTGATCGCACTTCACTTTTGTTCATTTGATATTCCTAAACATTTTGAAGAATCTTTAATGAAAAATCGGGAAATTGTACCACTGACAAAAGCAGAATAGAGGTGGCGTGCCAAATTAAAACAAAGACAGACAGAAGAAGCACTTCGGTTGCAGGTAGAGCATTGGACGCAAAAGAATTTGATACAAGAGCGTATACAAAACAATACACAGATTGTGGAGATTAATAAGAATTAATAGGCCTATTAATAAAATAAGAACAAGACAGTGACTTGTTAGTATAAACTTTTTACTATGTACAGTATGTAAACTTGACAAATTTAAGAGTTTTTTCCCAATAGTAAAATATCAAAGGGAAGTAGATTTTGATACTAGAGTGAATATATTGTGTAACCGTGTCTGCTTTGTGTGTGAATAGACCTTTCTCTTGGAACAAAAAGTGATCATATTAATACAAAGGAAAACAATAGATTATTTCAGTTGTTTTGCAGTAAGACTCTATTTACAGGGTTTTTCGAGTAGGGAGAATTGAACAAAACGTGTTTTGGGAATGGTATCTCAGTAGATTTCTGGGGGTGTTGTTCGGTGGGGAGAAAAGCTACAATGGATATCAAGCAGTGCCGTACCTTGTGGTGGGGGGCCGCCCCGGGTGCAGATGTAAAGGGGCACAATCTTCGGGAGGAAAATGCATGTGCGTACACATGTATAAAATGCAAGGAAAAAAGTAATTAAAAGTGCTCAAAATCAAGAGAAAGCAGGGTTTAATTTTGAATTTTTTTTTACCGCTTTGCGCCAAGCATGGTGGCGTTTCGCGGCTGGTCTGTCGATCTCACCCATATGTACGGGGGCACCGTCGTATACTTTCCCCCCGGGCGCTGAGTTACCACGGCACGGCACTGGAGTCCAGTCATTTCGTCGCTTCCGCTGTGAACTTAAGTGCAAGATGCCAAAAGTCACATTTTGGGGTTCAAAACAATACGTCTGCTGGGTGAAAGCATAGACCGGTGTGTGTTTCACCTCATTTTCATACAAATGTGTTGCCTTTCTTACCTTTTTTTTTTTTTTTTTAATTCCGTAATTGCTTCTTTCGAATGTTAAACAAAAATTGCAATTGTTCCTTCTTCCGCATTTGTAAGTTAAAGCTTTACATATACCGCTGTATGTTACTTATGTAGCTCACAAGGCTGCAACTATGGGGGAGGAAACGAGGCACGTGCCCCGTGCACGTGGTTGGAGGGGCGCCTAAAAGGGAGGTTATATATTAGTATTTTTCCTGCCGGTATTTAATATATTTAATCAGAGTGTGAAATCATGAAATCGAAGTGGAAGGAGACGAGGACTGAAGAGTTTTTTTTTTTTTTTTAAACTTTGCGCACTCTTATGCTTCAAAGTTTCGATATAGAAAGTTCACGTATTTGGGCATCCAGAAGTAGTAAGCTATACAAAGTTAGATATTACTAGTATACCGCTGATCACTAGTTCGTCTAATAATTAAATATGAAATACATGTTGATTACATATGAATTACGGTAATTACTTTGGAAACTTCTGACATTATTTCAGTGTATTATTTCCCCCAGCAAGGATTTAGTGAGGGAATTCTCTCCAAAAATATTCAGTGCGGAGAATTCCCCTGTTCTCCCAAGGATTTCGCACCCTGTTTTTCACAATTTCACTATTTCAATTCGATAATAAATAATGAATTTAATGTAGAATCAAATCTCATATCATAATATGTATTATAGTGCATTTTCCTCTTCTCTAACTACATAAATTATTCATTTTGGTAGAAAATCATTCTACAAAGACATTCCCTCAAGCTTTCTCCCACTTCTCTGCCAGAGCCTTTTTCCGTACCCTACCCAACAAGATCCGGCGTTTTACCAAACGTCCTTAAAATATGAAGTAGATGAGCTAAGAAGGTATTTGTGTGCAGGTTAGCCTGATCTCTCACTAAACCCCTCAATTGAATGTTTGTGTAAATTATATGTCCCTATATCACAAGCAGTAAATATAGCCTACATTTTCCTACGTTTTTTTAGTGCATTTCTATAACAGATTATAGCTTTGGAGGTTCTCGTGAGGATTGGGTGACGCAGATTACCTAACCTAGCCATAAGTTGTCAAATTAGCAGTTGTGCATCGTGCATGGTGATAATGATCCTGAGTTGAGGTGTAAAATTGCACTCGAAAGTGGGACAAGGGCTGTTAGTATTCGTATCTCAGACGAGGCATGGAATGGGACGAATATGAAAATAAGGTTGATGTAATAGATTTACACAGGGTTGGTAAAAGTGAGACTAAGATTTTCGAAACACTTTTCATTTTTTTAAAATAAGACTTGGCAATTTTTAAAATCAAGACTTTTGGCAATGTCAAGTTTCATTCCCCCCAATCTTGTAATGCTCGCTACGTCGCTGATGGTACCTCTTCCTTATACCGATCGGAATACTTTATACTTTATACATTATACTTTACAATGACGTTTTTGCTTACATTTTGACCGGCTACCATTTTGCACAGGGTAAGTTTAGAGAGTCGAAACCTGTTCCGTCTTCTTTTATTTTCCAACAGGTTTCCAACGATATGCAATTTGACCCCTTACCATTTGAGTTGGACCCCGCCTGGGACCCTGCGGGTGGCCCTGACACAATACTTTTAGCTTTGATACATTGTACTTTTAAAATCATCAAACACGTGTTTTCCTGTTCTGGTATTTGTCTCACCGTTTGCAATTTCTAGGGGTGGAAACGGATTTTCTGGACACCCTATATATTCATATAACTAACGTAGTATATGCATTCGGAAAATTTTTATTACAGTTTCGTAATTGATGTCATTAGTGCTTTCGATTGGCGTATAAATTATCTTCCACTTCGATATATAATCTCCCTCTCTTCCCTTGTTAGAATCATAATAAAAGTTATTCCTATCGATAGTGCTAAGTTAGTGCTTCAAGCATAAGTTAGTGTTGCTAGGTACGGAAAGTTATTAAAAAAATAAAAGTGGCGATTTTGACTTGACGTCAAATTAGAATCGCCTATTATCATTTTTAAAATATCGACAAGAAAAAGATTGTAATCGTTAGTTTTACGTTAGTTTGGTTAGTGCTACCAACACAATGTTGTGATTGTAGCACTGACGTAGCTCTAACAATTTACACCAGTTTTTGTTATCCAGAAAGGTATTTTCTAAAAATGGCGATTCAATATGACATCAAGCCAGAATCGGCACATTGATTTGCTAATAATTCCCCGTACGTAAGAGCACCAGCTCTATACAGAAGGATTTAAGTAACACTAATGGTTGATATTATTCTTGTTTTCTTCAAAGATAATTTTAAAGTGACGAGTCTAGGTTGACATCAAGCTAGAATCACTACATTAATTTGTTAATGGCTTTTCGTACGTAGCAGCACTAACAATTTAAAGTGGCGATAAACTCACTAACTAACTAACTAACTAACTCTATGGCCTATGGAACCCGGAGGTTCAGTGCCGCGTTCACAAAAGCTCTCCACTGACTTCTATCCTTAGCTAATTGGATCCAGTTTCTACTTTGTATTCCTATCTCTGCGAGATCCATCTTAATATTATCCTCCCATCTGCGCCTAGGTCTTCCTAATGGTCGTTTTCCTATGGGTCTACCAGTCAAGACTTTGAAAGCGTTTCTACTTTCTTCCATTCTAGCTACATGACCTGCCCACCTAAGCCTCCTAGACTTGACGACCCTAACAATGTTGGGTAAACCGTATAGACTATGTAGTTCCTCGTTATGAAGCTTCCGCCATTCCCCATTCTCGTTCCTCTTGGGTCCGAATATTCTTCTCAGGATCCTGTTCTCAAATACTTTCAGTCTATGTTCTTCCCTCAGAGTAAGCGACCATGTTTCGCAACCATACAGAACAACAGGCATGATTATCGTTTTATATATTTTAAGCTTCAAATTCCTCGACAGAATTCGCGACGACAAGAGATTTTGAACCGAATAGTAACACGAATTCCCTGCTTTTAGTCGACATTTAATTTCTTCGTGAATAAACTCACTGGTTTTCCAAAATAACTTCCAACAGAACAAAATGTCTACCAATCGTTATTTTTGCGTTGGTGCTGGTTAGTGCTCAGGCACATTGTTAGTGCTTTAAGTACGAGAAATTTTTAACAAATTAATGTGGTACAAATCAGAACTAACGTAGCACTATCGATTTACATCGCCTTTGTTCTCTTGGGAGTCATTTTAGCAAAGAACGAATTTAGCTTGACGTCAAGTCAGAATCATCAATTTAGTTTGTTCAAACTTTCCGCACATAGCAGCAAGGATGTAATGGGGCGTATACGGGAGTATACGTCGTATAACCACCTAAAATTTTTATAGTCCAGTGTATATTCACCTTAAATTTCCTAAAGAATGAGCGTATATTAGAGTGTGTATACTCCAAGTTGTCTTGCGTATACGCTATTCTTTTGAAAACGATCGAGCGTATTCCTACCAAAAATTATAGCATTACATCACTGCATAGCAGCAATATTATTGTGCTTATATCACTAATGACTGGCACCCTTTCTATTTTTCAAAATTGTTTTTAGTAGAAAGGGCGTTTCTAGCTTAATGTTAAGCCATAATCACTACTTTAACTTACTAATAACAATGTATTTGTATATTAACGATTGACACACTTTTTTGTAGTCCTCAAAGTTGTATTGTAGAACTGGTATTTCTAGCTTGAAGTGAAGTCAGAATTTCCAGTTCAATTCGTTAATAACTTTCCATATATAATAGTATTAACGTTGTGATTGTAGCACTAACAAGCTCTAACGTAGCACTAACGATTTGTATCGTCTCTGTTCTTCTCTAAGTTGTTTTGAAAAAGAGACGAGCTTGACGTTTAGCCAGAATCGCCAGTTCATTTTTTTTACATAACTTTCCGTATGTAGCAGCACTAACGTTTTCTTTGTAGCATCAATATTTGGCACTCTTTTGGCTTTCTTGAAAGTTGTTTTAAAATAATAGCGATTCCAGCTTAACATGAAGCCAGAATCTCCACTTTAACTTATTAACTTTCCGTTTGTAGAAAAAGTAATCTTGAGCTTATAGCACTTACGTAGCACCATCGATTAATATAACTTTCTCATTATGGCGATTAATCAAAACTCATTGCAGCTCAATTGGGTACAAATCAATTACATTCAATTGATATACGGAAATCATGAGTATCGCATGTTTCAACTCCTGATTAGAGAATTTGTTTGAACTGTGACTCCAGTTTGATCTGTTAATTTCTCATAATCCAAGATGGTGCAAACAAAACAAATTATGGCACAAGCTGGAACAAAATAAAGTATTTCAAACGGACAATTGAATCGTTTGTACGACATAATGGGCGGGGTGCAGGTTCACACAGCCACCAATTTTGTTTTCTTAGTTTGTCATAATATAAAATGATTCAACTGAAACTCATTGCAGTACAATCCGGTACAAGTCAAATACTTTCATACGATATAGAAAAGTAATGTGTACCCTGTGTATTAACACCTGATTTGAGGCTCTGCTTGAACTGGGCCCCCAGTTTCTTCTGTTAATTTATAGTAATCTAAAGCGATACAAACGAAACAAATTACGGTACAATCCGATACAAATAAAAGTCTTTCAAATGAGTCTATTAGATCGACATGTTAGGGTGGGGGCGCTTGAACCTGGTCCCCTACTTTGTTTTCTTAATTCCTCGTACTACAGTATAGTACAAACAAAAGTAATTGCGGTACAAACCGGTCGAAAAGAAGTGTTTTTTAATGATATACGAAAATCATTTGTACCTCTAGGCGGGAGAGGGCAGGTTCACAAAGGTGTATTTAAATTGCAAATAAATCTTCATAGTTGTTTTAAATTTCCAATTTGTCTGTCGGGCTACTGACAACTATTGGCATCAGGCAGGCAGACAGCACAGCTAGTTATAACTACTAATCTGTCTGTTAAGATATTAGGAATTAACGTGACGCACTGGCGTAGTAATTGTGTAACGAATAGCATTTATTTAATATATAGTTTCTAACAACATAATTGCAGTTGAAGTGCTACACATTCTTTGTAATTCAGAACAGCTTTTGAGTTATAAAACGCTATATGTGCTTTGAACCATTAGTGCTAAACAAAAAGGTGAGCCTCTAAAGTGATGATGTATATCCTTTTTTAGTGTTGAAACAAAATAATCTACAGCGCAAAATGCTATTGGGGTACTGAGGCTGTAGAGGAAGGATTTGAACTCACGGTAGCGAATTCGAGCCGAGAATATATGTGAAAACACAATGAGATAATGAAGCGTGTGAGAGAGTTACTTCGAAGTTCATATGTTTCTTACTTATATTTATTTATTTAGATTTTGTCATTTCATTAATTAATTCATTTCTAGTGTTTAGGAGAAATATGAGTGGCTCAAAATTAAAATGTGATTTTCGATTAAAGTTTCAAATTAACTATTTATATCGTCTCATTTTAACGAAGAGAGTTGCGTGAAGTTCTAGGAATCTCACATGGTTTAATTTTTGGTTGAGAATAAGCAAACTATTGTTCTTTTTAGAACTTTAAAGAGTAAAAGTTAATCCTTCAGTTCATTTATTTGTTTTCAGTGAAAACAATTTAGCTCATTAGGACATTTTTTTGAAACGATATTCTTTCATATTTGTAGTATAGTGCTGAATTTTGTAACATTATATCCTAAGCTTTTTTTTTTTTTTTTTTTTTTTTACTTTACTCATATCATGTAAAATTCAAGCGGATATAAGTACTACCTAGGTCCATCCTGAGCATTTTCTTTAGGGAATTTCGAGAACAATATGACACCACTGGAGACTATGCCTATTTACAAAACGAAAAAAAGTATCAAACAGAGAACTTAACCATTGATAACTGTCATATGGCACGATTGCAACCTAAACTTTTATTTTTACTCAGACTAACAGGACACTGAATAAGTAAATGTTCTGAGTGTAGAGTCAACATTTATCAGTCACAAAACTCTCAGTTCTTAAAATCTACCATATTCACAACTAAATATTGAATGAATAAATTAACTAAAGCTATATACATATACTATTTTGAAATTTTATACATTATGGGCTGGTAGAAAAATTCTTAAACTCTGTATCATCACTCTGATAAAAAAAAAATGAACTTATCTCCAACGTAAAGCTATATATTGAAATGTAGTTCAAAACATCGAAGACAATAATTAATTAAATTACTATGAGTAATTAATTAAATTACTAATTAGCTTACTTTATTTAGCTATTTATGTAAAGTTTATGTATTCTTAGGAAGTTATTTGCACTAAAACATCAAGAAAAAATGTTATCCATTATGCATAATTATACACATCACACAATACACCCACATGTAAAAATAATAATTACTACTATGTGAAACAGAAATTTTTAAATGGCTGATTCCAGTGAATAATCGGCTACTAATGAGATTTTACAGGTATAAGCTTCTTTTGGTGAGTTCTACATTGTGTAGAAGCGGCTAAGACGAATTCATAAAATTGAGGAAGTTACAGCATTTGGTTATGTCAAAATTAGTACTTTGTAAAATTTACCTTTAAACTGCTCTCCTGTAAAATTTACTTTTCCCGACCTAGCCGGTTATTCACTGGAACCAACCATATAGGAGATGGGGGAAAATATATATATGAGAAAAAAATAAACACGTTAGGTTGGGGATTCAAAGGGGGCGTCAGGATCAAAGTTATTGTCATAAACATATCAGAATTATATTACTGTATAAATGTATCTACGGCTCTCCAAGAGAAAGAGTTAGCTTACCTATTTATTTGCACTATTTTTAGCCTTTCAGAGCAGAAAATTAATTTTCAGAGAAAAAGTAATGGCAATGTCAGCCTTATACTACTGGTAGTCGAGTACGCTACTTCAGTATTTTAAATCTAAACTAGGAAATAATAATTGCTGCATCGTCACCTGAAATAACTTAAAAACGTATTACTCTTATACTATAAAGTAACAATTAATTTCCTGTTACTATAAAGTAACAGTAACTGGCGCGATTAATGTACAGTCCACTTTTGGCCATTTTTGGATACAATATATTTCAACTGTAAGATCTCAGTCTGAAGCTCTTTTCAGAGTTTGAAAGATTCATCTCCAGATATTGTAAATAACTATTATAATGCAAAAAAAAAGTGCTAACTTTTCCATGTACTTCGCACTGTACAGACTTTATCTCTCTTTTTCTTACATAATTTCCTTTTCCTCTGAACATCCCAATTATTATTACGAAAACTTCATCATAATCAGGAAAAATATAAATAATCAAACCAAAGTTTTTTTTACAGCCGGGTCGATTATAATAGGCTACAGGCTTTTCTCTTTTTTTTTTCTTACAGAGGGAATTGCTATGTATACAAAGAGTTATTTCCATTCCATCTACCGGTAATTTGCACTTTGATTCCCATGAACCAAGAAAATATAAACAAAAACAGATTTAATTCATTTTTAATGGCTAACCTGGTGAAATAGTAAGTTTTTGTTTAAAAAACTCAGACTAAATTATATATATAGACTAAATGATATATAGTATTCTTGACAAAATTAATATATTAAACTTTCCGTTGCGCTTTTAAATAATGCGTTTGCGTCACCATCATAAAATGTATTAATTTAACTTTATTAAAGTAGTTGAGGCGTTCCAATATAATGTGATACATCCCTAGTATATACACGCAGATATGATTTGTGACTGTTCATTTTAATCTTATCACTATTTCTTAATTGTTATTAATTATATGTTATTTTCTACATCTATACTTAATAAAGAATACACGAATTAACTTTGCACTGTAATGTCTGGGGAAATTTCATAATTTAAGTTTTAAAAAAAGTAAATGAACATTCTTAAATATCATACATTTATAACACTGGATCAGATTCTGAATTACCTGATCACGTACAGTGTGCATCAGGAATTTTTGAAGAACATCACCGGAAGCAAAGCTCATTTTTCTAAACGTAATATTAATATACATACGTATTTTTATCAGTTTATTTCTTGTGTATAAGAGAAAAGACTTAAACCACAAGATACTGAAGAAATACCGTGTTAAAAGTACGTTCATAGTACCCTATAATAAAACATTTTATAATAAGAAATTCTTGCAACTATGAAATCTTCAAGTAGAAGTATCATTTTGCTATAAATATATGCTCACCTATTATGTAAATAGTTTTAGTGATATACCCAGTATACAAGGGAATAAAAACTTTCTATTGTTTCTATAAAATCACTAGAATATGATATGTTTAAGTGGAATGAAAATGACCATGTTCCAAAAATGGTACATGTGAATATATCTTGAGAAAAAAGACAAACGTATTACTGGCTAGTGTACAATATAAAAAGAAATATAAAATAATGAAATAAATATGAATGAAATAAGATAATTAACTAAATTAAGAAATTAATTAAAATAGGATTAATTTCTAGTCGAAACAAATGCAATTAGTTTTGATATCATATGACCACATATAAGTTACATAAAGAGATCCTGAATATCAACACATGGAGAAAGGCACATTTTTAAGTGTCCTCACGATGAAAAGTGCGTTCCCATCGCCTTCTAAAGTACTGATCATGATTTATGTCTAAAAAGGGCAGATTGCATAGAAATCTGTGATATGTTATTATTATTATTATTATTATTATTATTATTATTATTATTATTATTATTATTATTATTATTATTATTATTATTATCTTGACTAGAGAATAAAGGAGCGAGTTCATGCAGTTAGAACTCAGGTTCACACTATTAGTGCAATATCATTTCTGAAAAGATTCTAAGATTCGGATTCTAAGATTCTCGATTTTTACTCTATGTTAAAGAAAGCACCACAATGTGTATCAGCAACTGACCAAGATGATTTTAGCAGAGTTTTGACTTTTCAAAACTATAAAATATACAGGGGTGCCAATATACATTATTATTTTTTATATTATCAGTTCTATATATTTTTCGTGTTAAGTCCAAACTTTAGAAAACTATTATATTTCCGTACGAGGTCCAATCTTTCATTTAAGATGTATATAAAAGTGAGCTGTTTATAATTTAAGAACGATGTGTACTAGGAAAGGAGTGTAATTTTTAGAAAAAATTGTCAGCATTTTCCCCTATATCTCTAGTGCCAAGGCAAATTTACAGAAAATTATCATTTTATAATCTTCATTTTATCATTTAATGTGCAAACAAAAGTGGACTGTTCATTATTTAATTATGATATGTACGAGAATAGGTCAATAATTTTTCGAAAAATTATCAACAATATTTACTCATATAAAACTATATATCTGTGGTGCGAAGTCAAAACTTAATAAAATAATCATTTTCTAACCTTTTACCAGACTACCTTTGTCACCGAATATGCATATAAAAACGGGCTGTCTATTATCTAAGTATTATATGTACGAGAATAGGACAGTAATGTTCCGAAAAATTATCAAGACCACCTTGATATAAAGGTATATGTCACTCGTGCTAAGTCAGAACTTAAAAAAATCATCATTTCCTAATCTTCTACAGGACCAGCTCTTTCATCTAATATGCACATGAAAGTGAGCTGTCTATATTTAAAGAATGATATGTACGAGGATAAAACCATCGAAAAATTATCGACATATTTTTTCTCACATAAAGTTATATATTTGTCTGAAGTCAAAATTAAGAAAATTATTATTTTATAAACTTCTAACGGGTCTTCTCTTTCACTTAGCATGCATATAAAAGTAGGCTGTCTATAACTTAAGTATGATATGTGGGAGGAAAAGACAGTAATTTTTCGAAAATTATCAACTCATTTTCACTCACATAAAACTATCTATCTATCTAGTTATCTTTGAGTTTTGATTTGACACCAGGGATGTCTATCTTTATATGTGGCAAAAGTGTTGATATTTTTTTTTTAAAAATACTGTCTTATCCTTGTACATATTATACTTACATAATAAACATCCCCCTTTTCTATGTACACTCATGTCCAAAATGATTGTCGCATATCTATAACTGTCTTCTTGTAAGAATATAATTTGATAATGATTTTGCAGGGTACTTTTAATACTGATACTATGTGTATAATCGGGAAAGGTATATTTGTGGTAAATTTCATAGCAAAAGAATTATAAATACGAAAATTAGAATGAGTAAAAAAAATGTTGCTAAGTGGACAAGAAAGTTTTATTTTCATTTTATTGTTCTTATTTACTGCTCTTTTGACATGAAATTTGCCACATACCAGAGTTGGCGTGGGTCAATGAAAACTTGACCCATGACCCACTGACCCGCGACACACCGTGACCCACGACCCACTGACCAAAGCGACCCACCATGACCCACCGTGACCCACTCTTACCCACCACCCACCATGACCCACTCAGACCCACTCTGACCCACCGTGACCCACCACCCACCATGAACCACTCTCATCCACTGTGATCTACTCTGACTCACTAAAATCCATCGTCATCAACTCTGAACACGATCCACGGCCTCTTCTGTACTGACTAAAGAGTTTACACTTGTAATAAAACAAGACTGTGAAACTGTCACTAATCGGAGTTTGAATTTCTAGTCAATCGCTCAAGCACTACTCTCTTACAATAACGGTGGATCTGACCTTTACGATATAAAATGGTAAAGTGTTTGTCAGTGAGGAAATTGAAACAGTTCGAGGTGGGGGGAAATTAGTGTGTGCCTAAAATATACTTGTACTAAGAGAGTATTCTTGCAAGTGTTAATTTCTGAACGCATTCCAAAAGAAACTTATATTCGCAGGAAAATACCCCTGTACAATATGGAAAAGGCTATGATTTCTCAATTCACAGTATTTTTCTCACAAAAGACTTGAAAAATCAGTTTTTCATAGTGTATAAAGGTGCTCGGGTACCCTATGTGAAGGCATCTCCATAAAGTGTGCTCATAATTGTAATTTGTGAAATCACTAAAACACAACGTTAAATTTAAGTTACAAATATGCATAATTGCAATTATTATGAATATTTATTCAAAGTAGTTTACCTAAAGCAAAGAAGAGACTTACTAAAAATTAGGTACAAAGTTGAATAACACAAATAAGCCATTAGTAATACAAGTAGGCTATACATTTTCCATAATTCGTAATTTTCCACCTTAAAACAAATCTGAAATCGGGTATATTTCCTGTTGGTAACTTTTTCGTGGTAAATCATCCGCAGCGGAATGATGTCCATCCTTCAGCCAAGAAGTAACTAGCTCGTCTATTTCGAGCTTGTCTAGCGGTGGGCCATTAACATTGATGAAAAACAAGTTAGACAATGTTTGAGCACTTAGTCTATTTCTAATATCAGTCATCTGTAAATTCATAAGGGAAAATCCCCGTTCGCACTCTGTCGTGAAAATTGATAATACTTCTACCCGATTTCTGCAACTCCTCACCGACAATCTGCTTGTTAGACTTAAGTCTGATAACGATTTTTCTCGGTAAGTTTTGAAATACTCAGCAAGAAGTATCTCTCTCGATCACCATACAACATCCTTTCCATGTCGACCATGTCAGTTGGCAATGCCGATTCATGGAGAACAGAAACTTCATCTACCACGCCTTTGATAGGGAATCTTGTGCTTAAATTATCAATTAAAGCCTGATAAACTGATGATTTCTTATTTCTTTATAAATTTATTTTTTGTAATTACACATGAAGGTTTGATGCCATTACCAAGTTCCCTACCCCGTCTAGAAAGCGAAAGGGAACGAAGTTCCTGGAAAGTGTTCAGAGGTGAATGGGAATTTCCCTCCTTTTTCAACTTCAATTACCACACTGCTGTTTGCCATGGACCAAATTACGATGATTTTAATTAAATTATCATAATGTTGAATTATCGATACTTTTCAGTAGAAAAAAAGATGAAATTTGAAAGTTCCAAACCAAGGTAAGTAGACCAACGTAAAGGGGGAAAAAAGTGTAAAACTTTTCATATAATTATGCGTACAATCCAAACTTCAAATTTTCGTGTAATTGAGCTTACGGTACAAATTTTATGCCTATTTTTCTCATAACTTTATGGGTTGATTGCTCTGTGCTGTAAACGCTCCATATAATAAACATAAGCTTCAGCAATTATTATAGTAGAAAGCAATGGGTATATGAAGCCACGCACTGTATTTTTGTTTGATTTTTTTTCTTAAATAACATGAATCATTTTCGATCATTTTTACAAACCAACTCACTACCAATTTTCCATATATAGAAATCCCCCCCCCCCCACACACACACATAAAGGAGAATTTTAAAAAATGCTAGGACACATTCTATTTATTTTCAACAAAGAGTTAATACACTGAATTTCAGCTCCGTAAGTTTAACGGTTTGCTTGATACTCCTTTTTTTTTCTCAAAAATTCGGATCCTCACTACCTCCTTAGGATATTATGCATTATAATGAAAACAATATAACATCCCAGTTTGGATTAAGGCCTAACTATATACCAAAGTAATTTCATTTGACTTTGCAATTTGACCGTGATGATCAGGCACACATAGTTACATTCAATTTTTTATATAATAATTTATATATTACAATGATCCAAAAGTGTATTTTTTCCAGTAGTTACCTCCTCGAAAATCTCACAGGTCTCGAAAGCCAAGTAGTAGTATAGTAGTAGTGCTATTATTACTATTTAAAATATCAATATCTAAAAGTGCCTGATGTTCATTTTTTCACTTAGTTAGATATACCCACCTGAGGTAAATAGACAGAAACAAATGGAAAAGGAAGGGAAATGAAGGTCTTGAAAGTAAAACGAAGACAAATTTACCAGTCATCAGAAGATATTGACATTGTCTACAATGCAGTGAGCAGAGTGAGTCGGTAGATCATACTGAGTCGGTGGGTCGCAGTGGGTCACGGTGGGTGGTGGGTCGCAGTGGGTCATGGTGGGTGGTGGGTCACGGTGGGTGGTGGGTCACATGGTGTTGACCCACGACCCACTGACCCACTCAGAAAATTGACCCACTTGACCATCTCTGCCACATACATGTCTTTTCCTATTATACACATACTAACATTATAACAAATACCGGGCGAATTCGTTATCAAATTATATTCCTAGAACAACATATTTATAGACATGCGACAATAATTTTGGACATGAGTGTATATAAAATGAAAGGTCTCAGTAAAAGATTATGAAATAATAATTTTCTTAACTTTACAATTGGTATCATATAAAAGGGGTAAAAACTGGGGGGAGGGGCAGCCTGAACCCAGACTATGATAGGTATACCGTGAGTTTACTATAAACTTTCAAAAATATTTAAATAATTGCTTAAATTATTTTTGTCGTTCAAAAAACTGGGGGCCTAGGCTCCTCCGGCCCCAGGCTATATCCACCCCTTGTTCCAGTTCAACTAAACTATTAAGAAAACAGTTTAATTTCAACATATCCACCTGCGACCTACAAAATTGGGCAAAAAATAAATAAGAGTTACTGGTGTATACACACTGAAACCTTGGTAACAACCACACTGTCGTGAATACCTGTTTTATGAAATTCTCAAAAAAAAAAAATAAAATAAAATAAAATAAAATAAAAATAAAAATAAAATAAAATAAAATAAAATAAAAAATCGTACATTTTAAAATGATAATATCTCTCACTTCTACAGATATTTCCTATTAATTTGTCCACTACCTGTACGTGCTGCTTATGCAGACTCTTTGAATCTGACCTACCACGTCATTACCTTAGACGAACATTTTGAAAATTAATTGCAAACGTAAACTTGAGGATTTACTGAATAAAAATACAAAAATATTATTTTTTGCCCTTGCAAAGAGCGGTTCCTTTACAGAATTACGTACGTACGTCCACTATACAAGCAGGTGGAGCTATAGTAACAAATTACATCTTTCGAAATAGTCTTGTCTGCTTACAGTATGGAATGTTCACAATAAGTAACTCACTTGATGCTCCAGCCGACTTGAGTAGTTTTGTGTCCCTCTTAACAGCTAGCAAGGCAAGTTGGCGGAGTCTGTGATGATGACGACGTCAAACGAGGAGTTACAACGAAGGTGGCTCGAATTAGGAATTAAGAATTAGATTTCCATGCTCTCGGCATCTTATGGCTATTCAGGCCGTCACGAATATGATGGATGACGTCCCTCGGCGAGCACACTATCCAATGAAAGGGAAGGAAAAAAGGATTGGGCAAGGAAGGAATCAGCCTGGAACCATTATGTTAGGTATCATCCCGGCCTGATGTGAATGAGGTAAATCCAGGGAAAACCTTACTCAAAATGGCTTGCCTGAAAATGCTGTTACACTTCCTCGACCAAGTGTCCCCACCGGAATCGAACTCGGGACTGCTGGCACCAAAGGAGAGAGCGAACGTGGTTCGAAGCCTAGAGGAAGAACAAAAATTAACCTCCGTGCTAACAACTACAAAGTGATTTAATGATTTCAGGTAAAAGAAATTGCACGTGTAAAAACATTTTTATTCCATGTGCTTTAATTGGTGCGAACTTTTAACACTAAGCGATCAATATCCTATGGATATACAAGGGGTGTCCTGCGAAACGTTCCTTGCTATGTACATGAGGTGGACCTTCGACTATTGCACTAACAGCATCGTAAGATGTCTGTGGGACATCCCAAATGGCTCACCCGGACATTCCCTGGACATCCGCAAGATATTGAATGCTATAAGGACTAACTCATGTTCTTAAACACAAACAAACTATTTGCTGAACAAAACAATATATTCGCATTTAAAAACTACATAGGTGTTACAGTTTCGCCAACTAACACTTGGCTTCATCGGACACTATATTTTATGTCTGATGAAGCCAAGTGTTAGTTCGCGAAACTGTAACACGTATGTAGTTTTTAAATGTAAATATATTGTTTTGCTCAGCAAATAGTTTGTTTGTGTTTAAGTATATACAAAGCAAAGCTTCTATTTATGGAAAATATTACAACTCGTGTTCTTTTGTTTTGCCTACTCCCTTGAAAGGGTCTAATAATTTTAGGAGTTTTGCATTTTTTTACTTAGCTACTACCTACTAAATGACAAGTAAAACACAGATAAAATTACAGCTGTTAGATATCAATGTATTAGAATAGGAAAAACAAATATAAGTAAACCCCTACAGCATTAATAACAAAAAGTTTAATTCTCAATTTGAAACAGACTTGAGTTATTGTTACAAATAGAAAACATCGACATCATTTGAATTGTTAAGTTACTTAATATTACACCATTTAAAATAGTTAAAGTAGCCTCATAAACTTCCCGACAGAAGGCAGGAAATCTCGAATTCCTAGGACTAGATTACGTTTTTCATAATTTAAAATCAAAGTTACTATTTCGCAGAACAGTATGTTTCTATATAGTACATTTTTAAATATATATATATATATATATATATATATATATATATATATATATATATATATATATATATATATATATATATATATATGTGTGTGTGTATGTATGTATGTATGTATGTATGTATAAACTAACAAAATCAACAACTTGAACCTCGTACCAGACAGCATACCTTTATATGAAGGAAAATACATTTAGAACACTAATAAAAATTATTGTCTTAGCCTCGTACATGTCAGAATTATAGAATAGACGGTTCACTTTTATATACACCTTAAATGAAAGAGGAAACCTCGTAGAAGAATATAAAATAATAACTTTCTTAAGTAACCAGTAGACATGTAAACCTTTATATAGGGGGAAAATTTATTAGAGTATACAACTTTATTTGAGAGAGAGAGTGTGTAGATAACTTTCTGAAAACTTGCTGTCGAAGCCTCGTTCATATCATACTTAGGAAATAGACAGGCAACTTTTAAATACATCTTAAATGAAAGAAGAAATCTCATAGAAGAATATTAAATAATAATTTTATTAAGATTCGATATAGCATCAGAGATATGTAGCAGTATATGAGAGAAAAGCATTGACAGTGTCCAAAAAATTATTGTTCTGCCTCGTACATACGCTATTTAGAGAAGAAATGACCCACTTTCAGATGAATCTTAAATGAAAGAGTACCATAATAGAAAAAACGGAAAAATAATAATTTTCCTTAGTTTCGAACCGAGCTTCAAAGATATATAGCTTCATTGGAAAGAGAGTGTGTGGTCAATTTTCCGAAAAATTAATAAACTAGCCTCGTGTATAACATACTCAGGGAATAGACAAGCCACTGTTATATATATCTCAAATGAAAGAGGGAGCATTCCGGCACACTTTCGTATACATTATAAATAAAATAGGGGAGCCTAATAGAGAAAATACTTTTCAAAATACTTTTATTAAAATTCGACTTGGAACAATAATTTGTGTGAGAAAAATGCATTGATAATATTTTGAAAAAATATTGTTCTATCCTCGTACATGTGTTACTTAGAGAGAATAGACAGATCACTTTCATATACATCATAAATAAAAGAGAGCATCTAATAGAAAAACATAAAGCGATACTTTTCTCAAGATTCTAGCTGGCACTAAAAATATATAACTTTACTTGAAGTGTCTTGATTGATTTTTCGAACAATTACAATCCTACCCTCGTACAAATAATACGATATAAAAATAACAAATATTTTATATGCATTTTAAATGAAAGTCTGAGCTCGGTAGAAAATTACTAAATAATAATTTTCTTTAGTTTTGACTTGGCACCACAGATATATAGCTTTATATGAAGGAAAATTGTCGATAATTGTTGGATAAATTACTCTCCCATCTTCGTACATATCATACATAGACAATACACAGTCCACTTTTGTATGCATATGAAATGAAAAAGAGGGTACGATAGAAGACTATAAAATGTTAATTTTCTAACGTTTTGACTTGACACTAGAGGTATACAGTATTATATGGGGAAAAAGTGTAGATAATTTTTCGAAAAAAAAAATGTGTATTATCCTCATACATATCACACATAGATATTAGACATCTTACTTCTATATGCATACTAAATGAAAGAGAAGGCTCTGTGGAAGATTATGAAATTATAATTTTCTTATGTTTCGAAAAACTACCAGTTTTCCTCCTACATATCATACTTAAATAATAAATAGACCACTTTCATGTGCATATCAAAGAAAAAGCGCGAAGGTTAGAAGGTAACAAGTTTTTTTCGTTTTGATTTCGCATCAGAGATATATTTCTTTATATGAGGGAAACGGATCGATAATTTTTCGAAAAATTACTGTCCTTTTCTCATATCAAACCATACTTACAAGGAACATCATCTTAGTGATCCAAGCCGATTTTGATTAAATTTGGCAGGAAGATACTACACAGGAAATAAACGAATACGTGTTTTTTATTTTCTGCGTAAAAACGGTTTGAGGGGACAAAAGAACCCACCCAAAATTTTGAAAGTGGGCCCCCGAAGGGCAAGAACAAGTGGACTGAAGCAAGTGAAATTGTACACACATACACTAGACATAAAATAAGGGAATACGTGTTTCGTGTTTTCCGGGAAAAATCAGTCGGGTGGGGCACAGACCCCTCCAAACGTATAAACACAAAATCTAAAGAGATAGTGTAATGCAAAAGTACCTCAAGTACATGCAGAATTGTAACCAAACTCCGTGTAGGAACAATACACAAAAATAAGCGAATACGTGTTTTTTATTTGCTGCGGAAAAACGGTTTGAGGGGGCAAAAGCCCCCACCCAAAAATTTTGAAAGTGGGCCCCCGAAGGGCAAGAACAAGTGGACCGAAGCAAATGAAATTGTACACACATACACTAGACATAAAATAAGGGAATACGTGTTTCGTGTTTTCCGGGAGAAATCAGTCGGGTGGGGCACAGACCCCTCCAAACATATAAACACGAAATCTAAAAAGGGATAGTAAGCGTAATGCAAAAGTACTTCGTTTATTTCCAGTGTAGTATCTCCCTGCCAAATTTTATAAAAATCGGCTTGGATCACTAAGATGATGTTCCTTGTTAGATAATTTAATGTCCACTTTTATTTGCATATCAAATAATACAGATGATCTAGTAGAAGATTATAAAATGATAATTCTCTAAATTTTTGAATTTTTACCAGAGACGTATAACTTTATATGAGGGAAAAATATCGTTAATTTTTCGAAAAATTACTGTCCTATTCTCGTATATCGTACTTAATAATTGACAGTCCACTTTTATATGCATATAAAATAATAAGGTGACCCTGCAGAAGATTATAAAATGATAATGTTCTTTCCTTTTGACATATCACCGGAGGAATATTGTATTATATGCAGTGCTGAAAATTTTCGATAAAGTTTTGAAACGGAAAATTTTCCGATTCATAAAAACATACTCCACTTATTCCTACGTCGTTCTTTAGCCGTAAAATTTATTGGTAATAAATACTGTCTGAAAAAAGTTTGATGAAGTGAAAATCTCACGATTCTTCATTTCTGCAAAATTGTTTCAAATATTTCAATGTGTTCTTCCCTCAATATTCACTTTTGATCTCACAAAATCATGTTTCGTCAGTTTAATACTCGTACGACTCACAGTATAAGTTTTCTCATAACGTTGTCACTTTTCTGGATTTACATACTTGCAACATATATAAATCAGTAGAATTAATATAAAGTACTTATTGTAAATTTTTGACTACCCAAAATTCCAGCTTAAGTAAGTCATGAAAACAAATACTGAACATTTTCTGAAAATAAACATTTATTTATTCAAATTTTCATTCAGAAGAGAAAGTAAAATGTAGCTAATAAGCAAGCTGACTAGTGTAGTTGTTAAAATAAACGAAACGTAGGAAGCTGCGCTATTAGCGCTTCGTTCTAAAAGCAACATGTAATCTCATTTTAATTTGCAAAATAAAAAAAATAAATTTCTTTTCCGTAATATATATGCTTGTTCTATCGAATAGTTATTGTTTCTAATACATTTTTATACATAATAATGGTAGTTTTACAATACAAAATATCTGCTCTAAGATATTGATTATACAAAAATCCAATATTGAAGTTATAATTTACGAGTGTTAAACACATTAAAATCAAAGCATTTCTTCTTATTTTCTGTTACAAAAATTATCTCCATGAGGAACTTTTATGTAGTTATTTCATTATGCAGGCCTATATGTGAAGAAATAGTGAAATTTTCTGTTTTTGAAATAATTGATAATTTCACAAACGTTTCTTTTCGCTTTTTGTAACATTTTAAATAATGGGATACGATATTTGTATTCACGAACTCGATCTATGTTCCCTGCACTCTACACACACACACACACACACACACACACACAGATAGACTATGTAAATTTTTACTTGCAAATCGAAATATTAGAAAATTTTCCGGTTCCCGAAAGCTAATTGGAAAATTATAATTTGTTGCTGTCTAACGTTCCTCTTCAGGAATTCAATTTTATAGCTCAATGTGCAGTTAAATATAGTGGAAAATTTTCTATCTAACATCACTATACATAATATTCAAAATTGTCCGGCTCATGAAAAGCTTTTCCACTTGTTTCTACTTTGTAATGAAAATTTTCCGATCCATGAAAATTTCTTTCATTTGTTTCTACAGAGCAGTAAAACTTTCCAATTCACAAGTTGTTTTATTTTTGCTTCAAAATGATGAAAAATTTCCAACTCATAAAAAAAATTCAAATTTTCCATACACGACATAAAATTTTTCGATTCACGAAAAATTGTTTTGCTTGTTCCTACAAAGTACTGGAAATTTTCTGAGCCATGAAAATTTTCAGATTCTTTAAACGATCTTTCAGTTTTAACGTTTCTGTACATGAATTCAATCAATTTTGTGGTTAATGAGGAATTGTTACTTGATCACTGATATTTGTTTAGAACGGAAAATATAACTGAAAATTTTCCGGAAAAATATAGTGGAAAATTTTTGGAAATGGAAAATTTTTCGCGGAAAATTTCCACCTCACATCACTAATTATATAAAAGAAAAATGTTGATAATTTTTCGAAAAATTACTGTTCTATCGTTCTACACATCACATTTATATAATAGACACCTTACTGTTAGATGCATATCAAATGAAAGAAGGGGAACGGTAGAAGGTTAGAAGATAATTAGTTTCTTACGTTTGATTTCACAACAGAGATACATTATATCACTTTATATGAGGGAAAAGTGTCGTTAATTTTTCGAAAACTTACTGTCTTATTCTCTTACATATCATACTTAAATAATTGAAAGCCCACTTTTATACGGATATCAAATGAAAGAGGGTCTCTGTAGATTATAAAATGATAGTTTTCTTAACTTTTGACTTGGTACCAGACATATCTAGCTTTATGTGAAAGAAAAGTTTTGAAATTTTCCGAAAAAATACCATTTTCCCTCCTACATATAATAATTAAATAATAAAGTTCACTTTTATATGCACATTAAATGAGGAGACCGGATAGAAGATTATAAAGTAATAAGTTTTTTTACATTTTGATTTGACACCAGAGATATGTAGCTCGATATAAAAGAAAAGTGTTGATGATTTTTCGAAAAATTATTCATTTCCTCCTACATATCATAATTAAATAATGAACACCCCGCTTTTATATGCATATCAAATAAAAGAGGTGACCTGGTAGGAGAGCGTAAAATGATAATTTTCTGAAGATTGGACTTGGTACCGAGGTATTATAGGAAAGAAAAATGTTCGAAAAATTACCATCCTATCCTCCACATATCACACGTAGATAATAGACACCGTATTATTATATGCATATCAAATAAAGCAGGGTGCTTGATGGAAGATTATAAAATGATAAATTTCCTAAGTTTTGACTTGGCACCAGAGATATATAGCTTTGTATGAGGGAAAAGTGTCGATAATTTTTCGTAAAGTTACTCTCCATTGTCCTTTTCTCGTACATATACCTAGAAAATTTACAGCCCACTTTTATGTGGATATCAAATATTACAGGAAGCAGGTTGAATCTTATAAAATGATAGTTTTCTTAAGTTCTGACTTGACACCAGACATAAGTAGCTTTATATGAAATAAACGAGTTCATTTTTTTTTTCGAAAAATTACTGTTTTTCCCCCTATATATCATAATTAAATAATAAGCAACCCACTTATATATGGATATCAAATGAAAGAGGGTGCCCGAAAGAAGATTTTAAAATGACAATTTTATTAAGCTTCGGCTTGGCACCAGAGATATATAGATTCATATGAGGGAAATTTTTTGTTAATTTTTCGAAGAAAGTAGTGTTTTTTGAAAGTATATGTACCTAAATAATAGACTGCCCACTTTGATATGTATTTTAAATAAAAGATTGAATCTCGTACGGAATTATGAAATTATAATATTTTAAGTTTTTACTTGTCACCAGAAGGACCTGGATTATTTTAGAATGTATTAAAACAGAAGGTACGCTGGTAACCCTGTATATTTTATGGTATTGAAAGGTCAAAAGTCTCCGAAAGTCACCCTATTAAGTAGCTGGGTAGTTGAAAATCGAATTTGCAGTGTATTTGTGGGAATATACATCTCTATAGATGAGGAAGAGAAAGAGAAACAAAGGCCTGTAACGTCTATAACATCTATTTGATTCACTAAACAACTATTCTCGATTTACAAGAAGTTAAGGGAGGAACAAAAGGATCTACAAATTTGAACTTTTAACAATGTCCTAGTGAGGCTTAAATATGATTTTAAAAAATTGTAATTATTATAACGTAATTACTCTCTTTTCTTATATTTTCGTAAATTATTTTGAGCATCCTAACCTAGCTATGCAAGATTACGAGAGAAAGGTAATATAGGAAAAAGTCCCTTTTAAGATTTAAAACAGAAAAATTTAATGCCCGCCGACCAGGATTTGAACTTAAAATCTTTCGATTGAAAATTCAACCCTCTACCTCTCAGCTAATACAATTATGACTAAACGCTGCGTATTGGTATCGGTTGTAAAAGTCCAAACCTAATTAATAGTTTGTTTTGTTATCCTAACTATAAAACTGCATGAAATCACGGACACAAAATAACGGGTACTTGCATTTGACATACTTTTGGGACTAACCCACAAGAAAATTGTCGAAAGATAACATTTTTAATTTTGGGGGATCTAAAGGGCGATGAAGAAATTCTCCGTTATTTAATTTGACCTATAGTCACATGTTTTAGAAACTTGGAATAAGAAGTTAAAATTAGGTATATTTGTACATTGTAGGATGATGGCGCTTGACGCATTTTTTGACCTACTGAGCATGCGCAAATTTTTCGTTACCTGTCCAGTTCCGGTTCATGTTCCAGTTCCGCTTCCACTTTCGATTCCAGTTCAGATTCCTGTTCCGACTCAAGTTCCAGTACATGTGCCGGTTCCAGAGCAGACTACGCAACGAGTAGCCTGTTCCGACCACTTTTTTTCGACCATTATAAAAGAGTATAACCTATTTTTCATTCCCTAAATAACAATACACACACTGGAGCTCTTTCGTGGCTAAGCGGTTAGCGTACGCACCTTTGGCGTGGGAGACCCGGGTTCGATTCCCGGCGGGAGGTCATGTGGTTAGGATTCCACGTTAATCAGTAGGTCCACGTCTCATATAACCTCGCTGCTGAACGAGACGCTAAACTAAAATCAAACAAAAAAAAAAAAACAATACACACACACTTGGTTGCGCACGCGTGGTAAAATTAAATTTTCTATTTAATAGAAAGTACACGCATGCGCAGAAAAATTGCTGTTCCAACTCCCACTTCCGGTTCCGATTGAACACAGCAGCAAGAGCAGCAGACTACAACATAGAAGTTTATGACCACAGACAACAAAGGCTACAACATAGGACCATGAACACATATTCCAACTCCTTTTGAACATAGAAATTTAGAAAGGCTGCTATTTCTATAGCGTTTTACTGTTTTCATTCTCTAAAACACATACAATGTCCACCCGTATTACTCGAGTTTAGTGTGAACATAGTAGAGTAGTGGTTCGCTACCCGCTTGCGTGCAGTCTCCTTTAGTTTAGCAGACATAACATTACAGCTCTCTCTCACACACACCACACACTTAATTTATGGAGCACTTAGTAGCGAATGCGCAAACTGTTCCGGTTCTGACTCAAGTTCCAGTTCCGGTCTCGGACCAGACTACGCAACGAGTAGCCTGTTACGACCACTTTTTTCAACCATTATAAAAGACTATGACCTATTTTTCATTCCCTAAATAACATAGTACACACACACACACACACACACACACACACACACAGACACACACACTGGGTGGCGCATGCTCAGTTCCAATTTAGTAGAAATTACCCTCATGGGTAAATTGTTCCGGTTCATGTTCCGACTCAAGTTGCTGTACCAATTCCGGTTCCGAATATACAACACAGGAGAAGCTGCAGCTGACTACGAACATAGCAGACTTTTTAAGATTACACAAGAAAGGCTGCGGCACAGCAACAACAGACTACGCAACACATATTCCAACTCCCAGTCTAGAAAGGCTATGACCACATGCAGAAATGAAGAAGCGGCGGCATTTTTTCATTCCCTAAATAACATACAAAGTCTACCCGCTTTACTCGTTCACTCTTTTTCGACGAAAATAGTAAAGCAGAGATTAACACACACACAGTTTAGGGAACACTTGATGACGCATGCGCAGTAAAATTAAAGTTCTAATTTAGTAGAAATTACACATATGCATAGAAAAAGTACGGTTCCGATTCCGACTCCTGTTCCAGTTCCGGTCCCGATAACACAAAGGAGCAGCAGCCGACTACGAACGAATAAAACATCGGCGGCTGCGCTTTTTCATCTTTACAAAAACCTTTGCCCCTAAATAACATACAATGTCGTTCACTTTTATACGATCACTTGTTTTGGTGTAAAAAAAAAAGAAACTATTGCACCCTTATTTAACATAATGGAGCAGAAATTAAATAATAATAACACCATAAGTCTAGGGCAGAGCGGTGGCTCAGTGGTACACTAATAATCCCGGTTCCAGTGCCAGTTCTGGTTTCAATTACACCTCAACTCGCTGTGGGTCTGCGTGGGTTTCATTCTCACTTTTTGATTATTACCGCCTTATTTAAACCTATTCGTCTTATTCGTGGGACGTAAAACTTAAAAATTGAATTTCGACCCATACACACACACACACAAACACATGATTCACGGAGAATTTGGTAGTATATGCCCAATACAATTACAGGCCCAATTTCGTTTCCAATTTAGTAGAAATTACACTTATGCACAGAAAATGTACAGTTCCGATTCCGACTCCTGTTCAAGTTCCGGTTCCAATTACACACAACAGCAAGCTATGAGCATAGAAGAACGAGTATGACATTGTCGGCGGGGTATCTGTGACCTTTATAAAAGACTATGACCTATTTTTCATTCCCTAAATAACATACAACGTCTACCCGTATTTCTCGTTTTTGGTGTGCAAAAATGCTATATCAACATAGTGGAGCAGAGATTAAAAAAACAGATGCGGTGGCTCGGTGGTTCGCTCTCAGCTCGCGTGCGGTGGATAAATCGTCAATTTAGCTTATTCGGCACACTTTTTTAAAAAAATTCTATGTAGCATTGCAGAACTAATAAAAGAGAATGACTTATTTTTACACATTTGAATCCCTATGTAACATAGCAAAAATTACAACTTTTTAACCCCTTACATGTAGAGATTTTTATAAGGATATGGCATATTTTTGCAATTCCTATTTAACATAACAGAAATTACCGCAAACTTTTTCCAGCTAGAGGCGGGTTTTCTAGCACTGCTTCTGCTACAACAGGAGAACTGCAATTTGTGCTGTGTTGTAGATCTTTTTGTATTTTGCACGTAAAGACAGAGGGCACTCATAACTTCGATTTAATCAATTTCGTAGAGCTCAACAAGATAATATGACTCTTATGCGTAGTTTTTGAGGTGCTGCGCAGAGCATACCCTCATTCTGCTGTTTTACACTATCATATTTGGGTCTACTGCAGCGTTCTCAATGAAGTACAGGGTAGGTACAATGTCCCTTTCAATTGACCACTGCGTGCGAATTGGGTGGCACGATAGCCCAGTGATAGAGCGCTTACCTTTACTGTGTGAGATCCTTCGTTCGACTCTTTACCAAGTAAGTTTGTGGTGGACAACACTGTGGCCTCCCATTTCCTCCCACTTTCTCATTCCACCAATTCTTCCATTATTATGTCTCCTTTAGCCTGTGATTATGTGAAGAAAGTCTGTGAAACAAGTTCAACCCATTTAATTGCTGATATTAAAAGAGTCGAAATCAAAATGCTACTTGTGTGGTCACATACAGATAAAAATTACAAAAGTTTACAATTATTAGTGGAAATTACTGCTGTCACCCATTTTGAACATTTTAAAAGTATATGGTTACTAACGCATTGCAATTTCATTTCTTATCGATAGTATGAAACGTTACAAATAGTTGTATTGTAAATTACAGTACTGTTCTTCAAGTGAATTTGTGTACAACCAAAGGTAGTTTTGTCAAGTTTAAAAAAGTTCAAAATACGAGTCTTGAAAACAGCTCTTATTTGTAAAAGAATACATAATGATCGTTTCGACTGTTGCAATGGTTTGCCCAAGCAGCTTAATAAAAATTCAGTGTAGTACAGTATAACAATAGCTGCTACTTCTCTTAAAAGTACAAAAAAGGAAGGAAAAGCTTGGTGTAGTGAGTGTAGGGGCGCCGAATTCTCATTCGCCCCGGGCGCCGAAATCTCTAACTACGGCTCTGAAAGTATCAACCTATTTCTCGGTCTCCATTCACTAAAAACATTTAGAAAAAGGTAAGATGAGGCACAAAGGAAAAGAACCAACGGAGGATGAAAGAAAAAATATTATTAGGATGCACAATTAGACTAAATCGGTATCTGAAATATCTAAAATCATGGAACGACTTCCCTCAATGGTGCAGTTGATATTAGATAGATTCAGCCTTACGAAGTCAATCAAGAGCAAACGTAGGAGTGGTCGCCCAGAAGAACTATCAAATAGATACAAGAACAATAATGCATACTATCAAAATTAATCCAAAGATAAGGGCTAATCAGATTACAAATGCGCTATCCCGTATAGCCTGCAGTCATCCAGCAACCTCTCAAGGAAGGTCGATGGCAATCCTACGTCCATGTCTGGATCGAACCATGGCAACTCATCTATCTTCGGAACCCGGAGAAAACTCCTGCAGCTAGCGTGAGTGTCCACTGATCTACCACTCTCCTGGTTCACTTGGCTGAGATCCTCTAAAAGAGGATTAGACGCTTGTGACGTCGGAGTCCTACGGGGTGGTTCCATTCCCGAAAACGTGAGTTGAGATATGATTGTCACTGCTTTCCCAACTCTCCTTTCTATCAAATCAGACATTTTCTCCGTCAGGGATATGGTCAGCTGGTCCACAGTCTGTTGAAGAGCTCCTGCTTTCTCCCGTTCTTCATCTTGGATTTGCCTCAGTTCATCGATCTTGCTGCTTTGACTGGTTAGGCTCTCCACTAGCTCCTCCTGTCGAAGGGTCATTGAATGCTCGATATTTTCTATTCTTGTCTGCAGCTCTAACCTATGTGTTTGGTTCTGCGTTTCCAAATCCGCCCGTATTCGCTGCATATCTTCTAAAACCTATCCCTGCCTTTCCTCGATTTTCCTGACCAATCTTTCTTCCATTTGGCCAGCTTGTACCGTGAGACGTTCCTCGGCCTCCTGCAACTGCCTATGCTGCCGCTATCTCTGTTCCTTCAGACTTTGAGAGATGGCGCGCTTGAAGTCTTCCAGCGCTTCAGTGTTGGACTTCTCGTGTTCATCTAGCCTCCTGGTTTGCTCCTGTAGCTTTGTCGAGAGGTCTTCTGCCAAATGTTCATTCTATTCGTGTAACCTGCCGAGTCTCTTGTCTTGCTTTGCCATGAACTTGTCGAGTTTCCTATCTTGTTCTTCTTTTTGTTTTTCCAACAATTCTTCAAATCGCTTGTTTTGTTCTTCGCTTCTCTTATTTTGTGCTTCGCTCCTCCTGTTCTGTTCTTCCCTGAACTCTTCGTTTTTCTTGTTTTGTTCTTCAATTAACTTCTTTTCTCCTCTTTGTTCTTCAGACAACCTTTCAAGCCGTTTGCTTTGTTCCATTTGTTCTTGCATCATTGATTGAAGCAGTGTCTTCAAATCATCATTGGTGCTGGTCTCCCTCTGATTCTGTTCTTTGCTACCTCCAATTTTGTGTGTGACGACATTCCCTGTACTTGACCTTGCGTCCTTCTGGTCACCACATTCTGGGCAATATTTGAGTTCGTCCGTGCGATCCAGTTCCTGTTCCCATTGGTCACGTTCGCACGTGCGACAGAGTTGTGCTTCTTCGTTTGCGTACATCCTGCTTCTGGGTCTTTGCCTCAAGGTGGAATGCCTCAACTGTGGCATCTGCAAATAAACTCAATAAACTTTCTTTTTCTTAAATTGCACAAAATTAATTCTAATTATTTGGCCTATGCCGTTAATCACTTTGAATATCTTACTCCAAATACACTTTAATACTCTAGAATATTCCTATTTCATAAAAATAGCATGCCAGGCTACATTAGCACCACACATTTTCCACAACTACTTAGTCCTTCAATTCTTCTCCTTCTTTTTTTCTGTGCATACCTGCATGTATATATATGTGTGTCTATGGGACGCCGTCAAGGTTGGACGACGACAAGCCTGGACACTTAACTTTGGTCACTCCCGACAAGGTTGGACAACGACAAGCTTGGACGACGACAAGCTTGGACAACGACAAGCTTGGACACTTCTCAATTTATCCTCTTGCACCAGTCTCGAACGAATTCCTGAGGTGTACAAGCTTGTCGTGGTCGATCCCGACAAGCCTGGACACATCTCATTTTGGGTCGTTGACGACAAGGTTGGACGACGACAAGCCTAGACACATTCCTGGGGTGTCCAAGCTTGTCGTGGTCGATCCCGACAAGCCTGAACACATCTCATTTTGGATCGCTGACGACAAGGTTGGCCAACGACAAGCCTGGGCACATTCCTGAAGGTGTCCAGGCTTGTCGGGATCGACCCAGAGATGCTTTGTCATATCTCATTTTGGGTCGTTGACGACAAGGTTGGACAACGACAAGCCTGGACACAAAAAGTGTCCAGGCTTGTCGTCGTCCAACCTTGGCGCGGTCCCGTGTCTATACTTACATATTGTATGAAGTAACAGACAAAATATCTAAGATACAACATGAATACATAAGTAACAAATACATGTGTTAAAGAAAAGTATTAAATCTAACTTATACTATATATATATATATATATATATATATATATATATATATATATATATATATATATATATATATATAATTAATACTAACATTATTCATCCGAAAGAAATTTATGTGTCAATATGCAAAAAATTGCATATACCCTTGCACTTACCGCTTAGCTGGTGCATTATCTTTTTTTATTTCTTCTTCCTTTCTTTTCTTCTATTTCAAATCAATCAAACAAACAAACAGATGTGTCTCTTTGTTCTTCCAGGCAAAAAACAAACAAACGTAATTTGAAAACAATTATTCTTTTTGTTTTTACGCATGTGCTGAAATATAATTAAATTGGGTGCGAGGGAGAGTAGAACGCTGAATCGTTCTGTACGGGTCATTTCGAAATAATAAAATTCTTTCGAATACAAAGTTACCTAATTTCGTGTGATATTCACTATTATTCAGATTTTCCTATTACGGAATAGAATTAACTACAGTTTTCGTTCGCTGTTCGAAATTAACTATGCATGTCTCTCTGAATTAAAATTAACTACGCTTCTCGGGTCCTTGTTCGGGAAAGCCAAATTTTGTAAACTTAAAGAGAATCTAGAAAAGTTTTTGGTTCGGATTGCCAAACTGTATTATGACGTGATATTATGAATAAACAATGTCACGTGTACAAGCGTCATGAATACTGTATTGTACGGGCGTCAAGTTTCTAATGAGAGAAATTTGGGACGTACTGATTTTGGAAATTGATTCCTTAACTCTGATTTGCATATTCAACATTAACTAGAAAGAATAATTAATGCAATCACGGATTAGCCTAACATTGCATTAAAAAATGAATAACTGAGATTCAATTTAAAGGGGAATGGTATCAAAAGGTGGTGACTCATCTGCCTATCCCACAAATAACAAAAAAATGAATGAGAGTTTGGAGAAGTGAAGTTGACTCCACGGGGCTCGAACTTCAGTTCTCCAAGTTTAAAGTATGGGTTTCGAATAATTTCAAGTTAAAGGAAAAATAAAGTTAATACCGATATCTAAAAATAATTATGAGTTAAATTTAATCGATCCTGTTTTCCCCATAACGGTGTCTTCAAGGCGCTGGGAAAACAGGTGCGTAGTTAATTATTAAATGTATCCATCTATAATATTGTTGAATCTCACAAGCTGCAAGGCTGAAAAAAAGATTTTTTGCTACTGGAGTTTTCCTTTAGGTTGGCTACACTGACCATCACTTTTAACACCAAAGTAATTGCATAAAGCAGAAAAAAATAAATCCGATATATATAGAAAAAATAAAATTGAAAGCTAAAAAGGTATGAGTTAATTCGGAAAGAGGTTTCTGATGGTGTATGTAACGGTACTTTGATTTAAAATAAAGAGTAATTTGACGTAAAATTTTTTTTTTTAAATTTAGGTATGCAAATCTAGGTTAAAGAAACATGTATATTTTAGAAATAATACTACAGAAATGCTTTTGTCCTAACGTCAATAGACTTTTTTAAATAAACTCAACAAGAAGTAAGATTATTTTTTACAAAAATAACAACAATTATATGCGAAGGAGATGAAATGAATGAATTGAATTGGCCGAGAATGAATCAGATTTTTTTTACTGTTTTGACAGTGATGTGGTTACTCTTAACACATTTTTTAAACTGAAGAATTCAATGTTTAAATTATACAATTTTACAGAAAAATAGCAACAATCTTATAGTGCTTAATGAATTGACTACATTCGAAATTTTATAATTACTGTTAAAGTAGATTTACAAAAGATAATTTCTATCAAACCGAATATTAATCAGGGACCTGATTTGTTATATTATTGCTTGTTTTCCACCTAGACATGAACAGTTATTATGTAAGCCACTTACACTCAGAGCTCGAAGGACAAGGTATGGAATGAAAATATATGTCTAACCTGTCCGTAATAGGACACACACACATGTCGTAATGATACTAAACACACTGCCAACAACGTGAATAATACTGTCACTAAACACACTACAAGACGACGCTAGAAATATTAATTTTAGTGGAAATAATGCTAGTTTAGTCACTAGACATTTAAAAGGTGCTAAATTTCTATTCTAACAACACAAATGAATCAATTGTTTTTAATAAAAATGTCCTTAAAAATTTCTAGATCAAGCGACAAAGTGCTACATTGGTAACACTGATAATAAGAGACAAACGACAACCGCCATACGTTTCCGCGCATGTGTATAAATTTCTGACGTACAATGATATCATCTCAAACATTGCCCCAGTGATCAAAACATAACATACTAATCCGTCAAAACTAATGAAAACAAGGCAGTAGATCATTTTGACATGCTATAGTTGATCACATTTTTTATGTTCATGGCGAACTTATCCGTAATGTCAAAAAATCAACATATTTCCTTATGTCCACCATTAGAAGGTTAGTCATTTGTACACATTAAAGTATGTCCAAATTTGAAGACATTCATTTTTATGTTGTTTTGAGTCGTTTCGGGCTCTGTGTGTATGAAAATTCTCTACCTACAAAGAAAATTCTCTACCTGCGGAACATAAAGGATTCGCCTTGCGAAATATGAAACAAAATAAAAGATGTTTCTTGAATTTCAGAATTAATTGAATTTATTTTTTTGTATCTAAATACATGAGTAGTTAATTAAGTATGTGAGAGTAATTGTCACAATACATACAGTGTTCTATTTCTAAAAATAAAGGTGCCGGTACGCTAGACTTCAGGTACATAATAGTTAATAATGTCTGATTCCTACATCTTAATTTTATAATACAATAAACGTAATGATAAGCAATATTTCTTAGTTATTTGTTTCTTGCTTTTTTCTCTTTTTGTAAACGGGTAATAATAAGCCGCAATTGTTTGTTTTCAAAAGCCATCAAGAGTTCCACAAATATTGAATTTCAAGATTGCTAATAAAACTCCAACTGACCAAAGCAGTACATATATTTTAAGATTATACATTTGTGTCACAGTTTCGGCTATGTAACATAGCCTATATACTGGTTTCTTCAGTTGGAGTTTTGTTAGCAATCTTGAATTTTCCAATGAGTAATTTACAAATTGAATTTCAATAACAACATACACATCGTACGTTGTTCACATAATGTTCTTCAGAATACTCGTCATGCTACCAAAACGTTCTATATACCTCTTTCAAATTAATGGATGAACTTTGCGAAACAAAAATCTAGGGGATGTTTTCACTTAGTCCTCTTCCTAATAATAAATAAAAAACAATTAATTGGATACATTAAAATAGGGACTGAGCAAAGGCTCTTGTGCGGAGAAAGTACAGAGCTGAAGCCCCAACAGAATTTTTGTACTGGCTTTCAGTTTAGTCAAACTTCGGCGACAGACTTTGTTCGAATTATTTTGTTGTGGGAGGTCAGTCTTTTATGAAAAAAAAATATTTGGTTTATAGCCTTTATGGTTTATGTTACCGCGTGAAAAGGAATGAAATAAAGGGAAGCGCGAGGTTGTGCCACCAAGCGAGAGACAGAAGAGATCAAATATTTCTAATACCTGACTACAGTTAAGCGACTTCAAACAGGAACAAAGTTTCGCAACTCTTTCTTTAGAAAGATAAAAAGGAAAAATAAATCAATAGAAACGCTGATTTTGAATAAAACTATGTGTTTACAATTTGGTATTTTTAAAGTTTCTTCTCAACTCTTTTTCACGACAGAAGAGGAAATATTCCATTCTCATTTAAAAGGTGCCGGTATGCCATACCGTTCCGTATCACCAGAAATAAAACACTGTATATATATATACGCCAACAATTTTCTCAAAGAGTTTATAATAATATGTAATTAGAAGTTTCAAATTTTACATTTAACGTTAACATAAAAACATTTATTTTCTTTAGGTGGCAGAGGTCGACAGCATCCTTCACCAGCCACGAGGCAACAACGTCCACAAGGCTTGCAGGAACATCATGAATATCAGCAAGGTACACAACTGCAACAGTTCCGAGACACTCAACACCAACATTTGCAGATCATTGAGCACCAACATCCTCTTGCCGAGCATCAGCAACTGTCATTTGCCGCGTTGCAACAACCTCAAGCTGTTTATAAACAATGTCCTCAAGACAACCAACAAAACGTGCTTCAACAATGTTTACAAACTATGCAGCAGCAACATCGACAACCTCCACAGCAGCAACATCTACAAGCTACCCAACTGCAACCTTCCCAAGTTATGCAACAGCAATATCTTCAAACAGTGGATCAACAACATTTGCGAAGCATACAGAAAGAACATGATCAAGCTACTCAACTGATGTATTCACAAGGCTTTCAACAGCACAATCCTGAGGTCATCCACCAGGAAGTAGTGCATCAACAACCCTTGCCAGATAAATTACACCAACAATTTAATGCTCTTTATAAGCAACATCTTCAAGACAGGCAACAACAATATATTCTAAACATGAATCAACAACATTTGCAAAGGATGAAGCAACAACAAGCTCTGCAACATCAACACCCGGAAGTTACTCAATTGGTAGGTCCGCAAATCATTCAACAGCAGCAATCGCAGATCATCCAGCAGCAACATTCTCAAGCAGGCCATCAACAACCCTTGCCAGATAAATTGCAGCAACAATTTAATGCTCTTTATGAGCTACACCTTCAAGACAGACAACGGCAACGTATTCTGAACATGAATCAACAACATTTGCAAAGGATGAAGCAACAACAAGCTCTGCAACATCAATACCCGGAAGTTACTCAATTGGTAGGTCCGCAAGTCATTCAACAGCAGCAATCGCAGATCATCCAGCAGCAACATTCTCGAGCAGGCCATCAACAACCCTTGCCAGATAAATTGCAGCAACAATTTAATGCTCTTTATAAGCTGCACCTTCAAGAAAGAAAACTACAACGTATTCTATACATGAATCAACAATATTTGCAAAGGATAAAGCAACAAAAACAACAAGCTCTGCAACATCAACACCCGGAAGTTACTCAATTGGTAGGTCCGCAAGTCACTCAACAGCAGCAATCACAGATCATCCGGCAGCAACATCCTCAAGCAATGCATCAACAACCCTGGCCTGATATGCTGCAGTAGCAACGTCAAGATGAATACATTCAACATATTCAAGACATAGAACAGATCTTCAAACCGTGGATCAACAATATTCGGAAAATATGCAACATCAACATCCCCAAGAAATACATCAAAATCTTGAAGGTATATATCAGGAAAAATTTCCAGCTATACAACAACAACACTTTCAGAAAATGCAGCAGGCACCAACACCCAATAACCCAATAACACCCATGCAAATATACCCAAGGCACGCAACAACAAGATTTTCAATTTACTTATGAGCAGAGTCTGCCAGCCAAGCAGCAAGTTTTCAAAGGCATTAACCAACAATACTGTCAACATATGTATGAAAATTGCGACCCATTCATGAATGTGCAAGATGCACAATCCTTCTTTGAGCAGCATTCGCCTGCAATTAAAAAATTCACATTTGAGAGATTTGTCAGAAGTAATGCCACAAGTCAATTATGATTCACGGTAAGAAAAGCAACACCAGCTTATTTATGAACAAGATAGTAATAAGCAACTTCTCCAAATGGACAATATTATCAAGTCACGAATGAGGAATATCCGCAAGGCATGAATGAACAACTACCACAGAACATGTATGAACAATATCCACAAGGTTTAGATGAGCAACTTCAGCGAGGAATCTATAAGAAATGTCTGCAAGATAAGAACGAGATATTTATGATCAATATGCAATAGTCGTGCTTGATAACAACGACACCGACATTCCAGCTCAAAGGGAAATGGAAAATAGAAACTATGACGAAGCGGCTAACAAATTGTAGTGGTTTGATAATGTTCTTAGTGCAAAGTATAATATAGACTCCTTATTGATTTTTCTCAAGGATGAGTTTCCACTTCCAAGTGATAGAACAACATCTCCTTCCTCCAGACTGCCTGTATTTTGTCAACTGGTGGAAACGACTGACTTTCTTCATTGAAATTTATAGACAAAATTTCCAGTCGGAAACTCAATTTCAGTTTCTGGCATCAACAGAGAGTATCAATCATCATCACCGCAATCCACATTCAGGTCACCACCACAAAATCAAATTTCATTAGGGCAAGCACTATCGCCAACCCCATAACAACTGACATTTGCTAAGGGCACTCGAGCTCCCGTTCAAACAACTATAGTAGGCAATGTCACTGGAAGCAGAAACATTATCAGAACAGCAATAGCCATTACTTTTACAATCATGACTGTAATCAGGAGCAAGAATTGTTGTAACTAATTTAATTTAAACAAGAATAGGCTGTGTCTCAACAATAATCGCCATTTCCATTAACTGATTGTCTTTTCACTGAATAGTCATATGTCTCCTAAGCTACTATTTTAAACTGTGCCAATTTCATAGATTAAGTTTTCGTAATACTATAATTTTGATGGCGGTGGGGAAGAACGATGAATATATTGTGAACTGCAATAATTGAAGTGTTTTCGTTTTTCAAATGATGTTCATTATATTAACAAAACAAAGTTGCTATGTTCACAATGATAGCATGTATGTTAACCAAATGTAAACATTGATAGTAAAGTACTGTTTATTGCAAATTAACTGTTTCATTGAATATTCTAAAAAATACTGCCATTGAAATGACGCAATGTATTAGCATAAGTTATCTTTGAACTAACGCAATCTTGGTCCATTTCTCAGATGAAGAATATGATTAAAATTGGTCAAATACTTTTCAATTAAGTTAAATGCTTATTGGTTTGCTGATTTAGATTTAGCATACCTTTCAGCACCGAGGCTATATCAGGCGTGACGCTACTGTTTAATGTGAAATTCGAACTACATGAGATCCAACCTGGAATTAAATACGTATGTTGTGCAACATGAAGAACATTAAAAGTTTTATTGTTAACTACAAGAACATGCTTTGATGGATGGATTATTTTATAAAAGTGATTGGCACACAGGTTATTGAGAGGTGTAGTTGAAGAAGTCGATAATCCACAACAACACAATTGTTAGATAGAAGTGATTAAAACTATAAATTAGAGTGAAAAATCGCATCATTCAACCACCTGGTCGATTTTCACAATCGATCCTTATTCAATAGCAAGCTACCCCTCAATTGTTAATATACGTTACTATGATTCAATTATTTTAAGGAAAGTGCATCAGATATAAACAATACTACAATGAAGGTTATCAAGGTTTTCGACTACATCCCTCAATTATATAAAGATAATAATTGAACTCAAAATTAGCAACAACTACATTAGTCACATCTAGGTATGAATGTGATCAGAGATGGTACGTGAGTTGAAATCGCATCGGTAAAATAATAATAATAATAATAATAATAATAATAATAATAATAATAATAATAATAATAATAATAATAATAATAATAATAAACGTTTATCGCTTAAAAGTAAAGAAAGAAAACTTATCTAATATGTCTAAGGAAAGAGAACTTACCTAAAATACTAATCATTATATACAACAGTGAGTGCAATAGGTAAATTTTCTTTCCTTAGTTTGAAACGACAGAACTTTAGTTTTTACGAAGTGACTTCGATCTCGAGAAGCCGTTAAAGGAGATAATACTTGGATGGTTCAGTAAGTAGGTTAACAGTGATTTTCGTTATGAAGAAATAATTAAATTGTACGTATATATAAAATAGTATGTAGATTATTTTTCCATGCAGTCTCCATAATCTGCAAACATGTATTCTAAAATATGTATTATACATAGAAGTGATTTTTATGTGTCTGAAGCCACGACATGGTGGCTTGTGAAACCTCTTCAGCGGTTATGAATCGATTTCCACTGTATTTAATGTAATGATACTGCAGCAGATGCAAAGATATAGGCCTAAATTCCCTCATAGTTGCTTTGTGAGCCTCTGCAAGCAGTACCTAGCGTGAACACCTCTTTCTATCTCACAATTGATTACGGATATTACTGTGCACTGAGATTTCCAATTCATTACTAATACAACTAAAAACAATATTTTGCTCCCTAGTATCTAATTGGTTAGCGTACACGCCTGCTGTGCGGGAGACCTGGCTTCTATTTCCAGTGGGATCTCATGTGATTCAGATCGAATCTCACGTTAAGCTGTAGTTCTATGTCTCATATAGCCTCGCTGCTGGAACGGACGTTAAACTCGAATCCAACCATTACCACAGTATGACTCTTCTTGTCACAATTCGTCGGTAAAGGCACGCACAGGCATATCTGAATGTTTTTAATTTTACAGGAAAGCGAATTGAAATTGTTCGTATAACATTATACCTTACTACTCATTTCATTTTCAACACAGTGTTGCAAAAGTTTGTCGCCCTTCCGCCGCTTTTCTAAAAAAAAAAAAAAAAAAAAAAAAAAAAAAAAAAGTTTAAGTTGCGCCCTTTAGACATTAAAAATAAGATGTAGCTAAAGTGTTAAGCGTTCAAGAATACGCTGATGATAAGGAATGAAGTTGAGCCGGGGCGCGCCTAGGCGATGCCCTATTACTTTTCTTACTGCCAGCGCATCTCCTCGGTACGTTTTCAGATACTAGTGTACCGTTCTGAACATTCCACAGAGAAAATTTGTGTTTTCATGTTCCGCGGTTTGAACTCAGGAAATATGAAAGTGCCACAGTGTGTGTGGCCATTATTATTATTATTATTATTATTATTATTATTATTATTATTATTATTATTATTATTATTATTATTATTATTATTAATAATAATAATAATAATAATAACAGTACGCGCGGTTTGACGCCCCGCTACTTTTGTAATCACCACTGCCGCACATCACTGCTGATGACACTCCCATGTATTTGTAATGGTGGCCAAGAAGTAGTAATATCCCTGATATACATAAATGTGCTGTTTCTTTTGAAAGGGACAAATTAAATTATCAGTGACAATGTTTTCTTCTCGCACCTTATATCTTAAAGAATTTTTAGCATTATAATCGTATCTTGAACTCAGTAAGAATATATCTATTAGTTAGAAATTGGTTACAAAATAGTTACAATAAGAATACTATATAACAAAATAAGAATCCTACAGAAAATTTTGTTTTTAATGTGACTTAAAATAATCCTCCATGTTGCAATTGCTAACAGTACCAAATACAATACGGTTTCCATTATTTTTGAAACATTTAAATCATAATTTTATTATATACCTAGAAAAACAATGAACTGTGTTATATTCAGCATAGTATTCTTCACCAAACTAAATGTTATAGAAAATAATGATCATTGAAGTAATTTCCCGTCACTGAATTAAGATCTAAGTTCAGATCAGAGAAAACTAGAATCCCTAACATTAGAAGTAAGAGCTAATGAGATCTTTTTCTTAAAATGAACTTTTGCTCACGTTCCGACTACCCTCCCAATTAATCAATCAAGCAAAATTAACTTTGGTTATGATCTGCCGTTATTATTCTCAGCGCCTCGATTAATTCTTGGACTTGAACAAAACATTGCAAAGCACGACTGAAGAAAGGCCATGAGCAAATTATCTTATCGCTTTAATAGTATAATATGTGATGTGTTCGGCTTTCTTTTCTTTTTCTCTTGTTTTCCTTTTTTCTTTTCTTTTCTTTTCTTTTCTTTTCTTTCTAGAAAGAAGTCCAACCAGTTTACTCATTCACAAATAGAAATAAAAAAACTAATCAACGGGCGAATAGCTATATGTTAGTTAAGCCTCTTCGTAGACTTTTTTAGACGCTTACTTTCAAGATACGCCATTTGAAGACACGCCATAAAAATATCCATTCATATCAGGAATTCAGCTATGAAAGTTTTATGCTTGATAGAGCAAGTTAAATAAGCATGCATAATGTTCATAACTCAAACTCACAATTTTGCAAGTTACGCCGCTACGTGCCTTTACCGACTAATCGGCACCTATATTACCACGACAAGAGTTTAGAAATCGAGATTCATTAAGAATTCCAAATGAACTTACCGAAAATTTCAAATCGGGAACTCAATTTCAGGTTCTGTTATCAACAGTAGAGTGTCAAACTCTATCACTGCTTTACCATCCAGATCAGCACCACAAAAGCCACTTTCGTTAAAGCAAACACCATCGGCAACCCCACAACAACTAGAACTGCTAACGTCAGTAGAGATCTCGCCCTCGCAACTACAGAAGCCCATTCCACTGAGAGCAGAAACATTATCAGAACTGCAAAAGCCATTATTGTTAGAGTTATCAATGTAACCACCAACAAGAATCATCGCTGCAACATATACAATTTCAAAAAGAGTAGGCACAATCTCAAGAAGAATCATTTCCACCAACAGATTAAGTCTTCACTGAGTAGTAGGGTGCGCCGAAAAAATGCATTTTTTTTTCAAGTCTTAATACCTCGGAAAAGTTGCGAATCAGTGAGACTAAAAAGTAGTAAAATCTGTTCATATCTTCTGGTCGTGTATATGCTTTAGAGTGTGCCGAAATTTAGAAAAATCCAAATTTTTTACGATAATTTTTAATATTTTTAAATTATCCTCTTCCCGAAAGTAATAGGTCAAATACTTATGTTTTGGAACCACAAAAAATAATGCTTAAATATTATTTAAATCCACCAACATCTTCAGATAGAGCGTTGCCGTCAAAGTTAATGACGTTTTAAATCAAAATTTGCATATAAAGACAGACCACAATCAAACCGGACGAGTTACAATGAGCGGCTGAGTTTCATAGAATTGATAGTCATTGCGCAAGTGGAGTACCTTGACCGATTTGAATAATTCTTTCCTCTAAATCATTATCGATTCAAGTAAGATTCGACCAGAGCTATTACGGTTAAATATTGGCTAGTAAAATTAAAAAATATCGGAAGATCGTTGGCTATTTTTTTTTTTCAAATTTCGGCAGACTCTAGAACACATGCTCGACGGGAAGATATAAATTGATTTTATTATTTTTTTACTTCTTGTTAGTCTCCCCAATTCGCAACTTTTCTGTGGCTTTACGAAAAAAATGCATTTCTTTCGGCCAACACTTCTGAGTGGTCATATGGGCTGCTTGAATCGCATATTGGCCTAAGTAAAAAAATGGAAATGTATTAATGCCATCATTCACGTCTATACATAAATGCCTTTTTTTAAAAAAAAATCTAAATTTTAAATTATTAGACCATAAGCCAGATACTTAGGGTTTGGGTTGCGAACGTAATATAAATATTAATTTCTCATATTGCATTAAACTTCAAACTTCTCTGATGGAAAATTTCAATTTGAACTTAGGCCATGTGGCATCGGAGCAGCCCATATATCTCTTAAGCTACCATTGTAGTGTTCGCCGATTTTATTGATTCAAGCATTTGGATACTATAACTAACAATACGACGAAGAACAATGAACATATTGTGGACTACAGTAATTAAAGTATATTTCAAATAGAATTGCTTATTTATACAAAACCAACTGCTATGTTGGCAATGGTAGCACATGAATGTAAACAAAATGTAAATTGTTCTAAAAGTGAAGATGTTGGTAATGAGGAAGAGGGAGACAGAAGAAAGGTGTTGACAGTGCGAAAGGAAAATGTAATGTAATCTTTCAGTTTAACGTCCCACGGTTATGCCCTTTAGTCTACGAAAGATGGATGATTAAGGTAAGCGAATGATAGTGAAGGAATCGGTGGAATGAGAATGTAGCAGCAAACTACAGACTTTGACACAAAATAACAACAGCGGTGTGAATCACACGTCTTGTCTTCTAAATTACTGCAACTACACTAACTCCAATTTGTATTCTTACTAAGTAGGCCTAGTACTACGTAATTCAATCTCCGTCCAAACAATATTGTCGGTAGGAAAGAGGAAAACAAATCCGTTCGGTAACTTATGGACCACACTGTGTATGTTATGATGGGAAAATGCGTAGGTATATGTCAGACGGAGAAAGTGTGTACGAGTCTGGTGATTCTTTTCAACCTTCAAGTACCACGCAGGCTCCTGAGCCTGCGACTTGATGAGGGTTGGTCAGGGGCGTAGACAGAATATGGTGACCCTGCAGTTAATCCTCTCTACGGGAGCACAAGGGATCTAAAACCGATCTCTTCTTTGGCCAGATGTATGACGGCTTGATTTGTTCTTCCAATTTTTTACTGTAAATATTCTTATGCAGGTAGTGGATCGGATGAACTTCTACAGCGATCAGTTTTCCCAGAAAGCTTGCTATTGTCCAAGTGAGCATTAGAGCTCCACCTCCTTAGAGGAACTATATGTCTTCCTTGGGCTATGGTTGTTAATAGACCTTAATAGACCTTTCTAAATGGAACAGATTTGTAGATTACACTGGTTAACAAGGTTTTTGTCACAAGGAATCTGAATAGTGTTTTAAGCTAAGTCGTGGGTGATAAATTCGAAAATGAAATCAGTTTTTGACTATCGGGCTCAGTTTTCTTGTGACATGCTACCACTCTTTATTGAAATCCTTGAAAATCGAAAAAAAAAACGCTGCATATAGTTTATTCTATCATAGCTGAATTTAAGTAACTTGCAGATTTATTGATTGAAATAAAAGTGAAAGAAAATGAGATAAAATCGAGAAAAGCGCAAGTAATTCCGATGCACGTCCCAGAGGTTAAGGAACATACTCCAGGAAATGAGTGACGTTTGGCAACATTGTCGATAAGTCATATTGAATCACATAGAATTGAGTTGACTTTGCCACCTGTGTCGCAGCGTTGTGAGTTCTGATAGTGGGAAGTGGTTGCCTGTTCTTCTAGGTCAGTGGAATTTGACTGTTGTGGTCATTCAGAAGAAGAAAATGCTAGTTACCTCTGTCAATAGTGCAAATTCTTTTCGTTATATCTGTGGAGAGGTGACTCTTAAGTCTCAGAAATGACAATTGACTCCGCTCGTAAAGAAGTACTACGAACTTTATTTTGGGTGTAAGGTTGGCGATCAAGACAAGAAATGAACCCCCTACATATGCTGCTTGACATGTGTTAGATTTCTAACCGGCTGGGCAAAAGTTCACGACATGTGCTGTTCGCTGTTCCCATGATCTGGCGGGAACCAACGGATCACACAACAGACTGTTATTTTTGTCTAACAAAAATAGCTGGAGTCACATCGAAAAGAAAGAAGAGTGTGCAATACCCGAATTTATCATCTGCTATGAGACATGCATGCAACAGTGAGGAATTAACAGTACCAATGCCTCCAGAAAATGTGATAGTGAGTGACGATGAACCTGGTAACGAGCTTGAAGAAGGCTCAGAAGATGGGGGATCCACTCATGCCGACCAAACATTTGAATTGCCCAATGAATCAAATACCCCACACATTTTGACACAAGGTGATCTCAACTATCTTCTTCGCGAATAAAGTTTATCTAAGCAGCAATCTGAGCTTTTAGATTTGCGATTGAAAGGGTGGAATCTTCTTTCTCCCGATGCAATATTGAATTTTTTCGTGACCGCCATGTTGTTTTTTCTGAATATTTCTCGAAGGAAGGTGGCATTTTTTTGTAACAATATCGAATCCGTTATGGAGACCCTTGGCCATGCATACAGTGCAAATGAGTGGCGTCTGCTCATAGATTCTAGTAAATTGAGACTCAAAGCAGTTCTTCTCCACAACGGGAACAAATTTCCTTCTGTTCCGATTGCTCACGCGGTTAACCTTAAAGATACTTATGAGACTTTTAAACTGCTTCTCACTCTTATCCAATATGACAAATGGAATATCTGTGGAGATCTAAAGATAATTGCTATTCTGTTTGGCATGCAGCCGGGGTACACAAAGTACTGGTGCTTTCTATGCGAATGGAACAGTAGGGACAGAAAAAATCACTATTGTGGGAAAAAAGAGCTGTTCGCAATGAACTGCTGCCTAAACATAAAAATGTGGCGAACACTCCTCTTGTTGACCTTAAAAATGCGTATTTACTTCCATTGCACATTAAACTGGGATTTATCAAAAACTTTGTGAAAAGTATGGCCAAACATCACGTGCATTCATGTACTTACGACAAAAGTTCCCAAAGATCAGTGATGCTAAAATAAAGGAAGGAATATTTGCAGGAACGCAAATTAGGGAATTCATGAATGATGAGAATTTTTTTGGCTTGTTGAGTGATGTTGAGAAAATGGCGTAGCTATCCTTTATAAGTGTGTGCAATAACTTTTAGGCAACTACAAGGTGACGTGTTTTTTTTTTTTTTTTTTTTTTGGTAACAATATCGAATCCGTTATGGGAACTTGGCCATGTATACATTGTAAACGAGTGGCGTCTGTTCATAGATTCTAGTAAATTGAGACTCAAAGCAGTTCTTCTCCACAACGGGAAACGAAAGGCAGAGATTTATGGCGATATTGTACATGAAATAGTAAAATGTCACTTAAACTGCGTTTCCTGAATGACCATTTGGACTTCTACCCGGATAACCTTGGTGCCATTAGTGACGAAAGTGGTGAACGCTTTCACCAGAATATTTCTCAAATGGAAAAGCGTTATCAAGGGAAGTGGAGTGCAGCAATATTGTCTGACTATTGCTGGATCTTACTACGGAACTTTCCTGAAGCAAAGTTTCGCAGGAAATCGGGTAGAAAACATTTTTAGGAAAGTTTCATAATTTTATTTTACTTCTATGCTGCTCATTCCTTTGATTCCTTAGTGTACTAATAACGATTTTTAAAAACTTTATGTAAGAAACTATTGTTATGAGACTGTGTCATTTTGGTAAATACATATAATTTGTAAGCTACCATAGGTATATACAAAAACCACTTTCACATGAAAACTGAGGCCGAAGGAGAAATTCTGCAATTTGATCTGGATTCAGGGTCAAATTATCTTCCAGAAAGTTTGTTTTGTCCTTATGACAGAAACTTTATATACACCAGTGTTACTGGAAAACAAACGGAATGAATTGAACTTCATAGTATCACGATACCGTGATGTGTAAAAAGTTCTTTTTTTTTCTCAGTAAGCTACATTCCGAGGATAACAAAATTTCCCCAGGGTATTAACCCGTTTGGAGATTTATGCGTTAGTTTCACAAAATAATTAATCAATTCCCGAAAGAATACTGCCCGACAGAGTGTGTATTAACATATGGAGTTATTTTCTTGTTCAAAGAGAGGGTTGGTTGCATTCACACAGTATATTCCAAAGAAGCGTAAGTGATTTGGAGTCAGAATATTCCAAATCACTGATGCTCTTGGTTCTCTTGTAAGATGGAGGTCTACCTCGTGAAGTTAGGTGACATGACTCGTGTCAGGCCCGTAGCCAGCCTGATTGCTTAGGGCGGGCAATGATGAATACTGAGGGGGCAATGGCAGGGACCTCAATGAACACAAAAAAAACTTTCTCTCTCTAATATGTATATATATATATATATATATATATATATATATAGCTTTGTTCCTTGAGGCACTTGTTGTCAATGTCTATGTTCATTTATATATTTATTTATTATTTATGAAATATATAAGAAAGTTGAAACACTTTATTATGCTGATAAATATTACAGGGCCAAATCCACGACTATCAAATATCATCATTAATATTTTTTGTTAAAATGATGGTATATAATTCAATATATATGTTAATACACTCTCATCATCGTCATAGGTATTCTGCCTTTATTGGCAGGTCACTTGCCGCAGCTGAGAAGCTTCCATGCTCCACGGTCTTCCGCTAACTTCTTCGTCTTCGCATATGATCTTTCTGTTTTTATATCATCCATTAATTGTAGTCTCCTTCGCCCCCTCCCTCTCTTTCCCGACACCATACCCTCTAGGACGTCCCTCATGATACAATCTCTTCTTAGGCAATGTCCCAACCAGTTTCTCTTCCTCTTACTAATAATATTTAAAAGTGTTCTTTTCTCACCCACCATTTCTAACACTATCTCATTCGTTTTGCGCTCGACCCAACTAATTCTTTCCATTCTTCTCCACATCCACATTTCGAAGGCTTCCAGTCGATTTTCATCACCTTTACGTAATGTCCACGTTTCCGCCCCATACAGTACAACACTCCACACGAAGCATTTTATGAGTCTTTTTCTCAACTCTTTCTTCAAGGTCCCACAAAACAGACTTTTTCTTCCTCCTAAAGGCTTCTTTCGCCATTCCTATTCTTCCTTTTATTTCACGTTCTCACTTCATGTTATTACTAAGAATACTACCCAGATATCGAAAACTATTCACTTGTTCTATTTTCTCCCCTCCTACTTTTATATTTGACACAGACCCCTTCGTTCCAATCACCATGGCTTTTGTCTTTCTAACATTTATTTTCATCCCATATTCTTCAAAGCCCTTTCTCATTTTTTCTAACATTTTATTGATTTTCTTTTCAGATTCTGCAACAAGCGCCATATCATCTGCAAATCTTATGCATCTAATCATTCTACCTCCTACCGAAATACCATCATCATCATGTAAACTCCTTTTCACTATCTCTTCTAGATAGACATTAAATAGTGTTGGCGAGAGGCAGCATCCTTGTCGAACTCCCCTTCCAATTGCACTCTCTTCCGTCAGTTCTTCCCCTATCCTAACACTTACTTGTTGGTTCATGTATAAGTTTCTTATAAGTCTCCTATCTTTCCATTCCAACCCTATCTTCATTAGAACTCCCAACAACAATTCCCAATCCACGCGGTCAAAAGCCTTTTCTAGATCAATAAATATAACATACACCTCTTTCCCTTTTTCTATAAATCTTTCACCGATCGCCCTTAATAATCCAATTGCATCTCTTGTACCCTTGCCTCTTCTGAACCCGAACTGCTTCTCCTCAACTTCTTTATTTGTTCTTTCATATAACCTTCTGTTCAGTTAATACACTAAGTAGTACTAAAAGTAAAAAAGAATAATTTATTTTAGGAACATTTATTAACTGTTATCTAAATTATAGTATTTTGGAACTACAATACTTTTATTACAAGTAGATTATGGAATATTTTTATGAATAAAAATTAAGAAACAACCCTGACATAAATAAAATAAATATTTTTTACAGTCCTTATGTAAGTAATTACATCAAAAGGAGTTTACGTGAGCACTTCGCAAATTCAATTACAAGCTGGTCTAGATCTAGTGCACGCAGAATATCTTTGTTGTAATCCAGGAGAACGAGGTCCGATTTTCTTTCACGTCCCATAGACAGACATTGAGATCGAAGGAGAGCTGTCAGATGTGAGAAGCAGTTTTCGACCGTGGACGTAGAAGACGGAATAATTAGAGCAGCTTCTGTAAGTATCTTTAGGCCCGGGAAAGCCTCGCCACATTTTCCAATTTGTTTTGTGAGCTCTTCCAGAGATGATATGATGTCTTGTTGATCAGTCGATTTGCTAGATCTATTTCTTGCTTCAAATTCTGAAGCACTTTGTAATGCAGGTCTTTGTACTTTACAACATCACACAGAGGTTTCAAATTTTCTTCACTTCTTTTCTCGCTCAGTAAGTGGTGAATGGCACCAACCACAGCTGTCCCTGTCTCACTGAATCTGTTCCGAATTTCTTCGACGGAGATATCGAGAACTTCGCAGAATAATCTTTTCAGCTCCTTCTCGTCTTCCTTTCCCTTCTCCAAATTTATGCCTTCGAAATCAACAACCAAATCAGCTAAGCGACTGGGGAGGGTGCATTTGCATTTCAATGGCTGCTGAATCGAAGTGTTTAAGGCATATGCCTTCATTGCATCGTGAAGGATATATTCAAATATTCCTTCGTCTTGCTGGCAAGACCTGAGCTGTTCCGTTACCGATCCTATTAACTTTACAGCGGCATCAATGTTCAAATCTCTTCTTTGTAGCAGTGCGTTTGTCGGTTTTAGATATCCCTGAACATGAGCGCAGTAAGAAAACAGAAAGTCCTAGTGGAGATCTGATGTAGTAAACCGGTAGCTTCATCTTTCATTGAGACATGTTCTTCACGGGAAGTTTGAATTGCCATCAGTGCACTTAATATGTGAAACATGTCGTCATAAATTACAGTCATTGTGTCAAGATGTCCAGTCCAACGTTGTTCCAACAATCGCTTTAAACTCCTTCCTGCGTAATCTGCTGCAACGCGTCCTTTTCTGTAAAAGTAATATAGTTGTTGACAAATATCAAAGAACTCTTTCAGTTCAGGAATTGTGTCAATGGTTCTACAAATAACTAAATGTAACTGGTGATTGAAACAGTGAACAAATAAAATGTTCCTCTTCAAATCCTCAGACAAAAGAGCTTTGCACTCCATTTTTCCATGACAGGTGCTCCATCGTAGCACTGTGCTATTATCGTGTCGGTTTTGAATTCTACTTTTCTTAAACAATCTAAAATGGCGTTCTTAATGCTGGCAGCATCTTGTTTGTCCAACTTCAGTATAGCTACGTATCTTTCTTACACTTTAAAATTCACAAAATACCTAATTGCGACAGACAAATCTGCGATTCGTTGCTTGTCTCTGGTTTCATCTGCAAGTAATGAACAAAATGTACTTTCGTTTGCTTCATTTACTATTTTTCTCTTAACAGATTCTGCCATGAAATGAACTATCTCATTCTGAATATCCGGACTAGTGTATGTTGCATTGGCAGGGATAGTTTTGACAATTTCTGCTAATTTCGAACGAATTACGGATACTAAATTCAAACAAATTTAAGAACAAACCACTTGATTGTTTTCCGAGTTGCTCACACCCAGAATCTCCCCTAAAGGACAACTAATTCACAGCTAAGAATTGAATAACTTCCATCACACTTTTCACATAGTACCTATTGTTCATAATTACATCACTACACACCTTCTTCACGACCGTTTCGCCCGAGTCCTCACGTTTCCGTTGCTCCAAGTAGCAAGCCACAGCGTGCCTATGAGTTTCAGAATCGGCGTGACGAGAAAATCCCTTATTTTTCTCGGTTGCATGCTTCCAGTCTCTGAAACCATTCTGCACAAATGAGGGATTACTGTTTCTTCATGGATATTTCCGGCATGGGAAGCAAAAGGCAGCATCTAACATAACAGAATACTCGAGCCAATCCCATGTTTTGTGCCATATTGGACGAAATCGTCGAACTGAACCAGAAATGCTGGAACCTGGAAAATTTGCAAGATGCGGCTGAGCGGGTTTTTTTTATCGCCAAGGTCTGACACATGGTGGAAATCAGATGTTTGATGTTTAGTTTCTTCTTACCTTCTACACATGTTGATACAGATGACCCTGCGTCTGACGTGAGTTAGTTTCATTTTCGACAACTTCACCAAAAAATGACTTGATGGATGCCTGCTTCACATTTATGGCGTTATAATAGTCAGTAGAGTAATTGGAAACGTCTGGCGGGATACATTTGCCTGTAGTTCATTTTCTACTGTTTTTGTTTCCTTCTGAATAAGTTACCAAGTACTCTGCTACTTACCGGTATTATTGCGCGCAATTATAACGGTGAGTGACAAAATCTTTTTAAAATAATAGGTTCGGTGTTCTGCTGCCGTCTTGACTTTATCCTCTGAGTGCATATAAGAAATTAACGTTCTCTTCATTCCGTATATTTGTAAACAAATCGTGAAACAAATGGTTCGGTGCCAGTCAGAAAACACAAAATGAGCCGATGCAAACTGCTATTTAGAAACATTTTACAATCATTGATTTATTTTCGTGGGTGCTCCCCGCAAAGACTCAAATCACGTGAAAAACAGTATTGTTGCCGCTTTTACAATAAACAAAATTTCCGAATTCCCCACTGATTTTTTTGTATCTGACTATTCTAGAGGCGCATGTACGTTTTCTCCAGACATCACAGTTTCGGTACCAGTTTCATATATGAGACATGCGTTTTCCTTGCACTGTAAAGAACATGGGCATGTTGCATGTTTTATACGTTAATTACAGGCACACGTGGGACATGTACTGTCAAGTCGAAAAAACAAATGTTTTTTTACCTGCAATGTTACACATGCACAAGCCAGGCACTCACATTGATGTAACATAGCCTGTTTTCGGGTCAACTTTCATATGGGTATTCTTTGGAAGGGCATCTTGTCCAACACCTTGAATGCTTGTCGTGGTTGTGATTCTTCAAACTCTTGGAATGAGGAAACGTAATACATGGGAGATTATTGAGTATATCTAGCAATAAGAATAACTGTTGTTTTTCATAGAAATATACACCGCGTTCAATGTCATTTGTTAGTAGTAGTAAATGCGCGCTAAGTTCAATTTTATTTAGTAAATAAAATCACAAGATTTTCCTATTTGGGATTTGCTGAAACAATTTGAAACTTCTGTACAACGTCCTTTTTAGAGCGGAAAAAATATTTTAGAGAGGGCAAAAAATATTTTAGAGCGGGCATTGCCCGGTCTAGCCCCTCCCTGGCTACGGGCCTGACTCGTGTCCAGCACTCAATCGCTTATGAACTAGTTCTGAGATTGACAGACGACCTGAAAAATGTTTACCGTAACATGTTTATGGACTACATTTTAAGCACACCTACATTTTATGACGAATTATCGTCATTGGTGATCTGCACATGTAGGAGGGTCAACTCTCGGCAGAAGGGAATGATACATAACTTCGGTCCGATAAATTGAGGCTGAAGCAGAATGACTATGTCTTTACAGAGAGGTGAACTGTCCACTATAATGAAGGATCAGAGATATGTCTACATGCTTGTAAATATGCATCCTCTACAAACTGCCTGGAGTTTCGTGATCAGGATGGCAACTTTCCCAAGCAGCACATAGCGATGAACTTTAAGAGGTGTATGGGTTATCTTAACAAGGATGATCAAATGACTATTATATATTCGGTTTGAAGCAGATAACAGTCAAATGAGCAATCAAACTTTTTCTTCAATTTGCTCGAAGTCATAGCCGTCATTCCTACATCATGAGCGACAACTTGAAGGGGTGAAGGGACAACTTTTCATCTTAATCGGAGCTGATTGGCTGAGAGACAACACGGGACTCGATCACCTAGGGTTACGTCGTAAGTAGTAAATGTTCCCTTGAATCTGGTGGGGTGCTTTGGCCCACTCGTTAGTTTTTGGAAATTGTCAAAGCTAAAAATATATTATGATAGGATAAAATTGGAGTACGTGTTGGTACTTCCACCTCTTTCCCTTTTATGGGTAGAATATTGCCCAAAATTCAAACCAAAGTATCATGATGAAGACCAAGTTAAGTTGAGATCCAGTTATATATGAATAAAAAGAGGAAGTTCACGGATACACGTCGTTACATTATTTTTCCTATGTATAGAAGAAGCCCTTCAAAAAATAACCGGGAAATTTCTAACACGTTCGAATATGGGTCCTACTATTTTAAATTAAAAGTTGATGTACCAAGTTTCATCTTCCTAATTTGAAAGTATTGTGAGATAATCAAATTTTCTCATAAATTTTGAAGCTTCGCTGCCCCCCCCCCCGCCCCTAGGATAGACATTTTAACCAACGTTGCATGAGAAAAGCTCAAGTTAGGCTATTGTAACCGCTTTCCGGATCTGCCCCTGCTGTCCTACCAACGAGTACATTCAGGAGACCTAAACTTACCATAGGTGTCCAAACTCGCGAGCCCGACGCTCATGAGCTCGGCACTTGCGCTCAACCGGGCTCGCGCTCAATTATTGAGCGCGAGCCCGAGTGAGCCCGAGCCCCAATGAAATGAGTGAGCGCGAGCCCAAGTGAGTGCGAGCCCAGTTGAGAGAAGTGAGTGCGAGTCCGAGTGAGCGCGAGCCATAGGGAGCGCGAACCTAATCGAGAGCAGTGATTGCGAGCCCGAGTGAGTGCGAGCCCAGTCAAGAGAGATGAGCGCGAGCCCGAGTGAGTGCGAGCTTAGTTGAGAGAAGTGATCGCGAGTGCTAGTGAGCGCGAGCCCAGTTGAAACGGGTGATCACGAGCCCGAGTGAGTGCGAGCCCAGTTAAAAGAAATGATCGCGAGTACGAATGAGCGCGAGCTAAGTTGAGAAAAGTGATCGCGAGCCCGAGTGAGTGCAAGCCCAGTCAAGAGAGAGGAGCGCGAGCCGGAGTGAGCGAGAGCCCAGTTGAGAGAAATGAGCGCGAGCCCGAGTGAATGCGAGCTCAGTTGAGAAAAGTGATCGCGAGCCCAGTTGAGATAAGTGAGCGTGAGCCCGAGCGAGCGCGAGCTCGCGCTCACTTCGCACTCACGTGGACAAATTTGGTTTAGAGCCAAAAAGATAGGAAACGCATTCCATGTGCAGAATTGAAAAGGAAGATTGAAACAACTTACAAAAAGAAAAAGCACATTCTTGAGGTCTGACCTGTCATTTTATTGTTCAAAGGACTTCAAACATCTTCGATAAAAAAAATAAAACGACTTTTTCATGGTTATTATGAGGGGATGGTATTTGTTTGAGGCAGGTATTTGTTTTTGTTGTTTTAGTAGCAACTTCCATGACCGAAGTTTTTTTTTTTTTTTAATTAAGATTATAGAGTAAGCAAACTGCTTGACCTTGCAAAGTAGGACATGTATATACTAGCAACTAATGAAGCTGTGGCTTCATAGAAAAGTCGAGCGAAATATGTATTATCTAATTGTAGCTTCTTTAAATCAAAATAAACAGGAGTGGCTCTTAAGAATGTTGAATACTTGCACCATCATGGTTCATTGAAATTTAACTACTATATTATATAATTTTAATATTCATAAATAAAAACTAAAACAAAATTACATTTATACACTGGCGCAAATCCCGGGGGAATGAAGGGGGATATGTCCCCATCAATCTTAGAATTGCGGTGCTGTCTTCCAATAATCCAATTTGATAAGTTTTTTTTTTTTTTTTTTTTTAAGATAAGTGTGACTGCCACAAAAGAAAGTGAAATGAAATTGATTTCTCTTGGCTTTTCCATTTCACATTAACGATGTAAAGATTTGAAACTTCATTACCGGTACATTAAATTTGTCATATTTCCAACTATTTCTTTAATTCCTGTAACGATTGCTATAATGCTACTGAGATCACCATCATGTTGTGTCATACATAATTGATTTTCTTTCTTCATAGTTTCGGGGAAGTCATTATTTATATTATTATAAAACAACTGTAATAAAATTTTAATGTGGATCATTGTGGATGCCTCAGTAGAAACATATCAATTATAAATATGCATATATTCAGATTTCAGAATGTGTTCACGGCACTGATATGTACCACTACTTCATCTAGATCACCTGATATATAATACAACAGAGTTATTAGATGCATCTACTGTAATATGAGTCTCATCTCCCCCTGCCCCCATTTCCAGAATAAGCATCAAATCTGCCCGCCTTCCAATGTTGACGACAATTGTGCTCCCTTCATCTTCCATTGTGCATTGTTTTTCAACTTCATAAATATTTTGAACATCGCTATAAAAATATGTTATGGGAACATTCTTACCCGTCCCCCCGAAAGTTGAAGACAGATTTGCGCCGCTGCGTTAATATATAAGAATATTTTTAAAGCAAGGAATATTTATAGAAATATTAAATGTAATGCAGAGTGGGTATTTAAATAGATCTTTCACAACATAAGGAGGAATGTTATCAGGACCACAATATGCTTTTGGTTTCAACGCTCGTACAGAATTTTCTATTTCTTCGAGGTTTATTTCATTTCATTGCAAATTGTTTAATATATTACATTCGGTCCGATTTGAAAGCTGATAGTCTGGCAGCCAGTCCATAAGATTTGCAGAGTACCTTGCATTTTGGGGTGACCAAGTTTTTTTGATGTTTTCTTATAGATTTTGATGTGCTGAATCCAAAACTGCTGAATGCAACTTTGGCACCATTGAGCATTTACCACAAAACTCACTAACGATTTCCCCTCTCCCCTTTTTATTAAAAATCGTTGACTTCTGGGAAATTATCTGTAACTTCTACAGTAGTTAACGTAGAATAAAAATTCAAATCTTGTTCTGATTCTAATAAAACAGTCTTTCCAACTATGTTAATCACTTGGGCTGTGACGAACAGGAAAGGGAAATAAAATGGGAAATTCTAGAAAATTCCCTCCCAAAGCATCTTTCAGCTCTTAATATCCAAGAACCGTACCTCGAATCTCCATCCGGAAAGAAAATATTTTTATATTTTCATGAACTTTCGACACTAGCAAACAATATTAGGAAAGGTACAGCCCTGGCACCCTTGAACATTTCCCACAAAACTCACAATTTCCCATCATTTGTATTTTACCAAAAATATTGACTTCTGGGAAATTATCTGTAACTTCTACATTAATTAATGTAGGATAACGGATCAGACCTTGTTATGCTTCTGGACGGATTTGTGCAAGCTGTCGTGACAACTTCGACACGTCTATTTCATCTCAAAATGGCCTACGTCAAACTCACAGTATGGCTCTGCTGATAACTCAAGTGGAAAAGTCAGGGAGTTGCAACAGTAACAAAATTTGTCGCATTTCAAAGGAAGAAATGAAGGAACGTGTGACTATTGGAGTGCCTGTACATCGGTACACAGGGCCAAAAAAGCCACCAATGCCCCAACATTTCTCAGTAAAAGAAGTGCCAACTCTTGCATTACTTGCATCTCAAGTTTATTCAGTGTACAGAGCACAGAGAATAGATTTCGAGTTTTTAAAGTCGATAATTAGGAGTCCTGAAGTCACTCCTGAATATGGTGGCTATAATACGAGAAGGGAAAGATTAAGCTACACTCCATCACGACCGAAAACAAAAGCTATTTACACACTTCCTATTGACATGACTCCATGTGATCCTGATACAGCCCTGATATCAATGTATGAGGTTCAGAAGAAAACACAATCCACTGGACAGAAATACAACAGATCAACAGCTATACAAAATTGTGGTTGGAGTGCAATGAGCTTATCCATCCGAATTTCAGTCATTCGTACCTAGTCTGGAGTAGTTGAAGACGAACTTTTCTACCCGAAAGTAAGAATGTTAACGGTACTTTACGTAATAATGATGTTCTAACATGGTTCTTTAATGGATGTTGTCAGAGGGGTGACGTGTATGTCATTATGGGTCGATGACCTGCTTACGTGTGTTGGAAAGTTGTTATATTTCTGTTTTTAGTTGTGATGACATGTCTGTATTGTTGGAAAAGGTCATGTGCTCTTTTCCGAGTGTGTATACGTGTCTGTAGAGACTCTATACTGGCTATTTTTAAAAATAATAATGGAAATTTGAATTGGTTTGATTTGAATTAAATCTGTTGATATGATGATACATTATTCTGTATCACTTACTTCCGCAGTAGTGATTAAATTAATAATCCGTATTAGTGATTAAATTAATATTTATATTCTGCTAATAATTTAGTCGGAACAAATAAGATGTTCGAACAATATGTGAGAGAGAATAAAAGATTACACGAGCAATATGTGAGAGAGAATAAAAAGATATTCTCCTAATATATTTTATGGATCGATTTCTATTTTTATTGGTTCATTTGCTTAGCAAATTCAAAAGAGAAACTTGTTTCGAACAATATGTGAGAGAGAATAAAAAAAAAAGATATTTTCCTAATATATTTTATGGATCGATTTCTATGAAATCTCATAAAGTGGGAGGAAACCATTTTATTAGAAGGTGAGAACACTTATAATGTGTGATACGTATTGGGATCGAACCCGGGACCCTTAACACTAGAGGTGTACACTGCATTGTACTGAAAATGAACCTGGTACCCTTAGCAACAGAGGTGAACAATGCATTGTATTGAGAATGAGCCTGGGACCCCCAAGCACCAGAGATGAACGCTGCATTGTACTGAAAATGAACCTGGTAGCCTTAGCACCAGAGGTGAATGGTGCATTGTACGGGGATTAAACCCGGGACCCTTAACACTATTGATGAACGCTGCATTGTACTGAAAATGAACTTGGGACCCCCAAGCACCAGAGGTGAATGTTGTATTGTACTGAAAATGAACCTGGTACCCTTAGCACCAGAGGTGAATGCTGTATTGTATTGGAATTGAACCAGTGGTCCTTAGCAACAGAGGTGAACGTTGCATTGTACGGGGATTAAACCCGGGACCCTTAACATTATTGGTGAACGTTGCATTGTATTGGAATTGAACCCGTGGCCCTTAGCACAAGAGGTGAACGCTGTATTGTACTGAGAATTATTGCAATCCTTACATGTAAATTGGCGAGAAAAAAACATATGGAAAATACGATGTGTGTGTATGTGTGATTTGAATGGTTTATTTATTTATTTAATATTCATCGTTTTTATTCCTTATAGTTAACTCCGTGTTTACAGCCAAGTTTGAAATACGGAGCGAATGATTGTTGTTCCGTCTCTTACAGAAGACTAGCTTAGAATGAACAGAGTTTTATTTTTGTAATTGCCATTATTTCCGGGTCGATGCCTTACACGCTTTCTCCTTGCTCCCGATAGAACTATGACTTGTGACACGCATGTATAGAGTGTCAATGCACTTTCTAATTTTATTTCCGATTGTACTGGAATAACCTTAGACGCTTTCCCCTTGTTTGTTGGAACTTTGACTGATGACATACTGAAATATTTTTCCATTAACGATGATTGTCACGGTGATACTTATCGGCAGTGATGAAGAAGACAGATAGAAATTCGATGTTTCTTCCCCCTTTAGAAGATGTTTTGGACAAACACGTAAATGTATTTTTGTGGCAATATCTGATTTTGGCAGAATATCTAATATCTGATGAAAGTTTAACATGTAGGCATTTTCCTTAATTAGATGAGAACCGTACATTGGTAGAAGACTCAAATGTTGATACCATGTCTGAATGAGATTTCTCCAGCGGTTGACGAACTTGAAAATAAGAAATTTTTAGATTTCTCGCTGTGGCAATGAATGAATAAACGATGTTAGCGGATATGATGATTTTATTTATTTATAATTAATGAAATCGGGTTGAAAACATGATGCTTGGGGGAGGGACATAATGAAATCCTTATATATATATATATATAGTATTGAAATAAAGTTTGTTATTATTGTTTTACACAGTTCCATAGTGTGTGTGTGTTGATCTTTTGTGTGTTGAACTTTTTCGTCACTGATTTTAACAGAACGAACTCTGATTTTTAAGGTGAGAACTTTTCAAATGCCATGTATTATTCACTTAATTATAATAATGAGTTTTTTTTGAATAATTATTGAAAAACTACACGAGTTGCTTCTGAGAAACATTATCGGGGAATAAACCTACGACCATGTAAGAGGGACAAGATTTCAAGTGTTTGCAATTTATTATTATTATTATTATTATTATTATTATTATTATTATTTCATTATTTCGCTTCTTTTTTTTATTGGTTCGTGTTATTTTATTTTATTGGTTCATTTGCTTTTTTTTTGTTCAATCACTTCATTAGAAGTTCCGTGTTAATTATTGGATTGTATGCTAAAACATACTCCTAAGAACATGTACCCTGTGAACCTACAAATAATTTCGAAAATACTAAGCTCGTTTTAAAATAAGAAACTCAGAACAGGTACCCTGTGAACCTACAAATAATTTAAAAATTGCGAACATATTAAAAAATGCGAACCTACAAATAATTTCGAAAATTGCGAACATATTAAAAATGTGAACCTACAAATAAAAGGCCTAAAGACGGACCATTTACTTGTAGAGTTTTATTTGCTTAATTATAGGATGCTTAATTACAATATGTTTGATTCATTTGTTACGATTTTTTTAACTGTTATATCGATTACTTTAAAATCAGTTATACCTAATATATATATATATATATATATATATATATATATATATATATATATATATATATATATATATATATATATATGTTGTACAGATGGGACTTGAACTGTTTAAGTAAGCTCATTTGCCAATAGATGGTATAAAAGTACGCTTTGGTAACATAGCTGATAATCTTTTAGGAAGGCAAATGTTTGAATTAAGACTAGTATTTGCAGAAAGAAAGAAATGTTTTAGTCTTGGGGGGAGCGCTTTTCCCCTAACATTATTGTGTTTTAATAGTAAATATTACTGAATGTTAGCCACATAACGCATACAATAGCTTTAATGTTAAGAAAGAAAATTTACGGACCCCCTTAAGTACATTGGTTATTGAACACTGTCTTTTGATTTGAAAGCTTGTTGTGTATCCGCGAAGCAAAATGAAATTATATAGTTCTATTCGTACTATATTCCTCTAACTAACTGGCTTTTGCCTTTTAGATAGATTGCTTAGATTTTAAAAGTATTATAGCAAAAGGAAATTAGGTACTCCTATTTGTTGCATGATCCTCAATGAAGGGGCTTTTGCCTTTTAGATAGATTGCCTAGATTTTAACAGTATTATAGCAAAAGGAAAATCACGTACCTATAACTGGCGGGCGATATTCCCCCATTAGTTATAGGTGCCCCTAATTTAAACAGTATTGTATTACAAGGAAGCAAAATGAAATTATGTAGTCCTATTTGTAGCATGTTCCTCAATGAAGGGGCTTTTGCCTCTTAGATAGACATCCATAGATTTAAACAGTATTGTATTACAAGGAAGCAAAAATGAAATTATGTAGTCCTATTTGTAGCATGTTCCTCAATGAAGGGGGCTTTTGCCTCTTAGATAGACATCCATAGATTTAAACAGTATTGTATTAGAAGGAAGCAAAATGAAATTATGTAGTCCTATTTGTACTATATCCCTCCAACTAAGTAGCTTTACCCTCTCAGATAGATTGCCTAGATTTAGCAGTATTATAGCAAAAAGAGAATTATGTATCCCCATTGTAGCACGTACCTATAATTGTGCCCCATTGTAGCACGTACCTATAACTTTCCCCTTAGTTACAGGCTTAATTAGATTTAAACAGTATTATATTATAGGAAAAAAGAGAATTATGTACGGCTATTTCTATTATATACGTTGATATGCGTTAAAGTTTTCCATTAGTTAGTTTCTATAATTGCGGGTTTTTCTGAATAGGTAATAACATGATGATAATTATGTTCAACTGAAGGGTCATATCTGTTGGTGGGTCCCCCTTAGGGATTTGTAATATAATGAACGTTTGGTGGTTTACTGATAGAAGAATCAACTATTCCCTCACAAATTATGTTTTATTAACAGAACACAACTGCGAGAAGGGTTCTTGGTACTTATTTAATGCTATCAGTAGTATTTTACGGATAAAAAAGAAATATATATATCATACTGTACCTTTAAAATATAAATATATATTTAGGACTAATAATAAATACGTCAACACGACGCATAGGCTAAAGTAAACTAAACTTAATTTAAAAGTTTTCCGACAGATGTCACTGTTAGTGGTGGGGGAGGGAGAACACTTGATAGAACATGATATAACATGTATTTGATGTGTACGCTTATCATTTTTTCTTACGTCGGCGTGCGTTAAAGATCACAGAGAAAGCTTTCCTGATTATTAAACCTATTTAGTAGTATTAAATAAAGTATACAGGATTACCACTATATTTATTGAGACCTGTTTTATTACAGACATTGAAGCTGTGCTAAGCGTTGTGGTGCTAGCAATTAATTAAAAGTACCAACTATCCCAGCTGAGATTTCTTCTTTTTTCTTTTTGTGGATTGTGAGCGGAGAACTAAGCCTTGAAAGGTATGTATTTCTTATGGTTATTATGATTTTTTTAAAAAAAGAAAGAAATTATATAGTTTTTTTTTAATTGTATTTGACTTGTATTTAACCAATATTAATGAACAAAGAGAGACTCTCTCTCTCTCTCTTTTTTTTCTCTTTCTGTGTGTGTTTGTGGATATTTTTAATAGAATAGTTTACAATTCAATATAAGTGAATATATATTTACTGATTTTTTCATAAAGTAACTTGATTGATTTCTATTTACATATCAATAATTAACTAAAAATGATGATTAATTTTTTTTCTTTTTTATATGATATTATCATGTGAGCGTTGCTTAAAAGAAGTATTTATTTGATCTTTTTTATTATTATTAAACTGTAGTTGATTACTCAAAATAGTTTTTCTTTGTTTTATTTTTTAGATGGATTTCTTTTGCCCGACTGAAGAATTTAACATGATTGATGAGATCTACCTGCAAGAGGTTTTGCGCGGTCTCAACGAGTACCCTAGGGTTTTTAGTACGTGGAAAGCCATTATGGAATTAAGCAGACTTGGCCATAGGGGATCGGTGAGATGCGAAGCCTTATTGCGGACCCTTCGTGTCTTTGAAGGTAATGATACACTAATTCTCCAGCACTGTGTAAGCAGTGCTGACGTACTGGATTTGTTTGTGTACGGTTTTTTCCCTAGTAAAGAGTCATATGAATTGGCTCTAGATAAACTTATGTATTTATTAGCTTGTGGGGAAGATCAGGTAGATAGGATAAATGATACAGAGTTATCTGAGTTTTTTGATTTTGGCTCGCGATTTGTTTTGGAACCATGCTTAATCCCATCTGAAAATAATAATGCCATAGTCATGACCCCTCAAGAAACTCATAACTTGAGTCCTAATAATTTATATTTGTTATCAAATGAAGATTTAGGTTTCCTAAATGATAAAGCAGATGGGATTGGCAATTTAATTTCCGTTGAATTACCAATTGAAGAAGAAATGAGGAGATTGGTTGAAAATGAGGACAATGCTGTGGTTATACCCACGCAACAGGTCCAGGGAGAAAATCCTGTATACAATACAACTCAATATTGTGTACAGGATAATCATGACTATGGGAACCAAATGATTTTTTCTCCTCAGCCTGGACCGTCATCTGCTAGTGTCCCACCAATGGTTGGACATGGCAACATAAATAAGAATAGTACAAGTAGTACTACTGGTAGTCATAATAGTGGTAGTACAAGTGGTAGTAGTAGTGATAATAATAATGGCGGGGATAATCAAAGCAATAGTAATTTCGAAGTTGTAAGACAAAGCAGACAAAGGTTTCGTAAGTTTCATCTTACGGGCCATGAAATTGTCGTCAGACCTGTGGGTGATGAAAGGAATATTAATAACCCAGAGGCCTATATCGAGAGTTTAATCGATTTTGCATTGGAACATGTGATCTCCAATGCACGCCCCATGGACTACATTGGTTTATACGTTGAAAGTAGTAATAGTACTAATAACAAACCAGTGTATGTACCGTTTAGAAGAAAGGACAATTTCACTGCTAGAACAGTCCTCACTTCAATCGAACGAGTACTAAATTCGAATGAAGTGTTCCTTTTAGGGGAAGAAGTATTGTTTCGATTCCATATAGCTGAAAATTTGCACGGACAAGGAAGACCTAATGCAATGAGTGCTGTCCAAAAATATTGCAAATACCAAGATTACTTGGAAAAGCGATTAATTCGCATTGAAAATAAGAATATGTACTGCCTCCCCATGGCCATAATATATGGAATAACAAAACATACCGCAAGTAGTAAAGTTTTATATCATTTAAAAACAAGAGACTATGATAGTTGGATTCTTAAAGCAGAAGTTCTCTGCGAAATGGCAGGAGTTAACGTTCAAAGTAAGCAAGGTTGTGACATCTCTGATTTGGACCTCTTTCAAGCATATTTGAAAGGGGAATATCAAATCGTTGTTTATGAGGAGGGTGAAAAGAATAATCGGGAATATATAGTACGTTACCCGGGAGAACACGCAGAAAATAAGATTTTTATCCTATATCAAAGAGGTAACACTATTGGTCATTTTGAACCCATTCGTAATATTACAAGTTTTCTTAGCAAACGGAAGTATTGTTATTATTGTTTGGAAGGTTATGATGAAAGATATCGCACACACAAGTGTAAAACTCGTTGTACTTTTTGCGAACATACTCACGAACGGGACGATACTGACAACAGAATTAAATGTAATGCATGCAATAGAGAATTTGCTGAGGGTATTTGTTTTGACAACCATCTGACACATAATAAAGCGGCTAAATCCGTATGTGATAATGTAAAGCTCTGCATCGATTGTGGTATCATCTTTGATAAGAGGGGGCGAAAATCTGAACACATGTGTGGTGAACATTTTTGTTCAACATGCCGCGCGTATGTTGATACAAATCATACATGTTTTGTTCAGAGACAGCAACCTGTTCATACGAAAAGGTTTATGTACATCACCTATGATGTAGAGACGATGTTGAAGGCGCCGAATGAGCGCGGTGAAAGGGAACATGAAGTTGTACTGGTGTGTTGTCATCATGTATGTCACGTCTGTATAAGGAAAGGTATCGATGAGCCTTGTAAAACGTGCGGTGACAATATTGGAAATCGTTCGTTTTCTTTTAAGACAATGACGGATTTTATTAACCACGTGTTAGTAGAACGTCCTGTCTTTCAGAAAATCCTGGTGATCGCTCATAATGCTTCCAGATACGATGGCCTCTTCTGTCTTAGAACTCTAATAGAAGACCAGCATATTGTACCTAGTGTTCTTATTCAGGGTCAAAAGATTTTTAATATTAACATAGGTAACCGTATCTTTTTTCGCGACTTTTTCCTCTATATTGGTCCTAAATTATCCAAATTACCGAAAACGTTAGGCCTTAGGCAAAATTTAAAGAAGGGAGATTTCCCATATTTGTTTAATACTGAAGAGAATCAAAATTATGTCGGTCCCTACCCTCCGCTTAAGTACTATGACCCTGAGGGACGAAGCACAGAAGAAAGAAAACAATTGGAAGCCTGGCACCAAGAACGTGCGGAAAGTGGCGAGGAGTTTAACCTGCAGAAGGATATGTTGGCTTATTGTAAAAATGATGTTAGAATTCTAACAGAAGCGGTCGTCAAGTTTAGCGATATTATTGAAGAGAAAACGGAGGGTTTGCAATGTTTCATAACATCATTAACCATTGCAAGTCTTGCAATGCGCACATATCGTACCTTGCACTTACCGGAAAATACTATTCCTATCATTCCCGCGTTGGGATTCCATCATAAGACCAAGTATAGTACAAAAGCTATGCAATGGCTTATGTATATGGAAGACCAATTAGGGATAGAAATCCAGCATGCTAGGAGAGGTGGGGAAAAGTATATTGGTAGGTACAAGGTCGATGGATGGCACGAAGGACTCAACGCTGCCTTCGAGTATTACGGATGTTTTTTCCATGCCTGCCGCCATTGTTTTCCCTTTAACCGTGACGCGGTTTTGCACGATGCACAAGATTCGTACAATACGATGGAAAAACGATATGAGCAAACCATGCGCCGCCGTAAGTACCTGAAAAGTATAGGTGTAAACCTATATGAAATATGGGAATGTTCTTGGGATAATAAGGTAAAGACGGACAAGGAAGTGCAAAAGTTTGTTCAAGAACGTTGTACTAATCTACCTGATTTTCTTATTCCTAAGAACTGTTACAACGGTGGTCGCACGGAGGTCTTTCGTTCTTACGTCAATTGTACGAGTGATGAGCGTATATCTTATGCCGATGTAACGAGCCTTTACCCATGGGTAATGGCGCGTAAACCTATGCCGGTTAAATCACCTAAGATTCACACGGGACCGGACTTTCCAGATGTGGAAAGTATTCACGGTGTAGTTAAATGCACAATTGTCCCTGCAAAGGACCTCTATTTTCCGATCTTACCATACGTTGCGGGAGGTCGATTACTTTTCGGCCTTTGCCGCACATGTATGGAAGAAGAAAACACTAATGAATGTACTCATAGTGATGCTGAGTGTGCTCTCACAGGAACATTTTGTACTCCAGAGTTACACCTTGCTCTTAAAAAAGGTTACAAAATAATCGATATACATGAGATATGGGAATTTGAACTCTTAGATCCTGAAGAGGGGAATTCAGGTGGGCTGTTCGGGACCTATGTGAATTCCTTCCTTCAGATGAAGCAGGAAGCCTCTGGTTTTCCTGCTTACTGTACCACTGAAGAAGACAAACATAAATATATCGAAGAATATTATGCACATGAAGGCATACGATTAAATTATGATAATATTAGGACGAACCCTGGATTGAGGCAATGTGCGAAACTATACCTCAATTCATTGTATGGAAAGTGGGGACAACGCACAGATATGTCGCAGAGTATAATTGTTAGTGATGAGGTCACATTTCTTAGGTATTTAACTACGGCAAGGTATGAAATTCAAAGTGTGATACCAATTGATGATGACCATCTCATTGTCACATACAGAGACATTGAAAACGAAAACGTTCCGTTAGCGTTTTCTAATGTGATACTAGCCGCATTTATTACTTCGTGGGCTAGACTTAGACTTTACGAACTACTGACAACTGTAGGACCTGACAGAGCCATTTACTGTGACACTGACAGTATCATGTATCTACAGAAAAAAGATGAGGAACCCTTGTTACCGCTCGGAAACTATTTGGGTGATCTTACAAATGAAATTCCTGAAGGTTGGGAGTTTACAACCTTTATTGGTCTTGGCTGTAAAAACTACGCAATGCGGCTAACAAATGCCCAAGGGGATGTTCGCGATATATTCAAAATTAGGGGGATAACACTAAACGATAGAACCTCTCAAAAAATTAACTTTGAGAGTTTCTATAAATTAGTGTCTGGACAATTAGAGTCCACAGTAATAGAAAACCCAAACAGTATCGTTCGTAGACCGGGGTTCCGTATCTTTAGCTGTAGAGAGACAAAGACACACCGTGAGGTCAACAAAAAACGAAAACGTATTGACGAACCTGACGTAACTGACGATGAACCAGTACAAAAACGTGCAAGTGTACCTTACGGTTATAGACCCACGAATGAATGAATGTGAGTTGTATGAATGTCTCTTTTTTTAAACCGGCTCGTATACTCGTTCTTAAAATATTTATTTATTTTTAATTTATCCCTAATTTATTTTAATTTATTCATAATTTATTTTTTTTTCATTTCAAGCTTTAATCTTATATCCCAGTGATTTTTTTAATGGTTCGTATACCAGAGCAGCTACGCTGTAAACTTGTAAATAATTCGTTTGCTGTGCAAACAATGTATAAACTAGTCACTTCAGCTTTAATCTTATATCCCAGTGATTTTTTATCCGTTTTATTAGTATGTATACTCCGAACAATCAACGATTGTGAAAATATTAAAATTCACATGTTTGAAAATATGTGAATGTATGAGTGTGAGTGTGTATATAAAGCAGAGTCTCTATTGTATGCATTCATTTGATTACAAGATGTTAAAGTTTCAACATCCCTCTACTATTTTAATTGCTGGTCCTTCAAGGGCTGGTAAAACTTGTTTTGTAAATCGTTTACTTAATGAATGTGATCAAATGTTTAGTATAAAATTTAATGATATTGTTTGGTGTTATGGTGCGGTAATACCAAAATTAGATGCAAATGCAAAAATACGTTTTGTAGAGGGAATACCTGACATGAATAATTTTGAAATTAAAGAAAATTCATTATTAATACTTGATGATTTAATGTCGGAAACTAATGGCGATGTTGCTAATTTATTTACAAAGTATGCACATCATAAAAAGTTAAATGTAATATTTATTATTCAAAATTTATTTCCAAAAGGAAAACATGCACGTGATATTAGTTTAAATGCACATTATATTATAGTATTTAAAAATCCACGTGATAAATTACAAATACAATATTTAGCAAGGCAAATTATGCCTCGGTATAGTAAAGAAGTCGTGAGTGTGTTCGAAGAAGTAACACGGGAGCCTCACACTTATTTATTATTTGACTTGACACAAAAAACAAACGATGCATTGCGAATACGTACAAATATTTTTCCGAATGAAATCATGCATGTGTACGCTAACGTAAAAGACATGCATACAGAAATTCTTGTTTAGTTTGCATCAAGATGTTGAAGGTGAAACAACACTACAGCACGCTCCGTGCTCTGTGCAAATGCAAAAATGCAAAACGAAAACAAATTTTACAAAATGCTTCAGGGGATTTAATAAGAACAATATCTCAAGTAGCTAAAAACACAATAAAAGGAAACATTCCTTTAAATTCTCGTCAGAAGCAACGTTTACGTAGACATAAAAAGATCTTACGTGCTCTATCTCAGCAGCGTACTGCATTGAATAAAAAGAAGAAGTTGTTACTACAAAAAGGTGGTGCGCTTTTACCGTTAATTTTGGGACCACTTCTTGCAGCAGTAGGAAGTAGTATTTTCAGTCGTTAAATATGTCAGAGTTACGTAAAATGATTTTAGTTCCTGAAAATGCTGTACATGAAATTCAATCAAATCTTAAATCCATAGATTCACATCAGTCACGTTTAGATGAAGAAATGAATAATATCTTAAAACGCCGTGGTCTTAGTGTACAACAAAAGTGGAAATTATATCAACAAGCTTTGCATCGTTATTTACAGTATACATCTTCTTCACATAAGCCTATTACTTTACCTATCATTCAAGAAGAAGAAGAAGAAGAAAAATTATCATCAAGTTCCAAACAAGATAGCAATACTTCTATTTTACCATTTGTATCAGACATTTTACAATCAGTACCGAAAACACTTCGTAGGAAAACAGATCTATTATTAAAACAGTTGACAAGTTTTGATAAAATTCAGTGGGATAAGTCTGGCATTGTACGTATTCAAGGAAAAACAATACCAGGTTCAAATATTATAGATTTAGTAAATGATGTTGTTCGTACAAGAAAATATTCAAGAAATCCTTTAGGTATTCATGAATTTAAAAATTTATTAGAAGATCTTAATGTTCCTAAAGAATTTATTGGTACACCTATTAGCACACCAGCATCAAAAGTGAATAGTAGTAGTAGTAGCAGACAACGTATTCGTAAAGTAAGAAAATCTACTAGTCCTGCAGTAGTTGCTAATTTATTTAAACAGTGGAAAGAATATAGTATGTAAAAATGACAAAATTATCAAAAATATATTATGATTATTCAAATCCTGATTCTTTATCAAGTATACAAACATTACAACGCAAAACAAAGTTATCTAAAAAGAAAATTAAAAATTGGTTAGCTTCTCAAGATGCTTATACATTACATGCACCAGCTCGTAAAGTTTTTGAACGTAAAAAGTATTATGTTAGTGCACCAAATGAAACATTACAAATGGATTTAGCAGATATGCAAAATATTGCAAAGTATAATAATAATTATAAATATATATTATGTTGTATTGATATTTTTTCACGTTATGCATATTGTGTTCCGTTAAAAACAAAAAAAGGTCCTGAAATGGTAAAAGCAATAACAAAAATTTTTAAAAATTTCAAGTTACCCGTGTTTAACGTACAAACAGATTTAGGCGGTGAATTTTATAATCGTCATGTAAAACAATTGTTTAAAAAATATGAAATTAATCATTATAGTGTTCATTCCGAAATTAAATGCGCGTTAGCAGAACGTTTTATACGTACATTAAAAGAAAGATTGTATCGTTATTTTACTGCAAAGAATACTTATCGTTATATTAATGTATTAGATCAAATTGTAAAAAATTATAATCATTCATACAATTCAAGTATTAAAATGGCACCTGCACAAGTAAATGATTCCAATGTAAATCAAGTGTGGGAAACATTATACGGAAATAAAAATAATAAAAAGAATATAACATGTAAATTTAATCCGGGTGAATATGTACGTGTTAGTAAGTATAAACATGTATTAGAAAAAGGATATTTACCTAAATGGTCACAAGAAATATTTATTGTTGACAAATGTATTAAGTCAGATCCTGTCACTTACAAATTAAAAGATTGGAACGGTGAAGAAATTAAAGGAATATTTTATGCACAAGAATTACAAAAAGTAATTATAAATTCAAAGAAAACATATCTCATTGAAAAAGTATTAAAACGTAAAAAAGGGTGGATGTATGTAAAATGGTTAGGATATCCATCAAGTATGAATTCGTGGATTAGATCAGATTCTATTCAGTCTGCAAAATGAATTCGAACTTTACACACGACTTTTACGTTACTCTTCCTTCAAATGCAAGTAGCAATCTTTTTAATAATAATACCACATCATCATTTCGAGTTAAATTGGCACAACCTATTGATTTAAGTGATGGGGAATGGGGTGTTGCATTAACACAAATTAATATTCCGTGGAGTTTTTACAATGTTGGTGAAAATGAAGAAATTATAATTACTAGTGTTATCGATGATAAAGTTGAACGCTGCCATGTTCCAATAACACCTGGATATTATTCATCAATTGAATCAATTCTACAATTAATTCCTGAAAATGTTCGTATGTTACACTATTTACAAAATAAAAATCAAGTTGTTATTAAACATTCTTTAAAATTAGAAGATCAATGTATGATTGGTGTTACACCAGGTTTACAACAGATTTTTGGATTTATTAATGAAAATACGCTTGATGTTAAAAATGTTATATACACAAAAGTTAAAAATGTTGATTTAATATTAGCACGTGGAAAATTTCCATGTGATTTAGATTATAATATTCTCAATACAATTAATGTTTGCATTGATATTGTAAAACAACAACAAAATATAGGTCCATTAGTTCGAAAACTTAGTGTATATAATGTACAACACGGTCATGTAAAATCTTTTGTATTTCACACACCACATTATGTTAAAGTTGAAAAGAAATATTTTGATACAATAGAAGTAAACTTAAAAGATGAACACGGGTTAAAATTACCATTTCGTTTTGGAACTTCAAACCTAACACTTCACTTTAAACGAAAATGATTTCTGAAAGTATTGATGATAGTTTTTACATTACATTAGTTTCAAATGCTAGTGCTAATGTATATCCTACAAATAGTCCAACACATTTTATTAATCAATTAAAAAATAATATTCGTTTATCAGAATCCGATTGGTATGTAGGATTAAGTGAAGTACATATTCCATTAACATGTTATAATGTTACCGCGGGTGAAATCGTTATATGGTACAAATTTAAAAATGCAGAACCTATGAAAAGGAAAATTCTTGTTGGATATTATCCATCCATTCATCATTTACTAGAAGAATTAAACGCAATATCGAGTTTTATAAGATTTAGTTTTTCAAATGTTGTACATGTTGAATGTGATGAACATGTAGAATCAGTTACATTGTCGCCTACATTAGCTTTACAATTAGGTTTTTCTGAAAAATCAGATCTTGTAAAAGAATCTCATGGATTCAAACAACCATACATAGATATCGGATATCCACATCAAATTTTTATTTATACAGATATTATACAATATCAATTTTTAGGTGATACAAAAGCACCATTATTACGTATAGCAACAATCTCTGATATTAAATATGGAAAAGTTCAAACAATTACATTTGAAGATATTCATTATATGCCACTTGCAAAATTTTGTTTTAATACAATTGAAATACTATTAAAAGATCATGCAGGGCGAAATTTGCCATTTCGTTCTGGGACACTGACCGTAACACTACATTTTAAACGCTCTCCGGCATCTTCTAAATAATAATAATAATAATAATAATAAAAATGAGAGCAAGACGTGTTACTTATCATCGTGGGCGCGGAATACCTTATTTTTCAGGACCTGTATATCAAAGGGGACATGGTATAGGTAGTTTCTTTAAAGGATTATTTCGTTTTGCTTTACCATTTCTTAAACAAGGTGCAAAAACTGTAGGACGTCAAGCATTACAAACCGGTATGCAAGTTGCGGGTGATGTATTAGAAAATCGACCATTTAAAGAATCGGTTCGTGCACGTGTAAAAGAAGCTGGTAATAGTTTAAAGACAAAAGCAATTAATAAAGTTGGGCAGTTGCTAACTGGTAACGGCAAGAGACGGTCACGCAAGAGGAAAGCTCCTGCAATTGTAAAGTTTGGACCACCAACAAAACGTAAACATATACAGGACATCTTTTCATAATGGCGTTCCTAAATTCAAATACTTTTGAATGTTGTACCAATGAATTTGATTTCTTTTCTATACCAATGACACAAACAGCTATTGAAGCAACTACAAATGCTGAATATCGTCCTATTTCCACATTAACCTCAGAAGGACCTATTGAATTTGTTATTCCGGGAGAAACAGGTGAATTTATTCATCCTGCATATCTATATCTTTATGTACGTTGTAAAATTACTAAAGCTGATGGTACAACTTTGGCTGACGATGATGTTGTCGCACCCGTAAATAATTTCTTACATTCTTTATTTAATCAAATTGATATTTCGTTAAATGATAAATTAATTAGTTCTTCATCAGGATCTTATCCTTATCGTGCATACATTGAAACATTATTAAATTATTCTCATGATGCTTCTCAAACACATTTAGCATGTGCCATGTGGCATAAAGATACTGCAAAAAATTTTAATAAATTAGATAATACAAATGCTGGTTTTCAAAAACGTGCTAATATGGTGAAAAATAGTAAATCTTTTGAAATGTATGGACGTCTTCATACTGATATTGTAAGTTTAGATCGTATGCTTCCTAACAAAGTAAGTTTGCGTGTAAAACTACATCGTAGTAAAGATAATTTTTGCTTAATGTCTGCTGAAAATTCAAGTTATAAAGTTGCACTTGAGGAAATTATTCTTCATGTACGTCGTATTGATGTAGCTGCAGATTTAGCTATGCAATTAAATACACGAATGGGTTCGGAAACAGCCAAGTTACCTCTGACGAGAGTGGAAACAAGATCTTATACTATACCTGCACAAGTAAAGTCTTACAGCATTGATAATCTTTTCCTGGGTAATGTTCCTAAAGGCCTGATTATTGGTTTCATCTCCAACACAGCCTTCAATGGGAAATCACATCTTAATCCCTTTGAATTTCGAAACTTTAACGTTAACAAACTGCAATTACAAGTCGGTTCAAAATCATTTCCTCCCAACCCCCTCACACCTGATTTTAATAATAATTTATACCTTCTAAGTTACTATACTTTGATTTCAGGTACTGGTATATATTATCAAAATTATTCACATACTGTTACTCTTGATGAGTATCCAAACGGATATGCTCTGTATGCATTTATTTTATCTCCAACAGGAACTTTAGATGATAACACGTGGGATGTAGTACGCGATTCCCCTGTAAATTTAAAAGTATCATTTTCAGAAACTTTAACTGAACCTGTTACATGCATTGTGTACGCACAATTCGATTCTTTAGCACAAGTAGACAAAGACAGAAATATTTATACTGATAACACCTTCTAATTTATTTAGTTGAGTACAATGCGGGTTGTTGTTCACTTCTCGGCGTATCATGATAACGAAGATGAGTTTATTATAAAAGAGCTAGCCATTGTAAATCCTGACGTTCCCTTTTTTCAAAATTGGGTTTTTAAACCACCATTTCCTTTAAATAACTTATCTGAGCCAATCATAAGCACAAACAAATATCTAGGTGAGAATGTGTATGGCATTACTTGGCACGAAGGGGATGTAGAATATTCATATCTTAAGGAAATACTTCAAACATATTGTTCAAATACTACAACCATATACACATACGGAATAAATAGAAAGTGTTTTCTTCAAGAAATTCTTCAAAGAGAAGTTACAAATTTGGAAGAAATAAACTGTCCAAAGTATACTGCATTAAGTTTTCACGTTCATCGGTGTGCACATAATAAGCATCGTTTCGGACAATATAGATGTACTGTTCATGAAGCATTACTGTATAGTGAATATGTGAAAGTGTATGATTATGTGTTACATGTGAATAACAGTGATAATTACATACCTACTACAATTAAAAATAATCTTTATCATGTATAGTGATGAATTATTAAAAGTGTTACTAACTGATAAAGTGACTGGTGCAAGTGTTACTGGAATTTACCCTATTGACAAACTTCCTGTAACGGTAAAACCTAATGCAGCACTTGTGATTAATCTTGATACATCTGATTCTGCTGGTTCCCACTGGGTTGCAGTGTACATCAATAAGAAAAAACATGGATACTACTTTGATAGTCTTGCTATGGACATTCCCAAGGAAATAAAAAACTTTTTGTCGAAAAATACTAAAATGTACTTTACAAATATTCAACAATATCAACATGATAATTCTGTGTTATGTGGTTATTTTGTCTTATATTTTCTGCATCATATTATTCGCACTCAATCATTTGAAAAGTGTTTAAAATTGATTAACAAGAAAATTTTGAAAAAGAATGATGCTATTGTTTATAAACATGTAAACAAATTTTTAAAAAGAAAACACAAATATTTTTTTTAATTTTTTTTATTTATTTTTTTTAAATTTACATTTTTAATTTACAATATTTTTTTTTAAACTTACACCCATGCATTTTATTTACAATTCCTCATTACAATCTTGATAATGCATTAGTTAATGCTGTTGATCTTTCATATTTCCACCAATAATTCAACTGTTGTGCATTACGATATGCACATCCTGATTTCTTTACAATACTTGTGTGAAAAGAACAATATTCATTAAATGTATTTCCACATAATTCATTTAATGAAGGACAATGTTTTGTTTCTAAATCAATGGCATTATCTAATGCAAATATTCTTTTAATCCAAAGAGATTTCTCTAAACCTTTACAATAAAAGGTTGAATTCTTTGCGCATAATTGATATACAAGGTTTCGTATGCATGATACAGTATATCCAGTTTTGCTATCCCATTTCAATCCATGCAAATTTAATGTTAACCAGTCAATTTGTTTTTGACATCCTAGTGATAATAAATTATATTCAACTTGTGATTTTACCAAGCAATGGAAATTTACTGTATCATCGCATGCAGTTAAACAAAACTCACGAATAATAAATTCGTTATCAGACATTTTAAAACCTTGAATATCAATAATATACTGATTTACACATGGTGAAATTTCATTTGTATGAAAAATAAAAAACGGAATTATCTGTCCAACAAATTCTGTATTTTGTAAAAGATCACAAGATTTATGCATAAAACATAGAAATGAGATTTCACTATGTTCTTGTTCAAACACTTCAAAGAGTTCACTAAGAGTTTTGTCAAGAGATAAATACTTCACTGCAAATGATCCAGTATTATGAAAATGTCTACATTCATGAGGAAGATGTAACTTGCATTCCACGCATTCCAATGGATTATTGTTGAGTAAGTATACTTTTATAGTTTTTAATACACAGTTCACATTAATGTTTTCACCATTACATAACACACATGAAACACTAGCACTATTCGAATACATTTTTTCAATCTGAAATATTCGCTTTCCGTTTGTCTTTTCTTATGAAGATCTCTAGTAATTCCGGTAAATAGTCTGTATCACTTAATAATTCCACATAGGCGTCATAAAATTTTTCTCTTGTTAATAGTCCGATAATATGCGTGTTTGCGTACAAATAAAACACATCATCTTCAACACTAGGACTTGCTATAATACTCCAAGCGCGGGTTTCCAATAATTCTGGACGCGTCGTCATACAATCATGATCAAAATCATGATTAGATCCTGTCGTACACCCATCACATATTAGTGTTTCATTAAAATTCCATTTTTCAATAGCCTTCTTTATACAATCGCGATCCACTTTTTCACTATTACAACAACAATCTAAAGCCCAAAATCGTGATGTTCTTGATAATACAATTGGAGATGATGGCGGTGTTGGTGAAACTGTTAGCGCTGGTGAATCTATTGCATCAAAATCAAATTCTTCATCTGACGATGATTCGTATATTTCTGTTTCAGCATCAGATATTGCTTCAATATTGCTATTGCAAAGATCCTTCTTCTCATACGACTGCATGATGTATCTTTATATATTTTGTCTCTTATAACCTGTATTTAAAGTATTTTCATAACCGCAAGGTAATCACGTGTTCGGCATTCCCAACATTAAAGTTATTTTTATTAGTTTGTCCCCAATTTGTGATGCTTATCTCCCACGTCCGCAATCTTCCTTTTGTTCACCTACCGTGGCGCCAAAGTTATTTCTATCAGTCTGGCGGTATTCTGTAATGTTTACCAAAAGTGTCAACGGTCTTCCTTTGTATTAAAATTCAAGTTTTTAGCAAGCACACATCATCACTCCTACCCAACCGGTTTTCCAAAAGCGCGCGAAAAGTTCAGTTCATGTCTTAAGTTCACCAGCAAAAGACGTACGGAAACCACGCTCTGTACATGTACCAGCATAGTGTATCATACCAAAGTATACATATTTTATACACGACGTCTTTCAGATTATTACCAACGAGTAATATTTTACATATTACGAATGAGTAAAAAAGTCCCGCATGAATAAATATTTCCCTCCCATCATACAGTATTCAGCTCCAATGATAAGGGTCCCGGGTTCGATCCCAATACGTATCACACATTATAAGTGTTCTCACCTTCTAATAAAATGGTTTCCTCCCACTTTATGAGATTTCATAGAAATCGATCCATAAAATATATTAGGAAAATATATTTTTTTTTATTCTCTCTCACATATTGTTCGAAACAAGTTTCTCTTTTGAATTTGCTAAGCAAATGAACCAATAAAAATAGAAATCGATCCATAAAATATATTAGGAGAATATCTTTTTTATTCTCTCTCACATATTGCTCGTGTAATCTTTTATTCTCTCTCACATATTGTTCGAACATCTTATTTGTTCCGACTAAATTATTAGGAGAATATAAATATTAATTTAATCACTAATACGGATTATTAATTTAATCACTACTGCGGAAGTAAGTGATACAGAATGATGTATCATCATATCAACAGATTTAATTCAAATCAAACCAATTCAAATTTCCATTATTATTTTTAAAAATAGCCAGTATAGAGTCTCTACAGACACGTATACACACTCGGAAAAGAGCACATGACCTTTTCCAACAATACAGACATGTCATCACAACTAAAAACAGAAATATAACAACTTTCCAACACACGTAAGCAGGTCATCGACCCATAATGACATACACGTCACCCCTCTGACAACATCCATTAAAGAACCATGTTAGAACATCATTATTACGTAAAGTACCGTTAACATTCTTGCTTTCGGGTAGAAAAGTTCGTCTTCAACTACTGTCTGGGAGGGATGAATATGTTAATGTCCTTTATTGGAAGTGTTGGTAGTTTAATGGCGGAATCGGAACTTACAGAAGTAATGCAGACTGCATTTCGGGGTCTTAATCTTATGCTTCAAGGAAAGAAATTTCCCCAAAACATGCGAGCTCTCAGATTAGTAGCAGAGGAAATTTTGCGTGAGATATTAGAAGATGATGCAGTTACTTCTTACGATGAGCTGATTTCCTTGTTAGAGGAAAGATCTGAGCAGAGTAGAACAGTTCGTCTGTGGGTAGACTGCCTTCCTAAACCTGTTTTTATAATGATGATTTTTGTACGCGCAGAAAGGAAAGGTGACTGGCCGTTACACCTATGGGCAGCTGAAGCTATGCTTAAATGCTTCTACTGTACTGGTCACTGAAATTATCTTCGTTCTGGTGTAGTGTACGTTCAACATATGCCCCGTTTGAAAAAGGATTGCTTACACATGTTAATGGAGAATGGGAATCATGTAATGAGACACCAGATAGGGGTATGGAATGAAATGTTGTCAGATATGTTCATTGAAACAACATTTATGCGATATGGGAAAGGTCCTGGTGGACTCGTTGGGTTAACACTTCAGCCTAAAACAGTTGATACATGGGCACTAAGTCTCCATATTGTCAATTCACTAGTCCGAGACCTGTGTAACTTGAAAAAGAGGCAAGGAAGTAATAGCACAGTTCTTTCTCATAAAGAAGGACATTCTAGGATGCAGAACGACCGAACAGATAGAGAAAAGATACGAGATATGTTGAGATCCTGCATACAACCTCTGAATCCACATGAACACCCATTAGAATTAGTAAATATTGTCACTGGGTCAATCGCTTCTGAAAATGTTAATGTAGACAAAGTTGCAGAAATAGGAGAGCGTGTCTACATATGTTCAAAAGCAGCCTTCCAGCTGGTTATTACACTCCTCCTAAGAAGAAAGTAATAACAATGGAAGCAATGAAGAAATGTGTAAATGTGGGAGACAAAGCGATATATGATACAGCCTTGATTTACAATCGCGTAAGCTGTTTACTATCATCTCGTGAATTATCGATTAATAAAACTTTAAGTTATGAACTTTCGTCTATTGCAACCGCTCTTTTTGAAAACTCTGGGGAAATGAGGATTACCAACACGAAGTACGTTATGAAAGACAAACTGGCATATACCATATCTACCCCAAATGTCGGGACTCCCGATGCTGCGGTTATAGATGGATGTGCTATTCTCTGGATTGTTCAGTGGCCAGTAAGTGGAACAGTCTCTGATTATGAAAAGAATCTTTACACTTTTGTTTCAAAGTTCTTAACAGAAAGTGATGTGTACATTATTTTTGATCGTTACTTCGACTACAGCATTAAGTTATCCACCAGGAGATTACGTTGTAAAGGTGTCAGCAGAAAGTTTTTATTGCAGCTGTTTACACCATTGCCTTCTGTTAATGTTATATTACAGAACACACACAATAAGCAACAGCTGATTAAGCTGGTGTGCGCTGAACTTCTTCATCTTGCCCAAGAAAATTGTGTTGAACACAAATTGGTAATAACCTCTGGTGACTCTGTGCCTCAACAAGTGCAAAATGGACGCATTTCAAGTAGGGTCGATTTAGCGACAGCACACGAGGAAGCCGATGTTATAATCACTCAGCAAGTCATTCACCTTATAACACAAAATTTTTGTAAGCATGTTAATGTAATATCAGATGACACCGATGTATTCCTTCTCCTTTGTTACTATTATCATCATTTCAACATTACTTGCAGAAGATTTCAACAAGACGAGAGAGAACAGTCATAGATATCGACGCATCAGTTGAACAACATGGACATGTAATGCCTCAGATGATTCGTGCACATGCTCTCACTGGTTGCGATACAGTGCCCTGCATATATGGTATTGGAAAATCAACAGCCATTAAACAAGTGTTAAAAGGAGTTAGCTTGAAAAAATTGGGGTCTCAAGAAGAGATAACCAGTGATATAGAACAAGAAGCAACTGACTTTGTAGTTGCGTGCTATGGTGTAGCAAGTGTGAAGTCTATGACTGAAGTTCGTATTAACGTTTGAAAGAAAAAAAACTTTATCTGCTCACAGAAGAGCCCCACTACTTTGCTCTCTTCCACTCACGTCGGAAGTTTTTAAACTTAATGTAAAGTGCGCACATCTACAAATGCTAATTTGCATGAGCGCAGAGAGGGCAGACCCACCAAATGTTGATCAAACTTGTTATGGATGGACATGTGATGAAACAACCAAGTCGTTAAGGCCAGTTATGCTTCCTCCAAATGTTGAGCCAGCTCCTGCCTATGTATTTCACCTTATCAAATGTTCCTGTTCGCCAGAAAAACCTTGTTCAACAAGAGGATGTAGTTGTGTAGGTAAACTACCTTCTACAATGTTCTGTAAATGCTTTGATGGTAGATGCTACAATAAACTAAACACGTACTCACACAACGATGCTGACGAGAGTGAAGAAAGTGGTGAAGAATAATATTACAAATAAACATGACATACTTAAGTCATTATCTAAGTTTATCTTGAATAATCATTAGTGTGGCTTTTAGAATACCACTAGGACATTCATTTTCTAAGTGTGCGAAACCTCTCGAATTAAAGGTACTACATCTTAATCCAAATCATAAAAATTGAAGTTATAAGAATATATATTTTTTAAAATATACGATTTATTATTACACTTTACTGATAATAGAAAATTTTGGAACAGTCTAAATACATTACATTCATGCTTAATAAAAATTCTCGAAATTGCAAATGTTGCCCTAAGGGCTGATATCGTTGGAAAGATTGTTCGAACGGACGCAGAAAGGGATAAAGCATTATTCTTCGTTAATTTGTATAAAAGTTCAAGGTACATTTCCCGCAATGAACTATTTTTAATATAGACGATGGGAAATCATGAGCTTAATGGGAAATGCTCAAGGTGGCAATCTTTCTAATAATGTTTACTAGTGTAGAAAGTTCATGAAAATATAAAATATTTCTTTTGGAAGGAGATGCACCCCATCCCTTTTGTACTTTAAGAGCTGAAAGATGCTATGGGAGGGAATTTTCCGGAATTTCCCACTTTATTTTAGTTTCATGTTCATTGCAGCCCAAAGTGATTAGCATTGTTGGCAAGACTGTTCCAATAGAAGCATAACAAGTTCTGAACCGTTATTGTACGTTAATTACTGTAGAAGTTACAGATAATTTCCCAGAAGTCAATAATTTTTTGGTAAAATACAAATGATGGGAAATTGTGAGTTTTGTGGGAAATGTTCAAGGGTGCCAGGACGGTACCTTTCCTAATATTGTTTGCTAGTGTCGAAAGTTCATGAAAATATAAAAATATTTTCTTTCCGGATGGAGATTCGAGGTACAGTTCTTGGATATTAAGAGCTGAAAGATGCTTTGGGGGGGAATTTTCTAGAATTTCCCATTTTATTTCCCTTTCCTGTTCGTCACAGCCCAAGTGATTAACATTGTTGGAAAGATTGTTCCAATAGAAGCATAACAAGGTCTGAATTTTTATTCTATGTTAACCACTGTAGAAGTTACAGATAATTTCCCAGAAATCAACGATTTTTAATAAAAAGGGGAGAGGGGAAATCGTTAGTGAGTTTTGTCGTAAATGCTCAAGGGTGCCAGCGTTGCACCCGGCAGTTTTGAATTCAGCACATCAAAATCTATAAGAAAACATCAAAAAACCTTGGTCACCCCAAAATACAAGGTTCTCTTGCTCTGCCATCAGACTATGAGTCAACGTTTTTTGTGGCGGATACATTGTTGTAAACTATATGAAAATAATGTGCAAATGCCTGTGCTATTTCATTGGCACGTTGGATAACATGGCTATTGTATGTAAGGGTGCTTGATGATAAATGTGTTTTGCGTTTAATAAAACAACAGATTTGGTTTGGGTCTTTTTCGATAGAGCATTCTGAGTTTAAAATAAAAGTATTGTAGGTTAATTTTGTCAGATTTTATTTCTTTAGGCAGTATTTCAAATTGATCGCGATGATAAAGTACATTTCTTGATCCCTTTTTCCACTTGTTAGGGTGGTACGTCTTGAATTTTATTTTCCTAATTATAAGTAAACCAACATAAGGATAACTTCCGCTGACATGTCTTTTGGTTGGAACACATACAGAAAATATGTTGTTAATCATTTGATAGAAGTTTGTTACTGCAATATTTACATCATCCGATTGCGAAAGGTAATCCCAGTTTACTTTAGAGTTCTATGCACATCTTTTGGAAATCTGCTTTTCTAAAATTAAAACCCGATTCGTTAACTTATTGTTTATGTTTCTGGAGGTGTTTAAATGGGAAAGAGATAAGTAAAGCTGGGTGATTAATTCATTAGTAACAAGAGAACACACTTTTATTACAGAAACGTCGTTAAGATTTAAGAGTACTAAGCCTAAGATTCGACCATTACTATTTTGAATGTCATTATGGGGCATTTAGTCACACAGGGGCATGAAGTTATTTAATTCCTTACATTTATTTTTTGAAAGTAGGCCAAAATTATAACATGTTATTTGATTTATATTAAAGTCCCCTATACAAAGAACGTTGCTTCCTATTGGAACATTACTCTCAATAATTCATAAAACAATTCATATGTCGTTACAGTTGTATTCGGAGGAATGTATACTGCACAAATAAACATCTTTAATGAGTGACTGGAGAGCTTGACAATTACATATTCAAAATTTATTATTACAACCTTCCTTTGTAATTATTTGGTAGTTCAAGATTTCTGTCTTGACGAAAAACTAGGTATCTTTTATCAAAGAATTACCCATCAATATGACAGTCTGTTAAAAAAAACTTTCGATGATTGTGATTACATCATAA